>NC_136730.1:40992068-41699568 GCF_936440315.1 Barbus barbus | reverse complement strand
CATTCGCTCGAGCCTGACAGCGGATGGATTGCCAGATACAAAGAAGCCTGGCACTCCAGCGTCTTCTGATTTAAATGTCACTTTTGAAATAAAAAAGGTATCACTCTAGTGAGAGTCTGATGTAGACATTAGTCTGAGTGGGACTGGTTGAGAAGCAAACCTAGTCATCTGAATGGGGATAAATGGAGGACATGAAAGATAGACAGGCTGGGGAAACGAGGATTGATGGCTGTAAACATCACAATGCTAGAACATGGTTTCACAATTATGGGATATTTTTTCACAATCTTCTGAAACGCACGGATATTGAACTCATTTGGGAAAAAAGCATGAAGGAAGGCCGGGTTATGACAAAAATTCTTAAAGCGAGGTTTTTATAAAAGCTTGAGTAGCAAACAAAGTCCAAACTACTGCTGTAGCTCACAATAGATGGAGATAAAACTTATCCAACGTGTTTGTCAAAGCAAAACTTATCCTGCTCTAAAAGTAGACATCATCCATGTTGTTCAACCTCCAATGCATCATTAGCATTTTTGTACAACTAACAGTAATACTAGCTTTGCCTCTTAAAAACTATGTTTTTATTAAAAAAAAATTCACATATGATTCGACTTGCTCCTCGTCATGGCATAGCTGACTCTTATTTTGGACTATGGCTGTATGTTATAGATGACTTATTCTAATTTCAGTTCATTACAGACTTCTGAAATATTGTTATTAACATGACAATTTTCTATATTATTTTAACTTTATTCATCATAAGCAGTTACAACTCGCTTGATAAATGTTGCATGATGATAAGTAAAACACAAGGCTTGTTTCAGAATAATATCACAATCCTGATTTTAAAAGTATATTTAAAAAAAATAATTACTTGCAGATAATATAATTGTCAGACCTCTGTCGTGTGTGTCATGTGTTCCCGCCTCATGTTTCCTTATTTGGTTTGTTTCCTGTCCTCGTCTAGTGTGATTATTAGTTAATTCTTGTCCAGCTGTGTTTATGTAATTAGCCTGTGTAATTAAGTCCTGTCTGTTCTGTTAGATTTTGTCTGGTCTACTCGTTACTCCCCGGTGTTCCTGTCTGTGTCAGCCTTGCCTTGCCTTGCCTTGCCCTGCTGTGGCGATTAAGAAAAAAAAAAGGAGCTTTATGCCACATCATTGTTTTGTTTACTTTTATGTTTTACTTTCACTTTGCGTGTTGGGGTGGAGCATTTCAATTAACGGCAGAAGGAAGGAGCATATAAAAATGGTTCGTACCTGAGAAAGTGGGCGCAATCAGTAAGGTTTGCATTTACGAGAGCGATTGGATCATCGAAGGAAATGGAAAGACGGTGCTTGTCGAACTGTTGCTTCCTGTGAGCGATGTCTGGTGCGTCGTGGAGTTTCATTCAACTTTTTAAGCGTGCACTTCAAGATCATCTGTTTTTAATGAAGCTGTTCAGAGGACAAGTGATGGCCGCTTAATCCACCTATCCTGGTGCCTGATGACAACACTCTTTAGTTTCCCTTCATGATTGCAAACTTGGTCAGTACCTGTGCGCCGCCATTACACACACTCATTCATTCACGCACGCAGTTGCAAAACATTCACGCACGCACTTTTTGATATGCTTATGGTATTACTGTGGTTGTTTGTTGATTATTGTGCCTTTTTGTTAGTTGATGTTATTAACTTTGAAGTAATTAACCATATTTATTCTTTTTTTTTTTTTTTCTTTTTCTATGGAAAATTTATGAATGGTCATGGACACGAATCTGCCTATCGGAAACGTGACATAGGTGACGCGATTTCTACAGGGATTTTTCCTTTTCTTTTCAACCTTGACCTTCATTGCTGAACATTTGTTTTTTCTGTGTTTTTGATTTTTGGTCATTGTAAAATAAAACTTCTTTTGTTAATAGTTTTTCTGACATCTATTTTTTTTTTTAAATATTGTAACAGGTGGTTTTTTTGCTATCCTGGGTAAAATAACATTCTTGTCAGGAAATTCCTGGCTGGCGCCCGAACAGACAAATATATTATTTCTTTAAAAGACTTTTGTGCTTAGTATGGCCACCACCGTTACACTGCCTGTTATATTTTGAGTTTACTCCTCATCTGCGTGCTCCTAGTTCCTCCCTGCTGTGTGCACGTGACAATAAAAGGCAACTGAAGTGCACTTAAACACTTTCACGAGTGTTTCTTAACAAACTTAAGTACACTTTTAAAACGTGCACTTTGTAATAATGTCACATTAAGTATAATTTCAATCATTATATTTTAATATTTTGCAGAGTTGTAAAGAAGTACACTTATTTTGTTGTGTTGACTAACATATTAAAGCACGTGATAAACTATATGATTATAATTGGATCTTTTAAATATACTGAATTTCAACTTCATCATAACAAATATATTTAAATACATGACGTACAATAGAAGTTTCAATACAGATGACATTAAAATACATTTTAGCTCACTATAAATGCCATATAGTAACCATATAGTTGAAAGACAATAGAAGCAATAATTATAAAATTACATACAAAGATGCAAGTCCTACTTAAGTGGGTAAAAAAAGCACTCTAAAGTTTAGCAAATTGCAATTAATTTTCATTGCATTCAAAAATTGCAAAACATTGCATTGCACTTAAGTATATTTTTTAAAGCATATTTCTCTTAAGTATGCTAAAGTCTTCACAAGGCAGACATTTCATGTTGTACATATTTAGGTTTGATAGTGTTTGTAACATGAGCCTCGGTTAGGTACATCGCTGTATCATAGTCTGAGGTATGACCAAATGGAGGCAGTATTTTCCACTTACAGAAACACACACACACACTGAAAGCCCTCACACACTCAGAACAATGAGAGGATGAAGATTGGGTTTTAAATTGAACGGCATTGTCTTCTCAGATGCAGCCATCACCACATTGATTTATCTGTGCATATTTTAATTTGTCCTGGATACAATAGGCCATTATCACAATCACTGCCTGCAATTACCCGTTTATTTCTGCGTTCATTTCGAAATTTTAATTGATGGCAACTTTTAATGATGCTGTGCAATTAAAAGCCATCCGATGAATGAAATGTTCAGCAGAGTTATTTAAGAAACAGTACAATACTTGATGGCACAAACATCTTTTAGCAAACTCATATATAAAGTTAACGTTGGAGTCTTTTTAATTGATGTCACGCTCTCACGCAGGGAGACAGCAGAGGCGTCATGGAGTGTCACGGACTGAAAAACAATTCAAGTCTTCAATTATTGACACAGTGTCAGACGTCTGCTATAACTCAACAAAAATGCATGTTATGAGGTGCAGGTTCTGCTCTAGGCCCTGTCTGACTGAACTGCAGTCAAGGAGAACAGGGTTGTGAGTAGGGAATATTTATAAAATTAATAAAATTATACTGTATATACACGCTACAGGTCAAAAGTTTGGAATAAAGTTTGGTTTCTGATGCTCACCACTAATCAAAATACAGTAAAAATAGTAAAATTGTGAAATATTATTACAATTTAAAACTGTTTTCTTTTTGAATATATTTAAAAATGTAATTTATTTCTGTGACTCAAAGCTGAATTTTCAGCATCATTACTCCAGTCTTCAGTGTCACATGATCCTTCAGAAATCATTCTAATATGCTGATTTGCTTAATTATTATCAATTATTATTGGTGCTCAATTATTAATATTGGTTATTTTCTGATCAATGTTGAATAGCCTTGATTCCTAAAAAATATTTTATAATATGTTTCTTTATTTTTCTTTGTTTGTTTGTTTGTTTTTCTTTCTTTCTTTCTTTCTTTCTTTCTTTCTTTCTTTCTTTCTTTCTTTCTTTCTTTCTTTCTTTCTTTCTTTCTTTCTTTCTTTCCGTGGTACTTTTTTCCCCAGGATTTTATTTTATTTTATTTTATTTTTTTATGATGAATAGGAAGTTAAAAAGAACAGCATTTGAATATAAATCTTTTGTAATATTATAAATATATTTACTGTCACATTAGGTCAATTTAATGCATTTAATGATGAATAAAAGTGTTTCTTTCTTTCTTTCTTTCTTTCTTTCTTTCTTTCTTTCTTTCTTTCTTTCTTTCTTTCTTTCTTTCTTTCTTTCCCAAACTTTCTTCAAAGAAGAAATATCTCTTAAGCAACAATCAACATATAGCAATGATTTCTGAAGTATAGTGTGACACTGAAGACTGAAGTAATGGCTGCTGAAAATTCAGTTTTGCCATCACTGGAATAAATTACATTTTAAAATAAAATATAAAACAGTTCACAATATTTCAAAATATAACAGTTTTTATCATGTAATTTCAGCCTTGGTGAGCATAAGAGACTTTCAAAAGCATTACAAACTTAATTAATCCAAATTTTTGGCCAGTAGTGTATATATATAAGGATAAGCGCCTGTAGTCTCAGATCTCAAACCCCTCTGCCGTGACACATGCACACATTTCTGGATGTGACTGGCTGCTGTTTATTGTTTGTCAGAGCAAGAGGAAGCACAGGTGTGAGAGGCCAGTCGTGCCCCCACCTCTGGCTCCATTGTCCCCCTGCCAGCCACATTTGAACTTAATATTCCATGAAATAAGGCGGCCCATCAAACCATTGTAATCGTGTCAGGTTAATAGAAGAAGTGAAATTATTTCCCCTCACACTCTTTCAAACTCACCCACTTCTCTCTCTCGTGCACGTTCACCAGCACATTTCCGATCACACTGTTATATTATGTTTGTTCCGCTCACATAAAATGGTTCCCTTCTCTGTTGTGATTATTCTTAGTATCTGGGCTGAGAGGCTTACACAGTCTTTTGAGATATTTCGAACACCTTCCGATCCTAATAAACAGTCCTTTCCTGCTGTCCACCTCACATATCTCTCTTTCACATGCACAAACTCATGTGGCATGAGCCCTGGTCATCGCTGTGAGGGGAAGGTGATCAGAAGCATCCGACATGTTTCTTTGCTTTGCTATGTTCTTACAATGGCTGCTGGGTGCTTCTCTGTCCTTCCTTGTCGTCCTCTGTGGCTCCAGCACCCGAGACTGCAGCCAGACCAGGCCATGCACACTGACTTCAGTACAGCAGACAGACTCTTAAAGCGATAGTAACCCAAAAATGAAAACTCTGTATTCACGTTCATGTCATTTCAAACCTCTATGACTTTCTTATAACCGCTATAGAGTTCGTCATCACCTGTAAAACTAATTCACCATGGGTTCCCTCCAAATTTTCCTATAGGGTTTTATAATGGAAGAGAATATTCGTGTCTTTATTTATAGTAAGTAAAGTAAATTAAACATTGACTAGCAAGGTATTTTATCGTAAAGCGGAGTTGACCCCAAAATGAAAAATCTGTATTCATCTTTACATCGTTCCATAGCTGTATGACTTTCTTTCTTCTGCTGAACACAAAACTAGATATTTTGAAGTATAATAGTAACCAAACAGTTTTGGTACCCATTGAGATATTTCTCAAATGATCTTCTTTTAATTTCCTCAAAAGAAATTAATTCATTCAGGTTTCGAACTTATTGTAAAGCTACTGTTTTCTATACAACAAAACTGGACAATGACTTGCACAGTATCCATCAATCAACAGTTATATTTATTTTTATTTTGGGTTTTATTTAGATTTTTCTTTCCATTTTTTAAATGAGATTTATTCAGATTAACTTCTAGCTGTCTATGTGATTCTCTGTGATTTAAAGGGGGATGTGTTTGTAGTAGTTTTGTCATATTTAAAGTATAAGGAGAATATCCCTTCAGCATTTGAACGAATGAACCCTCTTCTCCATTTCCCTTTGAAATAACAATTAGGACAAATGACCAGCTGATTAAATATTTCCCCAAAATTTTGGTTTTGTCAAAAGGAGGAAAATTGCCAGGCTTGAATTAAGAGGGGGCTTAAGGAAATATAATCAGTGGTCTCTAAATAGAGATTTTTAAGAGGGGGAAATTATGACTGTGGAGCTATTGAAAGCTAATTTTAAAATAATTATGTGTGCTGTTCTCATGACAGTCAGGAATAATTTAGTAATTGGCTGCATGTTCCATAATTTAACAAAATGATTGCCATTATGTGGGTGTAATCATATTTCTGGTGGTCAGATGACATTGAGGATTGTGGCGGTTCGTGAAGCTCAGACCAGGAGAACATAGATGGGTCATGTAAGCCTATATATTTCATATGAATGCCTCTCAGATCTCACACTTTTTTATTGTTTTCACTGTCAGTCACACATGGCATTGTTCCAGCACCAGAAGGACATTTCTTGTTCAGAAATACCCTGGTCTGTGTGACTTCCTCTTTCTCCCGGTTCTGCTTTATATTTCATTCCTGGCCATATCAGCATTCCTCACGTACTTTGAGCATTCCAAAATCAGCAGGGGAACTACATCCAGAACAGGCTCTTTTCTTTTGCCTCCTGAAAACTGTGCCCAACCTGGCAATCTGCACCGATGAAGAGATGCATCATCAGGTGGCAGAAAGTTACTTGCTTACATTTTTAAGATCGTAATTCTATTCTATTAATTATAAACCAAGCCTTACTTCTGTAAACTAAAGAAATCATGTCTCACAGTCTAACACAAACACACACACACACACTGCATTTCAAAAGTTTGGGATCAGCAAATTTTTTTTTCAAATTAATACTTTTATTCAACAAGGATGCATTGCATACAAACGCAATGTTAAAAAAATTGGAACAATGGAAAAAATCCACAAAATATTAAACAGCACATCAACATTGACAATAATAAGAAATGCTTCTTGAGCAGAAAAGTAGTATATTAGAATGATTTCTTAGGGATCATGTGACACTCAATTCAGCTTTACTATCACCTAATAAATTACATTTCAAAATATAGTAAAATAGAAAACACCTATTTTAAATTGTAATAATATTTTACAGTATTCCTGTTTTTACTGTATTTTATGGTCAGCATAAGAGACTTATTTCACAAAACATTAAAAAAGTCTTACCAACCTCAAACATTTGAATGGTAGTGTGCAAAAACTTTAGCCAGTAAATCTTTTATTTACATATTATCATTTTATCATAGGTGTGGCAGATTTAGACTCTACATTACTGTATAGGATTCATATGATTTTGAGCTGATTTCCTAATAAATTAATGAATACTACAGGAACACCAATATTTGAATGTGAAAAGGGAGATTTTGCTGTTTCTGAATCAGATGCCAAATGCTAAAGCATAACCAGGTGCTAGAAATGTGCTCTTCCAGGCTGAGTATATGTGTGTATGCTGATTTATAGTGGGGCCAGAGAGCAGGGCCCTGGAAGTGCAGAGGCAGTGCTTCAAATACAGATTGTCGGTGGCCTCTGGTGTGATTACTGACCCAAGGTGAGGCATTTAGTGATTTATCTCCCCCAGTATCCCCCATCTCTTCTTCTCCACAGCCTGTACTGTAGACTGGCCGGGCCTTCGCTGGACCCCAATAGTATATAACATAAGGCTGGATTTAAAGTCCCTACAACCCTATACCTCCACAGCATTCACCTCCGTGCTCTAGCATTATGTATAGATCCCAGAATGGCCTTTATTGGAACCACTGTCTTATATTTTCTAGTATATCTTCTTTCTTTATCTTTTGTTCGCTTTTTCACTTTCCCTCCCTCTCTCATGCACACTCTTCCTCTTTGCTCCAAGCCCCACAGCTGTCTGAAGCTGAGGCTGGTTAATGAGGAAATATCTTCTCAGCTGAGTGGATTCGATGCCAAGAGGAAAACCTGCAGAATCAGCCCAACAGCTTCATCTGTCTAGTGTGTGTGTGTATGTGTGTGTGTGTCTGTAACGTGCTCGGCTCTGCTCTTAACATATTTCACCGCATGGGACAGCTGCTGACATCACTATGCCCCGAGATCCTTCTGGAGCAGATTTACAGTGATTTTCAGTGCAATTATACCTGCCAGTTCTGACTGGTAGAGTTGCCCTCCTCAGCGCTCATGTCTTAATGCTGGCAAGCTGACCAAGGGCCTCCACCTCTGGATGGAGGGTGCGGGGTATAAGACTCACAGTCTTCCCTAGCTGCAAACCCACATCTCAGACTCTGCCTTTCGCATGCCCTGCCCTGTCCACGCACCTGCAGCCCTGGACATCATTTACAGTTAGTGAGGAGTGAAAATTAGATCTCAGGCTTGTTGTCTGTCTCCAAGAAGCGCTTACGTGTTTCTTGGTTGCTGGCGATGGGTTTGTGTGCATGTGTCCACCCGCAGGCAGGACTATGGGGATCTTTCCAGGCTCAGTGTCAATCATAGCATCTCTAGCTGAGAATGGGTGACCTCTACAGTAGTAACACCCAGAAACATCTGAGGATAGAATGAGATAAAAAACATGCACTCATGCACTTTGATCTACTCTGAAGTATTGGCATGTGTTAATGCATACTACAAAGTGAAAATGTTGTTACCTTATGAAGCCATTTCTAGTTACTATGTACCTTGAAAGGATGTGTTCAACCCTCTGTTACTAATTCAAAAACATCATATTAGGACTAGTACACCCATTTTTAGAAGCTTTTTTACTGTTTTTATCTGCCAATGAAAATAGTTCTAAATGAAGCCAAAACAGACCATTGTAATGCATGCAAATATATCTGTTACTGAATCATTCGCTCATTCATTCTACTGGTCACTTGTTTTGTTCCTGAATGAATCAGAATTTTTAATATATTGAATAAGTAAATGAATGAATCAGTGACTCACTCTTAAAGAATCTCTTGTCAGCACCTAGTGGAGTAACTATGTATCCTAACACACTGGAACTATTGCGGTTACAAAAAAGCCCCAGGCTGTGTCCGAAATTGCATACTCTCTTAAGTAGGTACTTATTTTGAATAAGTAATTACTTTGCAACTGATAAAACAGCATGTTCTATACTGTAGTATAAATGTGTATTACTGGTAATGTGTACTACTGGTTCTACATTCTCCTTGTTATCATGTGACCCAGCCATTCACACATCCTCTCCCGTGGACTCATGAGATAGTTAAAGGCAAAGTACCCAAAAATGAAAAATGATTTATGCTGCCTTAAGGTGCATATGACTTTCTTCTTTCAGACACATATAATCATAGTTATATTATATATATATAAAATGTCTTGGCTCTTCCACGTTTTATAATGGCAGTGAATAGGTTGAGATTTTGAAGTCCAATAAAGTGCATCCATCCATCATAAAAAGTACCGGTGAGAATACGCTAGTTTCACGAGAACCAAGTTTTGTTCACAACAAAGGAAAAACAGTCTCCTCTTGGTTTATGTTGAAATCCTCTGAGATTTTTCTTTACAAATCCTCATTTTGTACTTCTGATTCATGACCGGTGTTTTGTTTTGCTCTCTTCTTTGCACTTCCATGTTCGTCACTTCTCACCGGAGCTTACACTACATCTACGGTACATCCTACGTCATCAGTTCGAACGCCACTCTCTCATGAACATGTGTACGAAAGTTAGCGGAAGCTAGAGATTATGGTATGATTAAAGTTTCAAATATGGATATCTTTCTTACATAAATGCAACGATTCACCTCAGAAAGCCTTTATTAACCCTCTGGAGCCATGTGGAGCACTTTTTATGATGGATGAATGCACTTTATTGGACTTCAAAATCTCGACCCCCATTCACGGCCATTATAAAGCTTGGAAGAGCCAGGACATATTTTATATAACTCTGACTGTATTTGTTTGAAAGAAGAACGTCATATACACCCAGGATGGCTTGATAGTCAGTAAATCATTGAGTAATTTTCATTTTTGGGTGAATTATCCCTTTAAGTATCCACCGTATGCACACATCAGAATCTCACCAGAATACTGTTTTTCACATACTGTTTTTCGCCTAATTTATATTAGGGAAGTATGTGATTTGAAATGAAGTCCCAAAGCTGATACTTGTGAAATATCAGCACTCTTGGAATACTGCTCAACCAGTCAGATTTGAGGACTGGAACTAACTGAAAAGAACTAAAAAGATATTTATCATATTTTAATACACACCTATTAAACTGAAGACTTCTATTTCTGTGGGGCCATAACTACGCAAACATGTGAAAAGTCATATTGATGCCTAAAGGCAGTATGCAGCTTCTATATATGATTCCTTGAACCTCCTGACCTTTGAACTCTCTCTCTCTTATAATAGGCCTCTTTGCCTGTGCCATATATCACCCTTTATATCCATCTATATATCTAACCATAAAAAACTGAATTGCCTGTCTGAGCTCATCAGAGAGTCTGTAGCCAGAGAGAGTCTTGCACTTGACAATTGACAAAGGCGGTTGATGAAGGAGGTGTACAAGATATACTATATTTCTACTGTGTGTTTATGGCGACCATCTTATCTGTGAATTTGCCACCATGTGAGTGGTATGTTGAGCATGAGTGGGAGAGGCAGAGAAAAATAGAGAGGGAGAATAACACAGCGAGAGAATGCAGGTGATCGGCCAATGATCTTTAGGGATCAAGGAAATGAGGAAGAGAAGGTATTAAAAGAGGAGGGGGACGTCATCTCTAGAAGGGAATAGCAATATCCTCTAGTACCCATACTGTCACTCCAACAGCCAGCCTGCTATAATTCTTTTAAGGGGCTCATCCCTCATTTTCTGATTAATGTCAACATTCGGGGCCAGTGTGAAGAATCAGTCTAATTGATGCGCAGTAATGTATTTGTCAACAGAAAGCGGTCCCAGCTGGCCCTGCGTGATGACTCTCACAGGCAGCTGTTTGAGGTTTGTGAAGGGCTCAACGGAGAGCTGGGTTATTGAGATCATTAACGATTTGTGTCCACAATGATTTTATGACTTCAGCTGGGTGAATCATGCATGGTTTAGTACAGGGGTAGGCAATGTCGGTCCTGGAGTGCCGCTGTCCTGTAGAGTTTAGCTCCAACCCTAATCAAACACACCTGAACAAGCTAATCAAAGTCTTCAGAATTACTAGGGCTACAGGCAGGTGAGTTTTTTTTCAGAGTTGGAGCTAAACTCTGCAGGACATCGGCACTCCAGGACCGATGTTGCCTACCCCTGGTTTAGTAGAAAGGAAATACACCTGTACAGTATACATGCGATTATATTAAACATACAGGGTTGGTGAGAAGTGCATATGCTTCAACCTATTGCTCAGTGATGCTTTTGTAGATCACACAAATCTGGCTGGTGTCATTTCCTAATCTCGTTCTGCTCTTATTTTCCTTTTGAAGGTGAGTTGCAGTATTCAAGACTATACTCAAGACCACATTTTCATGGTCTTGGTCTTTTCATGGAGCATTTGAACTCAGTAATGACCCAATCTGAAGACCAAGACACTCTCGTCTGTGCATATGATTCAATCTGTGCTATCATGTCTCTGGGCCTACACTGGGTGTATGCTGCAGAGATTTGCATGATACTGATGGGCTTCATTTACCCCACAGAAAGGATATTTGTCTGAATTGATTTGGTCTATGTCTTAACTTTGACTCAGCCTTCTTCTGGTCTTGGTCTTGACTCTGACTCTGACTACAACACTACTTTATGGCCAAAAGTGTATTGGGAAGAAGAAACCACTGCCATGTTTTCCACAAGATGCTGGAACATGGATGCAAGGATTTATTCCCATTCATACAATTTACAAAACTGAACCCAAAAGTTCCTGCAACTCTAGGCAGATCCTCCGGTACCTCCATCTTGAGCTACCATATACAACAGGGATGTCCAGTCCTGCTCCTGAAGTGTCAGTGGTCTACAGAGTTTAGCTCCAACTTGCCCCAGCGCACTTGCCTGGAAGTTTCTAGCAATCCTGAAGACCTCGATTAGGTCGTTCATGTGTGTCAGGAGCTAAACTCTGCAGGAGCAGGATAGCCCTATTGAAAAAAACAGCATATGCTGCTTAGGTATGTTTTGAATCATGGCAGCTGGCCTGAGCAGGTTTAAGATGGTCCTTACTTGGTCATGAGCTGGTTTAAGCTGGTCCTAAGCTGGTTATAGGCTGGTTATGAGCTGGTCCTCAGCAGAAACTAGTTGCTAAGGACCAGTTTAGGACCAGCACATGACCAGCTTAAACCAGCTCATGACAGCTAAGGACCAACTAAGCTTTAACAAGCTACCATGCTTCAAAACATATCTAACCATCATATGCAGGTTTTTCAATAGGGAGGAAACCCTTGAAACAGAATATATGAGGCACCTACACTCTTAAAAATAACGTTTCTTTATTGGCATCAATGGTTCCACAAAGAACCTTTACCATCCATGGAACCTTTTCATTCCACAAAAGGTTCTTTAAAGTGGAAAAATGTTCTATAGATTATTAAAATGTTCTTCACACTCAGAAATAGTTCTTTTAAGAATTGTTCACAGAAAGGTTCTTTGGGGAACCAAAACTGGTTCTTCTATGCCATCGCTGTGAAAACCCCCTTTTGGAACCTTTATTTTTAAGAGTGTAGAAGTTCTTCAGAAGGTTTCACTAGTCTGAAGAACCCCAAAAGGTGCCTCAAGTATCTTTTCATTTTTACAGTGATGCATCATCGTCACTCTCTCGCTTTCTTGACTCTAGGCCTAGATTGATTAATAATAAACAGGCTTGTCTCTCAATATTGCTCACCGCATGTCCAGAGTTGACGACTCAGCTGTAAGGTGTTCATTTATCTGGCATGGACAGAGGGGCAGAGTCGGGCCTCCACCATCAGCGAGCGCTAGCATGGAACATGGTCCCCAGGCCCCACGTTGACAGCTCCCCTCTCTTGTGCCCTTTCCAGTCAGCAGGCAGACACGGAACAGCCAGCACACATCCATATTCATAGGGCAATGCTGAATGTCATGTTTACCTGTCAAGGTCGTGATTAGGATGAACTGTTATCAGGTATGTAAGTGAACCCCCCCACCACCAGCGCAAACACCTTTACACTGTCACCCTCACGAGCGTCTCGAAATGAGAGCAGTCAACAAAACCATCCAACAGAAGAGCCTTTGATTCTCTGTCTCTATTTATTCTAATGTATCTTGGCATTACAACAGTAGCTCATAATGAATTCTGATAAATTAAAGGTTTTATTGTTCGGCTGCCATCGCTGTCTTTGATCAACATGCCAATTATGGAGGGTAATTTTCCCGCTCTCTTTTTCTCCTCTCTTAAGAGGTTTTCCGCCAAGTGGAGGGAGTTGACACCCGCTTGACAGATTCTTTTTTAATTCTTTTTTTTTCTTTCTCTTTTATCATTACAGTTACACAGGCACAGGAATTTCATTGTCTTTCACCCCTTTCTCCCTGATAGTTCTGTACGAGAAGTAAGAGAAAAGAAAATCTGTTGACTCAATTGGGGATGTCACAGAGGAATCTTTAACCTGAATGGAAGCGTTTTGACTCCTCTTATATGAAATGACTGATGAGGACGCAGTCTGTCTTCATCGAGGTAAATGTACACAGACAAGTGCGCCTGTCCCCTAACTAGTGCACGGGTCTAAAAATAAGTAAATAAAACAAACTAACATGCTGGGGGCAGATGGGAAATGGAGGGGTGCTTTTTTCATAAACAATATATGAGGTGCTTTTTGCAAGTCAAATCCTTAAAGAATCACTGTTGACTTTCTCTTCTCAGCATCTTTTAAAATGCACTACTGCGTGCCAAAGGAAATGGCAGAGAAACATCAGAGGGGCCAGGCAGATTGTGTGTGTATGTGTGTATTTATATGCGCGGTGTATTAATAAACAGAAAACAATGCATTAACAATATAACGGCTGACATAAAGATTGCCGCCTTGCCTGTGCACCCCGTGCGCTCAGTTCTCCCTCTCTTCCCGAAGTGGCCCCAGAGATGTTTGCCAAAGTAAATTCACTCTGTTGCATGCTCAAACTCCCATCTGGCCGTGGTCTTATGCAACTTGCATTAGCCTTCTCCCGTAGAAGCTTCCAAAATCTGTGCAATACCACGAGAGAATGTCCAGTAATTAGGTCTTACCATTAGCCCCCATAGGCCCCTTCCAACCCACCCTCGCACGTCACTGTTAAAAGTGGAGATGAGTTGTAACTGGCAGTTGTGCAGTGACCTGTGTGCATCAAAGCATCCTTTCTTTATTGGGTTGTCTCCTGTCCACACTAATGGCCACAGGGGGGCTGAGCCTCAACTTCACCTGACCAGCCCTCACAAAGCTAGGTCTCTAGAGCCGACAGGCGGAACGGAAATCGCGTTAACCCACCCAAAACCAAAACACATACACACATACCCACAGAAATTGTGCATTTCTCTTGATTTTTGCCCAGAGATCAGTGGTAGGTGTCAGCTTGGCTCATTTTTGTTTACTAGCAGTTGTTATTGGGGCGACGTGTCACCTATATGGAGAAAAGTCTTGTGCCTAAGTTACGAATGTCTAGATTTAATGATACCAATACTGTCAGATCAACAAACTTCCTGTTTTTTTCAGCCTCATTTGCTCTAGAAAAGAGTGTGGTGTTGCATTGCTAGTTTCTCATTTGAACCATGATTCTTTATAAAATTATTCAAACATTTTTTATTTTGTTTTATTTTTATTTTCTCACTTATCCTCTGCATGGTAACGGGACTATTTTGTAGCACTTTAATAAAATCTCTGTGCATTATAAGACTATTGCAAAACTTTTATTTCATTATTATTATTTATTATTTTATTAAATTATCTAACACTCACACTAATAAAAATATATATATATTTACACTTTTTTTTTGGACATGGTACTGACAACAAAAAACATGGCAATAACTTGAATTATGAAATAAAATTATTATGAATTATGGGAATTATAAATTGTGGATATGAATATGATAATCAATCAGTTATAAGATTTTCAGAACAAAATTTATATATAATAGTATGATGCTATTATACCATCTCTTTACCATGGTACTTTTTTGTAAGGATCCAAACTCAGTATCCTTATCACTTATAATTTCAAAGTCATGATTGATAAATAATTGAATATTACCAGTTTAATTCCTTACATTTACCTGACTTAAGGGCATGTCATTATGTTTTATCATATGAGCCTTTAGACTGCAATAAAGAGTGCTGGTAATGTTCCAGTGTGGACGAGACATCTTTTCATCCATCGGTTTGTTAAACTTTCCTTCATGTGCTCATCTGAATCAGCTTAGTTTTAAAGATTGAGCAGCCTTGGTCAGTGCACAACAGTGACACACACACACACACACACACACACGCACACACACAATCTAATGTCCTTTTAACAGTGGAAATGTAGGCCACTGAAACGGGCAGAGTGATTGCCCTTAGGCCTGGAAGAGCAAGGAATTGAAGATGAATTAAAAGTACATTAGCCATCATCATGGCTCGGGCCCATTGACGTGTTATATTTTTTTCTTTCTCTCTGGATTTTGAAGGCCTCTTCTCATTTACTTAGGCTGCCCTATGCCAGGAGGTATAGCTGCTCATTTCCACAGTGCCCTGAACAATGCTTCCACTTAAACACACACACACACACACCATCGATCTCTTGCGCATTATTTGCTGGGTGACGAGCATTCTCCCTTTGGAGCATCACAGCAGGTGGAAGCTGCAGCCCCTCGGCCAGGTTTTTTTCATTTTATTTAATGCATCTCAACTTCCATGTCATATTTTCCTTTCTTTAATTGATACACAGCCCAGCGCTGGTGCCCAGTACAGCATTATAAGGCTTCTCTTCCAAACAGACCCTTATCCTCCTCTAATAGGCGCCTCTCTCCTCTGAGGCCCTCAGCTGTGTCTGGCCACTGCTGCCTCTCTGCCTCTTTGCACCAAGGCATCTCTGCGTAGCCCATTAGTTCTCTCTCCCCCCTCCGGTCCGGGCCCTACATCACTACCCATGTGTGCCTCGGCCATATTAGGAGGGATGCAGCCACGGTAAACATTCTTCATCTTGCAGGTTTTCTGTTTTTTTCGGTGCACACAGCGAAGAGATATTGCCTTCGGTGAAATTTCTCTGCTCGCTGTAGCCCAGGGATGTATCAAATGCTGTAGGGCTTATTTAAACTATTTGTCACCTCTATACTTTGCATTGGTAATCAACTGGGATTTAACTAGGTTTTGTTTAGATGCATATGTTGTTGTTGCACGTTGTCAGTTAGGGAGCGAAAAAAAAAAACGTTCTGTCTTCTGGCGAAACAACCCAACAAAAAGCGCATTCCTGGCAGCTATGCTCCTTTTTAAGTCATTGGGGTAAAAAGTGCTGAAGTGCTATGAGAAGCAAAGAAGTGTTTTGCTATTCAACCGGTTTTAACAGTCAAAGGCAGGACTGCTTATGTTATGGGAGAAATATAGGAGTTGAAATCCAACAGATTGACCCTTTTTATATGGCAAATTTCACATAATAAACAACACATTCAAAAACTGACATTTCAGCATCAACAGGGCTGATTTTAAGTTATTTTTTGTATGATTTGTTATGCTGAACCTCAAGCTGAAATATTCTAGCACAGTGATTTGCAACCTTTGTAACTTTAAAGTCCTCTGCTGTCAAAGTCAATATCCGAAGGGCCTCTTATACATTTTTCCTTGTGTACTTCAGCTCAAATTATAACAAATGTGTTTATATATATATATATATATATATATATATATATATATATATATATATATAACTGATTAATTAGTCTATATATATTTTTATTAAAACTAAACATGAGTAAAAGACGTCTCTGAACATTTTGTTCATCAGGGTTGTATGTCACTTTTATTTTTCTTTTGAATAAGAAATATGATGGCAGTTCATGTGCTTTATTATATAGATTTTTCATTTTGAATTGTTCAATTATTTTTATAACAACTTTTATTTTAAATAATTGTAAGTCATCTTATAGGCCTATCAGAAGTTTAAGGACCCCTGCAGCCCCTCATTGAGAAATGCTGTTCTAGCAGCCATTCTAGAAAACGCAAAGAGAGCAAAAAAGTGTCAAAGACAGGTCACACCTGACGTAGAGAGGTTGAAAAATCAGAGCACCTTTTGAATCCTCACCCGTGCGTACATAGATAGATAGATTGGCAAAGCAGTTTGTTCTACCAAATTTAACAATGATATATCATTATCACAACTTTCAGGGGAGATCTATAAAATCAATGGCTCCACAAGTTGAGCGAGATTAGTATTACTTACATGCTGAGAGGGTGTTAAAGCTCTTGGGTATGGATCGGAGTGGCGGCTTGGATCAATGGCATTTGTGGACACTAAGCTCAATAACAAGTCCTTCCAAGAACTGGAAGAGGAAGAAGAAAGAAAAAGATGTGAAAAGCAAATTTGCCAAGAGAGGAGCTAATATCCTGTATGCGCTTGGCTGAACATGAGCAAAAGAAAGAGAGGAGCAGATGGAGGCAGTGAAGAGGGAGAGAGAGAGAGAGAGAGCCAAGGGGTGCGAGTATGGATTCCTTTCCTTTTAATTGTATCAATAGAGATCTAGGTGACTTTATTGATAACTTGCCTTCATGAGTATTGGCAGATGGACAAAACAAATTCATTGAACCATCAGTGTGAATCAGACCTGCTGTGCCGCCCCTCAATACTAAGTGAATGGTGACTGATCTGTCGTATAAGATGTATAACAACGTTTTTTTTTTTATTGAGACAAGTAAAATGTGCATGCTCAAACTGAAGGGAACTGTTGATGAATTTCAGACGGACAGACGTTCCACGTGCCAGGTTATTCCCTCTATCTGTGTTCGTGAAGAAGGTGAGAGGGGATGTGCAGATGCTGTAATTGGATCTGCAAAAGTCAAATTTCCTGTTTGGTGCTGAAGACTGTTTGGTCCTGACAACATGACAAAGGACAACATGTTTAGATAATGGAGATGTTTGCCCATAGGGACTGCATTAATCGTGAGAAGAATGACCAGTAGCTGCCTCAACTCTGAACAAGATGAAACAAGTTAAGCAAGACTGATACACCAAATGAAATGTTCAGCTGGGCAGTGAAAGTTATTTTGAAAAGTCATTTTATGAAATTTTGTGCTCTCAAGTCCAGAAGTCTAGACATAGTATTTCAATTAACAATATTAGCCTGATAAAGATGAAAATGGTGTATGTGTTGGAGAAAAAGCGTAAGTTTGTTACAGTACATATAGCAGTAAATATATGCTACCGTTAAAAAAATTGGGATCAGATTTTTAATGTTTTTGAAGGAAGTCTCATTTATTCGACTGCATTTATCTGATCAAAAATACAGTAAAAACAGTAATATTGTGAAATATTACAATTTAAAATAACTGTTCTACTTATAATTTGTTGTTGTGATGTTAAAGCTGAATTCTGAAGTCTTCGGATCCTTCTAAAATCTTCTAATATGCTAATTATTGGGTTTAAGAAAATGTCCTTCTTATTTAAAACAGTTGTGGTGGTTCATATTTTGTGAAAACCATGATTTCATACAGGATCCATTGATGAATAGAAAGTTAAAAAAATAAAATAAAATCTTTTGCAACATTATAATTGTCTTTAATCTCACTTTTGATGAATGTAAAAACTTTGCTCAATAAAAGTATAATTTGGTATTTAAAAACATCTAACTTACCCCTAACCTCACTCATTTCTATAATTTCCCCATGAATATGATAATAATAAAAGGACTAGAGGCAGAAGTCAAAATGGCCCAGTGCGGGTTATACCACATACCAAAATTCTCTGTTATTTCCCAGAGGTGATGGCATGACACTGCAAAGAAAATCAGATAAAAAAAAAAATCAGAGGACTCGTGTTTAACATGTACCCCTGATAACTATAATTTTCATAATGTTTTGAGACCATTAAGTGAAGCAAAAACGCCCTTTTGTAAAAGCAAAAGACGGCGTAGAGAGAAAATAAACGAATCACAGCATTTCTTAGATCATTCTAATATTTGATATTTGCTAACATCGACTACAATGAAGTCCTTGAATTAGATTAATAAGAGAACTTGACAAGGGCAGATAAACTGTTTTCACAAAATACTGCCGAGATGAGATTTCTCTATTCTGAAGATAATTTGCTCTATTAATTATGAGTTTTACATTTGTAAAGCCCCAGATCAATCACCGGCACTAAAGCACGAGTGGCTCCGATTTGCATATAAAATGCATTTCTCCATCTGTCAAGTCACTCCGAGCAAGAAGCTTTTCTTTTTCCGTCTTTTCTTTTCCATCTCTTTTTGTTGGGGACCGGTCTGTTTGCTCTTTGATTACACATTCAAACACTGACCAGGCCCTTGTCCAAACAGCACTACTGGAGAGCAGCTAGTGAAGTGTAGTCAAACATCTCTCCTTCCCCGGAGTACAACGCCACATCACTGCGGTGGGGTGCCCTCACACGCGGCGAACAAGACACGAGGCAAAGAGCAAAAAACCAGAGGCGAGCGTGAAAGAGGGAGAGTTCTAATAAGAGCCTCATAACTGCCTCAAATTGGGCCAGTCTTTGCACCCCTGTTTTGATAAAGACGAGAGATGGAGTGAGCAAAAAGAAAAGGTGGCGTAATTAAACAGCCTAATGAGTTTGGGGGTCTTTTGTGAGCGCCGAAGGTTCTTAAAGCAAGGGGGTATTTTATGGCTGGAAAATCTTCTCTTTCAATACTGTCAAAGAAGTTTCTTGCAGAGTAGTTATCACAGCATGTCAAATTTCTCTAGCTCGAGAAATAATTTGGATTTCTTTTCCCCCCTCAAAGAGTGCTCCGAAACAAAAGGCACCCCTCTGGTCTAATTTGCCTTGGTAGGGTCCCTCCGGGTGGGGGGTCCGCATTGACAGAGAGAGCCCTGTCTCCTCACTGGAGGATTAGAGGGCCGGGAGGGGGGTTGAGGGGTGACACAGTCCCCTTGCAATTTCACCCAAAATGCTGCAATTGTCTCTGAGTTCGAACAGGGCAGAGCAACAACGCTCATTTTCCCCTCCATTCATTATCTCTCCTGTATTTACTTATCTTTGTCTCAAAATAGAACAAAAATCAAAGTGTTTAAAGGGCCTCTTTCATGTGGAGAAAGGTTTTTAACAGCGCATTTCGCTGTGTTAAAGCCAATGGAGCGCTTATGCTCGGAAGACAGTATGAATAGCAAATGAGTACTTTTCTACTTTTCTTTGGTATTATATACTGAATTAGATCCTTGATTTCTTCAAATTACATTTCCCAAGGGCCCCCCGTATAATGTGCTCCTTTTGGGCTGCGATGTACAATTTTAAGGTGTCAAATTAGCACAAAGAAAATTACACCATTCTTCCTGGAAAAGGCGCCTTACGTGGTATTTTTACCTCATGTGCCACATCTTTTAATGATTTATATATTTCTTTGAAAATAATTCCCCTCATCAGGCATCCTTGGCTCAAGAGCACTTGGCAGGAGCTTATAAAAGTGAGCTAGCTGCACTGGATTTACATGCTAATAAATGCAGGCCAAGGGGAAAAATATATCCTTCTCTGTTTACAATAAAATAAACTTAATTGACATTGTCATTGCAAATGAACGTCAGAGCCCAAATTTTCAATTGCAGCCGGCTCCGTTTTTTTTTTTACGAACGATTTCCAAGAAATTATTGCTGCCAGACTCGTGCTAGCAAGATTAAAAGCATGATTTTTGTGGCGCTGGAGATGTGGAGACAATATCTTAAACTTGGAATGAACACAAACTTTTTTTTCCCAGGAAAAAAAAAAAAAAAAAAATGAAAAGAGTTACATACTCTTTGAAGTGATGCTAAAAGTTCTGCCTGGACTGACAAATTTCAGGATGCTAGCGTAGCATCACTATTCAAGCGAGCACCAAATGACGTGGCGTATACTTTCTAAATTGCAAATTCTCAAGTGAACCGTGTCTTCAACAGGTGCTGTGCGTTTGTCTAGCTCTCGGAGCGCGCTCTTCATTGAAGGTGTTTATGACTAAAATTTGAATATGTACAGTTTAAAGGTCCCTTTCCTTTCCCTGATTCCCATTTGCATACGGTGCCAAGTGAAATGGAGTTCGTCTCTTATCTTTTCATAGCCAGATGATTCTGTTTTTGCTTCATTATTATATTTATGCTGAAACGTGTTGGCTGTTCCACTACAGCGAGGAGCTTTGAATCTTCAAAGACGGACCTTGAAATTGAATGGTGGATGGAGCTTGAGCTAGCATGAACAATGTTTAATTCTACAAAGAGGGAACGTAATAACAATACACCTTCCTGTGAGAAACTGAAGGCCAAAAGAGTAATGAGTTAAAAGAATACAATTTAAAACATTTCTATCTCCAATAACAAATGTGCTGCACACACTAAAATGCCCACGTTTGCTCCTTTATTGTTTCGTCTCGAAGACAATGGGGCTCGTGAAGCTGAGCATTTTGTGTCGGGGTTGCCTCTATTAGTATGAGTTTTAGAAAAGAAAAAAAATTATTGATGGCAAAAGAAAGCACTAGATCGCTTATGATGCCACCTACAATTTCAGCCCAGTATCACAATTTCTTTAAAAACCCTTGTCACAGCCACCCACAAACCTTTGCCGGAGTGAACTCCGCAAAACATTTTTGTGAACAATTAAATTTTTTTCCCCCATCCAACTTAATTACTGCTATTCCTGTAGTAATACGTGGCTGATTTGAGAGACATAATTAGATGGGATATTGAGAGAGGCCTCTGGGGTCCCGGACCTCATGGATCAGAGAGAATGAGAGAGGGAGACAGAGATATAGAAAAATAGATAGTTAGATCGAGACTGAGCAAGAGAGATAGAGAGATGCCATATTCTCAAATTATTCTGGGGGGCGAGTGCTCCCAGGCAGCTTATTCAGCTAAGGCCTGGTAATTAAATTATAATTTAACCAGCTGACTCTAGAGCAAGAAGGCCCCGGCTGGGCTGTGGGTGGGAGATCACTGACAGGATTTATACTTAATGAAATAATAAAGCAACAGCGGCAGCAAGACTGCTCACACGAGTCGGAATACGCTCAGTGTTTACGTTCGTGTGTGTGTGCGCGCATAAAAGTTTGTGTATTTGTTTTAGCTATAACTGCAGGTGCCTATTTTTTTCCTATTGTTCTATTCTCGCCTGGCAGTAGATAACACGTTCCTTCCTTCCTCCGGTGAGAAAGGGTGAGATTAAGGGAAACAACATTAGGAGAAGTGTGAGAGAAAGAGAGCGTGCACAGCGCCATTTCAAGGCAGCGCCTCTCATCCACGGCGGAGGCTGGTAAGATGGACTCCCTCCTCAGTGTTAGCGCTCACTAACCCAGCCTCTGGCCCATTAACTCCCCCCCCCCCCCCCCCCCCCCACACACACCACCACCACGCACCCCACCCCGGCCCAGCGCTGGCCTGCCTGACGGACAGCTCTAGTTAGCGGTCCCTATGAGCACAGGGAGAGAAAGTGGATGACTGGAGCACAAATGACAGGTGCAGTTAAAATGGTGCGGCGCAGAAAGGCTGCAGGACAGAGCGGCTGGACCGCAGTGAATTTAGCTGCGTGATGCTTAGTTTGCTTCGCTTACATTTCTTTTTCTGACAGGAATTAAAGGAAGAGTGAAAGAAAATTTGGTCCCACTTTAGATTAAGTTGTTTTAACTACTATGTACTTACATTGAAATTAAGCATTGGATACAATGCACTTATTTTGTACATGCCTGTTTTTGCTTTATACTTACATAAAAAAAATGCCTGCATGTAATTACATCTGTATTTATTGCATTTATAATTACATTCTTACACCTTAAACTAACCCATACCACCAAACCTGTCCTTAACCTTACCTGTATCCCACCTCTGTAGCAGCAAAAGTATTTTGCAATGCAATATGAACTACATAAATACGTATTTCTGATGTAAGTACATAGTAGTTAAGGCCACCTAATATAAAGTGGGACCTACTTAGCCAGTGGCATTGCCCTTACGAAAACGAACCATGGTTTTATTATAGTAAACGTGTAGTAACCATGCCTTTTGGTGCATTGATCGCCATTTGTATAACCACAGTTTTACTACAAATACCGTGGTATGGTTAGTGTAGCAAAACCGTGGTTCATTTGTGGTTACAGTGGTTTAACTATAGTAAACATGGTTAATTTTCGTAAGGGTGTAGAGTTATCAGATGGTAATGGCATGGTACCGTGTAACTGCTATATTCAAATACCAAGCAGTGGGATTCAAAATTGTAAGACCACACTTGAAAATCTCATATTGATGCAATCAGAATTGCAGTGTAAATGCATTCATGCCACCTCTTAGCTGCAATAAATAGTGCAAGTAAATATATCTAAATGCCACTTCAAATGCAGCTTCTGTGCCACCTCTTCAGTGCAAATATTGGACTTTGCTGATACTGATTTGAGCTATAGTGTCTTATTATTCTAATTGAATTGATTAAATAAATGTAAGAATTTGGCATAAAAGATGATGTATATATTTTAAAAGGTCCCTGGAAATCAATTTAAGCTGGTTGTTGTCACTTTTTAATAGAAAAGTTAATTTCTGTCACCAACATAAATCAATAAAGTAAAATTGAACTGGATTGAATTAATTGTGTTGCTATAGCTAATTTTATTACATTTTCATTTCTTCATTGTAGTTGTTTTTAAATATTTATTAGTCTGCCTGACTGTTGTAGAACAGGTAGTAGAAAACAGCCACAGTGTCCATACAATTGTTGTGTGAATGTTTTCATGTTTTGGTCACTTTGCTCAGCTGTGGCTGTGATGTTTTGATTTCACTCCATCTCTCTCTCCAGCAGCTGATTTGCATCTTTCAGCTCACCACCTCACCCAATCTCTCCTCCACCTTTTTATCTGTGTCTGCCCACCACCTTCAGTCCAGCCTCATGTATAAAGTAATCAGATTTTCCCAGCAGCTCCCGGATAGAAAGAGATGGATATGAGAGAAAGGATGGGAGGGAACGGGGAGAGATGGAGGGGACTTAATAGATCAATTTATGCTGCTCTGGAGAGGGACGGGCCTGGCAAAGACCCTTTCGTTTTCTTTCTTTCTTTCTTTCTTTACACTCATCCATCTCTTCCCCTGACTTTTGCTTTGTCTTTCGCTCAGTCTGTCTCTAGTGAAAGTTTGTTGACACGGCTTCCCTCAACAGGCTGTCTTTAAGCTCGGCACACACCGTCTGTTGTCTTTGTGCGATTTCATATGTGCAAATAAACAGTATGCGCGAATGTGTAGGTGAGATGTGCCGTGGCTAAACGCACACGTACACACACGCACACAAATGCATTTTCAAGCTGCGCATTGATGCCACCATTATTCTGAACTTTTCTCAAACGCACTTGAATATTTTTCTGCGAGAAGGTGAACAGTACCATTATCATTCACGCCACCCCCAGCATTCATTATCCATAGCCTGCCTTCAATGCCAGGCCTATCTGATGATTATTAAAAGGATTATCAATGGTAGAGTTATAATTAGCGGTAATGGAAGGCGAGCAGTTGCTTCTGCCATAGTAATTATTGATGCAGATCAGAGGGGATTAAACTTCATAATGTAGAGATTGCTCTGAGGCAAAGTGACGTGGTGCTTTCTGATCTTTTGGAATTTGCTGAGTTCTCCGAGAAATACAGCAGAGAATTGCAAAGCCTCTCTTTGTCTTTATCTGCACTTGACTATTTGAGCTTGTGAGATTTCAGCAGGCAGACAGCTTGTCTTCAGGCCAGCGACAAGCACGGCGAAACCACTCACCGCCGGGCCCTTTCTCATCAGAGAGAATACTTGAATGGCAAATTACTTTACACTCAAATACGTTCTGCCAGGCCTATCGGCAGAGAAGACGTTTTTAAAGCATCGCCAATTCCTGACCAGATTAGTGTTGGGTTTTTTGTTGTTGTTTTGCTTCTTTTTTGGTTCTTCGGATGTGTCGGTCGGACATCTGGTTGTTTATTATTATCAAAGCATTGCTATATCACCAATTCCCACTGCTGTTATAAATCTGCAGATTTTACAATCAAATCATTCTTTCTGCTTTTTCTGCAATCCCACCATGCAGAAATCAGGCATTCAAAGAGTGATGTGTGTGACATTGTTGAGATCTCTTTTGAAGGGGATACACGTGAATCTTTTTTCTCCGATGAAAAATATGTAAATACTTATAGTTGATATTTAATACTGTATTAAGCTGGGATAAAAGCATACAAAAAAAAAAAAAAGTCTCTATTTGTGCTCTGTAGGAGAAATAACTGATATATATAATGGACACCTTACTCCATAACCCGATTTCACAAAGCTCACAGTAGCTTACGCTCAACAATATGGTCTCTCTTCTCTGCGGCTTCTTGACTGACAGGATGAGTATTTGTAGATTTACACTAGTGGTCAAGCAAAGCTTATTTTAAATACATTGAGGGCACGGAGGAACATCTGTTCCTATCAGCAGCGTCTAACTGCATTCTAGGCCCTGCCTGTGTTATTCATGCAATATTTAGATGACAAGCCCAGCCGAAGAGCTGCTGTGGAGGCCTGTGTGCACATGGGTCTGTGAGCTATGCTGAGGCTGTGTGTCTAGTATCTGATTTCTTGCGCGTCAGAGTGATGGACTTGGAGCGTCTCACTCTCTCTACACACTCACAGACACAGATGGCACAGTGAGTGTATTCACAGGCAGTCAGTCTCTATTGCAGCTGTGTCATATGGTACGGAGGAGATATTTTTGCTCTTAAGTGCTTTCTTATGTGAGAGATGTGACCAATATATCAGTGATAATATTTGATTAAGGATTCCTGGGAAAAAAACACTTTTTCATAGTGCTTTATTGATTGCACACAATTTGTTGCATGCAGATATTTACCTTAGATATGATGAAGATCTAAACATGTCCTGATATATCTTGTGGAAACCATGATACTTTTTTATTTTCAGAATTCTTTTATGGATAAAAAGTTCAAAAGAACACCATTTATTGAACACACACAGATACATACACACAGATACCCAATTTATTAAAAATGTTTAAGGATTCTTTTTTACTTCATTATTTGATCAGGACAGTTGTATCACCCTGTAAATTTAGATGTTATGCTCCCCAAAGTATTGTGCATTCAAGTCATTGTATGTATGAACTTTAATGCAGTTTTGGATAAATTAATAGATTGTTCAGTAGAAGTAGTTTACTTTTTTTATTGTGCTTTATTGACTGCACACAGTTTACTGCATGCAGATGATTACCAGAGATATGAGTATCTAAGCATGTCCTGATGAATATTTTTTATTCTTATAACACATATTACATTCCTTGCATTATAATAGCACAGTGACATTGTTGATTATTTCACAAGCACAGTAATTAACTCAAAATTGTTTCCATCTTCCTGTTGATTTATGCCAATAAGTTGAGACCAACGCCATTCTGATCCATCTCAGCCAGCTATTCTGAGGTTTAGCGGCACCTCTTCCTCTTTCAATGCTAATCTGAATAACATCAAGCTTAGTGTGGTTGGAAAAGAGCAGAACGCCGCTCAAAAATAACCCACTTTTCCCAAACATGGTTTCATATTCAGTAATTTTGTTCCTTTTTGTTTGTACTGGATGTTGAGGGAACATATACTATGCGTGTTTGTCTATTCCAGCTCTGTACGCGTGTGTGTTTTTCTCATTGGTTTGCTATTTCGCTTGCTTACTCCACTATTGTTTTTAAAGACCCCCAGCCTTCATTCATTCAAAGCCGTCGCTTGTTTTTGACAGACTTCTGTCTTCCGTCAACCCCGTTGCTGTAGCTCTGCGCCCCTAAAAACAAAGCTGCTGCTTGCTAAACAAACCCCTGTATGTCTGCTCGCTCGCTCACAGAATGCCACGCATGTGGCGGCCTGCTTGATATCGCTCCCAGTAGTCCACATTCACTGCTGTTGGGCTGGCATTGACTGCCGAGTTACAAAGATGAGAGACAGAGAAAGCACGCACCTGCTGGCAAAACATTTGCGTGTTTCGTAGCCTGGGCGAATTCACCGTACCTGCTGTAAACCATTAGGGGATGCTGCAGTCTTTCTACGGCCGAGCCTGGAAAGACATCCCGTTCTGGATATTACCACATGAGAGCTGAAGCGGCTACACGCCGCTGATGACCCTGCTCATTTGCTCTAAATGCCTGGATTGCAGGAACATTAGGAATTGTTCACATGCGAAGGCTGTTGTCTATTGCAAGCAGGCTATTATGATAAGCAGACGTAATGGCTGTTGTAATTTTTCATCAAACTGTTCCAATATAAGCGGGGAATGGGCGGCTTATGAGGCCGGTCACGCAAAAAGCAGATGCGCCATAATGATGCTTCTATAATAACTTAAGAGAATGGTCTCATTTCCCCCTGCGTTTTCCTTTTCTAAGGGATGTGGCACCATCTTTGAATCTCTCTCACCTCCCGAACATAACTTATTTAGAAATAAAACCAAGTGGCATTAATAACGCGTTAAGAGGGATGGAAATTTGTCTTGGAAATGTTTGAAGGATTGCTGCCAGGAGGGCTGGGAATTAAAATGGCCTCTGGTGCGGCACCATTGGACGGAGAGAGAGAGACGAGAGGAATATTTCAAATAAGAATAATGTCATCATGGAACAATTTTCAACCCTATAAGGCCATAACACACACACACAGATCTCCTAGGCCTTCAAATGACACAATATAAATGCCCTGTCCCTCACGCCCGGCAGATGATGTCTGATATTCCATGCTTGTCGTTTTATTAAAGATTTAAACAGTTTTGCATCTCAAACAAATACTCGCCGGCCGATTTGCCTGACACCGCCAGCCTTCCTTCGTCACCGCACAACCTGGGAACGGAAACAGGGAGGGAGGGAGGATGAGAGGGAGGAGGGATGGAGAGGGGGCAAGGCGCTATATTATATTTCCAAGTGTGTATTTAATAAATGTAAAGAATACATTATTTTATATTATCAGTGCTAAAGGGCCCCAGTGTTAGATTTAGAGGAATATGATTCCTGTCAGATGAATGGGAAGATGGGAATAAAACGGATGCGGTGATGAGCGGGAGAAGCAGAATCTCATGACATTACCATTATGAGTCCTCACGACTATTAGCATGCGCCGAAGCTGTTCTTCACAATGTGATCTCTCCTTATTAGTATTAATAATAATGAGAATATTCTGCTTTAATATATCTGTATGTTCAAGCTCATATTAACTGCTTTTGTGAGGGAATGAAAAGATGACTTCTAATGAAATCCACGCTTTTATTTCTCTGCCTTTCATCTCCAGTCTTTCAGCAACGACTTTATCGCTCTTGTCTTCGTGTCATTGTTTTATCAGCCGCCTTCGCCTCATTTCATCTCTCCGTCTCCTACTTTCTTCCTCTCTCGGCTCTCGATTCACCCTAAATCGGTTACATTTATGACACGAGTCTCTGTGTTTGTAAGAAATATTTTTATTTATGCATTATTCGCCGCCTTCCTTTCTTCTAGAGCGTCTTTCGTTCACCCCTCCCACCCGTGTGCTCAGATGGCGTTATCAATACCCATGTCACCGGTCTGACACCGCCCATGCCGTATCAATAAACATTTTACAAAGTCCGATTTTGCTGCATCTGAATTATTTATCGCACATGATAAGGCTCTATATTTTGTCGAAACCCAATCCTAAGTGGGGGATCTGGTTGCTTGTATGTTTGTCTTGGATCTTTAAAAGCAGCATACAGAAGGGGTTGGAATCGACCAATTTGGCCTGCTCTGGCGCAGCCGTGAGGGAAGAGGCAGTTCTGGAATGATGGCGGAGGCTGTCAGACCCAGCGACTCCCCCAAACTGGCAGTGACGTTCCGGGTTTGTCTCAAACTCAAAGGCCTGTCGGCCTATTGGAGGCGTCAGGCTGCAGTTCCACGCGGCCTGCTGCCACACCGAAGAATGTGCCATCTGCAATGACTGATCCTGTCAAGCCATCCACGATCCCTTTGTCAGGCCGTGCCGAAGTCTGACAAACACGAGGGTCACAGCCGACAAACAGATCCTGAATTTTTAATATCCACACAGCTACACCTTTAAGGAATTGCTTCACTCAGGTGCAATGGCCAGCGGAGGCTCTCTAATGGTGATGATCATTATAAAGAACAGTGTGCGTGACTGTTTGTCCAATTTTCCAATCGACGATAAACAATAAACATCTCGAGACTCTCGTAGCCATGGTGCAAATACGATTAAAGACTTTGTTCCTCGCTCTCATAACTCCAGCTCGTCCCAGATTGTAGAGAGAACACTTAGCAGATAGGGCATGATTGCAGAAGCTGTGCTTTTGTTCGAGTAAATCGAGGACGATCTTAGCATGGCGAAAAAACTGTTGAATACATTATTGTTGAATGCTGGAGGGGGACGCTCTTCAGTGCTACAGCTTAAGTGCTACTGTTGCAAACCCAATCACTTTGGCACACAGTTGGAGGGCCGCTGTGGCAGTTTTTGAGACTAGCATTCAGTCAACACTTTTCAAATATCCCCTCATTCTTTTAAACACTGCACATAATACTTTTTTGACTTATGCTGCTTGTTCCATTTAGGTCTGAAACTTTTTGGGCCACTTGAAACCAAAGTTTGCTCATCCTGACTGGATTTTTTCATTTATTTTGCATTTTTATTATTATTTTTATTTTTTATTTTACCGTTATTAAACTAGAAATGTCAATTAACAACATGAAAGAAGGAAAAACGCATGCATTTGAATTAGCTCATTAGAGAGAAGTGTGCTTAATTGTATTAACTGTGCACTTGTAGTGTAATTCAACACTTAAAATTACATCTGTTATGAAACTGTATTTGCAGATAAAAGGTCAGTTAAGTGTACTTAAAGAAAGTTTCTTTTAAAAAGTGTTTTTTGTAATAATGTCTAAAAGTTTTACTTAATTGCAATTAACATGAAACAAATTAATTTTTGTTGGATGTGAAATTAAAGCTGTCTAATGTGATGTGAATATTTCAGAGGAAAGTGCCAGGTCCCTTCTTAATTCATGTTCATTAAGGAATCAGTATCAAGAAATCCGATTGATATTGATATTGTTCGACTCACTGAATAATCACATTTTGAATCTTAAAATAATAAAAATCTGCTCTTTTCCTCAATTTGTTTATGAAAGAGAGCTTCCGCTTGCCTTATTAGTCATATAATATCAGTTTCTGGCATTTCAGGTGGTGTTACAAAATAAAAGCATAATTTCGGCATCTAGCTGGTGCTATGTATAAGAAAATATTTTCCTAAACAATGACAATGATTACACCAGTTACGTGAGACCACTGCAGCCTTTAGAACGCAAAATAAATAGCTTCTTCTCAAAAGCCGTTGATTTGATGTCGATTTGAAGGCGAAGTGATTGTCTGAAAAACATGCAATTTTCACAAGCTCTGCGGTTTTTACAGGCAGGAAAAGGGGACAAAGGGGCCCGACAAAGAGTCAAACAATAAAGAGGCAATAAAGAGTCAAGTAGTTGTTGTCAAGGCACGCTCGTCCTCTTTGTGTTGGAAACACAAGTGGAGAGCGCATCATGAACTTCTCATCGGAGTTAGAAGCGCGTCCATGTGTTGTTTGGCAGCGGAGGCAGCTAGTGTTCATTAGCACTGCTAGAATGCCTTGAGGCATGTTGAGAAGGGGAGGTCGAGGGGAGTGGAGTGCCGTTTGTATGGAAATTGACCAGTGTGCTGCAACTGTTCGCCTGGCGCAAGCCTTTGAAGTGGAGCTGTTCAACACTGCCGCTGTCTTTGTTCTTGGTAATTGCCTAAATGATCTCAGTGGAGTGTGGGGCCACGCTACAACTGAACTAATCCAAGGCCTGCCCAATAATTTGACAGAGAGCCCTCATCTCATCGCACCCCCTTTCCAAATGACTCCACCGACCACCATTCTGTGTAGCGTCTTTATTAGCCCATCCGAGAAGAAAGGGGGGGGGGGTTTGTTGTGTGTTTGTTGTCGGAATGAGGCTTAGCCGTACGCTTAAACCCCCCCAGCTCGACTCGTCTTCTCCCCTCTCTGCCTTTCTCCGGCCATTGATATGGAAATGAGCCCAGGCTCCATTTGCAAATCAGGGAGGAATAATTAGTCCGGAGCACTTAGCAACAACAACAATAATACATGCCTCTGATCCGGGCTGAGCTGCCCTCTCTTTGTCGTTTAACCTGCCGCTGGCAATCGGACAAGCCCTGCCGTGATGGAGCCCCCCGTGGGGAGATGAAGGAGGGGGAGAGCACGCAGGAGTACAGTGCAAGGGCAGCGCTGGAGCACGGGCAGGGTTCAGGAGGCCAGCGGAGCATGGAGCAGAGCCTTCAGCAGAATCAGGCCTGGCCCACAGCCTGACGCCCAGAGCCCACGCTGGGGTCAACTTCACAGCGCCGCTCTCGCTCTCTCGCTTTCGTGCGCACACACTCGCGCCAGTCCGGGCCAGGGGGCCACATGCTTTACAGGAGCGAGGCTAATGCCTGTGCGGCATTTATCGCAGCAGACAACAATCAAGGGTCTTTGCTTTCAGACCGACGGATGATATCACTGCTCTGGCTTACAGCGGGGAGATCATTAAAACCCATATGCATGCAGGATGGCGGTGGCACGCCGGGTTTGGGAGGAAGTCTGTCATGGTGTAATGAAGAAAGCCCCCACCGCTGCCCTGTTCGGGGACAGGACCAGTTGAGAGATATCAGGTAGACCAAGGTCCCGTATAAAAGCGGCCCCTATGAATTATAAATCATAGGCCACCAGAGCCACAGCCTGTGGGATGCTGAGGGGGCGAAGAGGGACATGTTCCCGGAACAAAGGACAGCAACGGGAGGGGTCAGGTTAGGTGGGGGGAGGGCGGGTGGGATGATGGGGTGTCATACGGCGAAGGATGATGAAGGACATTTAATATGTTTGTGTTTGTGTGTGTCTGCGAGTGTGTGTTGGGTTTGTTACCACATGAATACGAGAGCAATGTTTTAGCCTTACTGAAGAGGCAACAATCACAACGAAGCAAAATTTGAAATATTTGACTACTTTAACCATCTTACAAACCAAAACGTCCCCTTTTTATGTCTTAATGGACGTAACAGGGAGGCATTCCTAGCAAAAAGCTGGCAAGTTTTTGACCTCTTCTTCTTTCCGTATTTTATCATCTCAAAGGAGCTCATTGGAAATTTAATACATAAAAACGTTTGAATTAGCTATCAATACTTCCACATATTGATTTACACAGTGCCAGACTGTCTTTTTGTGTTTATGTACTTTACAAAGCCCCTAAAGGGACATGGTGATGGTAAAAAATATTACATGGGAGGGAAAATTATGTTTCGATGTTTTCGTGTTCTCTCCCAAACCTTTTGCACTCTCCCGAGAAACTTTGCCTTCGCTTGCAAAAATTGTCTTGTCCTACAGAAACGTTGCATTCGTTCGTAAAAATAGCATTTAAATACACATTCCTCCCATATTTTTTTCCATCAGCGTGTCCCCTTAAGGGCTCCATAGTACATGAATGCAAATCCTTGTTTATCATGCCAACAGAGTTTTTCTTGTTTTTGATTCATTTGGCTCAGACACATATGGATATCTCTCGATCTAAAGAAATCATCCTGCTTCATTTTATACTTTAAAAATAAAGCCCTGTTATTTCAAACTCGCTGAAAAGCGGCTGAAACATGTAGCCTCGCCTGTGCTGTTGAAACGTCTCTGCGATGAGGAATTTCTGAGCTTGTGCGTGTGAAGCCTGACCGACCGACCGACCGGCCTGTCGAGGGTGTGTCTGTGTGTGAGCGCCGTAGGTGGTGCTACCCGGTCCAGTCTGCTCAGGGGCCTCCCGGTCTCTGCTATTGGCCAGCAGGGGCTTGGCTTTGCCCCAGTTAGGAGTGGGTGAGTGGAAATATATTTTTTGGGGTCCATGCTGATGAAAGCTTGATTGATGTGGTGTCAGGAGCTCTGTGATGGATTAAATTGTGTGTGCAGACGGCTGTGGCCCCGGCCAGTCATGGCTGTTGCTGCTTTTTCCGCGAGCCACTGCCGTGGCAGCTTTAAGAAAATTTGATTTTCGCAGCTCAGAAACAAACCGCAGCCCCTTTCTCTCCGCTGCCTGACTTCCATTTAGTTTGAGAGTGCACAAGTGATTCTTTATTGGATGAAATCTGCACTGAATTGGATAAAGTGTTAGAGCGCTGAGCCATCTATCACTATCAGCACCCAGCTCCCGTTTCGTCTTAAAAGAAAAGAATGAAAGCAAAAAAAGTGAAAAGAGAAGGCTCCAGAAAAAAATAGACAGCCATAGGATGTTAGAGATTTGAAAATTAACTGTGGAGTAAAGGAATATATATCTTCGTATCCTCTATTCCTTCACTGTTAAGCCTGTTGCCTCGGTCAAAAGATGTCAAGTTCTTTCTCTATACCGCTCAAACCCTGAACCGCCAGCACACAAGAGTGAATGTTGCTGTCTTGTGAAGAATGTTTGGTTAACCCTTTGACACGTATCATCAAACCGGAGAGGCTGGACCCTGAGGTCAATGATCAAACCGGTGTGATTAAAACCTGATGGAATGAAACTGAAAAACTCAAACCTGCATGTTTCAGACATTAAAATATTCACATGTACCAGGATAAAAGTTTCATCTTTTGAGTGTAGTTTCAGTATGGCTATTGTATTGTTTCGTTCAAGGCAACCAAATCGTAGACTATTAATTATCTATTATCACAAAAATAAATAAATACAAGGTCTTTTGCGCAACAAATGCTTTTTTAAGTAACTAACATCATCAAACTTGTTCACATGTGGGATTAATAAATGAATTATGTGAGACGTATTATTACTACCTAGGCAAAAGCAGGACTATTCATGTTTTTTGAGTATAGATAATCTTCTCCAGCCTTTTCCCAGTTTGTAAATCACTTATTTTCACCCTTCAAGGACAACAAACTGGTAAACAATTTTCAGGCTTTGATTCCCACATTGCATTGCAATAAACATGGCTGCAAATATAGCAGTAATTCAGTCATACAGTTGCCTTTTAATGATGATAATATGATATGAAAAACTATATATAAATGCTCAAGAATCTTTAGAATATTAGGGATTATCTAGAAAATTAGCTAATAAATATTATTATTAAATTAATTAAATTAGCAAATCAAAATACAATACGTTTTATTTTTATTATTATTAATTAAGTGAGAAGTGACAACAAAAGCTCATTGGAATGTATGTTTGGAAATTATGTTTTAAAATCAAAATGGCATTTTAGTCCTTCTGTTGCATTGTTAGCTTATTTTAGATCTTGAAGCAAGCCAATGAATTCAATCATGTGGGTGTGATTAGGGAGACATCCGAAATGTGTATTATATGGCCTCCAGGAACAGTCTTGAGAAACACTGCTTCAGTGTGCCTGCTGGTTGTCATGTGATAAGCTTGTGCCGCAATAAAATTCAGAATCTGATACAGTACGTTCTTTTACAAAAATCACACCAGGCAGTCATGATCTTGAGGTTACGTGTGAAAAGGTTAAGCGTCGATAAGGCCACAGCAGGTTTGCGTCACCATTGTGGCTAGCTTGTCTAGAACTCAACCTGAACGCTTGCAGATATTTCCCGTGTCTTGACTCGTATAAACATCGCCTCAGGTGTGGTTGGGGAGAACTACAGGAGCAGCCCTGCCTCTTGTCCTTCAAACAAACCAATTAGCCTCTGATGTTTGTTTGCTCAGATCTGGCCATATCACAGCCATCCATTTTTAAACAGAAGGCCTGTCTGTCCCTCCCCTCGCCCATTAGCGCTGTGCTCTGAAGAGCAAATGGCCTTGAATTTAGCTCAGGGCAATGCTGCTGATGCACAGGGCACATCCATAAACACACTCACTTGCACAAATACGGGGAGTGAAAGTTACAAAGAGCGGAAAGAGGGGAGAATTATTTAAAAGCAGCTGACTCCTATGCATTTCATTTAGCCATTCATAATTCATTTTAAAATGAACCACAGATGATGTAGACCAGTCTAGCACGGCCTGTCTTTGCTGAACCTTCGCCCCTAAAACATCCCCGTGGCCTGAGTGTGTTGTGGTGTAAACCCGGCAGGCTCTCCTCTCCTTTATCCAACCTTAATAAATCATAGTGGGACCAGAACAGCACTCATCGGTCCACACGGAGATCTATAATGAGCCGGAGGAGCCAGGGGTCCACCTAACCTCCACAGAAATATTTTATTAAGATTGTTTAAGCTACACTACAAGCAGTCAGACATTTCAGGAACATCTGTGTCATGGATAGCAGTGGGAATGTATGGCAGGAAGCGAGGATGGAGGCTGACACTGTTAGTTTTGTTTATGCACTGAGGAAACAGATCCTGAATTTTGAAGAAACTCCATTTCCATCCCCTTTTCCATTCTACTGAGTGCTAAACTGTACTCTAAATAGTACAAGGTTATAAAAACAGATATACCTCTGAAGACACATCTTAGGAATAATAGAGTCTTGCAAACGATTCTAACTCAAACTTTATAACTTTTATAACAGTAGTGCTGTCAAATGATTAATTGCGATTAATCACATCCAAAAAAAAAATTTTTGTTTACGTAATATATGTGCGTGTACTGTCTATATTATGTATATATAAATACACATACATTATGCATGTACATATTTAAGAAAAATAAGTTGTTTATATATTAAATATATTTATATATAATATAAATTATATTTTCAAAATATATATTGTATGTGTGTGTATTTGTAGAAACATAATAAATATATACAGTACACACACATATATTATGTGAACATTTTGGATGTGATTAATCGCGATTAATTGTTTGACTGCACTAGTATTTTGCAATTAAAACATTATGCACAATTGAAGGTTTATTTATTAAAAACAGACTGTAAAAAACTAATCTTAATAAATCAAGTTTTTTTTCAGATCTGCCAGTAGGTGGTGACAAGTGACTTGTGGTGTTATATTTTTGTGAATCATTGAATTGTTCACTGAACCTATTCATAAAAACAGTCGATCACAACCTAAATATGTTTTAATGTCCTATATTAAAATGTGCACGTGTGCAAATACAACAAACCCTTTCCTGCAAATGACAACAAAACAGATCTAATATTTTTATTCCTGGTTTCGTTGAAGATTTTTTCACTAACGTTTGTTCTACAACAGTGATTCATTCACAACTGAAACACCACTGCTGCATCCTACTGCAGCTTTATTGAGACAAACCATGTTGTATAACTGCTCTGAATTTTTAAATAATTAATGGAGATTTCAAAAAGTGTATGATATACGTATATCTAAGTTTAGTTTTTTAATTGACAAGATCGGAATTTTGAGACATCCACGATAAGTAGACAAAAGTTTAGTCATATTAGGTTCAGAGGCTCACCATTGTGCTCTAATTTTGTCATTATTCGTATCTTATTTGTATATGAGGCAGTGTAATGAAATTTGTATATTTTCACCATATTACACGATTAAGAGTGAAATTATTTTTTTGGAGGAAAAATAAAATCCTACGGGAAAAAACACAATAGTTTTAGCCTATAATAAATGTGAAGACTCGTTTTCTGTTAAAAAGAAATATACATGTAAATTTAAAAAGGCTAAATTGTGTTAAAAAATAATCTACAGTGACCACATTATTCTCTTTGACTGTTGATTTTTTTTTTTTTCGCAATGCATAAGTTATGCGCTCCTTATCAGCTCTATTTGAACTTCTAAGCCATTAGATTCTGTTATTTTTCTTGATTTAAAATGAGAGAGAGAGACCTGAGCTCATTCTCTCCTGCTTAACCAAAGACACAGATGATATCTTTGCGGTCAGGGCCAAACTTTCTTTGATACAGCAAAGACAATCATTAAAGTGTTGCTGAGGCCGTCAGCTAAAAATCCCACTGTCCTCCACTACACTCCTGAGCAAGAATAATAGCACTTACATCCTTAATGCATCATTTTTTTTAATAAGTTGGAAAATTGATAAGACCTTCCAACAAAGGGAAGTAGTGAGCGGGTGCCCTGACAGTAATAATAAAAGGTAAAGAAAATTCTTTTCTCTTTAGATCCTTTTAAGTTGCCAGCATCCAAAGACTGCAGCAAACTAGTAGAAGAAGAAAATCATTACGCACCTGTTTCATCTGCCTCTTTTTCCATGAGTACAGAAACAGTAGGGCTGATTAAAGGTGACTAAAATCTAAAATCCACCGAGGCTCAAGCTGCCTCTCTCTCCTTGTCTCCACCAACTTTTATTTTTAATGGAATATCTGCCCTGAGCTCCTTTACTCAGGAACAGAGGGGTATAAATGTTTTAGAATTCTCCTCCGAAAAAGAGAAAGAAAGGGAAGAAAAGGGAATGGAAGTAGGAAAGAATGGGTAATCGGAGAAAGATTTTAATCTAAATAATTCATAAACCCTTCCCTCAATCCTTTTTTCTCTCTTCTGACTGGTGTATGATGAAGACACAAGGTTTATGGTTTCATTGTTTTTGTGTCTGAGAGTTGTAAGTGCATTTCGCTGGCCGCTGTGTAGATAGTGGTGCGATAAGGGCGGCGGTGACCCGAACGGCCATAAACAAGGTTAGCGTGGCTAGAGAGGCCCAGGGGAACGTGGGGCAGTGACAGATCGGATGCTAATTGTGCACCTATACTCCAAAAAAAAGGGTTCTTTTGTTGGCATTTCTGGTTCTTTTAACATCTATGGAACCTTTCCATTGCACAAAAGGTGCAAAAAGGGTCTTTCGATTATTAAAATGTTATTTACACTAAGAAAAAAGATGTAGAAGACTTTGTTCCTTTATCAGAACAGATTTGACAAAATGTAGTTGACTTTGATTCTGACGGCACCCATTCACTGCAGAGGATCCATTGGTGAACAAGTGATGTAATGCTAAAATTCTCCAAACAAAACTCATCTACATCTTACAGTATATGGCCGAGGGTGTGTTTAGCAAATTTTCATTTTGGGGTGAACTTTCCTTTAAGAACATTTCACTGAATGGTTTTTCTATGACGTTATTGCAAAACCCCCCATTTGAAATTTTTATTTTCAAGAGGCTAGTACCGAGGGTCTGGATTTAAAGAAGCAGAGATTTATTCTCAGAGTATATCGCATACTCAGCGTGTGCTCAAGCTAAGCTTTGTGTGTGTTCATGTAACAGTGGTTGGCATGTTATCATGGAGCTTCCTGTTGCTTCTCGTGGATAACATTTGCTCACTGCTGAAACAGGCATATGTGATTACTGTAATTGGCAGGAGGTATCACTCACATTCTCACAGAGATCGATGCGGCCCCTCTGCCTTCTCAATCTGACCCATCTCTCCGAGCAGGGGAACCCCCTCACTGAGCGTTAAATGTCAAAGTTAAGTAGAACGGCAGCCTTTCCTTTTTTGTATTTAATTGGAATATTTGACCTGCTGTTGCACTCAGAAGCATTTTGGCGGGTGAGATAAAGATAGAGGAGGAGAAGCTGAGATAGGCTGAAGAAGGAACGATTAAGGAGGAAGGGGCTGAAGATGAGGGCTCAGGGCAGGGCATAATGTGATCAGGGTTTTAGTAACATCCTGGATTTTATGCAGGATTTTTATTCAGTCCAGAACCTAAGAGCTTCAACAATGTGCACCTGATGTGGACAAAGACATTATAAGAGGGAGGAGAAGGACCACTCTTATGAAAAAATGAACAGGAGAAATGGTAATGCTCAATAAAGCGGCTATAGAAATGGAAATCAAACGGTTAAAAGAGTCAGTTTTGGTTTACTGTAGGAGATTCATTAGCTGGGTCAACCAATCTATTTTTATGATTTGAGCTTTGGCACATTTGGGACAGGGTCATGATTTTACCTAGTCCACATACTATTCCATCAGATCAGCCGTCCCGCTGGACGAGCTTTCGGGGTGTTTGTTTAGAGATTACGATTCAACAAAGGTGAGGGGGACCTCCTCCCCTCCGTCCTCCCTTCCATCTGCACTGCTGGGAGTCAAGTTCAGCCATGAGGTCTTGGCCTGTCTGGGTGCCGTGGCCATATGGGTTCATTTGCATACAGAGGTCAACAGACTTGGGCCAACTCAGCTTGGCCTAGTCTGTCCCCAGTCAGAGGAGGGGGGCTTGATTTATATAAAAATGTGATTTCTCCAAGCAGGGCCCAAGCAGGATGGCCGATCCCTTTATGCATGTTTCATGCAATGCAAATCAATTTTCACATCAACGTGGCAGCAGAAAACCCTAAATGTTTGGTGTTTATTTTGCGAACAGTATTTGGTATGGTATGCATAATGTGCATGCTCTGGAGAAATGAGTGACACTTATATCAAGGCAAGCAGTTGCCTTTTAAAAATGCCTTTTTTATCACAATTCACTCCAAGCACTTTCCAAAAAGTACCTTTCATATGTAGCTGTCAACTCACATCGTTTTATTTAATATCAAACAACAAACTTTGCAGGTTGTTTCCTCAGTTCAGCCTTAGCCAACACTCTAAGCAAGTTTACTAGCCTTTAGCAGTATAAACAGTATTCTAGTTTTGTTCACACTTTATATTAGATGGCCTTATATGTACAGTACAGTGAGTTTTATTTTATTTTTTTACTTTAAGATAATTTTTACTCAAAAATACTAGTAAATTTCACAAATCATTAAAAAAAGGCAAGTAACACATTGAACTTTTGAAGTAAAAATACTTCCTTGTACAACATACTTATTTACAATTTCCGATTTTTTTAAATCATTTGATATAATATATTTAGGGGTCATTCACACAGAATGCTTTCAAAAACATGATAAACAGATGCGTTGAACTTATTTTAATGTGCATGTCAGGTGCGAGACATTGCAAAAGACACAAGACTTGAGTGCAACGGTCAAACAAATCCGTCTAACATCTATTTACATAGAAAAATCATGCAAAAGTAGAGTAGCAGCATGGACAACGGCCCATTGTTATGCACATACATGTTGGTACATTGCAATTACAAGTGCTTGCGTTTAATTAACATTTGTAGTCACACTGTTAACTTCTTACCTCTTACCCGGAGCCCAACGATTACCACAAAACCCAAACCATACCTCAAATTTATTAGCTTTAAATGTGTATATTTTCCAGAATAACATGTAGTTACTCAGTAAATCCGTAGTAGTTAAGGACACCTTACTTCAAGTGCCACCCTACATACTATTTAGGTACTAATATGCATCCTTTAGGGGTAAATAAGGTACAAAAGTGTCATTTGGAAGGGGTACAGCTCCAGTGACAGCTTCCTTCTCTGAGAGTGTATAGTTTTTATGTATGTCATTCACACGCGTGCATCCGCTCTGGCTACCAGCGGCCAGTCACGTCACAGCCTCATCTTTATTGTCTTTTGTTTGGGTGGCTGGCCTGACTCTGCTCTGTGTAAGACTTTTGACCCTTTTTTTATTTGCCTGTCCAATTCCAGCTGCCCCTCTGCATCCAGTCGACATTAAAATACGCAGCAGATGCTATGGGGAGACTGTGAATGAATGCTAATGGCATTTTGCTGGGCTCCCGATTCATTTTCACAATATATTTTGGAATATCGCGACCTCGCTAAACCAAAGAGATGAGAGAGTCTATCAATTTATATTTTTGATCTCCAAATGAACCATACGGTTTTGCGCTTATCACATACAGTGACCCATTTTCATGCATATTCTGTGACATTTTTCTAATTGCTGGTCAGTGTGCATGTCTGAACTAGACAAAGCACCTTGACGGTCTCTGCACAGCCTTAACATGTGTGTGTGTGTGTGTGTTGAAGAGAGAGAGTATATGACCAATCTCACATGGATCCATCATGGTGTCACAGTGGCAAACCTCTGACCCCCCCTCCTCCCCCCCCCTCTCTCTCTTTCCCTCTATCTCCATCTCTCTGGCTTGCTCTCGTCCTCTTCCCTGTGCTTTTTAGCTGGGTCAGGAGAGAAGCTGGACCACACGTCCTGCTGTCGGATAACTGCTGGATTGGGGAGCGTTTGATGCCACCGGAGCAGAGGAGCACAGGTACGGCCTCTGCTGTTTTACTAGAGCTGTGTGTCAGACTCTGAGGGTCACCTGTGCTGCTCTGACTAATCTCACACTCCCTCGCTCCTAAACACACACCTACACGTCAGCACAGACACACACACACTCACGTGGACACATAAACACTCACTCGCACACTCCCACACACTTTTTGGTACATCTCTTTTGGCTTTGCTGTGATGTTCTGATGTGCAGTCGCTGTACTGTGTGCATTACAGGAGACTTTTAAAGTTTTGTTATGCTGCGGTTCAGCTGCTGGGTGTGTTTTATGGTTTCTGTGTGTGTATTTGGTTGATTTACATTTGTTGGAATTGTCCATTCGATAGTGATTTTGTTGTGATTAGATCTGAAGCTGTTGATATAGCTGTCAACTGTTTGGTTTTTGAAACTCAAGTAACTGTTTTTTTATTATTAAAATGGGGATTTATCTGCTTTAAAGTTACTTCTGCTTGTGCAAAATTTAATATTTATTTACAGCATTATTTTCAAACTATATTGTTTTTTTGTAGACCAACACAAACATGGTTAAAAGTTTGGAAGTTTGGAATAATAAACAAGGCTTTATGCTCACCAAGGTTGAATTTATTTGATCAAAAATACAGTAAAAACATCAATGTTGTGAAATCATTTTACAATTTAAAATAACTGTTTTCTATTTGAATGTATTTTAAAATGAATTTTATTGCTGTGGTGCAAAGCTGAATTTTCAGCATCATTACTCTAGTCTTCAGTGTTGCATGATCTTTCAGAAATCATTCTAATTTTCTGATTTAGTGCTCAGTTATTATCAATATTTACAATGAAGTAGCTGCAATGTCTGCTTGTTTTAGATAGATACATTCACTTCTTTTTTTTTTTTCAGGTGGACACTTTACATTCCCAGTAAATGTCAATTGTGTTCTGGAACCAAAAGGTTTTTCAGAAAGAGCCCTTTGAGAGATATTTTTGTAGTAAAATAGGTGGAGATTGTGGTCTAATTGCTAGTGCGCTCTCTTCAAACCTGTGGCCAGTGCCCTTTTTCAAATACCAGTGGCCTGCGCGGTGGCTGTGTGAGCGCAGTGCTGTTTCATGGTGTTGCATTGTAATTTCGGTTTAACCCTATTACTGTTCCATTTAGGGCCAAGGGCTGAGGAAACCAGTCAGGACTTGTTTTAAACTTAATTCGTATGTACACAGACCCAGGTCCAAGAGGTTAATGGCTAACAAATTAACCCCTCTGGCATTATCTTTCAAATAGCCTGCAGCATATGATAACCTATAATCAATATCAGCAATTATATGTCAGGGAGAGGCTCGTGTCGCTGACCTGCCTTCCATGAAGGGACTCTCTGCGGAAAGAGGATCTCTCTCTGGTCATGCAAAGTGGCCTAATGATGTCATTACCAGGATTCGGTAAAGAGCACGGGCACCTGGGACCACCTCTGTCTGTCCTTCTGTCTGCCCCTCTATTTCTTACTGTACATCTCGTACACTATTTTATCGCTTGCTGCTTTTTTTAATGCTGTCATTCAAACAGTGCTCTTGCTGCAATATTTATTTATTTGTAATCTTTTCCAAATGTAATTTTACACCTAAGCCTACAGTAGGTAATATTCATTCGCTGTCTGAATATTTGGATCACTGTACAACAGGTGCACTTGTGTGTGTATCCTATGTGTTTTATTTGTTAATATTTCTTTGAGTATATGCTGTGTTTACAAAAACAATGAAGTAGAGGTTGACCTACAGATATAAAGATCTCTAAATTCACAGCACAAGATGTGTTTCACTGTTACAGCGGCCAAGAACTTCCTATTCATTTTCAAATTAATTTATTTATTTATCCTTTTCTTTCTTTATTCCTTCCAGGTTAATCATTCATTTCTGTGCAATGAAGCATGCAATAAGGCCAGTTTAGCATTCACAAAAAGTCTGTATAGTTTTGAAACGATTGAAATAATTTTTTATTATTTAAAAATAATAATAATAATAATAAACTATTTTAAGCAGGTGATCCCTGTAAATCTGGACAGCTTATTTCAAGAATCAGTTCATCAGCAACTGAGATGCTGGCCATGCAGGTGAAGGACATCAAAAAATAGCCAATGAATAAATTTAGATCCCTTACGGAAAACTGGTATATAATTTCACAGAGATGAACAGCACTGGGAATTGGACATCTCTACTGAGCATGCATGGATCACCTTCACACCAGTGTCATCTGGAAATGGACAGGTTCAGGGGTTCACATAACACCTGCAATCTGGACATGAGCATCATTCCCTTAAATGACTGAATAATTCGTCTGTGTTTTGCATTTAGTTTTACCGCAACTTGTCCAACAACTTTGGGAACTGTGATTGACTTCTTCAAGCTTTTTTAAGAGTTTCTCTGCACATTGTGAAAAAACCATTTGCATGATAAGGTCAAATTCGTTATTCGTTATTATTATTTTGCATCATTATAATTGATAGTCCGTTTATTTAAAGCCTATTTCTTACAAATACAATTATGCATTAATCATATTTCAGTGTAATAATACGGGGCGCACCTGTGAATGTCTTTATTATTTTTGTATTTAGGCTATTAATGTGTGTAATTTATATAGATACATTTATGCATGCATTCTTTTAATTTTATTCCTTTATTATTTAGCATTTACCTGAAAATTCGTCGTGTCATCTCAGTAATACGGACTGACTTATATGCATTGTTAGTATAGTTTTATTAAAATCATATGATGTTTAAAATATTTTAGCATGCATATATTTAATTTTACGTGTTAAGAAGTTATATATAGCTGTATGTTAAAGGGAAATGAAGGACAAACGCTCATTTCGATTAGCTTTCGATTCGTTAAGTGCTTATCATAAGAATGAAAGGTGCATTTTGTCGATTTATTATTAATTATTAAAAATCAATGTTTTTCATCAACGGAAATCCCTGCTTTATTAGGCTATTTTTTTTTATAAATTATTTCCTTGTCGACGTGTTGTACTTAATGCTATTTTGCTGATAAAATAAACGTAATTTGTTTTTCGTCTCTTTAAATATTTATAATAAATACATAGTTGCGAACGTGGGCTTATTTGATCGACCATGCTTAATTTTTAACATCCCGACTAATGATTATTATTATTATTTTTTTTACTTGGTTCGTAAAGGCTAGTTCATAGACTAAATTGTTCTATGCATTTATATGATATAGCCTATTCCTTAAAAATCTGCTTAATATTGTTTTTATGTTCTGTTGTTTGGAATGATTGTAAACCTGTTTCAATTTTGATTAGAACAACCATTAATGAAACATATTATACATCATATTTAAATAAAACGCTTTTTTTTTTTCATGGATAACACAATGGAAATTTTTCTTTTGGCAACTTTCAGTGCATATTTGTGTGTGAAGCGCGTGACGATGAGGGTCTCCTGTGAAGCCGGGCCTGATCATCGACCCCCGGGACCTTGAACTTAACAGAAGCTTTCTGAAGAAATCAGCTGTTCAGTGTGCTGAGATGAAAGCCATATGCCTCTGAGTCATTCACCTCACTCAATGCATTGTGACAAATGGACACTGCTGAGGTCCAGTCTGACCTATTTTCTCCACAATAATTACACTGCTGCCCCTTCACATAAAACATTCGGACGTAAATAAAAGCCAAAGCATGCTGATTATTACAGGACAGTCTACTGTGCAATTCCGTCCTACATTATTCAAATTTGTTTTAAGATTTTGAGGTCCACGCACACCACCGAGCTTCTGAAAATCATGAAGTACGTAGCCTATACTTGGCAAAAAGAAAGCCAAAAAAAAAATAAAAAAAAATCAGTGCTGTAGTTCCTCCACACAATATGAGTTTTACACAATGTCAGTCGTCCACGGCACTAGATTTATTGTCACCTTCAGTAGATAACACAGTAATATTATTACCTGCTGTATATAAATCGAAACATATTTATTTATTTTTTTAGTTTGTCCTTGGTGTCCTTGTGGATAACCACGCTTAGATCACATGGCATTTTTGCGCATTTCCAAGGTATTTTGTTTGATAAATGTTGCTAAACTGACTGTTAGAGGAGGATCTTTACTATTTTTTGAAAATAGGTGTTTTATTGCCGGCTCATAGTTAAATATGAAAAAAGAATAATCTGTGTGCACCGATTAAGTTTATTAGATCCCATTATTAATGGAAATATATTTTCATGACAGAAGAAATGACACATAAAATAAGCATATTTTAAATAGATTTTATTATTACATGTATTATACTAAATAAATTAAAATCACTTCAAAGATTTAGTATAAACCAGCTAAAAACCATCCTCTTTCCCCCCCTATTGCCATTATTATTTAATTACATTGTTCTCCTTTACCCTCCTCTCTTCATAAATAATATGCAAACTAGTGGTTTTCTGTTGCATGCCTCTCATCACATTCCTGAACAGGCTGCCAGTGGGTAATTAATCCGGCCAATTAAGCAGCGATGAAGGCTAATTGGCCCCTAATTGCTTTGGAGAGAATGTGGCTAATTATTACAGGCTAATTGAAAGCCTTTATGTGGCAGGTTGTTGTGTATTCACAGCAGCCGGCCCTTACAAGCTGCTCTCAGTGGTAAACACTATTCACATTCAAATGAGACTGAAACAAGCAGCCCTGCTATTAGTGTTAGTCACTGCTGTATTAACCTGACATGTGCTGAGCTGATTTGGTTAATTCTGTTGATGGCACAGTGCCCAGAAGAGGGGAAAAGAGCCCATCTACGATCGGGGACAACACACACACACACACACACACACACACACACACACACACACACACGATGCCCTTGTTAATGCTCCCTTTAAATTCCAAAAAAAAAGAAATCGTTGCAACTCAAATGCTTTACTCTTTTTTTGGGGGGGGTCATATTTTAACTTTACTTACAAAATATAGATTAGCGATATATGCATTACTAAATAATTATGCATGTATTTTAATGTATTTTAAAGCGAGCTGCTGTTGGAGCAAGGCTTGCTCGTGCCGGTGTTACAGCTGCTCCGCGCCGCACCTGTCTGTGAGATCGGCCGCTCTCTGTGTCGGAGGCGCAGATCTGCTGGTCATGATTAGCGATGCGTGGCATATCTGTGAACCCCCACGCCTTTCCCGCGGCACTCATCTGCGCTGTGCAATATTTGACCTAAAAAAGCATTGTATTGTCTTGACAGGCGGACGTATGCGTTAAAAAACGACACAATAAGAGACAAGGAGTGTTGTTTAAATATATAAAACCTAGAGTGCGTGTGTGTGGTTGACGTGACGGTCTTTTGTTATTCAAAAATACATTAAAATGTCATGCATTTTAAATGTATCTTCATAATATATTTACCTGTTCTATTATGAACATATTTAAATATCTAAATTTGGCTGCTTTTTATTTTATTTTTATTTTGTGGTGCCTAAAGTAAAATATATATATATATATATATATATATATATATATATATATGTGTGTGTGTGTGTGTGTGTGGTGTAACTGTACAGAGATACTAATAAAGTTATAATGTGTTGTTTGCTTTGATTCTACATAACGCTTTATTATTATTTCCCCAAAAATTGTTTCTAATTTATAACAATTTAGTTCTAAAATAATAATGTTTTTGAAAAACTTATGTCAGGCAAATCAAAGTCAGTGTGGCACCAACATGCATGAAGCCATTTTGCTGTCAGGTGACAAGAAAAGAAAGAAAAAAAATCAGAGAGGATCCCAGTTTAGACCATAATAACTCTCTCCAAATCTCTCTCTCTCTCTCTCTCTCTCTCTCTCTCTGTGTGTGTGTGTGTGTGTGTGTGTGTGTGGTAGTAAAGAGTACAAAAAAACAACAACATTTTGGTCAATTGAAATATCCCTAAAAATGTCTTGATTCAGAAACAATAAATATAACAAAATAATAATAACAACAACAACAACAAAGATATCTTCAACATTATGTTTGAAAACATATGGATGTGAAGTCAATGCACAAGGAAATGTAATTTACTTTTTTAGCTCATAACGTTTGTTTTTTTTTTTTTGCAGTTTTTTGTGGTATTTCTGTAGACATAAATGAATTCCAGTGATTATGAAATAGAAAAAAAGAAAAGGAGAGATGCATTATTATTCACCAAACAGCTAAGTATCACAAAAATACAGACATTCATTTCAGAGGAAGGTATCAGTCGGATTTCAAATAAATCTATTTAAATGGACAATTATGTCACTATGAAATATTGATTTGGGGATTTTTGGGCTTCTGATGGCTGCGGTCTGGAGGTGGGGGTAATGAAGGGTAATGCCGAGAGAAGCATGAGCCTCCCGTTGAATAATCCTATGATAAAAGACTGAGTGAACATTTTCCTAGCGGCTCCAAGGTCAAGTTCGTGACCCCTGACCCCTGAGAGCGCTCTGTCTGGAGAGGGAGGAGTGTGTGCACGCGCGTCTGTGTATGAGGCAGGTTCTGTCTGCCCGAGCTCGCTGTCCTGCTCCCTGTACCTTTCAGCTTCTGTTTCTATTATTTATCAGACTTATTAAAAGTTATTTCTGAGCCGTCAGGTCTAGCCAGATGACCTGTGAAAGGAGGCCTCTAGAGTGTCCAGCTTTACTGATGGGGAGCGGTGGGAAAAAAAAAAATCAAAATGGACTTACTGCACTTGCTAAAACACATAAGTTAAAAACAAACAGAAAATACGCCTTCAATTATTCAGTGCAGCATGTGCTATAGGAGGCATAAGAACTGCTCAATATTTTACAAGAACAATGCCAAAAGCAGATGAATGTTTAATTGCAGCCAGGTGCTGTTGGTGGATGTGAAATCTGCTGAGGAGAAAGTTGTAGCCTTCGATTAGGATGTAGAAAATAAAGATGTGGTTTCGAGGAATTGGTTCTGAAAGGAAAGAGTTTATGCACTTTCCAGTCATGATCACTGAGAATATTTTTTCTGTTAAAACCAAATTTGGTAAATGACTCGTGAACTTTTTTTAGAGGTGAAATATGTGTTTGGCATATATAATTATTTCTTTATTATGTATATGTACAAATGTAATTCTTTAGATTAAAAATCATTTAGCAAATTTGTAAGTACATTCATTCATTTTGGTCATTGCTAATTCTATATATACTAATCATTTTTAACATTCATTTGAATATACTAATGCATTTTTATACAATTGTGTTCTTTTACATAAAAAACAGTCAATCTCGGTAACCTTTTCTGGCGTGATGTGATGTGCGTGCACGGACCTCCCAGCTGTGTCCGGAGAAAGGGGGGTGTCGGAGTGAGGAGGGAGGGTCGAGGGGCCAGGCCTGAAAGGTCAGGAGGAGGCAGGAGACAGGCGGACCGGCTGGCTGCCGGGGCTTTGAACCTAACAGATGGAGAAGGTTAGGTGACGTCCCCTCGCCTGGCCTTTCCGCAGTAATTGAGGATAATTTGAGCGTCCAAAGAGAGCAGGCCTGTCCACTGTCAGGCTGAGGGAAAGGAGGTGAGGTTAATATGAAAAAGATTTTGCATTACCATCGGCTTTGTGTGGCTAGCCACGCTCTCTCCCCGGTCCCAGACCTAATCCTGGCCTCGGGCTGCGAGGATGAAGACTTGTCACCCTGGGTTGGAGTGTAACGTCACGCGCATGAATACATCTCTAGCTTGACGCTCCTCTCTGCTCCCCTATTAACCAGTGCTCTGCCAGCACTCATTACACACTGGCACCCAGACAGCAGGCAGGTTTGTGGACATTTGGGAAGGTTTTGGGGGGAGATCAGACACTAACGCTTCTATGCAAGGACAAAAGAGTGAAGGCAAATGTCTTGTGCTTCCCACTGTGAACACGCACCTCTCAGTGTGCTATAAACTGCCTAAGACACATTCAAGGCTTATGCTGAATAATGTGCATAATCTTGCCTTAATGACAGCTTGTGCATTTAATGCGGTTTGTATTTTGCATGATAATTCAGAATTATTTTTTACTATATACAGAACACTAAATGCTTATGAAGCTCAAACGTTTGAGAAATGCGTGTATAAATGTAATTAACCCTATGAAGTCTACTGTCATAACTATTACACAAATTCAGCCATCTAATTAGCGACATGATGAAAACTAACCTGTTGTACACAATTTACTTTATACTGTCTGTCCTTTAATTGATTTATTATTCTTTTTTTATCTACAAGAGTAAAAAAAATGTCCTCTTTCAGTCTTTCTGAAATAAAATGTTTGCTTTCTATGAAGCTTTTATAATGTTAGTAATGTTTGGAGATAAACACTTAATTTTTTTTTAAATGCATCAAATATGATCCATCAGACTTTTGAGGAACATATATTTGTTCATCTCTTATCATTGTCATCATTGTATTACATTGCATTATTTTGCCCCTTAAATAAAAACTATAGTGCTTTGATCATAAAACTAAGCATTTAAATATAATCTCACTAAAATATCTTATTGGGAGATATAGCAAGTGATATTTTTTATGCATTTTATGTATGTAGTCTGCTATAGTCATTGATTTACATTACTAGCTATCAGATTGTTTTTTTTTTTTTTTTGGCCATATAAATATCAGCATCTACACTAAATTTCATATGTTAGCTCAGTTTTGAGCTCCATATCCTGCTCTATCAAACTATGAACAATAAAAGTGTTAATATTTTTGGTCTAAACTTTCAAAAACTTAAAGATTTGAAGATTGTTCTGACTATTATGTCATATGTCAGGCTTTAAAGGGTTAAAAACAAGGTCATGCATGTCTTTTCAGATATTTCAATACACGTCTTTGTACCGAAATTGCTATCTGATTCTCTTAGCATGCACAGCGAAATGGCGTAAAATGCAGTTAAAGTATATATGTGTTCCTTTTGAAGCATCTTGTCTATGATAAAGATCAGGGAGCCAAAATAACACGATGTTCCTCAAGCAGTACTCTGTCAGGGGTAACTGAGGGACCAATTCTAGCTGGAAAGTTTCCTCTTTGGTGTGATGAAGTCATTTACAACTATTGATCTGATAGTCAAACTGTGAGTGTTAACCTTAAGAGCCTTGGAGGCAGTTTGTGGGTAAGTGGATGTGCCCCAGGGACCCCCTTATCAGTGGAAAGTGATCTTAGTGAGACACAATAGACAGAGATGTATTTTTAAAATGCTGGCATCGCTCAAACCCCTTTCATAACTCAGTCCATGCTAACGCAAAGTACCAGATGCCACAGACTCCCAGGACTGCTCTCCTACCTATGAGCAGCCTACGGAGGGAGCATTTTAAGGCATCATACTGTATGTGTGCTCCTGACATTAAGGATGATCCAAAAGATAAGTTAATGCTACCAATGCAACTAATGAACTTAATCATCGTCCATCCCAGAATGCACTGTGACGATCTCCTTGAAAAAATAATCCAAATAAATGTATATTTCGCTCATTCATTGATTACAAGTAGTTGTTTTTTTGTCTCACTCATGCAGCACTATTTGTGTGCCATGTGAAGTTGCTGCCTATGTAGAGTGTTCCAAATCAGTAACCTGAGAGGTTCCAGGACCACCTTAGAAGACAGCAGCCTATGTGTACAACAGGCAGAAAGCCTGCATAGGCTTTGATACTGAGCTAAAGTGAGATATTTTCAGTAGCATAATTTTCAGAGCATGATGCACCTGTCATAACAGTAACACTTGATTAATTAACATTAGTAAATGCATTAACTAAAATTAACTAATAATGAGCAAAAAGTAAAGAACAGCTGTTCATTGTTAATGGCAGCTTAGTTAACAAATGAAACTTTAACATTAACTAAGATTTTAAAAATGAATAAATGATCACTAAAGTGATTAACTTATGAACAAATGCAACCTTATTGTAATGTGTTACCGATATAACAACTGCACTGTGATCTGTAACATTAAATTATTTTCCTAAAATAATTTAAACTGATATAAATAAAATAATTAATAGTTAATTTAAAATAATAAAAATATATATAAAAAAGGATGTATGGATGTAAAATTAGACTGAATAGCTTGGATAAATTTTTGAAGTAGTACTATTTGTGTATTATTATTATTATTATTATTTTTTATCAGAATTAATTTAACATTTCATCAGAATTAAGCCACCACCAAAATCGAACCTGTTACACAATGAACTGTTCTGTGACTCTGCTGTATCAGATTCAGAAAAATCGGGTGAAAATTGATAACAAATTAGTCGAAACTCAATCAAAATTTCAATGTTGCTCTACTTACATTATTTTTCCTTTGTAGGGTTCTCCACTATAAGTATATAGTCACGGCTTCTTACAAAACATATAATTTTATGGTTTCTTTGCCTAACGGTGGTTATAGCTATTAAAATGATACCCTTGTGTTTCTCACAGTCTGCGCACCGGTCAACTGTGCTTTTGCAGGACTCTAGCTTTGCTTCCTTTTTTTTGTGTGTGTGTGTGTGTGTGTGTGTGGAGGTTTGTGATCCCAGCCTTCACCAGTGGGTCAGTACGGTTCCCCCCTCAGGCACTGTCTAGCTGCAGGCTCTCTTAATGGAGCATCTCTACTGTTTCCTCTAGAGCCTGGCCTGTCCTCCTCCCAGGTGTGCTCCAGGAACCTGGCCATTTAGAATGGCTCCGCTGCCATTGACCCTGTCTGTGAACACAGTCAGCGAGAGGGTCACTCAGCTCTGGGCTTCACACTTCCTCCTTTAACCTGAAACCCACCGCCACACCTGTGTGTGTGTGTGTGTGTGTGTGTGTCCGTATGTGCTGGATGCCTCTGCCAGCTGCTCTTCAGATTATTATTTTTTCTTTGCTTTTCCATTTTTAAGGCAGTTTTATATCTAGCGATATTTTCAGCATTTGCAGTGGTTAAGGTTGACACTGATTTCTTATATTTTGGGTTTTCAATTCATTTCTGCATGGATAAATGCTGGCTATAGATACATAAAAGTACTGGAGTGAAAGACATGCAGAAGAGTCTAAATAAATTGCAACGAAACGATCAGGAAAATGTGTTAACTTGTCAACATAATAGTGTTTCTAAAATAGCAAACTTCTAAAATTGTTCATGTTAGCTATTGCTAATGAAATTACAAAGCTAGTTAATCACTAAAAGTGAGTTAGAGATCATTCTTGAAAGTATCGTTCGTTACTATAGTTATGTGTCCACAAAATTAGACCAAATTGCAGAAACATAAGTTTCAACAGACCTTCTGTCTGAATCCCAGGAGAAAAAATGTCGGAAAAACGGCGACGTTAGACGTTATCAGGTCCAAAGAAGAAATGTAACATCACTCAGCAACACACACCCATGTACACTTATCACTTTGTGTGTGTTTTATTTAGTTAATTAAAACCCAGGTCAAAATGAATGAGACTTTCAGCATATAAAATTATGATGCAAATAAATAAAAGTGCATTCAAATCAGTACATTGCATTTTTATTATTAAAAACAATTGACGTATATTTATATGCAGCGATCACACTGTTCAAATGACCATCGCTTTGATTGTGAGAATTGTGCGTAGCAGCAAAGCAAGTGGGAAGTTGCAGACGTTATCGTGCATGTGTTTTGTGTTGGAGGCTGAAGTTGGGGAGGGCCGGAGGTGCGGCTGGCTTCTGTAATGATCCTCTTATTATTTCGCTTTTTCTCTTCAAATGGAGAAAAAGGGCATTCATCATTCTGTTGACCTGGGAGATCACAGCAGCCAACGCGCCTTTGAAAAGTAAAACTGAACCTCGCTTTTAAATAAGATAAATAGTAAACAAATCCAGGCCAACCCTTTGAAAGGGCTTGCCAAGAGATTTACCTCGCCCTGTGGCAAATAATATTTCTTGAACTGGGTTTAAATTTCAAGTGTCTTGGGCTTAGAGAAACCTGCAACAAAAGAAAATGGGTCTCAGAACAGCAAATATTATCTGCTGCCGGGGCAAGATGTCAAGATTGCATTTTTGTTGTCTCAAATGTAGGAGCAAGGCTGGTGTTTGGTAAATCCCGGAATAAAACTCGATTTATTGCTGTTTATTTGGCCGGAACTGTATGGCTGCTTTGCCACATTTGCATGCAATGTACAGAGACAAATAAGTCTGTTTACCCATTTTTGATAAACAGATGTCACTTTACCCCTAGCTCTTTTATAGCTTAAATAAAAACATATGCATAGAGTTTTTGTCTTGTCGCATGCATAGCCTGTCATATCTCTTATTGCCGTTGATGACATCAATACATCCAACAATATGATTTAAATAAAATTCAATTGCAATCTTCTGATTTACATTCGTTACTTATGTACACAATAACACTGCATACCGTCAGCTAATGCAATATAACCGATGCGGTTTGCAAATTGGAAGTCATTCTTGTATATTTACATTAGACTAGTTTGTTTCATGAAATGTATTCATATTGTAACTAACATCAGCGTGCATTGTTGATTCACATTACATTCATTTGTCGCTAATTCGATCTTATATAAACCATGCATTCATGTGCAGCATCTTGGAAGATAAAAGGAGAGGATGTTGTGCGCCCTTAGTTGTGTTGCGTACCTTGTGCATTTGAAGCCAATTACGATGATGACTGCAATAACTGTGTGTCCCATAATAACAGTGCTTGGGCCTCAATAATCATTTTGTCCCTTGATCAGTCTCACAAGGGGCTAAGATGAAAGCACACACGATTATGTATTAGCCTCATCAAGGGTTTGTGTCTGACTTGTCATTTCAGTCTCCGACAATGCAACAACCAAACTCACCTGATTCTGAGTCGGTGCTTGTTGCTTGTCTTTTAAATAAAACATCTGAGGTCAAACAAGTCGAGTAAGTCATATACGGAAGAGAGTTGTGCTTAATTGAGAACCCCTTTTCTAGTGAATTACTGGCCAGAGTGAGTATGCAGTAGGCAGGGCTCAACACAAAGGATTTTTTCTAGTGGCCCAGTATAAATAATAGTTACAGTTTCCGTTGTTTTTGACTCATGTAACCTTGAATTCTTATAAATAAGTTTGTTACAATACCATTTTAGATACGAGTGGATTTTCCAATTTTCAGTTCCAGTTTTGATACCACAGCAAAAACTACTAGCCAAACTAATAAAAAATTATTAAAGGCAAGTAAACAGTCAAGAACAATTTACAAGCAACAGCACGACTGAATGCAACAGAACAAATACACAAATGAAATACACTGTAGTATTCAGGTAAGAAATACAACAGATATGTAAGAAATATAAAATAACATGCATAGTCTTCACTGTATAAACAGATATACACTAAGCCTTATTAAAGTTATTCAGTCAAAAGCCATGAGTGATTGTCTCTCTAATTTCTTGTTTGATTTGCATTAATGATCTAGGCAGCAGCAGGTTTTAGGCTTTCACTTTGAAGGTACGACAACGATGTGCTAAAAACTGAAAACGTTTTTTTTTCTTTGTGTTTTTCACGTACAGAAGACAAGGATGCCAAGACAATCCTCGTTTACACAGATTTTCAAAAACAACTTAAAATGCTATTTTATGTGAACATGTAACTATGTGAACATGACATGTAACACGAATGCGCAGGATGTCACCGTTTTCACAAGTTTGCGTTTTTATGTAGTTTACACAGAGATGAAATGTGCAAAGACCACGTGCAAAACCACTTGATAGGTTAAATTTGCAAAACTTAAAAACACATGCGAATGACACATTTTCATGTGCCACAGCACTATATTCCATGAACTGTCCCAAACGTATTTCACGCTGGCTTCAGGCCATCGGGCAATCCCTGCTTGTTTCTGCCAGCAGCATTTCCCCCGCACACACTGCAGCGGTCCATCGAGAGAGAGGACAGGCGGTACCCTAGCCCTGCTATAATCATTATATTTTGATTTCTCCCCCTCTTTCTTTAATCCCTCTGATGAAGTCTGGACAGGCAGAGGCATGCTCTCACAGATAGCAATTTCAGCACACCATATGCGGCTCGCACGTCTGGCCTCGCGGGGAGACAACAGGACAAGAGGAGAGGAGCCCTGGTAGTAGCTCTGAAACACAGTATCAGCTTAGGGGAGATAGGAAGGACTGTAAGACACATGAAGTCGGAATTGGACCGAGGCGTTGGGTGTGGGGTAGGGTGTTTTCACAGCTTCTCTACGCTTGTGATAACCCCTGATTCATTCGCTCGCCGCCGACCACCCCGTTACATCTCTCCATCATGCCTCCCGTACCTCTGTATCCCAAATTTACTGCCTCAATAGCAACACCGCCAGACCCCAGACGAATTATTAGACAGGGGGCCACGCACACTATCTGCAGGTAAACAAATGAGGCAGGTACTCACACAAAATGGCGGCCAGTCATCTCCCACCCGCTGGTCTGCGGAGCCTGCACTCCAGTCACGTGGCGTGAGCATGCAATAGAGACATATAGTGTGATGCCGGTGCCGTCCTATACCGAAATATCTTCCTGCTGCTCCAGAGAAAGACTGCAGTCTGTGCTACATGTTCCACATGATTTTACAATATCTGCTGTTCATTCAGTTCAACTGTTCTAAATAGACTGACCAATAACAATACAACAAATCAATTTTAAATTATAATAATGCTTTTTTGTTGATAGTGCAAATTAATTATTTGTTGATAGTGAAGAGTAAATATTTTAGTATTATTTGTTAATAAAATTGTTAATAAAAATATTATAGTATTTATAATATTACAGTAAAGTATAAATATGTTATTATTATTTGCTTGTTGAGAGTGTAAAGTACATTGTATAGTACAGTATGCTTGTTGGTATAGTAAATATTTTACTATTGTTTTCTTTTCGATTGTGAAAAGTAAATATTTCAGTACTGTTTGCTTGTTGATAGTGTAACGTAAAAAAAGTAGTGTTGTTTGCTTATTGATAGTGCAAACTAAATTGTATAGTATTGTTTGCTTGTTGATAAAAAATGTCCTCCAGACACCTCTGATTTGAAATTATATTATTAGTGCGTTTGTGAATAGCAATTCTGAACATCACTTGAGTCTCCGCTCACGGTTCTCATGACTGCTACTAAAAAGTGTTTGAAAAAATATCTAAAGTTTCTAAATCACGGACGTCAGCATTCGTTTCATATCTCTATGATTGTGTCAATAAAGGGCACCGTATTCTCGAGAGGAGAGAGAATACCATAAAGCAGGGATGGTTTTGGTTGGGGAGAAAGTAAAATAATTCAATTTTGCTCTATAGACCTTGCTCAGTTACATGCAAGGAGAGATTCATAATCCTATCCTGTGTGTTCTCTATCCGCCTGCATTTCTAGTTTGCACGCTGCTGACCAAGCAGCCTGCTCTTTAAACCATATGCCTGCTTCCCATATACATAATAAATCCATTGCGTTGCTCCTCACCCAACACCCCCCCAAGCTTCGGTTTGGCCACTGGGTGATATATGAATTTACCTCAGGAGCAATGTTCCCCTCTCTCTGGCCGGGAGGAACAGAAGAGAAGGTTACATTTAAACAGTGATTGGGGAGTATATAATTAAGGCTTGGAAGGGCAGCTCAGTCTTTTAGGTGTGAATTGAAGGGGAATGAGAATGACTCTGTCTATTAGATGCTCTAAAGTGAAGCCACTGTGCAAGACTGGATCGCACTCTCGGGATTTCGGCTGTGCCCTGTGAAAAACATCTCTGTTCGGAGAGGTTTCAGTAAAAGGACTGAGGAAACTGAGGTGCGTGTGTGTGGTTAATAGTGCTTATTCTGTGATTTTGCTAGATGTCTTTTGTAGATTATTGCAAGTCACCCTTGAAACTCAACATAAGTATCTCTAAATACAAATGAAGCGTACAATTACAGGTTCAGGTTGGTGCTTGAGGTGTGAAAATAAATGTATGCTATCAAAAAGACGTTCTCTTGTTTTACACGGCCTAAGTGAATGCAGTACAGAAGAGAAAGAAGAAAAAAAACTCTACATATTCACTCTCTTCTTTGCTTCCTCCTAAACAGTCAGCCCATCACTCAGGGAAAGTATTATTTCCAGTGTGAAATGTGGTTGGGCAGTGGAGGGGACTTCTTTAATGGTACGTGGAGCAGGCTTAAATGCCTTTCAGATGACAGGGATGGAGCATGCTGGGAGATTGATGACATTTATGGGCACACACACCTATGCAGTCCTGCCCCCAGCAGGCCCTCATCGGACCCACATCACCAGCACATTAGGCAGAGGGAAATGTTAAATGCATGTGGGGAAGGAGATGGGAGAGAGGAAAAGTAAGGAAGGAAGAAAGAAAGAAAGAAAGAAAGAAAGAAAGAAAGAAAGGATGTGGATCGTATTTTTGTATTGACTTGATGTTAAATGCACATGTAGGTTTCTTTCAAATGTAAAGGTAAATCGGAGTGTAGAAGTAAAAAAATAAATAAATAAGTCGGATTCTCAATGTCATAGATGGAAAAGAGACACAAAGGATAGAAATATAATGAGACCCAATTATATCAAATTTAAAGTTTAACCCACAAAGATAATAATAATACAGACACTGAATGAAGATGAAAACTAAACTATAATTTTATCTGTAATTTTAGTCTTGAAATGGAAGCAAGACTAAAAATAGAAATGTCTACACTGTAAAAACTGATTTTTCAAAGTTGAAGTATAAAAATAGTATTTCTGTCTTTAAAAACGTCACGTGTAATTCAATGTATTACTAACAGTTTACATATACCTGCTTATTTCACAGCACAAACACCATGCAAAATGCCTTACACAGAAATTTTTAAGACACTTAAATTATGATAATACAAAAAATGTATTATCACAAAATCCATATAAAATCTAATTTATAGAAACACTTAAATCAGCAAGGTAAGACCCCAAAAAGTATGCAGTTAATGTCTTGGCATGAGAAAAATAGATCTTTAACTTTGATATCTTTTGATATCTATAACTTTAATAAACACACGTTTGCAAACACAATTTCTGTACACATTGATGGGCTGTAGTATTAAACCTATATGTAAAATAACCTATATGTATGTTTATTGTTTCTAATTTGTTGCAACTTAACCCTAGAGAACCATTCTTTCTAATGTTTCTAAAGCTTCTTTCGATCTCGAGTGAGTGAAAGAGAGAGGCAGAATGAGTGAATTTTAGGCTCTTCTGTGACCATTCTCACCTTCTCACTATTACCGTGATTCCGTTTCCAGTCACAGCGTCTCATCTCTGAGCTCACAGCACACAAGCTCATGTTTGTGTTAAGCCTAATGCAATTTATAATGTGCTCAAATATTATTTGTACGATCCCTCAAATATTTGTTTTCTCTGTTTTACTCAAGCGTAAGCTTTGAAACAATCTGTACTCTTTAGTTTTATTAATGAATGCTTGTATTTGCACTTTTTTGCTGTGATTTTATCTGTGATATTGATAATATTATTTGAGATCTGTTTCAAACCGTGCACTTGACTTTGGGAAGACTGCACAGATTTAAAAGAGACATCTGTTTGGGTGTGTGCGAGCCAGAGAAATGGTAAGTGTGCACAGCAGATGCTTCTATGCATTTGTATGGGTGATCGCGGTCCCTTGCCCCGGCTAGACTTGACCTTTGACCCACAGCTTTCAGCCAAGCATTGTCACAGAGAAGGTCAAGGCTACTGCACACATGTTCTGTCCAGACTCACTGGAAATCCAGAGCAGAGCAGAGAGGGAATTATAAAGAGCTGGACGTTTGAAAGTTTTCTATGTGGGTTCACAGTTCAGAATATAGAGGTCTTTAATAGTTTTTATATATTATGAGATCTTTATTATGCGAAATGTTTGCAGTCACTATTTTGTTATAGGCAACAAATTATTTAAGAATAATATGAATAAATTGATGCAAATGGCATGTTTTAGAATGAACAGTCTGGTTATTTATAATTCAAAAAATTATGCAAACCTTATATTTTCTTTAAGCATAATGTATGTAGTATGATATTTAATATATAGGCATACATTAATATATTCAATTGTTTCCAAATGATTTATTCGGCTAAATTGAGTGATAAAAAAAGGTTACATGATTATTGTTGTTGTTTCCTCATTTTCACCGAAGTTTTTATACTGTATTTGGGATTATTCACTTCATGCATTTTAGATCTAATTACAAAAGAGACCACGTAGGCTGTAAATGCTCTCAACAAGGCATTGGAAACGGATGGCATCTTCAGCAGGAGCTTTGAGAGCATATAAGCAGACCTACAAGACGCTAATGCATCGCATTATTCACAGTTTTTTGTTAATATACACCAAAAAGAAGAAAAAATCTCAGTTATCAGTCATCTTTATTATAAGACTTTAGGGGTAACAGCTAATTTAAAGTAATATTTAATAGCAATTTCACTTAAAATGTCCCCTAAACATGTAAATATTGGCATGCTATGCAATATGAAGAGTACCATTTTTTTGTCAGCCTGTCCTATTTTTACTTATCCTATTTAGTTTTATTGTGAACAAGCATCTGCAAAATTAGAAAAAAAAAAAGTTATGAAGGCATATTGTGTGCAGGGTGCTGTATTATAGACAGTTTGACAGGTGTCAGACGTCTTCAACCTGTCCTTCATATTATGATTATATATAGGACTCTGTAGTGTTTTAAAAATCCATGGAAAACTGTTTTGAAAATAATATTCAAAATTATTTTTATATGTACAAGCACGCCTAATTAAGAAGTAGCAAAACATTAAATACGACATTATTGCATTAAACAAATAACTGCATAACAAACAACCGTGCAGCATAAGAAACTATCCCCCCCCCCCCAAAAAAAAATGTACTCAAAGGATAATGCAAATGGCTTCCCCTCCTGTAATTCACCAGTGTATAAATGTTGTCATTTTGTCACATAAAAAGATTGTTAACATCAAAACGTGCTCCAGCAATATGCTGTCTTTTGTGTCTGAATGCATCAATCACCCTTATGACACACTGTACACAAAATTGCAGGTTGCGACTAGTCTGTCTATATTTGTAGATGTCAACAATTGTTTACCAAGAATGTTTTTCAGTAAATCAACATAAATTAGGCGACTGTAGAAAAAATGTAGTCATGAAAAGCCAGGAGTTTTTACTGAGCTCACTTTCGACTAACCAAACCTCGTCTCAATCAGGACCTCCTTCTCATCTATTTCCAAAAAAAATAAAATAAAATAAAAAGACAGCATATTGGTTTCTTACAGTAATGCTGTGTACTCGCTGTAAGGTAATTGTCTGCACCCTATATAGTGCGGTATCGTCGTTGTGGCTTTGGGATTTTGCCACTGATCAAAGTACTACTCCTGTACATTAATAAAGGCTTTTTTGTGCCAGCTTGATTAGCTGTAATGTGCCTGTCTGCTTGTCCATGTCTGACATGATCGTCAGATGTACGAGGCAAGAGGGGGGTGTAGAGAGGGTTGTATTTCAACATTGCTGCCTTTTAAGGGCGCTGGGGCTAGATTTGTATTGATTTGAATTTGATAATGATTCTATTTGCTCTATTAAATTTGTATATATTCAAGGGCTCAGTTACACCCAGCTAGAGGAAAAAAAGGAGAAGAAGAAAAACAAATTAGTGTGTGAGGGTGGATTAAGTTGCATGTAATCTTAGAGGAGGGCCATTGGTTAGCATTATAGGAAGTGTCCGTTAAGTTACTAAGAACCAGACACAAAGGCTCGGTGGAAGTGTGTGCGCTGTGTGACAACATGGATTTCAGGAAGACTTTTTTTTTTATTTGTCCTTGTCACACCTATTTCCACACTCATTCATGCGAGTTCCAGTGTATTTACTCTTACAGTCATAGTCACTTGTAGTCGAGGGTCTAGTTTTGTCACGAGGCCAATGGGTCACCTGTTATTAACAGACTTGGCACTTGTTGGTATCTCATTGATGGTGGTCAGTGGGCCTGCCGATACCTGTCCATTTCCATCAGCTATTGACAGAGGTCATTATCAGGCTGTGACACGGACCTCTGGGATTGAGCAGTAACGCGGGCCGACCCCTGGCTGCTCAGGTCACTGGTCCTCCAGCCGGTACGGCCACCTCTCCTCTCTCACACACTCACACTCCTCAGCATATGTCAGCAGCCTCTCAAGTCCAAACATGCCTCCACGCAAATGACAGATTAACACCCAAGACAAGTGTGAAGAATCCCAATAGTGAAGTTCCACACTTTTTGGGGCTGTAATATTGGGTTTTTATTCTCTCTGTCTGTCTTTCTCTGTTCAGTTTCTCTAATAAAACATATGTAGTGTGTGATAGAAAAAAAGGCAGCATTTAACATTTCCATGCAAGCGTAACATATGGTACTATAATAAACTTAAAGGCTTTTAAACTACAGATTTGTGCTCATTCTTGAAGGCAATTGTTAATAGTGCCTATGTATGAAATGTTTTATATAACCAAAATTTAAATATGGTTTTTCATTGGGTAGTAAAGACAAATCTCACGTTCAATTCAAACATATTTTTTGCATTCATTTTGGTTTAATGTAATTTGAAAGAGGTTTTGGGGTGTCACACAGTATGATTTTTTTCTGCATTTTGGTTGCACCACATGACTTGGCATTCAAAAATGTGTTAAAATATGTTTTTCTAATCTACTAACTGCTAAATTACTTTGAATGATTGAAACAATTAGAAATTGCTTGTAAATTTCACAAATAATTACAAAGCAGCACACTGAAATAGTGTTTTCTTGTAAAATATACCCCAGTTGTTTTTGTCTTGTTTACAACTGGTTTGTTTTTATTTTAGTTTTTAATTTTAGTTTTACAGTGACTTTCATTGTTGAAATGAGATTTTTCTTCATTGTGATATCAAGACAGATGTATTACCCTGTTCAATTTGGTCCTCCCAATTTTTTCACATAATGGGGCTTTGAAAAAGCTAAAATATAATAGTATTGGTTGAACATGTATTTTTTTTTTTTAAAGTTCACTACATGATTCTTGTAATTCCGTTTGTGTTATTTCATAGTTTAGATTATATAATTGTTCTACAATATGTACGATAGTAATAAAGAATTAGCAGATGTATCTAAACTTTCAGCTGCTACTGTTTAAAAAACCCTTAACATTTTGTACTTCACACCCGCAAAGAAAATATAGCCCAATCCATGCATAATTTATTAGCTGTATGATTGCATGAGTTTAATGTCCTTTTTCTGTGGTTTGAGCGAGAGCTCAGGGGGCTGTTTAGTGTAATAGGATGCTGATATTTTAATTCTGATCTTTGAGAAGAATGGCGCAAATTTGTGTCACGTCCTCTTCTCGAGAATGTTTGACAACACTACTCAAATCACTTTAATTAAGCATGGTCATTTCGTTAAAATGTGTTTGTCTCACATTCCAGTTTAAAATCAAGTTATTTGTAGTGTTATGTGATTGTGTGTGGCTTATAAATGAAATTGGAGTGATGCTGTTTGCGCGTGCGTGTGTGTGTGTGTGTGTGCGTGTGTGAGAGAGTGTACGCGGGTGATCATGCATGTCATAATGAACTCTTGAACCCGTGACCCAGACAGAAAAGCCTGAAGTGTGTGAATTGCTGTGGAAAACAGCAGCTAATGACTTAAATGCTCTAAATTGTGCACAACACTTATCCCATGGATAATAGCATCTAGCATCCCTCTTAGGGTTGATGACTGTGAATCTGTCATTTATCCTGTTGTTGCATGCATATTGACTTTTAAGCAATTTTTAGGTTTGCAAAATTTTTTAGAAGCATTTGTGTATATTGCATTGTTTTCATAAATAATTGTAAACAAAATTAAAATGCATTATAAAATATGCAGATCACGTGTTTGAATGCATTATACTTTTTCTAAACACAGCTGAAGTATTACAATTATTTGTATGATCATGTAATGCATTACAAGGCATTATGAATATTTTTATTGTTTGTTTGTTTAAATTTGAGTCTGAATGTGAATCTGAATGTGGATGTAAGAAAGAATAGAGGTCAGGGCACTGCGTGTTTTTAACCAAGCAAAACCCCGTCCACCATGTCCTCTCCGATGGGGACGCTGGAGGTCCCGCACTGTGCGTTCGTCCGAAACCAGACCCAATGAAGTCCGAAACGCACCGTTCATCTTCCAGATGGAATGATTTACAGATTTATCCAGGACCGTGTATCTCTGGAGTCTGACCGAGACCCAATCCGTTACATTTATATTCTTTAAGCTGATGTTTGCTATTATGAAAATAGAAATAAAGCAGTTGAAATGCATTTGGAGCATTCTGTGCATAATAGGGCCTGAAACAATGTGAGAAAAGGACATATGTGTGACTGGATGGATGGGAAGGAGTGGACACTGCTTCTCTTAGGGGATTTGAGGTCTTCCAGGAGAAAAAAATACAATAAAATACATTGAGATGCATGCCGTCTTCCACGTGTTGCCATCTCAGATATAGAAGAAAACCGAACGCAGATTTTTTTTTCACTTTATGCTCAATGAAGAGGGAAGACTGGATTTCACTCCTGTGATTCTCTCATCCCTCAGACACAGCCACCTGTCTCTTCCCTACATTCCCTTCCTTTGTCTCCTCAATAAGAAGTATTTTTGTGCGGAGTGGAGAGAGGGAAGAATAAAATGACTGCAGAGGAAAATAGAAGGTGTGAAAGTGAAATGCACAGGAAAAAAACAGATGGAAGAGAGGAAATGATTGAAAAGAGAAGTATTGAAAGCTGAGATGTGACCTTTTTGCTGTTTTTCAGTCTTTTGCTCTCCACTCTGCCCCCCTCTGTCTCTCTCTCTCATCCAGCACCAGCTATATGTGCTGGTGGAGGAGCCATTTTGTGGCCTGTCTCATTACGGGGTGTTTTATTCAGTGGTGCAGTGAAGTGCTGGTCATCGGGGCAGGCGTCAGCTGGAGCGTGTGCGTGTGTGTGTGTGTGTGGGGGGGGGGCTGCAGGGGGTCAGGATTAGACAGACACACCCCTGGGCTTGAACGCTTGAAGCTCAAGTTCATCACACCAGACAATGGAAAGCTCTTCAGAAAGCCATTGGGGTCTCTGTGACAGATTGATGGCTTGACTCTTCTTTCAGACTTTTCATTTCATTCATTTCTTTATTCATTTTGTTTTATTAACCAGTGAAAAGTTGTTTTGCACAGAGTTTGGTCTTTCATAGCTCAGGAAGCATGGGCTTCTCAGTTATATGTAGACTTTATTATTTATTTTCACTTTTCCCTAAGGAATTTTAAGAGAAACATCTGAAACATAGACATCTGATACAGAAAGCTATACAAATAATATCAATAACACAGCACAGATAATTTGGTCTTGGAAACGTGATATTTGAGTTAATGTAGAAATCACTAGCATGTAATTGCAGCATCATTATGTTTTCAATTTTAATTTTATGTTTTAGTGATTTTGTTTGTGCATTTATTGCATTTTATTCATTTGTTTAAAATTGTTTTTTAGCTTAAGTTTTGTTTCTGTATTGGTTTTAATCATTTTAATAACTCATCTTCAACGTACGTTCTAGTAATTCAAATTTTCGATAATTAAAAAAAAAATCATCTAATATTTACATTGTATTTTATTTGAGCTTCTTAGTAGTTTAATAGTTTTAATTTCAGTTAAAACAACTCTGAGAGACTATTTATTCTTATTCGTTATTTACTTCTTTAGGATGCTCTCCATTTAATCAAATTTCTGTCTAGGAGATCTAATTGTATTTAAATATCTTTTTTCTTCTTCTTTTCTTAATGGGAAGACATTTTATTTTTGTATATATGTCTATACTGAAACATTTCACTTTTTATTTTAAAATATTGTGTTTTTTTTTTTTTTTGAATATTGGAAAGCCAGCTCGATCTCACTTCAATTCGTACATATTTTACGAGGTGGCTAATTCGTACAAATTCATACGATTTTTGCTAAGTCGTACGTATTTTACGTGTTGCCAATTCGTATGAATTTGTACGAATGAAAACTAAAACTCGTACGAGTGAGGTCGAACGAATTCGTACGAATTAGCCACCTCGTAAAATACGTACGAATTGGTCGTGAGGTAGCATTGGGACAGCTTCTACAAGTCCAACTGGCGTTTCAAAAGAATGATTCTTTTATGAACCTCTAAATTTGACTAATGTGAAAGGCTGAGAGACCTGCTCTGTCTATGATCTCTGTCTCATCTGTCTTTCTCTCCCTGTGTCTATGTCAGAAAATACTTCACTCTGTGACCCATAACCTTAGTGTCCTAATGGGATCACAGTAAGGCACATGAGTCATTCACTCACAGACAGCGTGTAGTGTGTGTGTGTGTGTGTGTGTGTGTGTGTGTGTGTGTGTGTGTGTGTTCTCATTGGCTGGACTATTGTGTCAATCTGTATCACAACCTACACACACACACACACACACACACAGTCACGTAGTGAGTCTCCCTTCACGTATCGTCTATGCCTTAGACCTGAACTGACACCATCACATAAGCACTGTCACCGGCCACCAGTCTGCTGTTTAAAATGGCTGTAATGTTATGAATGACTGCCAATACTGAGCATGGGCAGAGGATGAGGATGGTCATGGGATACTGAGTTTTCCAGAAGCACAACATTGCTGTTTAGATAAACAGCATGACCCCAGACTGATTTCCACCTTTATAATATGAGTGTCTACTACTGTAATTGTTGTTTGAGATATTTGTAATTATATTTGATTTAGGGTCATAACCACTGAATATGAGGCCATTAGCCTCCGTATGTAAACAGAACCCATTTTCAGATTCTCACAGTTTTGTAAAAGACAATAGAATATTTTTAATAGAAAAGAGAATATCTTTAATAACTCTGTGGAAGTTTTAGGTCTTTATTTAAAAAGAGGCCTAAGGTGGGATTAACGAAAAGGCCATTTTGGCCTGAGCAAATTATCTTTTTGAAATTAATACTTAATATTTTACTATTTCCATATATATTTTATGTGCTCTTTGCATTTTTGCAAATATAATGTATCCGTCCACATTCATTTCGCCACACCGCCTTGATGAGTACTTCAAATGTGAATTAAAGCACTCCATTTTTAGGGAGAAAATGAGTAATAATTCAGAAATATTAATAATACATAATCATAATGCTGTTCAGGAGAATTGAAAGTTCAAAACAGCAGGAAAGAACAGAAGCAGAGACAGAAAGAGCAGAGACAGGTGGAGACATGGAGGCAGAGAGAGGGTCCTGACTGGAGTTGTGTCATGTTAAGTGTTTTGCCGGGTCCGTGTGAGTGTGATGTTGGACCGGTTGAGGTTTGGAGCAGGTAATTGTGTGGATGGAGGGTTGGTTTCAGAGAAAGCTAATTGAGAATGAGCGTTAACAGCACACCCCCCACCCCCACCACCTCGGCAGCTCAGCCAGTTATACTTAACCCATTTAAAAGTCCCTGCCAACACGGGCACCCTTATTAATATTAATTATCCTTCGTGTTAATTTTAGCCAATCCATATCTCTGTGGGCTTGTAAAATGCTGAAGATGACAGGACTACTGAGCAATTCACGAATATCCTCCACCTCCTCCTCCTCGCTCTGTCTTTTTCCCTCTTTCCTGCACCTTGTCATTCTTTGAAAAAAGTATCTTTCTTTCTTGCTTGCTTTCTTTCTTTCTGATAAATTGTCTCTGAAAGAGAAATGAGTTCTTTTTTAAGCATGGCTTTTAAAACTGATGTATAAAAATTTGGATGATTATGAGTGTATTAGGATGATTGAGTTGTAATAGTACCTGCTCTAAGCCTTAATGGTTGTGCTGAAATGGCCGTGACTATTTCCTCCGCACCGTCATCTTACCTGCACACTATGGCTTTCTGAAGTTCACCAGATTGAGCCCTTCCGATGATTTGGGGAAAGGTAGGATCCAAAGTGGGTTTCTATATATAAACTATGTTTTAACTTCAATACGCCTTGTTATGTGAGGTGTGCTGGTCGCTGGTCTGACGTCTGATGTCTGGGTATGGGGCTTGTGGTTATGTCCAAGCTTGAATGAAATGTGAATCATTGGTTCAGTGTGTGGTTTTGTGTTTTGTCGGACTGCTGTTTTTGGTCTGAGGTCTACAGAGCTGTGGCCTAACTTGGTAAGAATAGCTTAAACTGATGGTTCCCAACAAGTTAATAAAAAAGTAACTTTACCTAATGCCAACTTTCCTTGAGAACAATACGTTGTACTTTTTTGTTGACTTTTTTATGATTGTGGGGTCACAACTTGATGTCTGAAGTAAAGCTTGAGTGCTAAAAACGAAGACTCAAAAACTATTGTTTTCTGTAAACAGCTGCCCACACTTTTTTAAATATAACCGCTTATATATACAGTATAGATATGAGCAGTTCTATATATAATAACTTGTTAATAACTTTGTTAATTTAGGCACACCGACAGTACACATTTTGGATGTCTCCCTTATCTGACCTATCCATTTTCAGGTCTTGAAGTCTCTACTAATGAACTAATGAGCTGATTCAGATGTGTTTGATTAGGAAGAGTTTGAAAATGTGTACCATATTTCCCGTACAGTAAGTCACACCAGGTTAAAATTGCATTGTGTATTGAAAACTAAATAAACACACAATCAATGCTTGTCACAATTTCTATTGCATTTAGAAATAATGTAAAATGGCAGTAAATAATGCAGTTTAGTTCCCCTCGCACCACAATAAATCCTTTAAATCTAACTGTATTCAAAACAAAAATGTAAAATAATGTAAAATATGTATAAAACCAAAATTATAGTGACATTCATTACAAACAACTTTTTTTTTTAATGTATAAATGGCAAGCCTAAACAAATTTATTTAAAGTGAAACTGAAAATACTAGTGTGTGGGAAATTCACTATGCAAATAAACTTGGGCTTATACCTCTGTCGTTTGGCACAAATCTAAAGGTGTTTTGCGTGCTTGATATTAATTGCATTTATATGATTTGCTACGGAATAAAAGTCGCTCCACTTTTCAGATGATCAAAGGAAAATACAGTACTTTTGGTTTACCTCCAGGAGCAGAGTTGGGAAATGCTGTATTGTTTCCAAAAATTTCCAAAAATCACTAAAGAAGTTATAGGAGAACTTAAAAAGCCTGATATTTTCAGTTAATAACATTTATTTGTATCTTTGTATCTTTTTTTGTATTATTTGTTTTATACTTCCAGCTTTTGGATCTCAGGCTATCTTGCATGAAAGTGTGGATCCATTGGATAGCATAATTCTCAATTTTAGATATAGGCAGTAACATACTGGCGCGCACACACACACACACACACACACACACACACACACACAACGAATTGAAGTCATTTTGAAGAAAAATGAGATGCAGGGTGATTTTGGACAGCTTGGAGAAGCTGCCAGTGATGCCATTAAGAGACACCGGTCTGATAAGGCATGCGGACTGGCTGAATAAATAAATAAATTAAATTAATATCTTATATATTCTTTTCACCTCCCTCTAGGCCTCGCTCACCAAATCATGACCACTGGCTATATCTCAAACCCCCCACCCACAATAAAACCCTCGCACCCTTGACCCCGCACCCCCCCGCAACTCCAGCTCTGATTCTCCACCCCCCTTTTCCATCTATCCGCGTGTGCAGAGGGGGGGGAACTGAATGCAGCTTGGCAATAAATAATAAATTTGACTAATACACATTCAGCCTGAGTCACAATTTAGCGCACCCGTCTGCCCCGAGACGAGCGGCCGAGGGACCGAATCCAAAAGCGCGAGGCATTCCCCCAGCAGAAACATGTGGCAACTCGATAATAGGCTAAAACATCTAGAATCAGACAGACAAAAAGAGCAAGAGACTGGAAAGCATATTATAACTCATCCATCTGGATCATCCTAGTAGATTGGGTGCAATTCCTTGTCGAAACTGTCTTCTAAACACTCAGAAAGAATAGAGAGCTCCACTTTGTGTGCTCTCGCACCAGCTAAAGGCTCCGCCAAAGGTACAGAGGTCTCGGCGCACCACGGTCGCGTGAACGCCCGAGCCGGCATCTACCTCTCCAGCCAGCCAGCAACTAGGAGAGCGTACTAGTGTTTGTGTATGTGTGTGTGCGGGAGGGAGAAAAAGAGAGAGAGAGAGACACGGAGAGAGGGAGAGAGTGGGGGTATTATGCACTCTAGATGTTGGCTCTTGCTTTAAGCAGCCTGCCTGCAAGCCCAGGTACAGCGCGCCGGCTCTCTAAATAAGCAGCAAATTCAGGAACCCCATCAGGACAGTAGGCAGGGCTGCAGCCTGGGTGTGAAATCACACTAATGCACCCGCTCTAGTCAGGTTGAGCAGGATCACTCACTCTCTCTCACTCACACACTACCGTTCCTCTACTACTGTAGCCCCAGCACCAGCAGCCAGAAGACAAGTGTGGATTGGACATCAAGGAGGGCAAGAAAGAAAGGAAGGAGGCAAAAAAAGAGAGACAGAAAGGTCAGTACACTGCTTTCTGCTCTTTGGAGTGCAGTTGCACTCTCTCTCCCTTTCTGTGTGTGTGTGTGTGTGCGGTGGAGCTGGGACTGCTGCGTGGTGTTGGCTGAAAGTATTGATTGTAAGTGAGTTTGTGGGGAGTGCACGCTTGTTTGATCCTGCCAGGTGCGAGCGTTGGCTTGTTGGGGGGCTCTGGATTCAGGAACAGGCCAACTGCCTTGACTAGTGTCTGCGAGTTCACAGGTGCCGTGTCGCAGGTTCTATGTGTGCGAAAGTGTTTGCACCGGTATAGATCTGATTGGAAACGGGTGTTCATGTGTCTCAATTGCTGTGTGACGGGGGTGTCAGGGTTTATATTTAGGCATTGGGTGGGTTGGCTCACCGGTCAGATAAAAAGATTTGGGATAGGGGGTTGGTTGTGTGGGAGGGGGGTTTCAGCAAAAATATAATAAGTCTCTTTGTCATAATGATGCGTCTGCGTAACGGACAGCCGTGCTGTACGTAAGACTTACGTACGTCGCGTTGACATATTACACACGGGGGTCACTGCACCCATGACCTGAATGTACGTGAGGGCGAACCCCCACGTCATTGAGGAACACTTTTGGTGCACTCAAGTCATGTCCGAAAAATTCGTATGTTTACGAGTTGAACACACATGCACATCAGCACAAAGTGAAACTTGTTTCCGAGTTGGGGGCGTGTCAGTGAGAAAACATGTTGGATGCAACGGATTCACCTTCTGTAGTAATTCTACATTTGTTAAAATGTCATTTTAAGTGTAATTACTGTTTTTCATATTTACAATAAAACTCTAAGTTACATGTGCAAAATACCAAAGTATAGTACAATTGCAGCAGAATGTATAATGATTCAATTTATAGCACCTTCATAAATTAATTAAAAAAAAGGCAAATTAAAAAAGCAAAACACACCCGATGTGCATTCATTTTTCAGTTTTTTTGTTTTAAAATGTAGAGTTAAAAAAAATCCTGATAAATTTTATGTAGAAAAGGTGTGTCACCATCTTGTTTCCAACCAAAGTGACTTGAATGAACCTGACGTTTTACTGTAATTACAACTTGCCAACTCATAAATACGAAATTACATGAATGACTTTAATGCACCATATAACCCTTGAACATGAATTCCTCTTACCATCAACTACAGGCTAATGAACATTTTGAAAACAAGTTTTTGATTTGAATATTTGATGATTAGTATTACCCTATTTTATACAGGTATGTTTATCACATTACTTACAATAGTAATTGTAACTTGTACATACATACACACACAGGACTTTTTGACAGAAATATGTCTAAATGGACTTTAGAAATATGTTGCGTCGTGCTGATGTCATAGAGGTGGTTGAAGTACGGGCCCCTTCTCATGGGTCGTGTCAACGCTCAGATGCCTCGTGCCCCACACGCAATGCTGTGACAAACAGAAAAAGGCGAGATTTACCAAATTGTCGGCAACATTAAAGACATCAACACATACATTTTAGCCATCTATCATGGCTGTCGCTGCATTTCCGTGGCGACAGTGATTTATTCCAGTGTGAGACCCCATTTGAGCTGTGATAGAGAAATAAGCAGCACCCAGTCTGGCTGGAGGACTTAATGCTCACAAACACCCTATGAACACAATGACACACACCGTGACGAGATCTTGGCACGACTTCACATTCACCTCATGCTAAACACAACAGAAAACGTCTGAAATGTGTAAAAATGGGTCTATATTAATGTTTGTAAGTATCAGCGAATATGCAGAAGTAGTATCAAGTACATTTTTCAATTTTATCTTATTTAGATTAGACTATAACACCAGCTGTACTGTAAAATTGCAAACATATGCTACATATGTGAGATGTAAAAAGGAAATAATTCTGCTTCCAAGCCACACGGTGTGCTGTGCTGCATCTGCCCTCCTCTAGACTGGTAACTCTGTACAGAGATACTCAGAGGACAAGTGCATTCACACACACAGACACACACACACACACTCACTCACTCATAAACACACTCTGAAACAGTGGCTCAGTTTTAACAGCAAGTGGAGAGCGTGATTTGGATTTCACAGCATGTTTTTTGTGTGTGTGTGTATCATGATTTTTTGCGGCCAAGGTTTAATTTTTATCGAGCGTGTGCATGTGTGCATTCTCATCTGGCCGTTTTAAGATGATAAATTCTTACTTCAGGTCTCTTATTCTACATAAGAATGAACATGCACATGTTCATACACACATACGCAAGCACTTCATATTTAAGATACCTAAATGGATCTATATATATATATTGTCATCTCTGTGTGTGTGTTTGTACTGTTCAGCTTTTGATTTTGATCAAAGAACGTGTGTATGAGTCATTATCAATGTGTGCCTATTTTAGGGCCCAGCTTTATGTTTACATGTGTATTACATGTGTAAATGTGGGCATTTATGTGCATTTCTTGGCATGTGCACTGACGGAGTGTATAACTGCGTGATTTAGGTGAATGTGTGGTGGTCCAGGTCTCTATATTTGTTACACTGGGTGGCTGTATCAATAGCCGTGATCTCAGCCTGGCCTGCTTGTGTCAGAAAAGACTTCGAGAGTGAGCGAGAAAAAGAAAGAATGAGGGTCTCACGCTTGCATCACAACACTGTCAAATTATTTATATTATACAATATTTTGTGGTGTAATAATAAACCTGAAATCACATCTGAATGTACATTTTATTTGGAAATACATATACACACAGTTGTGGCTTTTAAAAATGCTACAATTGTGTGTTTCGTCATTTTATTTACTTTATATCTGTATTTCTGTTCAGAATGTGCATTCAAATATCAGTTTAGGTTCTTTACGCCACAAAGCATTGCATATTTGTACAGAATTTGAGTGAGTATCGTTTTTAATATTGGGAAACAATCCTTGCATTGTAGTATTAGCCTAAACTTGTAGCTAATGTTGATATGTCGTTTTATTCAAGACTTGTATTTCTTTTCTTTTCTTTTTTATTTTTACATTGCAATTTGATGTGAACTGTACTATTTAGATTAGATATAGTAGTATTTAAACCTTCGTGATTTAGCCGGTTAGCTGTGGTGCAGCTGTGCTGCTGAATATGGCGGTTTTGGTCTCCGCTCTGATAACATGACCAAAATTCGGCTCTGCACCTCAAATCCAGGATTAATGACAGCTTTTAGGGCTTAACACGGGCAGTCATTCATATGGACGAGGCCAGCATGGCCGGCCTCTATCCTGTCTTGTCGTCTGGGAAAGGCCGGAGATGCGGTATGCATGTGCTGTAGCTTCAGATGCTGACCTTATTGAACTGTGAACTGAAATTTGACCTGCTAATGTAAAATGTGTTCACTGTAAACGTCACATTGAGAGTTACATTGTCATTTTAGCCTGTAGTTGTTGTGAAGAGATTGTGACCATCATGGCAACATAGATATTATTATAGAGCAATTACAAATTTAGCTCAGTTTTGGCTAATTAATGTACATACAATTATTATATTTAAATAATTTGAATACTAATTAACACCAATTATAACCAATTTTTGCATAGATATGTCAAAATGAATATGCCTCTTGTTTCTATGATGTTACCTGCAATATTAATTTGCTGTGTAACACGTTAGACACTAATGTAATTTCATATAAACAAATATAATTGGACAAAAATGATGGTTTTATATATGTATAATAAATTTATAATCATCTCTTATGCAAATCTAAACATGCTAATTAGATGTAGCATTTAAAATTCTTCTTCAAAATTTTTTTAATTAATATATTGTTAAATTTTAAAATATATTAAAAATCAATTTAATTGCATTTGTTGGTATTTTATGTGAGGATATCATTAGTTGTTTTATGTATTTATTTTTTTAAAGAAATGAAGGATAGGTTTGCATTTAAGCTTGTATTTACGGTTGTGTCTGAACTGTGTATGTGAAACGTGTTCATTTCTCTTGTCTGTTGTGTGCTGCCCTGAGGACATGTGGATGTTCTGGTTGGAGATGTGCAGCATGGTACTGCAAGAGTGCTTATCTGAGCTGCTTGCTTTTGAAAGGATTTTGCAATATCAGGCAGAATTTCAAAATGAAATCAGCATGCTACTAATCTGGAGTATGAATTAAAGAATTTTAAAAGGTAGGCGTATTTGGTGTGTCCATTTCAAAATCTATCTGTATCTGTTGTATGCACCGTATGGTTGCTGCACACAAGGAAATGTGCGAGTCCGGCATGCTGCATCCTCGGGAGACGAGCCCATTGGCTGCGGGAGATGATTGACACCTGTTCTCTGCCTATAAGACATCTCAGTCCGTGTTGACAGAGCATCCGGGAGCCGTGGATTGGTCGCTTGCTTTTGATGTGCGTGTTTACATGCATCAGCACAGGCACAACAATCTAGAATCCTCTCAACCCCATTGCGACGTCTGCTAAAAGTGGACTCCTGAATTTAATTTACACCAGTGCACAAAAAAAAATGTTTTAATTCAGAGCCGGAAAGTGAGAGTTGGATAGGTGGGGGAAAAAAGGAACGTGTTTTGCCTGCTGTTTGCTTTGTGTTTGGACATCATTACCAAAGAAACGCAGAATGCCCAAGGCAGATAAAAAAAGTTGGCATATTTCTGGAATTAATTAAATTACACGAGTTTGCTTGATTTGCAAGTCTTCTCCTGACATTTGTTGTGTCTTCTTGTTGTTTCTCGGCCGTGCCGTGCTGTTCTGTTCCATGTTAGTCAAACGTGTAAAATCCCTTAGAGGGTCTGTGGAGCGGTCGCGCCGTCTGGAGCAAATACAGATGGTCATCTCGCATCTCATTCCATCTGATTACCACAATCATGTGGATAATCCTCATCAAGCTCTCGTGTCTGGGCTTCTGTTGTACACTCACACTGTACGTGGAGCCAGATCAAACAAGAGCTTTGGCTTTCCAGCCATCTCGGTTTATTTTCTGTGTCACCGATATCCGAGGGGCTTATTAGTTTACCTTCTTTGTCTTCCCCTCGTCCCCCTCTTTTCCATTTTCGAGAAGCACCGAGACGAAGAGAGAGGGCTGTCTTGCACCTCGGAAAAGTGTTCGGATCATTTGTAGGCCTGAATCGCACATTCTAACTGAAACACACATCCAGTTAAAATATGATAATTCAATCCCGCTCTGTTTTTATTAAATCACGCTCTCGGAATGCTGCGCTCTGCCTGATAGCGCTGTTATTGTTTGTGTAAAACACATTTTCTTTTTCTGCCTCTCTCTCTTTTGGGCTGGGGGTAGATGTTAGTGGCCAGTATGGGGAGGTAGTACGTCAGAGAAGACTAAAATGAGATTTCTCAGCGTGTCGTGTGTGTGTGTGTGTGCGCATGGGACGTGATGTGTGAGAGTAATGGCTGTCGGTTTGGTGCCTTAGCGTTTTCATTCTGCCTTCCTGTCCTGTAATCGGAAAAAAAGAAACATGGGAGGAAAAACAAAGAAATAACGGCGAAAGAAAAAGAAAGACCAAATGCAGGAGGGGAGGAGAGTCTGTTTATTCCTCCATCCCCCTCCCCATCATCCGCCTCTTCTCTCTACCTCTGGAATATAATCCACTATCTCCTGACCTTCAAATCATGCCGCGCTGCAGTCATTCCAATTCACTGGCCACTATGAGCGTGAAATGTCCTCTAGCCCATTTCCCTCTCTCAGCATGGCCTCACTTCCTCTTTTGCTCTCTCCGCCCCTGAATGTATTACACACACATGAACGTGCTCCAAAAAAGCCATAACACACTGAACATTTCACCGTTTTAAAGCATCTTTGTCTTTTTCCCCTCTGTAAATCCATTTAGTTTTGTCAAAGGCGCTATTTAAAAAAAAAAAAATCAGTCTAATTGTGACTATTGTGATAATCCTGATTTAAAATTTTTTAAAAAATGCTAAATAGTAATGCGGACTGAAATAAATTGAAAATTGTTTAATTTAAGTTTAGACTTGAGGTATTTTAGAATGGGCACTAATTTAATAATTGCTATATTTAATACGCCTTACATATAGGTTACACCTATATACAGTATTTTGTATAATAATGATAAATATAATAAACATATTGATTGTGTGTGTGTCTGTGTGTGTGTGTTTGTATATATATATATATATATATATATATATATATATATATATACACATTTCTGTTATTGAAAATACATTTATTTCATGTGATATGGTTATTAAAAATCTGTTGTCTATTTGATGTGTTCATGAGCTCTTGAATATGGAGGGAGTTTCTCAAAACTGAGGGTCAAGAAAGGTTCTGAAGCTCTGACATTTTTGACAAAGACAGACAAATACATTTGAAAACATTTCGATCGTGAATTCTTTTCACTCTACACGAATTATGAGAACAGTAAACAGTAGTCTGCGTTAATTTTTCGATACATGTGCATCCCTAGAATTTACACTGTTCGACTGAATCATATGTTGTAAGAACAACACCAGCGGTTTGTTTCACACTAAATTGAAGGTGAGATTGTGACATGGTGGGCTTGTTCATGGTGTGTGTGAGAAGGACGTGATTTTATTTCTTCACTTCCTGATGCAGTGGGTTTGAGGTGCCTGAAGAGCGGAACCGTTATTGCACTCAACCTCAGAGCTGGAGTTTATTCATCTAACACTCTTTTTTCTGTCCCCATTCACTTGCTCTTAAGTAAGTGTGAAATAAGAATTTGCTGTGTGCCCCTTCCAGATTTTTCGGGAACTTTCTGTTTTAAGATGCATTGCATCATCTTTGGCCATTTGCCAGGAGTACTTGTAGGCCTGAAGAAACTACAGTTTATATATGTATATATACACATATTATTCAGACACCAGATATCATTTTTGACATTTTTTTACTAGTGGATGCAGCACAACATACTTCATTTATGCAAGTGAGGATAGCAAAATAAAGTAAACTGTGAGATATTATACCCCAAAATTCTTCATACAGTGGACTTCCAGTAAAACTGATAAATTAGCAGACACTTTGACCTGACCATGTTTTGCTGACGTGTTTTTTCTTTAATTGCAAATGGGAGCTTTTTACACCACAGACTGAACAAAATTAAGCATTGCTTGGTAATCGGTTGACCTAAATTGGTATTATCTAATTGTGTGCTTAAATTTGACATCTGACAGCTATTCAACCTGTTTCATTACATACCTTTCTATCAAAGTTTCTGACATTATCAAGATTAATTTGTTCTTGTCATATTTTATTACCATTTTCTAAACTATAGCGAATAAACTGTGATAATGTGAGAAATGTTGAAGGTGTCTGAATAAATTTTGGTTTGACTTCCATTTAGTCAGAAAACATTATTCTTGCCATATTCAGCAGTGCTTCATATTTCCACCCAATTTGGGGTCCTGTGATTAAATCACTCGTTTGATCTGGACTGCATTGATAGGCATTGGCGTGTGAATGACTGTGAGTAATCAGTGTTTACGATGCGCTGTGAAGTCTGTGTGAATCTACACAGTCAGCATCAATTAAACTATGTGATGCAAGGATCCGTAATATGCAGGTTTAAAATTGTAGCTTTACAGCTACTCATAAATTTAAAGTAACTACTCCTAATTTAAAGCAGGTTAAACTAAGCTGAGCTTTTGAAAAAGAAGAAGAAGAAAAAAACTAGCTGTATTGAAACTGTTTAAGGGGGTTACAATCAGTATTTATCATTATAAAAAAAAAACAGATTTCAATTAGTGACAAATTAATTAAACATATGTGACCCTGGACCACAAACCCAGTCACTGGGGTATATTTGTAGCAATAGTGTTGGTCAAAATTATCGATGCCAAAAATCATTAGGATATTAAGTAAAGATCATGTTCCATGAAGATATTTTGTTAATTTCTTACCGTATATATACAAAAACTTCATTTTTGATTAGTAATATGCATTGCTAAGAACTTCATTTGGACAACTTTAAAGGAGGTTTTCTCAATATTTAGATTTTTTTGCACCCTCTGATTCCAGATTTTCAAATAGTTGTATCCCGGCCAAATATTGTCAGATCCTAATAAACCATATATCAATGGAAATCTTATTTATTCAGCTTTCGGATGATATATAAATCTCAGTTTTGAAAAATTGACACTTAAGACTGGTTTTGTGGTCCACGGTCACATATATTTAAAACTGAAAATTTTGATATTTCTTATAAAAGTGGTGAGCAACAATTAACTAAATATTAAGTGCTACAAAAAAAATAATAAACATCGAAATACAGAACAGTGTTTTCTGACTAAAATTAACTTTAAATTAACTGTCTGATTGGAAAGATTCACTAAAATGAATCAGACTTCCAAACTCAGGACATTCTAAGAAAAGTATGGTAAAAAATATGATTTATTTGCTACAAAACAAACACTCAACATGAAGTGCACTAAGAAAATGACACTAAATAGGTAAATTCAGTCATTCTATTGACACATTTAGTTGGGTTTGTACATACTAACACTACTTTTAGTACTCATTTTTATTCCAGGGTCCACAGACATGCTCATATGACTTTCACTGTTTGTATAAACAGAAGCAGATTTGAGCTAATTGAAACTAATTAGGAAATGTGATGCTTTGTTAATGTGGGTTTGAGCAGTGTGAAGATGCTCTGGAAGACCTTGGTTGTCTCTGGCTATTCATTCTCTCTGGCCCTGCCGTCCCATGAATATGAGCTGAGCTCATACACGTTATTGCGCAGAGGTTCTGCCGCTCATTAATCACATGACCTTCAAGGGCGAGCTTAATGACCTTGCGGGAGCATATCAGGTGGAGATGGCTGATGCTGGGGAATTAAATTGTTTCTGATCACGTGGTTCTGTAAGGGGCCTGTCTTGCACTGTTTGTACCAAACAGACTGATTCTGGCTCTCTCATGACATACTGTACCATAGGATGAGATTGTTTTAGTATTAGGAAAGAGTTGAGGTGAAAGAACCTGGAAAAAGATCAGTATGACAGAGCAACATTTGTATAAAGCATTGAGCAGGACATCCTACATATCATGGCACGCTGAAGATCCATTATCCTCCCCCACAGGAAAGAAATTCAATCTCTTTATGGTTTCAATTGTTCTCTTAGACAGAGATGAAATAAAATGGAAAAGTGTCTTACACACTTTGATGTTTCAATACTTTTTTTTATGGGGAAAAGTTCTTGATATTTTTGCATGTGTCGTTCTCAGTTTTGGACAATTGTCTTTTGTTTACATCTTTATTTATCATACTTTAGGATTTTTGGAAGAAATCTCTGAGAAAAAGTTGATTCTTAAAGCATAACTCAAAACTATATCTTTTGGGGGAAAATACCCAGGTAATTTCACATTTGTGTGAACAATAGTATCTCAAACTGTTCTCATATAAGCCAAGATATCAAAGTCTGTTAGATTTTATTATAATTATTTAAAAACCTAATGATCTCTAATCTGATATCCACATTCACGTTTCTGCTTTGTACTCTTACTGCATGTCAACAAATGTCAAATTTTTTTTTCTCCCGTCTTTATGTCTCATAATTTGGAAGAAGCATCTAAAAAAAGTTGCCATTTAAATAAAACATAACTCTTTGGGGACAGAGACCTCACACACATTATGTGACTTCAAGAGATATCGGTAGCATCTCAAACTGAGCTCATATTTGCCAAGATACTTAAGTCTGTGAGATTTCAATATGAACTTATTCTTAAATAACAAAAGATCTGAGCTGAATCCACATTCACTTTATTGCTTTGTACTCTTACTGTATGCCAGTCTCATTTGTTTACATCTCTATGACTCATAATTTCAGAATTTGGAAGAAACATCTGAAAAGTTGACATTTAAATAAAACAACGCACAACTATATATTTTAGGAGAAAAGACCTCACATATGTGTCTTTAAGAGATCTCAGTCGCGTCTCAAACTGTGATCTTATTTGCCAAAATACTAAAGTCTGTGAGATTTCAATTGTTTATGATCTCTGAGCCAATATCCACATTCACTTTATTGCTTTGTACTCTTACAGCGTGTCAGCAACTGTCTCATTTGTTTACATCTTTATTTCTTCTAATTTAAGAATTTTGGAAGAAACATCTGAGAAAAAAAGTTGACACCTAAATAAAACATAACTGACAACTCCATTAAATCCCCAGAGCTGTGAAAAAAGCAACCTCCGAGCAATGAAATTTTCCTCTGAGCCGTCCTTCTGCTAAACAACCACCACATGAAAACTGGTTATGTCTTTTTTCCGAAGGTATTTGAAATCTCTAAAATGTTTCACTGGAGTATATTTGAACATTCTCCTTGAATGGCTCATGTAAGTTCTCTTTGAGAGTTCATCGCAATGAATCTTTTCTCTGATAAGTGTCTTTCTGCACTGAACTCAATGAAAGCTTTTTGTGAAGTGCCTTTTTCTGTTGTCATTCTACTTTCTCATAACCTTATAATTATTAAAGGTGATTATAATCCGGGATCCCACGGATGTGTAAACTCCATATAAAATTGTGTCGGCAGCACTTTCACTTCCAGCAGCAATCTTAGCATTAAAACATGGTCTTTCTTCTCGGTGACATTAAAATGGAGGGATTTTGTTTATCCGTGCCTTTGTTTATTTAACATTTCGCACAGCGGGGGGAGTTTTCAGATAGCTTGTTTTCAAGACAGTCCCTGCAGACAGCGAGCAAACACTCCACAGTTTCATCAAACAGAACAATGCTCAACTTTCCCCCCTCAGCGCCGTGCAGCCAAATACGCCAAAGCAGTGCACCACGGCTCAGGATGATTGAAAATGATTGTCAAAATTTTTTAGAGTCTGTAGCAATATGCATGTGAAATTTGTTTTACTCTCTCTCTCCTTTCCCCTCCTTTTCGGGATCACAAACATAGGTGTGTACCCCTTCAAGGAGACAAACGCATAGAGGAAGAGCTCTCATGGCATGCACATAAATATACATATGCATGCATACATACATAGACCGTGCATTTATTGCAGATGTGTGTCTATGCTCAGATGTGTTTCGGCAGCTTTTGTTATTTGAAGGTGCATTCTGTAAAACTGGCTTGCCATTGACAAGAAGCTGCAGGGAAGAATGGGGTAAATATATATATAATATACCCTTAAAGCAGTGCATCATTTTGCAGTAGCATATTTAGGTCACATTTAAATTTAGGGACCAATTTTCACTATTAACCAAGCATTAACTATTACTTTTGCCTCAATAAACTCTTACGCCCGGTTTAACAGACAAGGCTTAAGCCTAAAATGTAAGTCTGAGTTGTTTCAACTGAAAGAAACTTGCACTGACTGATCTTAAAATACATCAGTGCCTTTGTCTTGTCTCAAGATGCACCCCAGCAATGTTTTTTTCTAAGGCACATTTATAAAAATTACTAAAATGTCTTAATTGAACTATGGCCTAATCCTGGCTTAGGCTAAACCCTGTCTATGAAACCAGGCCTTTGTTTGTTAGTAAGGTAGTTGTTAAGTTTAGGTATTGAGTAGGATTAAGGGATCTAAACTATGATCATGCAATAAGGCATTAATATAAGCACTAATAAAAGGTTCTTCAGATTATAAAAAGGTAAGAGGATTCTTTAAAGAACCTTTGACTGAATGGTTCTTTGTGGAACCAAAAAATGGTTCTTCTATGGTATCGCTGTGAAGAACCTTTTGAAGCACCTTTATATTTAAGAGTGTAGGTAATAGCTGATACCAGATTTTTTAGATGTATTTTGCATATACCTTATTTCTCCTTTTCAAGATGACAATGTAAATAAAGAGTGGCATAGCTTACTTCAGTCTCTCCTAGTGAATGAAGAAAATTGAGTGTCTCCCTCATTTCTATCTCGTTTTCCATTCCTCTTTGTGTCTTCATTAGGCATAGAACAGAATGTGTAGTTGCATTATGAAAAGTGCATTATTAGGAGCGAGACGTTGTTCCACAAGGTCACCTGCTGTCAGGGTTCGATGTCAACATAGAGATGATGATGTTGAGGAGGACAGAGAGGGCATAGAGAGAGAATAGAAGCAACAGACTGCAGTTTTGGACCTTATTAAATTGCACTTACTCTTGAAAAATGCATCTGTATAAAAGTCTGCCTTTCTCCACTATTTCCATCTTTTCTCCTCTTTCTCTCAAGTGCAGACTTGATTGATATTTTCTTCTGTTTGGTAACCATGGCAATGAGGTCAGTGGATATGATGCTTAATTGAATCTTTCCCGAGCTTTTGCGTTCACTTCTTGTGTCCGAACACCACAAATCTTTTGCTTATTTTAGTCTTTCTCTCAGTATTTGTGCTTCATTTTGTATATGCTTATGCATTTAGTCTCAGAATGGAGTTATGAATGCATGTCTGGAAGAGAGCTGTACAACATATCAAATATAACTTTTGCTGGTGATGTAAAATTTAACAACATGGTGAACATTACAATGGTTTATATCTGAAAAATATGTCATTGCACTAGTTGTCTCACAACTCCTGAGAATGTGGAGCCGGACTTTCTGACTTTCTGCAATTTCAAGTTTACGTCTCACAATTCTGACTTTTTTTTCAGAATTGTGAGATGTGAAATCAGAATTGCGAGATATAGACGCAAAATGACGAAACTTAAACTAAAAAACTAACTAAAAAAAGTTTAGTTTAAAAAAACTCATAATTTTGAGGAAAAAGACAAAATTGTGAGATAAAAAGTCGAATTTTTTATTTATTTTTTTTGTTGGCGGAAAAAACCCAACAGAATTGCGATTAAAAAAGTCCGAATTACGATTAAAAATTCAGAATTGTTAGCAAAAAGTCAGTATTGAGAGTTGTAAACAGATTCAAAATTAGTTAATATCTCACAATTCACTTTTTTTTAATTTTTTTTACAAGATATAAACTCAGAATTGCGAAGAAAAAAGTCAGAATTTTGAGATCAAAAGTCGCAATTGCTTTTTTAAATTTTTTTTATTTTGTGGTGGAAACAAAAAAAGTCCGAATTGTTAGCAAAAAGTCAGTATTGAGAGTTGTAAACAGATTCAAGATGAGTTAATATCTCACAATTCAGTCTTTTTTTCTTTTTTTACAACATATAAACTCAGAATTGCAATTCTGAGAAAAAGTCAGAGTTACGAGAAAGAAATTCCCAATTTTAAACATTTAGTTCTCGCAATTCTGACATTTTCCCTCAGAATTGCAATTCTGAGTTTATATCTTGTAAATAAAGACAGAATTATGAGATATGAACTCAAAATTGCAAAGTAAGAACGTCTGAATTGTGAAGTTAACATCTCACAATTACCTTTTTATTTCTTTTACTTTTTTATTCTATTTCTTTTATTCTGCATTCTTCAGAAACATAGCAGTTTTGTATATATATATATATATTTAAGGGGAAATAGATCCACACAGGAAAGAAACCTGCTTATCACACTCTTTTAGTAATGTTAAGTAATGCTATAATGATAGATAGTACTTAAAACAATAGAAAAAATAATATTTTATTGTGTTTTTGTTCAGTATTTGTATCTGTTTGGCTATATCATCTGTTCAGTTAATGGTTCTTCTGATTGAGGGAAAAATCACCATAGCAAATACATAAATATGTAGATTATAAAGAAAACCAGTGAAAAATACATATTTAGCTATATTGCACATCTCTCATCTGGATGACAACGTTTCCTTCATCAACCCCCCTTTCACTTTGTTCTTTTCTTTACTCCTGATGATGGTTATTCATCAGTGCAATTATATGTTTTGTGTCTCTGTCTGTCCGTGTCCCTCTCGCTGCTTTTGTTTCTTACTTTCACAGTGTCCTGCTGGGAGTGGAATTAAAGGATTCGACTCTTTAATGCAGTAATAGATGCTCACTGCCACTTCTGCATCTCTCTTCCTCTCTCTCTCTTTTTCACTGCCGGGCCACATTTACATACTCAAATCATTCTCAGGAACGATTGTTAAATTGATTTCAAACGACTCTGATGATTCAAGTGGTGAAACAAAAAGCCATGCAGTCAGCCAGGCATTGATACACAAAGTGATCCAGTGACACTGAAGCCTCTCCCTGAGCAGGTGCTCCCATTATTACCCACAAAATTGGGGTCCTTCAAGATCCAGGCATAAGTGGGACGTCTAGTCGCCGCACACACACATGCTGATCCGCATTTTGTTCAGGATGTCTCATGGGTCAATCCATGACAACACTGGTGCATGTCTCAGAGAGGAGTTAAAGTTTATATTTCAGGTTTATATTTCATATTTCTTGTTTTGTATACACTAAAAAAGGTGGTGAAAAAAATCACTTGTACATTTTCATAAATAATTACAAAGAAATGCCAAGAAACACTTTGAATTAAACATGAATTTTTAAAGCAGAAAATCTAAAATAATATTTTCTTGTAAAATGTACTCCAACAATCTTTATTTTATTTGTATTGTTTTATTATTATCTATTTGTAGCTGCTTTATATGGTAGTAGGCTACTTTGTATGCTAATGTAATAATGATTCACAAAAAATGCAGCCATATTCTTTCTAAAAAATATAAAATATAATATATATTTTTAACTTTTGATTAGACATGGTCACAAAAAAAGGATTAGATTAATTGTAAATTAAATAAATAAATAAATGAGACCATTTATGCCTTGTTTAAAAAGCAACTTGGCATAAATATAATGTCATTATTATTATTATTAATATTATTATGTTAGTATTAAAATAATATAAAGTTTTATTGTTGTTCTTATTCAAATTAATGCATGTGTTTTTGTTGTAGGCTAATATTTATGCATGTTTATATTAAAAATTATACTAGTTATTGTGTCAAAGCATAAATAATATCAGATAAGCTAATCAGACACAAGCACCATTAATATATAATTAATCTGCCCTGGTATCATAAAACTGATCTCATATTGTGAAAATGTTGTATGTTCAGTATTTTTATATGATCAAGATAATATTGGATTTAATATTGGAAGTATCTGCCTGGGTTAGATACAGTTTCTTGATATGTTATATCTTGATAAACTGAGTGAATGATATGTTCACTGCTTCTCATTTTGTCATTTGAAGTGAGATTTTGTATTAGCAAGGTCTATTAACATTTTGTTACATGCAAGGCACTGCATATCATGTCCACGTCTTGACAGCTGTTTTTTTTTTTTACACTCAATCACTGCATGCCATGTCAAGTTAAAGTTTCATAGTAGGATACTTATTAGCTGTAGCTTACAGTACACAATCTTGGAAACATCATGGTGTAAAAGGTGAAGAAATGGAAAAATAAATAAATAAATGAACACACTCCACATCAGATTTGACATATGCACTATAAAATAACCATTAGCAGTTAGCTACAATCTGAAGTGACAGTCTATCAATAATGTCCGTCTGAAAATGGGACAGGTTTGTTGCTGCCTCTAAATCATTGGAGAGTCCATAGAGCTGAGACACAGGCAGGTATAGAAAATGCATTAAGGCGAGATGTTGATGGGAATGGTGTGAGTGTGGGGACACTTAAAGCTCCAGGGGATGTGACTTTAGCATGCCCTGTGCTGTGACACACACACACACACACACACACACACTGGAGTAATAGCTCAGCATTTCAGCTCATCACCCTTTACCTTTAAACCTTATGCTGTGCTGAAAATCCTTTACCTTATTTAGTGTTCCCAGTCAAAAATTACTGACCTTTTAAAAATTGCTTGTAAATCTCATTGAATGATATATTATCACCAAATCTTGGATTCAATCTTTTTGTCAACTTGTTTTCTTTCAATTAGCACAGGTTTTATATAGGCCTCATTCATCTGAGGTCATGCATCTTTGTTTCTGAGTGAAACAAAAATAGTTTGTGGATAATTTTCACTCAAGGTGCTCAGATCAACGAGGCCTCTCTTTTTTTCTTGCTTTCTAGTGGAAAGTTTTTGTACCCTGTGTGAGCAAAGCCAGTAAATTTTAGCCCAATGCGGTAACTTTAACTATAATTTTCGAGAAAAAGTAAATTGACCAGAACACACCATGTAGGTTAAAGATCTGAGCGTGATAAATGTGAAGATGTTGTTGGGAGTCTTTGCAGGAATGTATTTGGACATTGTAGCTCTGTGAGATTTCATTTAATATTGATATCTTTCAACCAAATGACTTCTATGACTGCCAAGCGTTGTTCTGCTGAAGGTTAATCAAAAATGAATATGCATTTTGTATCAAGTCACTAAATTTCAATAGCCCAAAAATTTAATTTCCTCTCCATCTACAAAAAAAAGGCATGAATATATTCGCCTGCTAGCAATAACTTAAACTCGCCTGCTTAATTGCTCTTAATCTTTTATCTATATTGATGTCACTTATGATATTCTTTAATAAAACGGTATCATTAATGCTCTATTAAAGTTGTCATAAAAAAACTGTACTTTTACTTTTTTTTAAAAACGGTAGCACACACAAATCTCTTCTGCCGTGACCTCTGGTTAAGTCTGCATTTATTTAGTACACCATTTCAGACCTTTTACCCACCCAACGACCCACTCTTAATGCACACAAACACCCACTTAACTCCGTTGCCTCCTCCCCCTGGCGATATTAGCATAAAATTAGCCTAGACTGTGCATATGAATGGCCTCTATTCATGAATTAAGTGAATGCGAGTCAGGGTGGACCAGGGCGCCACGTGCCTTTTCTCTCCTGCTGGTATTAAAGTGGCAGCGTCTGATTGTCTGCTTGCCAGCGGAGCCCAGCCATCTGCCTGCGTGCCGCTCTACTTGGCATAACAGGCTGGCGTTATGGCAACAAGTGTCTTTTTCCGCATTGCCACACTCAAACTTGGCAGTCAGCCTGCCCGTTTGCCCGCCCCCGTATGCAGATAAAGAGCTTATTATGCCCGGGCAGTGGATGGGGGAGCAGGAGGCGGGGCTGCTGATTTACATATCACCGCCGAGTTGACACCCTCCAGATGCAAAACAGCCAAGTATCAATTAAGGCTGCTTAGTGCTTTTGTTTAGCATGGTGGAGCGGGCATCGCTCAGACGCCTCCAGAGGGGACGTGTATGAGAATTTCAGCTCGGCACGTGGCTCCTAACACCCCTCCTGTTTCGTAGCTCGGCACGCGTTCGGCTTGAACATGCGCACCCCTGTCGCTAGGTGGTCTGCTGGCTTAGGCCTGGCACTGTGAGCTGCTTTCAAGCACTAGTCACTGATTACATGGATCACGAACATACTGACCGATCACAGATCGCAAACACTGCAACAGCCTGCATGTTCAGGCTTATTCTCCGTTTCATGCTGTGCTGGCCGATATAACGGTCGTTTTTATACTGACACTTAGTGGCCTGGATGCAGTGTCGCACAAAAACAAGTTTTCAGTTAGTTAATAATGATATTGTGGAAATGTGCTGTCAGTCATGATTCGTTTATTCACTGAGCAAAAGTAATCACTAATCTAATGAGGAATTATTGAAATGAAATAGATATCCATCTGATCATGTGATCTCAAAATGGCAGCTTCCATATGGTGACCCGCCTCAAATAAAATATAATAATTTTGTAATTTTACATGCCAATCTTTTATTATTGTATAATCTTGCATGTGACTGTTCATTATTACTATTATTATTATTATAGGATTTGATGTCCAATGATTTATTGGCTATTTATTTATTTATTTATTTAAGGAATCATTGTGATAATATTTATACTTATTATTAATATTATTATTAATTTTTATTTTAATTAATCATATATATATATATATATATATATATATATATATATATATATATATATATATATACACATAGTTTGATATTTTAGCTCAAATAAAATTATTTTATTTATTTTATTTTATTTTGTTTAAGGTTTATTTTATTTCAAGTAACAAAAATGTTTTTATGGTCTTAGTTTCAGTTAACTATAATAACCCTGGATCCATGCCATGACATTTCCCTGTGCTTCAGATCTGAACCAGAGAGATGCACATGCATTTAGAGTGAATGGTGTATGGGTGAGTATGCATGTGCACACAATATGCATTGATGAATTGTGGGTGTGCTTCTTCATCTGTTGAGAAGACCTTCCATAGCCGCGGTATAGAAAAACACTTACTGTTAATGCAAATAACAGGGCAGTATAAATCAGTGGCCAGGAGCGGGCAAGCGTATATTGTGTAATAGTTATTGCGAAATGAAGTGGCATTGGGATCAATACCTCACTATATCTCACTCGGCTGTGGTGGGCCATTGGAGGCAGGGGTCCTCTCTACTGCCTCCACGGGGCACCATAAATCTGTCACTGTGTCTGGATGTATATGTGAGCCTATGCCCTCTTATTAAAAAGAACCAGTAATTAGCACATTGGCCCAAAGCTGCTTTAATGCACCGACAGGAAAATAAAACCTCATGTAAAGCTATTGCGCTAAAATATGTCATAGTGTGCACTGTAAAAAATTATTTTTCAAACAAAGATTATTGGAGTGTTTTACAGGAGTCTTTCTACTTCAAAATTTCACATTTAATTCAATGTGTTACTTGCCTTTCTTTCAAATTGTGTTTTCAGAGTGCTCTTTTTTTAAATGCAAGAACAAAGTAGTAGAAGGACAGAAGGATTTTGAACCTGGTGGGTGTCTTTTCTGTATGTTTTCCCACAAGTTCTTGTACAGTAACTGTGTCAACCCAGTCAATACAGTCCTTAAGGTCTCAAAGGCTACTAGGTCAAATAAATTCTCAGTATTATTTATGCTTGTCTCGCTGTACTGAATGTGTCATCTGTACATTTCACAATTAAATTTTTAGCTGCTCTTGTATTTATTGTTTTAATAAAAAGAGCACAGCAGATGGCTGTGAAGTGGTAAGGTGTGAAATATCAGTGTGTGTCTGCCATTTATTACAAGCGCAAGGGCCTCGTGCTGTTGTTGTCAAGATGTACACCTTTTTTTCTTTGGTACAATGCCTCCTTTCGTCATGGATGTAGGTTTGTTCTTTTCCCTGGTTTGTCCATTACAATGTTTATTCACAAGCTGATTTTATATAGTGTTAAGTACGGCCTTGAGGCCAGAAATGATTGGGACCAGTCAGAAAGTATTCGAGCAAGAATGTTGATCAGTCAGCTTGGAGATTAGAGACCTTGGTGTTTTCTTTGAGACGGCTGATTGAAGTGGATGAGGAAAATTGAATTTCAGATTTGATTGAAGGCTGTTTGATTATTATTATTTCTTTGTGTGTCCTTTTTAGGTCTGCGAGGAAACGAGGAAAGGGATTTTGCAGCTGCTCTTCATCGACTGTTGGTGAGTCTGAGTGCACAAAATCATTAAAAGAAATTTGTCGTCATACTGCGTGTAATTTCCGAACGTGCCATCTGTAACCTACCTCGTGGGCAAATGTTCCGTCTCTTTTTTCCACAGCGTCCGTAGTGCATTTAGCTGGGAGAGTGAATTATCACTGTGGCAGAGACGTTTGTGCAGGTTTATATGTGACAGTATATCTAAAGGAGCTCACTATAATATTGATCTCTCACACTGGAGTCGTTTACCATGTGCTATTCCTGGCCTCTGTCACTCACTGAGAATTATGGGTAAAAAATGGGATGCCACTACATGACAAAATGTCACGTCTTTGCAAGCAAGTAAAGGGAAAGTAGGAACAGAGAACATGTATGTGTTGATAAATAGCACTGTGCTTTTTGTATAAAATGAGCGCAAATGTTTGTAATAACATTTAATTAATGTGTTATTACACATTCATGTTCCATTTTACATGATCAATTATCATTTAAACTTTGAAATAATTTTTTAGGGTTTTAAAGGCATTTAGTTCATTTCCTTCAAGTGGAGAAGGCGAAAAAGCTCTCTACTGTTTTATTGATGCTTGAAAACATCTCTCTGGTTTCATACTGGCCTTTAAGACATATGATCCTAAAATGAGTGCTGCTTTGTAATACTTTATATTGAAGTCCCACTGTTTTAAATGCAAGCGAGTAATTACCATATAAATATCAGCCTCTCTTTTATGAGAAATTTAAAGACACTTTCAGTGTAAAAAACAGATGTTGAGGCAATCTCGCATAATTGGATATCGACATTATGTGGTTTTGCTAATCAAAACCAATGAAGTGGCATTCTATTATTTTTATTTTTTTAATTTATTAATCTACTCAAGTGCAGTTTTATGGCTCTTAAGTGGTAGACTTGTAAACCAACAGGCCTGCGTTCTCAAAGGGGAGCCAGATGGAGAGTGAAAGTGTTTTGGCAACATGTTTTCAAGCAAACCACACACACACAGGCTAACAGTCTCTTCATTTGTAAACTGATGTTGGTCCGTGGGTCTTTGCTGGCCATATGGCTGCTCTTCAAGTTCTTCTTCTAATCTATCTGTATCTCACCCCAGCCTAGCCTTGAACTTGGAGACACTGGATGGAGGTCAGAGGCCAAAGGTCGTCCTGCGTGTCTGAGGTTGATCTTGTCGTGTGGATTATGAAGCGATGGGTTGTTTGCACTTGCACTCCGGAGTGGAGAAAGGGGCAGTTGCTCAGCACAGCTCAGAGCTACAGCCTCTGGCGATCGAGTTCGACTCATGTGTTAGCTGTGTGTTGTAGGGTTAGAGTTCCTGACCTCTGACCTGCATCAGTGAAGGACGCATGATACAGCATGAGCAGTCCTAATGCTCTCCTCAATGAGTGGACAATAGACACTGTTATTGATCCAATGGTGCTGTCTGTCTCACTGTTTAAGAGAACTCGGTCTGCTTGCTGTCAACAACTAGACATCTACTAGTGTTGTGCCTTTCAATATGCAAGAGATAAATCAAATTAGTTTGGGGTGTGGCGATGGAGCGAGTTCCATCTGTGCTGTTTTATGCTTTTGTGTGCCTTTGGTCATCACATTGGGTCTTGTATTCAGTATCATGAATGTAGCATTTTTAGATGCGATTGCCAAAATAATAGCTCAGTTAAAAAAATAATACGAAATTCAAAGAAATTCAGATGACTGTAATTTTAAATTAGAAAATGACAAACTTTGAACTCGTTTGTAAGTTTGGAAGAAAGTGTAAAATGCCTTGAAATAGATTTTTGGAAATGAAAAAGAACAAATCTGGAGTGAAAAACAGGAAGAAAAATCATAGATTTAAAAGATACATTTAAGGTCAATCTGTAAAATTTAAAATATTGATATCAAATCTACACTTATTAAACAGTGTAGATTTGTCATCATTCATGATACATTAACCTTTGAGCACCAGGGTGGAAGAACATTTAATTTCCTGGAATGCATTACTTGTGCAAATCAGTAAATTCCTCTTCCTGTCATTTCAGTTCAGCTTCCTGTGGGGTGTAGCCAATTCAATTCGAAATCACATTCATGTATTGAAAGAGAGACAATTCTTCAATTCTGAATTTTATTTAACCCTGATGATCCATGAAAGTTTTCCGTAACCTCTGAAGTAGTGTGCTTTAAGCCTAATCCTCACACATCTGTGAGACTAGCGCTCCATGTGAGGGATCTTTACACCAGCTTACACCATTCTTTGCTTCAGTTACAATTACAATAAAACTATGTGTAAAACACTGCAATAATAAAATATTATAGCTTGTATAACTTACTCAGGAAGCCGCCGTTCCCCTTATGATAGCACCATGTGATAAACAGCACCATGAGGAGTTGAACTGTAAGGGCTACTCATGCTTGTGGCTGGGCCAGGTGTTGGACCACCACCTCCTTCCACCCAAACCATCCAAACCATGTCCTAATAGCTAATACGCTCTCTCTCCTCCCTACTGGTTTTGCAATAGCCACATCTGGATGTGGAAGTGCAGAAAGCAGACTAGAAATACATGGGCACAGCAGGCCCCGCTCTCTCATTTTTTCCCTCCTCCCTTTCCCTCGCTCCCTCACTTGTGTCGAAAATCTGCTGGAGTGGTCAGAGGTAGAACAACATGTGGAGCGGCCGTTTTCTCTTTCGTTTTCCATTTTTTGTGTTTTGTTTTTTCCCCTCCTTCTCGTTCCAGGGGAGATCCAGGCCAGTGATAATCCCTCTCTCTCCTCATTAAAGGGAGCTGAATAAACACAGGCCTCTTCCAGTTGTTCCTGCAAATTTCCTCACCAGCCGTCAGGAGACCTTAGAGCGGGCCGGCCCTTCAAAAGCCTGGAGGGCTGGAGGTGGCTCGGGGAGTGCTGGGTCAGGAACATTAGCCGCCACTGAGGGAGCCCGGCCTGGCCCGGCACTCACTTAGCCTGCGGACAGAGAGAGAGAGAGAGAGGGAGAGAGAGAGCAAGAAAGACAAAGACAGAGTGCAGGAAGATAAAGCTAGAGACATTTTGTGAAAGTTTTGTTACGTTTGGCCCTTCTTTCTGTATTTGGGTCTGGTTGTCACTGGATTTAGGAAGAAATACTTCAGAGTTTTAATAACACACTCACTTAGCACAACACACCACACACTAATAAGGTTTTTGCGGTGGGCAGGGATTCTAAATGAGTAGTAATACTCCAGACACAGGCCAATCTTCTCCTCAGTTAAGTTAGAGCCTGTTGTTGGCCTTGTTTTAATTTACAACCTGTGTAGTGACATTCATTTTCTCCTCTCTTCACTTCCTGCCCATCAGCTAAGAGGGGCAGCGGTTCACTAGCGTCGTTTGTGGAAAAGGCAATTAAACAGTCCGAATAACTGCAGCAACTTCAGCAGAGAGCGAAAAGGAGCCAAACTTCTCATTTAATTGCTTACTCAATAACTCTGTAGAATGAATAAATTGATCAAATTGTGTCCCAAGAGGTAGTGAGGAAAAAGCACCCCTAAAAATGCTTAAAGTGTATCTATTATCGCAGTCCACTGTTTGTATGTGGATTTTGTATTTTCTTTCATGTTGTTACAACAGACTGATTTAGATTTTCATTTTCAAATTATAATCAATGTGACTGCACTAGAGCATAACTGATTTGTCATTGGCAACACTATTTTCTTTCATTCAACATAGTCATATTGGAAACATGTGCCTATATATATATATATATATATTTTTTTTTTTTTTTTTTTTTTTTTTTTTTTTTTTTTACAGAAATTATGATTATGAGGAAGACAATCAATTAACAAAGTCTTATTTTGAGCAATTCCTTTCACAATATTATGCTATGACCTCAAAACACTTACAAATTTCAAGATTTGTAAATTAATATATTTTTGACACTTTATCAGCTCCGTATGACTTTTTTGATGCAGTAAACTTGCTTGTAAGCTCACCTGGTACATTATTAAATTCAAAGTACTGAGGTACCATGTTATGCCACTTTATAAAAATAACTTATAGACTTGTAAAATCACACCAAATAGCATGGTTGCGAATGAATTTTTTTATCTCATGTTTGCTGTAATTAACACTGCTGGTATTTTCAAATGCATGCATTAACCTTTTAGCAGATTTAATTTCCAAAAAATCTCCAACACAATTTTTACTCTGAAAGTGGTACGAAAAATGCAAGAAACAGTGTAATAATCTTTTGTAAAAAATGTCACACAGGCATATTTTTCCAATGAGTCTGGGTTGGATTCGTTGAGCTATGGCGTTCATGTGGGCACATTATACTGAAATACAGCTTGCAACATTTCCCCATGTCATTCATCCATTATTTCCTATCATTGCTCTGCTGTTTCTATTAATAAGGCCAAATATATATATATATATATATATATATAATATAGATTTAAAAAATAAATAAATAACTATGCTTCACTATACACCATTTGTTGTCTGCAGCAACAGTGTAAATCAAATGTGGACTGGTTTGTGAATTATAGTTTGGATGCATATGTGTATGTGTGTGTGTGTGTGTGTTTGCTTTACGGTGATTATATGTGTGTGTGTGTGCTTTACGGTGATTATATGTGTGTGAGTGTGTGCATGTGTGCATGTGTGTACATGAGAAAGCCTTGTGGCCATCAGACTCCCATCAGGCCATTATTATTGGTTGAGCAGAGAGTCAGTGGCAGAGGGACCTGCCTAGAATACTAATGAGCACAGCAGGTCAGCACACACATACACACATTTAGCATGCACATGTAGTGTTTGATTGCTCACAGTTACTTGATCTTCTGTATCAGAAAAGAAACAAGATGGTCACAAGATGGCTGCTACATGGACGTGCTCTCTGGATGTAGACGTGTGCACTTCACTTCATCAGGGGAGCTACACATCACAGCTTACACATGCTGAACTAACGTCACACACCGCAGTGTACACACACCGACGGCCGCTGCACAAAGGCAAATATGGCCTTCTGTGTCCCCTTTTGGTCTGTTGTACACACACACACACACACACACGTGAGGAGACATATAAGAACGGTCATTACAGCGTATAAAGCAAACACGCAGTTCTGCTGCTTTAGAAAAAAGCTTATGTTTCTGGCTCCATTTTTAGCTCTTCACATGTTAGTAAAGACACTTGTTATTATGAAGTATCCAGTTCTTTTATAAGCTGTAGCTGCAGAAATATAGTGCATAGCTTCAAATGAATGCATTTTATGGTGCTTTTTTAGTATATTGTGAGCATGGTATTATCATCTATAACATCTACCATGGTATTACCTGGCATGTGTGTATATATATAAGTTTTGGTGGTGCATGGATAAACATCGCCCTGTCCTGCACAACATTGCTTCCTCCAGTGGTTAGATGAAGAGTCACATTGAGATTTTTTTATTAAATACTGTACATCCCTGTAAGAAGAGCTAATTAATGAACACAGACGTATTGATTAGTACAGCGACAGGGATGAGACATAATGAGAGGCTGGACAGAAGCTGAAAATGTCAAAGCCAAAAGGTTTCCAGGGATGGAGAGAGTGAAGAAAGAAAGAGAGATGGCTGGTGAAAGGGTTGGTTAGGTTGAGTTCAAGGCCATGGAGAGGTACGCTGACCCCGAGGAGTGGGGGACGCTGGAGAAGAATCGTGAATGGCGTGATGGGCTCAACGTGTCCGACATTCAGCCACTCTATAGGACCCAAGGGAGAGCAGGGTCAGGAGTGCCCCCTCCATCCCCCTGCACATTACTGCACCATTTCAAGCCGCCCAGCACCTATTTCCTTCAATAAACACTAATAACCTTCTCTGTCAGGAATCACAGCAACCCTTAAGTGTTGGACTGAAGGGGCCCACGCAGGATGGGCTGTAATTGCAGAACAGGAGTCCAACCCCAACCCCCAAACCCGCACACACACACTCACTCAAAGATCCCTGTTTTACAGTGTGTTGGACTTGTGTATGTGCACTTTTTTCACTCAGCCTATCGCTCCTCGTGGCTTTGCCGCTGATTGCATGCACTGCTCGGACTCTGCTCAGCAATCAGCCAAAGGCCGTGGAGCAGCAGCTCAAGGACGTTTTTAATTGGAAGGATGCTGTGAAATGGGCAACGACACATTCACAAAATTCACAAGAAAAGCAGGCCAGCTGCTGTAATGCATTATCGTATTGGATTCAGGTCTGCGCATATAAATATATATATTTGCGTAAATCAGGATGTGTTGAGGGCTTGAATATTTGTGATAATTGAGAGATATTGTCCATCCAGTTTTTTTTTTTTTTAATTGAAAACATTTAAATAAATAAAAAATTAAAAAAAATTGAGTACTGGGTCACAGATCTCCTATCAAGAAAGTGTGGCCATATTTTAATACTCATTTTTGAATACTGTTTTGGATACAAAATTGATGTAAATCATATTTTCCTGCAGTACAGAGTCATTCACAAGCTGCTTTGTTGTTGACAAATAAACAAGTTTTGTTTTCTACAATGAATTAAATGTAAATATCTGCTTCAGCCTGCTCTCTTTTTGTTTTTTGTCTTATAAAATATCCTGTTACTTTTGCGGTGTGCGAAACCACTGCAAACTATTCGGTGCTTGAGCAAACTGTCCAAATGAATCAAACTGAATCGTAAACTTTTTTTGCAAACCCATTTGACCGATTAGATCAAAAGAGTAATTCATTCATGAATCTAGAATCATTAGTCCTGATTCTAAACAGCTGATAGAAAACACACATGACTTAATTGCTGAAATATTATCAAATTGTCATATTATCAGAAAATTATTTTCTGGTCGATTTACGTTAATCCCATTAACATAAGGATTTATCAGTAATATTAACTGGGGCACAGCGGTGTTTCAGTGGGGCTCGTGCCCCAGTGTAAAGGGTCTAGCGACACCCCTGGTTACTAGATTAACATTGAAGATAGTGTTTAGTGAAACTGGTATCAGTTCAGCATTCTGTACAAAATGCTCAACTGATACCAGTTTCACTTGTTGCTACTCTTGATATGTGTACATCCAATTTATGAGTCATATTTTCAGGTCTATTTTTGCAGTAGGTATTGTTTACTAAAACTGGCTTCATTTCCTGTAATAAAAGCCATAATGGTAAATTTGACAGGATGGTTATTGAGTCAGTGAGATAAAAGAACAGCCGTCACTGCCATTATATTTTGATTTAGAGCGACCCAGAAAGCCAATTTTTTGTTAGGTATATATATATATATGCAAACTTTTTGTGTTATAGAAACGCAAAGAGAATGCATTCACGCCACCATGATTTTACTATCAAATGCATTATTCCCTCTATCCCCCTCCTCTTTCCGCTCTATATCTCCATCTCTTCCTCAGCTCATTTTTAATGGCAGATGAATGAGACAAATGGCCCCTCTTCGCTGCCAACACTCGGGGCCCGGATCAATCGGAGGCCCAGCAGTAATTAACTCTTTGCTAAACTTACACCATTGATTACACCGACTGTAGTGATTCCTTATAGTCTTGGTGGAGTGATCATGTGACCAGGCAACAGAGTGTAATCAACAGCCGATGTCTGTGGGCTTTCTCCCAGTCTCCCTTATCTGTCCTGATCTGTACATCCATCTTTGCGTAGCAGAGCTGGGCAAGTTATTAAATACTTGAGGGCGTTAATGAATAGGATGCTTTCTCAGGCCTCGCTAAGCTTTTGTATTATGGCAGTCTGTCAAAGGATTCCTTTGTTTGCACTTTCTAATTGAATCTGTACAAACATGATCCCCCTTCCGAATGGGGGTCTGCGAGGCAGTGGTTCGCCGCACCGAGGCACTGCAGACGGAGCTGTTTTCGAAGTTGGAGAACGTCAAATCTCATTTGGACAGAAGCCCGCTGAGGGAGAACAGAAGGCGCGTGAAGTGCTTCCACAGCGGCGGATACATTCAGTCTTTTCCCGTCTCCTCTTCCTATTTCATTTATTCCTGACTTTGATACATTCTTCAGAAGCATTAATGGTTTAGTCTCAGATCAGTTTACCATCCCGCCGCCATCTATCAGGAAAATAGATGAAATTTTGCATTTGAGGCTATTGTTAGCGAGATTCTCTCTCTGTTCTCTGTAGTGCAATGGTTCACCCGTTGCTTGATGGCTCTTGTCTGAAACAGTTCTCCATTGTTCTACAGTCTGGTGGGGTGCTCAATGTCTCACTTAAACTGCTGTCACTTTCCAGCCAATGAACTTGACTTTAAACTTAGGGAAATCCAATTGGAGGCTAATACACCATAATGGGCTGATCAATACTAATTATGGGGCCCCCACGTCGAACAAAAGATCACTCTGGGCTAACGTACACTTATGTGTGCACGCAGCAGTTGACTTAGAGGATGTGCATGTGTGAGTGTGTGTTTGCTTGCATGCGTGGACCTGTTTTATGTGAACTGTGAATTGGTAGCCATGCTCCAGTGGTGTGTTTGATAAATGCACGATGTCCGATCAGATGCAGATCTTGCTTGTGAGATGGAGGCTGTTCCAGATCTGAAATTGGCCATGCAGACTGTTTTTAATGGGTCTCATACTGTTTTAATTGATCAGCCAGCTCTGGTTAAGTCCAGACTCCTGCCTGCTGGCGGTGAAGTTAGGCCTGCTTACAGACTGAAATTTAAGAAAGACTCCAAACGGCTATAAAGAACCGACACTGGAAGATTCAAATGGAAACATAGGTCAAAACGTGTGTGAACAGTGACCCTAAAAAGTATTTGGAAACATTGCATTATATCAATGGTTCACACACTTTTCAGGCCAAATTACCTCCTACCAAGCCTCTTTAAATGCAAGCTTAAGGATTTTTAGCAGCATACACCATATTTAGACATTTTGAAGTTTTGCAATCCAATTAAATTGTTTTGAAACCATTTCAAACACAATAATGTGCAATAAATGAATATATTTATTAATTAGGTACAATTTACAATACAATTGCAGTTACTCTATTATACAATTTAATGAAACATGTCCAATTTTTTATTATTATTTGCTATTTATAATTATTATTATTATTAAGTACTGTATCAAATTGTATTGACATTCATACATTGGCTTACGTATCCAAATACTGTATTTCTACAGATTTGTAGGTTGTGTAGGATGAATCCAACTTTTGTCTTGTCCTGTTCCAGTGTCAGATTGGGTGAGGGTAGGCCTGCATGGGACATGTGTTGCATGATAAATGAACATTTTCCGCTCGCTCTCTCACCCTGTTGCATACAAATACATGTTTGTGTATGTGTGTTTTCTGTGCGTACACATCCTGTAATTGCATTAAGAGAATGACGCACTTTCTTACTCTGTTTAAACTCATTGTAATTGTCAGTGAATGGTGCAGTAGTGTGGTAATGTGAGAGGACAGAGGGACATCAATGAGAGATCGTTCATAAAACCCGTCTCAATGAGACAGAGCCTGTCTGGAATGTCACGTGCGCTGACACAAACTGCCCGAGTGTATTTGAAGCCCGACTGGCATCCACTCATTGTGACATGACTTTTATGAGGAAGAGATAGACACGACCGGACAGAGGGGGAGAGAAAGTGAATGAGTGGAACCGGGATAGAAGAGGGAGAGGAAGATAAGAGAGGATGCAGAGGAACAGACAGATAAACAAAGAGTAAAAAGGAGAGAAAGTCGGACAGAGCTGATGAGTTAAACTTCATATTCTGTTTAGATAGGCATAATGTTTTGTGTCCAAATTAACCTATATATTTATACAGTTCAGGAAAAGTGCAGCACTGGTTGTGTGCCAAGCCAGACTGCTGGGGTTTTTACTGTAGTGTGAAATTGTGAAATTGCTTTCAGCACACACCAACAAATCAAGAAGAATGACTTACACACGTTTGCATAAACAGTCGAGGGAGAAACACAGCTATACTGTGTGGAATGGAATTTGTGCTTTATTCAGAATATTCGAGGCTAAATATAGCTTCTATGGTCACATGGTCAGAAAGAGGGAGACTAATGGGTAACAAAAATGCACAAATACAAGTATATTGCTTAACTTGCATATATAATGTCCAAACTGTTTTTACAAGCTAAAGTATAACTAAAATATTTTAGGGACCAGGGAATCGCTTTATATTGGGCTTTTTATCTTTACCTTGAAATTAAGTGTAACTGTAAAAAATGACTATATATCAATTGATGAATTTGTTTCATGTTTTTTTCACATCATGCATTCATAATTTTAGTCACAGTAAATCCAAAATGTACTGTTTAAAATGTACTATTACAACTAAGCATAAACCAGACCCTAACGTTAGTAGTACATCTTGTTAACTAATATTACTCAGTACTTAAATGTATAATTACAGTTTAACAAGGACATCTTAAAAGTGTAACCAAATATTATGATACACAAAATTAATATATATTTTTTAAAGTATGCAAATTAATTTTAAACTTAAAAATTTCTAAAAGTTTTAACTTAATTTCACCTTAAAAAATGTATTTATCATAAAATGAGCATCTACATATTGTGTGTATGTGTATATTTATATAATTGTATGACTATTAAAAATGAATTTCAACAATTTGTTTACTTATTTACTGAATATGTACACAATATATGATATTCCACCGATGGCATGAATAGACCTTAATTTGTATTTAACCTGGAATATTTTAACTCTCTTATTCTTTCTTTAAATAAGTCCGATTGTGTGATTTTGATGGTGCCTTTGAGACCACCAACCCTCATGTCATTTTGATCGCCCATATATTGCAACTTGTAATCATATTGCGGCTTATAACGATAATGGTCCTGCAGTCCATAAAAAAGGCTGTATATTTCATAAATATTAATTCATACTACAGGTGTGTCTGAAGTATACAGGCAATAATGACCTAAGTAGCTAAATAAAACGCTATAGTTTACGATGGCTTTCTCTAGATTAAGAGGAGAGTGCACAGGCATGTCTCATGTGTATGAATTTATACGTGTGAGCTGTAAATCCACTGACGTCATGCATTAGCTTAATGGCATTGTTTCGTCGCATTCTATCAGGATGCGTGAAACACAATGGTGTGTGCAGCATTCCTCCATTCCCCTCCCCCGAATCCCCTCTTATTCGTTTTTCTTTGCTGTTTTCCCTTCTTCGCTCATATTTCTATGCCCCTGCACTATCTTGGACAGTCTCTCTCGCTCCCTCTCTCATCATTTTAATAGTGGACCTCAGAGCGGTTGCCATGTCGACCAGCCAGCACATTACTATGGCAACGGGTCTGTGAGGCGAGCCTGCTGATTAGGGAGAGATGTCTAGTGTAGCCTGGCCAACAGTGAGGTGCAAAAGAGAGAGAGAGAGAGAGAGAGAGAGAGGAGGTAAAGGGAAAGGTGTTTGGGGGGGGGGTCATGTGTGTGTGTATGTGTGTGTCGTCTTGAAGTGTGTAAGGCCTTCTATAATTAGAACTGGGTAGACATTTTTTACCAGCCCAGATCGGATCCGTATAAAGCCACAGCCACAAATGTGCGGCTCACTGTTTTATTTCCCACAGCAGGACACATTTAGTTAGTGGTGTTGACCTGGGGCACTCAAGTTAATTGTCTTTTTGCCTTTCCATTTCTTTGTCTGCCTAATACGTCCTTCATGCATCTCAATACGCATCCTGTTTGTTTCTATTTCTAGGCACTTCACCTCGCGGCTTGCCAGTGGTTCTGGCAAACACACACGTCACTTTTACTATTACTCATACTTCATTTTTTTGAAAACCTTAACACAAACTATTCATTTTGCATTCAAGTCCTCCTAGGAAGTTCCTACTTACCTTAAGAAATCTCAATTTCTGCATGATATGCGTTCACAATGTGCATTCATAATTTAAGTCAGAGTGAAATGTACTTTCTCCCCTTTATTTTTCACTTTATGACAAAGGTTAGAATGTTTTTTTTGTGTGTTAATACAAGACATATTAGGTACTACTTCATGTTCCTACTATAGCAATAACAGTAAATTATGCATAATTACATGCAACTAACCATAAACCAAACTTATGGTAAGTACATGCTGTTAAGTAATATTACTCAGTACTTAACATTTTAACAAGGACATCTTTAAAGTGTAGCTAAATATTATTATGGGTATAAAGTATTATTAATATAAAAATGGCCTATTTAATTTTCATTAATTTATTCACCCTGCAGCTCAAAAATATTAAAGCTTAAAAAAAGTCCCAAGTTTGGTAGTTACAACTTGATAGTGGGATTGCAAACTCATAAATATGATAATTCCAACAGGACAGAAATGTACACTGTATTGTTTGCACCACGGACATGATGCTTGCGCAGCTCTAGGAGAGTCAGGCTGTTATAAGCAAACAACCCTATGATTTTTATGTAGTGGTATTAAGCAACAACCCTGGCACCCAAAAACCAACTTGACAACCATCTTGGCAAACACCTTGCAGTGTAATGTTTTGCATGGGCAAGCACTACTAATATTTACTTAAGAAAACCTCAAACTTTAGTTTGACATTTAGAGACATAATTTAGCTAGTCATGCAAGAAGCATCGCAGCATCAACATTAGTTGCTAAAATCATATTTGAGGCTATAACATTTCACTAAGACATTACAAAAATAATTACAAAGAAATGGCAAGTGACACATTGATCTAAACATGCAGTTCTAAAGTAAATATATATATATACTCTTCGAAACAAATTACACTACACTCTCAAAAATAAAGGTGCTTAAAAGGTTCTTCACAGCGATGTGTCACAGATGCAGACGGACTCAGAAGGTAAGTGCAATAATGTGTCTTTATTTACAGGACTTGGGTGCTGGTGATCGTGAGACAAGGTGAGTAGCTTCTTGGTCGTGAATCTTGCAGGTGTTGGGTGATAGTGCTAATCGGGTCTTTCTGCCTAGCAGGCGGGTGGAGCGTGATCGGAGAGGAGTCGGATCCCAGACAGATGATCACACACAGACGGGTCTGAAGACGGAGAGGAAGACGGGACGGAGAACAGCAGGTTAGTACACAAGGTAAATAATCAGAGGTAATACTCATCGACTGGAGAGCTTCAGAGTAGAGTCCGGCAGGTAGCAACGAGATCGGACCACTGTGGTGGCAGGGGTGAGTGCTTATGAAGTGTCTGTGATGAGGGTGATGACGAGGTGCAGGTGTGCATGATTAATGACTGAGGGAGACCAGGTGAGGGCGTGCATCCGGATTGGAGAGAGGGAAGGACAGGCAGACTCGTGACATTACCTCCCCCTCCCGGAAGGTGCGTCCCGCACCGTAACAGTGACATCGGGGAGGGGGGGGCGGGCGTCCTGGAGGCCGGAACAGGGCCAGGACAAGGAGGAGAATAGGGAAGCCTCCAGGACGGATCAGGAGCCTTAGGAGGCCATGGCAGGACTGGAGATTCGGGAGACCATGGCGGATCCGGGGCCTTGGGAGGCCATGGCAGGACTGGAGATTCGGGAGGCCATGGCGGATCTGGAGCCTTGGGAGACCATGGCGGATCAGGAGCCTCGGGCGACCATGGCGGATCTGGATCCTCGGGCGGCCTTGGCGGATCGGGGTCCTCGGGCGGCCTTGGCGGATCGGGGTCCTCGGGCGGCCTTGGCGGATCGGGGTCCTCGGGCGGCCTTGGCGGATCGGGGTCCTCGGGCGGCCTTGGCGGATCGGGGTCCTCGGGCGGCCTTGGCGGATCGGGGTGCTCCGTGGCCTTGGCCCTTGGCCTGGGCAGATCGGGGTCCTTGGGCGGCCTTGGCGAATCAGGAGCCTCGGGCGACCATGGCGGATCTGGATCCTCGGGCGGCCTTGGCGGATCGGGGTCCTCGGGCGGCCTTGGCGGATCGGGGTCCTCGGGCGGCCTTGGCGGATCAGGAGCCTCGGGCGGCCTTGGCGGATCGGGGTCCTCCGTGGCCTTGGCCCTTGGCCTGGCCACACAGACTGAGACTATATGGCCCCCCCCCAAAATTTCTTTGGGAAAGTTCCCCTCTGGGGGCCACATTGGAGGAGCGGACTCCTGGGGGCGCTCTGGAGGAGCGGACGCTTGGGGGCGCTCTGGAGGAGCGGACGCTTGGGGGCGCTCTGGAGGAGCGGACGCTTGGGGGCGCTCTGGAGGAGCGGACGCTTGGGGGCGCTCTGGAGGAGCGGACTCTTGGGGGCGCTCTGGAGGAGCGGGCGCTTGAGGGCGCTCTGGAGGAGCGGGCGCTTGAGGGCGCTCTGGAGGAGCGGGCGCTTGAGGGCGCTCTGGAGGAGCGGACGCTTGAGGGCGCTCTGGAGGAGCGGACGCTTGGGGGCGCTCTGGAGGAGCGGACTCTTGGGGGCGCTCTGGAGGAGCGGGCACTTGAGGGCGCTCTGGAGGAGCGGGCACTTGAGGGCGCTCTGGAGGAGCGGGCACTTGAGGGCGCTCTGGAGGCACGAAGCTGGATAGTACCAGCGGAGACGAAGGAGGGCTGGACGGGACCAGCGGAGAAGCAGGAGGGTGCTCTTGCAGCGCAGACATTTGAGGGCGCTCTTGCAGCGCGGATACTTGAGGGCGCTCTTGCAGCGCGGATTCAAAGGGGCGCTCTTGTAGCGCGGACATTAGAGGGCGCGCTTGCCGCGCGGACATTAGAGGGCGCTCTTGCAGCGCGGACATTAGAGGGCGCACGGGAGGTGCGGGGCTGGACGGGACCAGCGGGAAATCAGGTGGGCTGGACGGGACCAGCGAGAACTCAGGTGGGCTGGACGGAACCAGCGGGAACTCAGGTGGGCTGGACGGAACCAGCGGGAACTCAGGTGGGCTGGACGGAACCAGCGGGAACTCAGGTGGGCTGGACGGAACCATCTTCGCCGCGGACGGCGTAACGTTCATCGCCATTTGCGGCGGTATCCTCTTCGCCGCGGGCGGAACATTCATCGCCGTCGAAGGCGGTGGCTGCACTGTATAAACCTCCTCCACGATGTAAGAGGACCCCGCGAGGGATAGCACCAACTCCAGGTATTGCTTCAGGGAGCCCGGGGTAGAGGCAGGTGGTGCCTGGAGGAACAGGTTGTCATCAAGGCCGCTCCAGACGACAACCTTCAGCGTGCCATCGTTCCATGGCACGCGGTGGGCGAGCTGGAGGAAATCCTCCAAATACTCTTCTATGGAGCGGCCCTCTTGTGCGATCTGGAGGAGTCTTTCTTCGGGAGGCAGGTAGGCGCAGTCCATATTCTGTGTTGGTCCGATCTTCTGTCACAGATGCAGACGGACTCAGAAGGTAAGTGCAATAATGTGTCTTTATTTACAGGACTTGGGTGCTGGTGATCGTGAGACAAGGTGAGTAGCTTCTTGGTCGTGAATCTTGCAGGTGTTGGGTGATAGTGCTAATCGGGTCTTTCTGCCTAGCAGGCGGGTGGAGCGTGATCGGAGAGGAGTCGGATCCCAGACAGATGATCACACACAGACGGGTCTGAAGACGGAGAGGAAGACGGGACGGAGAACAGCAGGTTAGTACACAAGGTAAATAATCAGAGGTAATACTCATCGACTGGAGAGCTTCAGAGTAGAGTCCGGCAGGTAGCAACGAGATCGGACCACTGTGGTGGCAGGGGTGAGTGCTTATGAAGTGTCTGTGATGAGGGTGATGACGAGGTGCAGGTGTGCATGATTAATGACTGAGGGAGACCAGGTGAGGGCGTGCATCCGGATTGGAGAGAGGGAAGGACAGGCAGACTCGTGACACGATGCCATAAAAGAACCATTTTTGGTTCCACAAAGAACCATTTAGTCAACGGTTCTTTAAAGAACCATCTCTTTCTTACCTTTTTAGAATCTGAAGAACCTTCTTTCACCACAAAGAACCTTTTGTGAATCAAAAAGGTTATTCAGATGTTAAAGGCTCTTTATGGAACCATTTAGACAAAAAGGTTCTTCTATGGCATCATGAAGCACCTTTATTTTTAAGAGTGTAGTTTTGCATTGCTAGCCTAAATTTGCAGCTAAAGTCAATGTAAAGGAGAATGACTGAAATATTATTTTCCAGTAAAACATACTCCAGTATTCTTTGTTTTCACTAGTTTTCCATAGATAGTTTTGTGAAAAGCATTACACCCTCACCATTAGTAGCTAAAATCATATCAGCATATATTATGCTGTAAATGAGCTCAGTGGTTCCTGTGTGGAGGGTCCGCTGGTTGATCTGGTTGGTCACGTCTTTGTGGGAAGGGGAGGAGGGTCATAAAAGAGCTTCACCCACAGCTATGGCATTAATGAACAGCACACAGGGGGCTGTACTAAGTTGTCTCACCCCTCACGCACTTACCAGGGCCCCCCAGACCTTCCTGATCTATCAGAAAAACTAATTACAACATCTAATTAGGGAGAGAAGGAGAGAGACTGACCCATGCAGCTCATTTAGGACAGTAATTACGCCTTATTTATTATTCATCTCACAGCTAAATAAGTCTCTGACATTTCAATAACAATAAAAGATGTAACATTTAAAACAAAAAGTGTCCGTACTAATTGCCCATTTACAGATGAGAAACAGGATGTTGTTATTTGTATTCGAATGCAGTTCGGACGACAATGGTGCAGAAGATGAACGTGGAGAATGAGGTTGCGGCGAGCTCGCAAACGAGGCTGACCCTCATCACAAGCCGACCGTTATTTTTTAGTGGCGCTGCATTTATTAGGGAGTCTGATTTTTAATGGCCCTCTTTTTCTCTGTTGTGTCAGGTCTTTACAGAGAGCGGCTCTTCCGCCTGGCCTCCGCCGTCCACCTCTTGAACTGCTTCGCGACACATTAGGTCGCCACTTTGTTATGAGCCTCTGTGTGGCCCGCTGCCAAAACGGAATAAAAAAATTACTAATAATAGCGTTCAAAAATGGCCGGCGTGAAGGATGCTGTGGGGTATTTATTAGATTTTTATGGCCGTTTTTTACAGTAAACCTCCCCCAGCCCTAGCCACCTTTGTACATTACAACGTTTTATCTTCCATTTCTTTAAAACTCCTGTTCTGCTCTTACCCCCCATCCGAACAGCTCATTAGGGCAGTGTGCGTCTGCTGGTCTCATTGGCTGCGCTGGAGGTGGAGGAATAGCACATAATTATGAAGTGGAGATGGCATTACGCTCATGAGGAATTATGGATGAGTCTCTGGGTGCCGGCCTCGGTGTCGACTCACTTTACCACTTTACCGAGGACGGTGCTGATAGCAGACGTTTGGGTTACAGGTAGAAAGGTCACCTAGAAGAACAGTATCTCATCGCTCAGAACTCACATCACCTGCCTTAACCTACACACACACACACACACACACACACACTTACTGCAGTCATCACCAGTCACAGCTGACACTCGTGTCCTCCAACCTTGTATACTGCTGCTGAGGCAACTACCACCATCTCTGTTCACCCTACTTCATCCATGGAAGGGCGTCTCTGATGGAAACCCTGCAATCTGAACTTTCATAGTCAGAATTAGGTCTGTATTAATGCTTAGTAAGCTGCCTACATGCAATAGCATCACTGCCTATCTTATGGAATATGAAGGCTATTTCATAATTTACGTAGACAGAAACATATTGGGGTATATCATTGTGGTAAACATATAAATAATAAATAATCCTGAATGGTAGACAATGTCTAAAGAATAATAAATAGTGAATTTCATTGAATACAGAAATGTAAGCAAATGTAGATTATTTTAGCCAATATTTTTTTGTACATTTATGCATAGTAGTGTTGTGTGTTACCCTTATAAAAATTAACCATGGTTTTACTACAAAAAAAAGGTTAATATACTGTAGTTAAACCATGGTAACCGCAAATTAACCATGGTTTTGCTATACTAGTTTAACTATGGTATTTGTAGTAAAACTGTGGTAATGAAAATTGTAATAAAAAACAACATGATTACTTAACACGGTTAAGATGTTCCCTTAGAAGTTAGCTGCCTATGCCTATGTGCCTATGTCAGTAAGGCTGCTCATTAGGTTTTAGTACAGAGTTGAAGTTTTGTTGTGACACTATGGCTGAGAAACAAAAAATTCTTGAAAATTCACTGCTTACTAATATTTAGATATGTGATATGTCTTTGGGTGTGTGCGTGTAATTATAAAAAATGTAATTGAAAATACTGTAAATTGTAAAAATAGATGTTTATGTGTTTATATATATATACGTATATATATATATATATATATATATATATATATATATATATATATATATATATATATATACGTGTGTGTGTGTGTGTGTGTATGTAGGTGTATATATATATAAATGTCTCTATATATATAAATGTGTGTGTGTGTGTGTGTGTGTGTGCATTCACACCCAGACACATATCTAAATATTAATAAGCAGTGAGTTTTTAAGAAATATCACAACAATATGCCAGTTACCTTTCTTTTTAAGAATTTCATTATTTTTATTTTTGGCTTTTCTGTGTATAACCTTCTATTTGTTGAAATAACTCCATTAAAGACTGCCTGAATGACTCATTATAAATCGAAGAATTAACCTGTCAGTTTTTTAAAGCACATAACTATTGATGGTTTGCATTTAGATATGTTATGCTGTTTATGTGTAATGAGGACTTTTGGACAAGTTAGCTTGTTATGTAGTTCAGCTTGACTCTCACATTATCATTAGATAGATGGGCTCCCGTGAGACTGCTAAATCAGACTGATCAGAAGGGAAGAAAGGAAAGGAAAAGGAAAGAGAGGAAGAAATTGCAATCAGTGACTTGCTCGTGATCCAGTGCATTTAGAGTGTTCGCCTCCTCCCGCCCACTCGAGACCTAAACCCAGAACTTACTGTGTGCCAGTGCAGTAAACAGGTCCAATTAGAACAGTTTCCCCAACACACACACACACACACACACACACACACACACACAATGCAGCGCCAGTGGCAGTTGCCAGCATCTTAATGCACACTAATCTTTATGACGTTTACCTACTAATATGACTTGATTCAATAAGTCAATCTGGCGACAGACAGATTTCCAGAGAACTAGAAATCAACTGTCAATATTTGACTCAGTATGCACAAGGTGTCTTTGTGCTAAAATGTGTATATGTGTGTGTTTTCCTGTTGCATCAGAATTAATATTAGTGACAAATTAACATGTTTGCATTGATATTGACCCTTTATGGGTCAATGATGTGTAAGCATGCCCATGATAAGGACAGTAAAAATAAAATTAGAACTTCAACTTAAAAAAAAAAAAAAAGATTTGTATTTATGTAAAAAGAAAATAGTTTATGTGGTAAATGTTTTCCAAATATTAATAAGCATTTTTAAGAAATACTAAATGATTATGCTGATCACTTAAGATTTTTTGTTCAGAAAAATATATGCATGTATTTATTTATTTATCTTCTCCTTTATGATATCAGGATGGTTGTATCATGCTGACATTTTTGACTATGCCCCCCAAAAATATGCAATTTGAATGGCATTTTTAATGAAAAACTAGTATTAATAATAATGAGGGTCATGTCATTGACCCTTATACACATTTATTCACACATGCATATAGACACATGGACACTTCAGCAAAGAGAGTGATTTAGTCGTTGACCTTGTGGATGCAAAAAGGAGAGTTGAAGCCCAGTGACCCATATAGACTGGAGGAGTTGTTTTGGGGGGGTGTCTCTCTCCTTTCCCCCTCCCTTCATCCCTTCTTTCCTGTCTGCCTTGGCTCCCTCTCGCTTTCTACTCCACTTATCAGCTGAAATAAGTGCCGTCATCAGAGACTGGGATTGATGGCAATCCCAGCATGCACCCTGCTACATTATTTAAACCTGGAGTGGACAGCAAGATTTTTGCTTTTGTCTTCTAGTCTTCAGCTGTCAGAGGTCTCAGATCTGTGATTCCTGTTGTGTCATTTAACCAAGCTCCAGCGTGGAGCGGCACAAAGAAGTCTGACAATTTGACAGATTTGAGCTCCACCACTGTATCCCAAAGAAACTGGATTCTGGCTTCACGGCCATGCGAATCGACACGCAAAACCAGATGTATAGGCCGAGAGAAAGTGAAAAAGAGAGTGAGCTCTTCACCTCAGGGCTGTGGGGGAAGAGTTTGAACAATGTCTCCCCAGGGGGGTGATATTTTATAGTTTGTGTCCATCAGTGGCGTGGCCCGGGGCACTGGGGTTGACAGTAAGTGCTCTCAACACCGCTGACACTGATTCATCTGAGTTACGACATACATGAGACGAGGGGAGGGGGGTGAAAGAGGACGAACGAGGCAAAAAAAGAGAAGGGAAGTGTGTCGGGACGACATCTTAGAGCCCTGTGTGCACGACACAGACTTTACCCTTTCATCCGAATGCGCGAGACCTTTGTGTTCATACGCTTGTTGGTTGGCCTGCCCAGTTTGAGAGCGGACCCTCCAATCTAACATGGCATTTCAATTTCTCCTTCACTCCACTTGCTCCGTTCCCCTGCTTCTACATTTATATAGAAGAGGAAGACTGCGAACCCTGGGCCCGCAGGATACGCATACTAAGCAATCAATGTGTCACCTCTTCTTGACAATCCTTTTTTCCCCCCTCATACAGAAGACCTGCTCATTTTTTCTTGTCAGCAGAAGGTAATTTGCTGTATTGTGATTCGGGCCAATATCTGGGTGATGGAGGTGCATGATGGGTCCTCACCCAAACCCCCACCCATCCCGCGCACACACGTTCTAGACAGCCTCCTCGGCTCGAGCGGAGGCACCCCACCCAGAGCCGCATCTCCATCTGAGACTGTTAAATGTGATAAGCGTGGAGTGTGGCGCAGGGGCCTCTGATTAATAAAAGATGGGGCTGCTCCGAGCTCCCAGGGGGATGTCCTTTCTGAACCGACCCGCCCTGTGCGCGCACAGACGCTCCACACAATGCCTCTTGCACCCGCACAATAGACAGGAAATGGGGAGCGAGAAGCAATCATGGAAATATAACATTTGAAACGTCTGTGTCCTGAGCCCCTCGCATCTCGCACATGTGCATTAGAATGGACAGCGATTCGCCTTTTGAAAAGCCAAAAATATGACTAATATATTCACATATTTGGGAGATACATATGTGAGACGGGAAGTCTGATACCCCGCTGTTTTGGAGCACAAAAAGCAAATTTTTACTTTTATATATTCATATTTTGAACGTGTGCACTGATGCAGTGATGTTTTTATTGTTGATCTATATTGAAGAAAGGGACATTACATCCGTTTGCATATTTATGGGGGAATGTGTGAGCGATCCGGACGCTTCCATGCAGAGAAGCTGCGTGGAACAGTGTCACCTCTTCACTCATTGACATGTAATGGCTTTGTTACCAACAGACGCTTTGTCCTTATTCTCCTCATGTTTACACGAAAAGACAGCATAACCCTGGTTGCCCATGGAGACCAGAGACATCCCCTTTTCTCCCTTCCTTCTTGGCACTTGAATGTCTCAAATTTAGATGATTCATCCTCTTTATTTTTGGTTTCAAATGAATAAACTGGGGGATAAATCATAGAAACACAAATGTAATCATAAGGACACACGTCCAATCTTTTTTTGCAAAATTGCATAGCTATTCCTCAAATAATACAGCATAAACCTAAACACACACACATGTGCATACACAAATACTCATCAAACCAGTACCTCAGCCTGGTAGCTTGTAGTTTTTCTCTTAAGACTCTTGAATCTGTGCAGTTGCTGCTCTTTTGTAGACGCTGCGTTTATCTTTTCATAACCACGCCCCCACCCCCGCCGCGGGACCAGACAATAGCAGGACATTTCTAATTTTCTGCTGGATAATGGCGATCTTGTTAAAATGAAATAGGTCAGAGGTCAGTTTTGCTGGATGTGATTTCTGGGGACAAGGACCTTTCCCTTTTCATAAATGCGATGCTTTAATTCGATTCCATTGAATATTGTCTTTTCAGAATGCCGGCTGAGAAAATAGCAGCATTTTGGAATTGTATGTCAACCTTTGGGTTTATGCACTTATTCTGTAATGAGTGCATCCAGATACGATGCAGCTGTGCATGTGCACTTCTGATATTCATGTGTCTGTGTCCTTTTTGACCTCATCAGCGGGCTCCTCCCACTAGCCTCAGATGAAATAGATTGATATAGCCGGCGCATGAATATGTATGCAATATGCACATTGACTTGAACTTGGTTTTGACCCTTGTTTCCATAAACAATATACATATACAAACATGAGCCAATGGCTTCACTCTGGACAATTGAGGTACATGAGATCTTTACATACATTATTATTATATATATATATATATATATATATATATATATATATATATATATATATATATATATATATATATATATGTATATTTTTTTTTTTCCCTGACAGCATTTCAGTAACACATTTATACACCCACAAGAAAAAAAAAAAAAAAAAATGTTGACCTGCACTATTTTTTTTTTTTTTGCCAACATACTATAGTATATACACTAGCCAAAATAGATGGCAGTTACTTAAAGATAATTATTGGCTCTAATGAATATTCTTGGCAAAAATGTAATGGAGATATGTGTACAATGTAATGGAATTCTTTACACTTTGACAAAATCTAAAATCTAACAACACTTATTGCATAATCTAACCGTAAAACTAAATATAAATTAATTATGAAATCTAAGGGGTGTTACTGGCAAAAATAATGCTAATAATAATAATGTCAATTATGTTTAAAATGCATTATTCGTTCAATAATTATTGCAATTATTTGCAATACTTGCCAAAATGCAATAATGATTAATGACAAAATCAAATGGCAAAATCTATTGCTCATTATTGTTTAAAAACTCGAAAGGCAATTCTTGGCAAAAAAAAAAAAAAAAAAATCAATTAGTGGAGAACATATCATCACAAATCCTGAAATCTAACAATAGTTATTTTAATATTCTAATTGCAAAACTGAATGGAAATTCCAGCTGAAATCTAATGGATATTACTGGCAAAAATCAAATGGCATTTATTGCCAATTTTTGACAAAATCCAACAGCAACTCTAATGCAAATTGCTGGTCAAATGTAATGGCAATTTCTGGTAAAAAGCAATGGCAATTAGTGGAAAATGTTTCATGACAAATTGTAAAATCTAATGACAGTTTTTGGATATTATTGGCAAAAATCCTGTGTCAATTATGTGTGAAATCTAATATATATATATATATATATATATATATATATATATATATATATATAAACTATTTTTTTGTTGTCAATTCTTTACAAATTCCAGTGGCAGTTCTAATGCAAATTATTGTAATATTATTACCAAAAATCTAATGGTGTTCATGCCAATTCCTGGCAAAAAAAAGTAATAGCAATTGGTTGAGAACATTTCATGACAAATTACACAAACTAACCTCAGTTACTGGTTGCTGTAATCATAAAACAGAATGAAAATCTTAAAATCTAATAGCAATTTCTCTCAAGTGGTGCTCTTCATACAAGCACTGTATTTATGTGTTTGACATTTCTCCCCGCTCCATGTTCTCATCAACATTTCAGTCCATTTCTGTGCTGGCATGAGACTCCATTTCCCAGTGAGCAGCACAGGAGAGGAGGTGGGGTTGCCATACTCTCTTAAACTGCTGCCCTGGAAGGTCATTGCTCACAGTCATGTGAGAGGCCAGTGCAGCCCCCTGGGCCCTATGACAAACTGGGCTGCAGTGCTGAGGTGTGTGTCAGGGGTGTTTTTCCACAAAGCATTCTATAAAAGTGTAACCGCTCCGTGTTTGCCCTTTCCTCCCTGTACGCACGCACTGCTCAGCCAACAGGCCCCTAAAGAGCTCTTAAGAAATGCTGAGCCAACACACAAGCAGGCCCTGCTAGCAACTCTAGTAATTCTCTTCCTCGCTCTTTCTTCCACTTTTCTGTCCTGCGTTCCCTTGCTTGTGCTGAATCACGGCAGATTGCGATTGCCTCGGAGGGTAGAGCAGGAAAGGCGGCGCTTGTTTGGGGCCTGAAGCTAATTATGGAGCATTAGAGCAGGGCTAAATAAATGTGTAGTGTTGCTAATTGCGTGCCAGTGAAAACAATAACTCTACAACAGATGCCCAAGGGCACAGGGGGACGAGAGGCTCTGGGAATAGAGGGCCTTGGCACGGGGCCATCAGCGGCCCCTCCTCCAACCCTCCTGTTACCTCACCACTGATCTGTGCCAGCAGCACTGAGAAACACATGCAACCTGGCATCAACTGTTAGCAGTCAAGCAGTTTCTGCATGTGCGTATGCGCTTCTGAGTGAGAGAGAGTGTTCCCATGATTCCCAAGCTGATGTTGCGCATGCAAACATGCACCGCAGCAACAGCAGCAATCTGTCCTTGCCACCTTCACACATCGCTACATTAATAAACATGAATTAGTAATAGCACAATTTGATCAGGCCCGAATGCAGAAAATGTGAGAGCACAAACTCGCGCTTCTGAAAAGCTCTGTCACTCAATTCCTAATACTGTCCCAATGCATCTGTTTCTTTTGTGTCTCACACATATTTCTTTGTATTTCTGGATGTCTGTGTGTCTGTGCTCTAGGTTTGGATCCGCTCTGTGACGGGAGACGGCGTTTGAACGGTGCACACTGCTGGATCTCCGGTGGCCTGCCGGTACGTACGCCCACTCTCGCACAGATTTCCCAGCAGCACCTGAGTGAATGAGGCTAACATGAGTCTTTACACCCGCTTAGACCACACACAGGACATGAGTGACAGCGTCAAATCGGAACTAGAGATCCAATCACACTATTCTACTACAAAAATGAGAGGGAATCTGAAAAACACACTCGTGTTAGAACTTACTGTGGCCTCTCAGGTCTTTACCGCAGTGTTTAGATAAGATTAGCCTATCTCTCGCAGCCAGAAATGCTGCGATGAGTAGCAAACATATGAGTCTGAACTGTTACAGCTGGTATGTGCTTCACAAACACACACACAGGTGGACTGCAGACTGCCTGTCTCAGGGCCAAGCTGAGGCTCCCTCAGCAGGACTTACACACGCACATTGCAACGGAATCTCCTTGTAATCCAGTCGTAATGTAGTGCTAACTTACTGGCAGACACATACTGCCACAGGCTCTTATTGATCATTTTACTCACACACAGATACACACAGTCCTGCACTCACAGGTGTGCACATATACTATATTGTGGCCCACTAACATATTCGTCTGTTGCAACACTAGCCTAAGGAAATGAAATCTTTTCGTATTACCCCTTTTCCTTGTTTCTTGCAACCCGTTCCCTTTTTATTTCCTCATTCAGCCGTCGTTTTTTTCTTCTTCACTGATTGTGGCATTAGCACAGATTGCTAATGATCCCTTCGTTTTGAAGCCTTTCTGCATCACAGTCTCAAGGGAGCCGTTTTCGTTGTGTTTTTACTAATTGCCATAATTTATTGACTTGTTAAGGGTTCCTGACCAATTAATTGTGCTTTTTCCTCTCATTCTTAACAAATACATTTCTTGCGCTCCTTAAAATAGAAAGACAGGACTTGTGGATCTGAAATTATAGAATGAGGTCATTCCTTTTATGACAAATAGAGCTTGCACATAATATTTGTTTTCCTTTCCTAACTAAAAAGTATACATATCATTCTTCTCTAAAAATATACTATATACCCAACATTAAAACTGCACAATAATATGTTTTATTTGCTGTAGCACATCCATCATTGAAAGATGTCAGTTGATGATACCCACAGCCTAAGTTTGAGTCTAAACTTAAGATATGAACTTCTAGGTGTTATTAATAAAGTGTTTTTGGTATTTCGAGCCACAGCGCACCTCAATTTCCCTAATTTAGCACCTACTGCAATGAATCAGGCACGGGTAACATAATCAGTCTAATAACCTGCGGTGTGTCTGTGTAACCACTTAAAGAAATAGTTCATGAATAGTTCAAATGAAAGCTCACACTCATTTTGATTCAAATCTGTATGACTTTCTTTCTTGCATGGAACACAAAAGGAAATATTTAGCAGAATGTGCAAGCTGCTTTTCTTCATACAATAAAAGTGGATGGGGACCAAGGATAACAATGGTGGCCAATCACTTTTGTAGACTGGAGAAAAACAGCTTGGGCCTTCTGCAAGATAACCCTGCTAGAGAGTCATATGGGTTTGGAACAACTTGAGTAATTATTGACAAGTTTTGGGTGAACAATGTTTCGATCATAATCTCGATCCAATGTTCTCTCCAACTCCATAATATAGGTCAATGTATCATTGTGTCTCATTTAGATCCATGTTTCAGATGCTAGTTGGCAACCAGGCCACTACAGCCAGTATGATGTCATGCCAGAGGAGTACGCCTTAAATGTGTGTGTTAAAGTGTACATTTCCATTACACAAAGGTATTCAACAGAAATAGACAGGGCTTCATTCTCTTGGTTTTAGATTGTGGGGCTGATAGGTGATCAGTGGTCTGACATCCTGCATCAATTCTCTTCATTATGGCCTGCAGACCAGGCCTGATCCTCAATCAGCCCTGAGCACATCAGTTGAGCACAAACCACAGTGCTGCCGAAATACACTTTGGTCTGGATCAATACAGGCCTCCCTTGGGCTCTTGTGCCTGATCCCCCCTGGTGTGTCATGTGACTGAGTGGCAAGACAGGCCTGATTTTCTAAACAGCCCTTGCCTCATCCATTGTTCTCCACTGTAGGACCAGCAGCTCTTCTGTTTATTATCCAGACTTTTGTCCAAAAAGTGAGACAAAAATTCAGTCAGTAGAAAGTTGAATGTGTCTGTACTCCAGTAGCGAGGGACTGATACACGTCCATTGATTGATATCCAATTTTTGAACGTTCCACCATGATCCATTGGTGCACAGTTGGGGTTTATGAAAAGATCAGGCACCAAAATCCTTAAAGTGGCCTGCAATTATCCTCAAGGCTATCAAATGCATTGGACCTGCTCTCGGTATGATGTTTTCTCATTATGAATTCCCTTCGGAAGTGATCGCCGCCGTATTTAGCAGGCCTCCTTATGAGCGAGAAGTCATCGGGTGTAGTTGTTCGCAGGTCAATTTTATGGTACGCGACTCCATTGCCGTCAACCACAGACGTTTTTTTTTTCCTAGAGAGAATAAATGATAATTAAATTTACAAAGCAATCAGAATTAATTGCGTACCATCTCCCACAGCGATTACACACCTCCGCCTCCCCCCGCGCACACATACGCTCATTTACTCACCAGGCCAAACCTGCGCCTGTTTTCGTTCATATGTAACCTCTCTCGCCCACTCCCTCTCTCTCCGTAAATTATTTTGTATACTTACGGCGAGACTCATTAGTCACCCCTCCCTTCCGCGGCTTAACGAGAAAGCGATTAGAATGCATGTTAACGCAGTCCCAATGGCTGCTCCTGCTCGCTTCTCTACGTCCACACCACACTGCTTTACCTTCAGCACTGCCTCCTTCTGCCTCTCTGTGAGATCTCCCCTTCTCTCCCCTCTACCTCTCTCTTCTGTGGCTGCAGCCTCTCTCTCCTTTCCTCTCTCTCTTTCCCTTTCCTCATCCTCTCTGCAGCCTCTCTCTCCCTTTCCCTCGCTCCTCCCTCTCTTAGAGCTGCAGGCTGCTGGGGGTTTTAGACGGATCACTCTCACAATGCCTGATCAATACGGCTATTGATCGGCTGGCAAAATGTTTATAAAATCATCCTGGGCAACCGGAGCGACGGGGTGGAGAGGAGGAGCGCGAGCAAGGGGAGGGCCGTAAGGGCGATGCCATTCGGCCAGGGTAGAGGAGGCAGCGTGCCCCTGATTGGTCGCTTCTCTGCCCGCCTTGCCATGCAACTAACGGGGTACGTTGCTCCGGCACGACACTCCTGCGGCGCTCTGCCGAACTTTCCAGCCCCACGAGCCGTCACCACCACCGCAGCAGCGGCACCGTTTTTAATGCACACCGTTGGCTGCCAGCCAAACTGCCAGCCAGCACCCACCCCCCGACATCCCACCTCCAAGGTGTCAGTAACCTTCATTTGCATAAATTAGCAGGCGGCAGGCAGGCAGTGCCAGGCTCTTAACGAGTCAATGTCATATCATGTCGTCCCTCCTCCCCTCGCTCGCTTCCTGCTACACGAGGACACGCGTACTCCCGGCCCACCTACTTTGCAGGTTCCCTTTGGCATGGAATACCCTCTGGACCCTTCTCCATTTCACTGGCTCTCTGTGTGGCTCCTGGGACCCTGCTCCCACTATATCAGCATTATCAAACAACACGTCCCCACAGATCCCCCTGCTCCTGTGTGAGCTTGTGCTGGGAGATCTCAGACTAAAACACATGCTGAGTGCTGCCCTTGTCCCTGAGCACATATGCTGGGATCTTACTTTTCTGAATGGTGCTGCGGTTCCTGCAGACAGTTTTCCCACCTCGCACTTAGAGATGCTAACCACAGCAAACCTAGCAAATCTTTTCATCTAGAGCTCCATTCATGATGGAGACGGAAGACGGACTCGTCCTTGACATCCCAGCAGTCGTGATAGTAAAGAATCATTAGCATTCATCAGTCATTCATCAATGTTTGAGGAATAAATCTAATCTGCAGTTCTCACAAAGATGGTAGAAAGATACCTAGAACAATTAAACTCTTGCGTCAGGCTCTGCTAATGCTTGAAATAGCAGCAGCTCCCTCGTAGCACAGAAATGTTTAGAAATTCCACAGTTTATTGCTATAAAAGTTTTCAGACACAAAATATAAACGTTCCATGTGGTGTATTAAGTAGGGTTTGGTATCTTTAGGCACCACAGATTTTCATTTCAGGCCACAATCTCATTCCAAAATGATTCTCAATGCAATTCAGTTTTTCAGCGTAGATGCAAATCAACAATAAAACAAGTTGAGGTGGCTTGTTGCCAAATTCTGTGTACTGATTCTGCATAACGGCTGTGCTAAAATATGGCCAACCCACCAGCAGAAATGGAATAAGTGAGTTTAATAACGTAGCATCGGGTCTGTAGCTTTCATTCTGGTTGAAGTCTGGATCAGAGAACTTCATTTTGTCAGTTAGTGTCTTGTTTTCTGTGGCTGTGCACAATAATCAGCTATTAACTATGTAATATATTGTTAAAACATCTATATTGCTGTGGCCTCTGTGTTGTTTTGGTACTGTAATTTGTCACGCACCATATGGCACTTACCTGTGTCTGTAATTTTTTCTTTGATTTTTTTTGTTAAAGAGAACAGAATTAAAGATAATTATTAGTAAATAATATACAGTTTTAATGTCAATTTTTGTCATTCATTCAATGTCAATCATTTGTTGGATATGATACTCTTTAATAAACAACCACAGTGTATCTGTGATATCCTCCAAATAATAGTGTTTAGCGATCCTACCACTGCTTCTATGGCACTTGCCTTAAAACACTGTATTTGATAGCCTAGGGCAAAGTCACATAGGTCAAGCCATCAAGTCGAGTCTGTTTAATTAAGGTGGTGTTATTAATTAACCATAAAAGCTACTTATCTCTCCAACTAATTGGAAAGTGGATGGTCTCAGCATCAGGTCTGTTCTGAAATACTAACCCCGCTGAAATGTATTAATATTAGCATAAACTGCCTAAGAATATGAAAACTAGTAAAACCAGAACATTTACTTCCATGGTCTAATGTTAGTATTGTTGCCGTTTTGGCAGAATCTAAGTGGCAGATTACTTTTTTCAAAATTGTGCAATTTTTGCAAGACCGTACAGTTTAAATGGCCATACGGCATTTTACATCAGCAACAAATGATATGGGGTTTCTTCTCCCCTTTGCTATGCTAACTATTCTTAATTTTGCGATCATATTTAATTAGTTGCATTTTGCATTATTTTTTCCCTGATTGATGAGAGCCACGGTACTTGACCAGACTAGTGACCATTGCTGGTGACCGATTCTGCTGTGCTGGAAGGCCCTAGATCTGTATCCTTCACTGCATTTTTTTTAAAAACTGAGACCTTTCTTTATCTGTGTAAGGTCTCAGTCTTTATCCTCTCACTTCTTTTCTTGGTTCTGTTCCTTCTTTTCTCATCATTATTTTCCTTTTGCTTCTGTTCTCTCCCATTTTACTCTTTCATATGCCCCCTCCCCTCCTCACGCTGCATAAGAGGGTGTTTTATTTATTCCATCAGAATGCAGAGGGGCTTGGGGTGTGCGTGCCTCCCACAGAAATCAATTTCAGCTCAGCCAGTGGAACCAAACAAAGCGCCATGCTCATCGTAGCAGCCATGTACGCTCATGAAACCTATCGCGCTCATCTCTCCTCTACTTCCCTCCCTTCTTGGGAGACATTTTGTTCTCACTCTACCGCCATTATTGGCAATCACTGTTAACAAGTGATGAGGTGTGAACACAGCTGGCAAATGAGTGATGGCCATGTGTATATCATTAGCAGCAAAATGAAGGAAACTCAAACAAATTACGTTGTCTGTTTGTAGATCTCTCTTTAATGATTCAGAGTTGTGGATTTCTCCCTTATCTTACTCACTCTCATTCTTTCTCCTCATATCTCCCTTCCCCTCTCTTGTTCTTTCTTTTTCTTTGTCTGTCACAGGACAATTTTATTACTCAGAGGTTGCTCCTACATCTCAGGAGACTTAATGGAGTTCTTAGATGCGTTCTGTTCAAGTGTTTATTTTAATTTTGCTATCATAGATATGCATGATTATATTGTTTGTTTCACCTTTTTTGTGTCTGTGATATAATCAGTATAGACCTGCGACCAAATTTGGGGTCGTGACCTTGTTGAGAAGTGCTCGAGGAGGATACAACATAGTGGGTTATGGGCATATTCTCGTGACATCTCATTTATTATTGATATGGGATGACAAATTTGTATTATGTTGTGCACTTTGGTACATGAAAGTCTTTAAAAATTTTCCTATTACAATCGTGGGTAATATTTTACAATAAGGCATTACAATTATGCATTTGTTATCATGAACTAGCATTTCTTAATCATGGTTAAAGTTAATTTTACATATGCATTTTTCAAGTTGTACAAATTAGTTGATGTATTATGAATGATCATTAATTAACTATGAATAAGTGAATTCAGGAATTAGCAGTAACCTAAATTAATTAAATGCTGTAAACGTGTTTATTGTTATGTTAGTTCATGATGTTCAGTTATGGTTGGGCTTTATGGTTAAGTTTGTATAAATGATTACGACTTCTCCTGAGAGTGGGCTATAGAATACTCAAGTCTTTGTATCCACAGAAACATCTAAGTAGTTGGAGACTTGCTTAAAGTAAGAGTCTCAATTTTCTCTCTCAATGAAGTCCAGGAGAAACTGTATACATATATAGTCGTACATATGTATAGTATGTGTATCTACCGTATATGTATGGCATGAGTCATAAATCTGTGCATTAGTGTGTGTTTGTGGGTGTAACTGTGTCCTTGGGGTGTGCTGAACAGTAAGTAAGTGTTGATGATAATATGCTTTTGTGGACTGTGCTGTATAGAGGCCTATGGAAGCCACAACTCTGTCCCTTGGTCTATTTTTCTCACTTTCTTTCTCTCTCGCTCCTCTTAATGCGAGTTCTGGATCAGCCTTATTCCTCGCTCCACTTTTATTGATTTCAGCGAGAAATAGAGGGAGGAAGAAAGAAAGGGCCTTTTCACAAAGAAGTTAAATGGTCAAGTAGCGGGTGGAGGGTGGTTTTCACCACATATTGACGAGGTGGAAAAATGTCACTATTATGGAGGCCCTTTCAGGAGATAGCGAGCTGATTGGATGAGTGCCCTGGGGTCAGGCGGAGCACATTCCTAGCGCAACCAAACAAGTGTGTATAAAAGGCCAGAGGATTCAGTTGAACATGTAGAGGTACCTCTTCACTGGTCGCCCTGTCTATTAGCTGTGTCCAAGCTAGTGTCTGAGGCTACAAGGCGCTGTGGGCGCTGTGCGAAGCCATCGTCTGTCTTTCTTCTCAATCTCTCTGCGGGAGGCAGTCTTACAGGTCTGCTCTTGCCACCAATGATCAGTAAAAGTGTTTGTTTGTTATTGTTCTGGCCTCCGTGGCCTGTCTGAAGAGGGAGTCAAAGGAAGCCAATGCCTGATGTGGCTTAACCGCATTGAAAGCCTCCAGCAGATAACGTCTGGTGCCAACTGGCCGCATGTGGCTGGTGTCCAAAATTCAAACTAAAGTGCAGTGTGTGGGTGCTTGTGTATGAGAGAAATAGGTTAATAGGAGCACGAGAGAATCAATGGAATTTACAAGTAACAAGACTGTTAGAGAAAAAAGTTGGGCGGACGCAACAGCAATGTGATTCCTGAAAGACTTCTGCTGACCTGTGGCTAAGGGTTCAAATATAAGTCACTCAGGCAGTTCTGGGAGTTTGACGTCAAGGCCTTTAATTAGGGAAGCGCATCATCTGGCAAGCCGGTCCCTATGGAACGAGACTAGAGCCTAGCAAAGGTCAGCGTGCCATAGAACAGACACTGGATGACTTAATCTGAGGTGAAATGGTTGCTTTTCTAAATTGATTCCAGTTTGGCGAAGACAAGGGCTGTCTTGTGTTCTAATTGAGCCACTTGAAGACTTGGGCGGAAAGCGGGAACCCTCTCTGAGGAAGGGTTCATAAAGCAGGACACATGAACAAACAAAAATTGTTCAACTGACATCTGGAGCAAAGCTGTCTCCAGACCCAGGCTGCTGCGGGACAACCAGTAGGCATGCAGGCGAAAACTCGCACTCATTCACACATGCTCATCCAACTGTTAGGGGATTGGATGTCTAGTCTTGCTTTCACAGTTCTGTTGGAGTTCACATATAAATCACAGCTGAAGTGGGTCCAAAAGTTAAATCCCATTTAAATCCCATCTAGTAAACAAATTTTATTGCATTAGGTAACAAAATACCAAGCCACCAGCAGAATAATTTCCCTAGCAGAATAACCAGTGTATGTTTTATGTTATGTAATATAATATACATATATATATATATATATATATATATATGTCATGTTATGTTCTATACCGTGGCTTAAGTGTGTACATTACCTTGACCAAAAAAAGGTTTGATGAGACCTGATGATCAAAAATATTCTATTTTGACTTCATGAAGGCTCTGTTATTATTAATTAAACAATATATGAAATGCAGAAATTCAATATTGTACAAGATAGTATAGTCAGATGAAAGTTAATATATATATATTTTTTTTTACATAGAAAATACTTTAAGTGGCATCCTTTGACTAAAATATAGTCCCCATAACAGGACGTTTCTGTGCAACAATAAGAATGGTTTTCTGTTACTATATCATGTATTTTAACACTATAACTATAACTAAGACTATAACTATTTATTTTATTAAACTGAATATATATTCCTATAACTAAGACTATAGCTATTTATTTTATTAAACTGAATATATATTCCTACTGTAGTAAGTTGCAACCCCCAAACATGGTGTAGCCACATAGTTGCCAGAGCACTTGACCTAAGATGGAAATTCAGTTTTTCTCCCACACACACATTAGCACATGCCACACTGGCTCACAGATTTTTCAAGCTGAATGCATAATATATTAAATGAAATAATGTTTCTTGTGGGGATGGTTGTGGCATGGAATGGATATGCATTGACTCTCAATGCAGCTTGGATCCCTCAATTGGTGTGATGACAGGGGGTAAATGAGTAAGTGTGTGTGATATGGGGGAGGGCTTAACATATTGCCTCAGGCCAGTCTGTGACGTCCAGAGACGTACATGAGGACTGTACCCCCCGCCGTCCCAGCAGACACCAGCAGACCTCTAGATGTGGACCCAGCAGTCATTAGTGAGGTTAAGATTCATTGGCACTAATTGATGACTATTCCCCCTCTCCTCATATCCTGTGTCCATGCAAGAAGCTCTTGCGCACCCTCACCCCTCCAGTCTTTAGACCCTGAAGACTACAACTCCTAATTGGACCTACTCGACCCCCCACCATTAAAGATTTAGAAGGAAGGCGCTTTGTAAAGCGTTGAATTTTGCGGAGTTAAGCTCAGGAGATGGCCCTCGCTAGGCTGTACAGAGAGGCAGTTGGTGGGTGGGAGATATGATTGAGATAGGTCTATAATGGTGATACCCCAGGCCTGAAAACTGCCCAGTAAGTACATGAGTGACAAAGGAGGGAAAGGTGTTCAAGGCTTAATTTGTCCAGAAGAATCTTTTAGGGTCCTCAAAGAGACATCTTTGTACCTTATTTACCCCTAAAGTAGTGCCTTAATGGTACATTACTACTCTAAAGTACTAATGTGCATCTTTTAGGAGTAGATAAGGTTCAAAGTTGTCCCATTAAGGGAGAAAGGGGATGCTAGAGGAAGGGGAGGCTTTTCAAACGCAGTGTCGTAGTTTAAATTCACAGGCCCCCATGTGAACTGTAAGTCTCCGGTCCCAGTAAGTTGGATTTTGGAGCATCCATCCACCAAGCCACTGCTTGATCTTGGAAGATTAGATATGCTGCATTGCAGAATTACAGGTATGGTGCACGGGTAAATTAGGAGGAAACTTCCGTAGCAGATCTAGACAGGTGGTGCTAGGGTGGAGGAGGGACCACGGCTGGGTGGAAATAAATATGTTTGCGTAGATAGATAGAAAAAAAAAAAAAGAGTAATTGGTTGCTCTGGTGGAAACAACCAATCAGCCAATCATGACTCAACTGTGCATTCATTTTTACTGTTATGCTATTAAGACAGCATTCCATTTCAAAATAAGTAGTGCTGTATGGCTTCATGTAGAGTGTTTCAAATGGCCGCATATGTGAGACAGCAATATCCTGTACCCTTCAAAGTACTATAATATCTCTGCCCATCAGAGTGAATAGGACATAGTGATGCTCACTTTCAAACAGATTTCGCCCATTGTGTTTCCCTTGCCCACTTCAAACATTTACAGCACAGCCATTGATATCCAGCAGCTGATTCATTATCACAAAGGGTCAATGCTAAATTCTCAGTCTCTGCCAAAAAAATAATTCTACTTCTACTGTTAATGCATCATCTTTCTACTTTAATTTTGATCTTTTTGACTTTTGTAGTTGTATCAAATTCAACAAAAAGAGTTTGGCCAGTTGTTACCATAAATAATTGATTTAATACTGACATTCAAGTAGAATTTTTCCACTTTTGTGTTAGTTATTTTATGGTTTAAAACTGCCTTTAAAACGTTCAAGCCACTGACCTTTGGGTTGCATCCAGAATACAAATGACCTCAGTAAATACTGATTATACAAATGAATATTTAAGACTTTTATGAGAGAGTATTATGAAACTTTGTGAAAAAAATGTCACTACATGGATATGCAATTATTTGGTGTCCTAGATATCACCTTGACAACCCTGTTGAACAGAGAAAACAAACATGCATGCAAAAAACAATTTGGTATTTGCTTTCTCTCTGCTAGAAAAACTCCATACTTTATCAGACCGTTCCGCTGTGTTTGCGCTCCTGGTGCGGCCCACTCATTGGGCCCGTGTGATCTGGAGACGGGGTGAGGAATGTGAGAAGCATCTTAGGAAACATGAGCTGCTATTTTCCCACAAGCGTAAAAAAACAGATGCCAGTGCTCTGGAATCCTGGTGACGCAATGCTTTCGTGGACGGCCAGAGAGGAGGAGAGAGGGAGAACGAAAGAGGATGAAAGAAAGAAAGAAACAGAGGGAAATGGACAAAAGAGGGATAAGCAGAGAGCTGTAAGTTCACTGGGTCTCCACTGGGACAGGCTCCTGGCCCCTGCCGTCTCAATTTTTTCTGCAGGAACATCTGCGAAGGAAGACCATTAATTGTTTGTTGGCTAAGTGATCATTACAAAAGCAGATGCTTGATGCCTTTTTTAAGATGCAAGAATAGAGACAAAGAGAGTGAGCGGAGCGATAGAGCAAAAGGCAAGAGTACATGCTCCCTCAGGCTCTGATTGAGAGCAATACCATCAGCAGCCTTTCTTCACCCACCCTAATTTCTCATATGTTCAGATACCCCCTTAAACACAAAAACAGTGCACATCAATGCCTGCTCCTCCATCTCTGCCTCTCCTCCTGCTCTAATTATCGGTGCCTCTGTAATTGCTGTTATATTCATCATAGCTTTTGGTATTTATAGGGTCTGTTTTGATCATAGTAATAATGTCACTCTGGAATTCCCATGCTTGGGAGGAGAAGAAGAAAGAAAGAAAATGAGAAAAGGAGAAAGGGGGAGGGCAGGGGCTGATGTTTGGATCCTGGCAGACTCTCTCAGACATCAGTTGCAGTAGGGACCCAGAGGCCACTGCTCCAGGCTGCTCTGCTGCTTGGCTTTAGGTGACCCGGGTCTCGTATGGAGCGGGCCTGGCATGCTCAACGGATCTACGCTGAGCCAAGCCAGGTCTCGCCTGCTGGGGGTGTTCAGGACCAGAGCTGCGCCGAGTCTTGGTGTCCCTATGCCGGAGGAATTGTAGTCTCATTTTCCTTGCCTTTTTCGCTCTTATTCCCTCCCTCCCTCCTCCTCTTTCATAATTTCTGTTCCTTCATTTTTTTTCTGTCTTCATTCAATCCCTGCTGCTTAAATGCTCTGTTAAACAAATTTTTGCTGGTCACAAATTATGGCTACATTTAATCATGTCTAATTAAGTCTAAATTTATTTAAGTAGCGCTTATTTAATATACTTTTTATTTTTCAAAGCAGCTTTAAAGAATATCCTGATGTTAATAAGATCTAAATATCTTCATGTTGCATTTAACAGATGATACAAGCAACCAATCAGTTGAGTTATGGTATATATTGCTATTAATTACCCATTTTTCCTTGTAAAACAGAAAAGGAGAATTTTTAAAGAATGTTCACGAAGCTCTTTTCTATAAAATGTCTATACGACAGTATAGACAACCATGCCTGTCTATAAAAGCAGTTAATATGACTCCTGTGTAAAATTCCAAGTCTTCTGAAGCCATACTATACTGTAGGTTTCTGTGAGGAGCGGACCAAATTTGGTACAGGATGTCAATCATATAAAACACTATATTTATGACTGGTATTTTTCTTTTCTTTTCTTTTCTTTTCTTTTCTTTTCTTTTCTTTTCTTTTCTTTTCTTTTCTTTTCTTTTCTCACAGAGCAGCAGCTATCGCATGGCTTATAATATAGAGCACAAAATACACTGCACAAGTCACCCCTTTTATGATGCTTTTAGTGCTTTTTTCTGATTTGGAGTTTGAAAGCTTATGGTCTCTGAGCTATTAAAAAAGACTTGAAATCATATATTATAAAAAAAATTTTAAAAACATATTAAAAATTTTTTGGGGAAAATAAAATTTGCAATAAGAAACAAAAAAAGTAAACAGTGACAAATTTGTTTTTCCTAAATATTTCTGTAAACAACTTCAATGCGTTGACATTTATGCATTTAGGCTTGACTATTTGTGACACTGGAGCACAAAACCAGTCTTAAGTCGCTGGGGTATATTTGTAGCAATAGCCAAAAATACATTGTATGGGTCAGAATTATAGATTTTTCTTTTATGTCAAAAATCATTAGGATATTAAGTAAAGATCATGTTCCATGAAGATATTTTGTAAATTTCCTACCGTAAATATATCAAAACTTAATTTTTGATTAGTAATATGCATTGCTAAGGACTTCATTTGGACAACTTTAAAGGCGATTTTCTCAATATTTAGATTTTTTTGCACCCTCAGATTCCAGATTTTCAAATAGTTGTATCTCGGCTAAATAGTGTCCTATAACAAACCATACATCAGTGGACAGCTTATTTATTCAGCTTTCAGATGATCCATAAATATCAATTTCAAAAAATTGCCCCTTATGACTGGTTTTGTGGTCCAGGGTCACATTTGGCAGGCTTGTTTACTGGACATTTTTCTCTTGTAATCAACAGCATGCCACTCGCAATGAACATAAAATATTCTTCTTTGAACATCTTGGACTAAGTTGCCGAGACGTCACCTAGTCCAAATCAAGCACACCTTTTCTTAAGAGCCTTGACTGAACTCTCCACTCATCTCTGTCCCTCTCTACTGTACGTGTCTTTGGCTCTCTTTATCTCCCCGTCTCTCTCTCTCCCTTCTGCACAGCTCCCAGTGTTTGGGTATATATTTACCACCCTTGTGTGAGGCCGGGTGAGTGGGCCAGGGGAATGGAAAGGAAAACAATCATGCCCTCTCTCCTGGCCCTTCAGTGCAGGCCGCCTATAAATAACTACGGATGGCGCGCCAGTCCCACCGCCCATGGCATGGGAATCTGGTCTCCTTCAGCCCAGCCCTGGGCCGCTCGACCACCCTGGGAACCCTTCAGCCAGGCCACTGAGGACGGACAGCAGGCCAGAGCAAAGTCAAGGCTGACGGCAGAGGAGGAGAGCTCTTTCTTCTCGACTTTCTTCCAGCCTTCCTTTGAGACTGTAATTGTCTGTCTCTCTGTTGTGTCTCTGAGGAGAGTTGCTGACTGTTTCATCCCTCTATACCTCAGCCTCTACAGTGCATCCTTCTCTTTCAAAGCAGTTTTACACTGCATTTAGTCTGTTTTTGCCTTATAAAGATTGTATGAATATGTGCTTTTAGAAGTGTTAGAAATCCGGTTCGTGGAACTCAGATGAAGCGTTTGTTTTACCCCACCGAAAATTGATTTTGACTTTCAAAGGCATGCTCTTCACAGCGCTGTCTTCCGTGTCAGTGTGAGACAGGTTTAGCTCACATTTTTGGAATTTGAGGTAATAGTTTTAAACTGACAGACTAAACATCACTCTTCTTGACTGTTCCACTTCTGAATAGTAAATACTTACACAGACACACACACGCTCAAACATACTCTTAAATTCTCTCTCTCTCTCACACACACACACACACACATCCAGAGGCAGATGGTGAAAATGAATCTGTTAGCCAGTGGTAATAAAGTTCTGAAGGTTTGTTATGTTATGCACTAAAGCCACGATATACCTACAGGCGGTTTTGTCACTGTGTTAGTCATAAACATCCAATCCCTCTGACACTGCACTACAATGGCAGGGTTGGGCAAAATGCGCAATTGGCTTCCTTTCAGTTCACGAGTTGGAATTTAAATGGGCCACACCCAGCAAGAAATGACAGAAGTGAAATTTGAAATGTAATGTCAAATAAATAGAGTTGCACTGAGACATTTATCCAATCGAACAAGAAAAGTTCATATATATATATATATAATTTGTAATATAATAATAATAGATAATAATTAGATTGTGCTAATCGTATATCATTTTATTACTTCATAATTATCCAAAATATATAACAAATAATTTATTACAGAACTGTGATAGTTTCTTTATTGTGCCTTCCTTGTCACTTTATCTTTTCTTTTATGCTTTAGTGAAATATGTCAGTCGTTTCAAAATGTGAACTTGATTTATAAATGATATCCCAGATAATATGAAACGCAAAACTGGGTTATTCTCTTTTTTTCAGCCCTGTTGGCTGTACTCTCTAGTATTAAACAGAGTTTTTGTAACAAATCCACCGCATGTCTGCTTTTTTCTTCCTTTCTGTTAACTACTACCCTCCGTTTTATGTCTTGATAGATTTTCAGTCCTTCCCTTTAGCCCTTAATTTTTTTTTTCTGCATACCCCCATTTTTCTCTCTTCCTCACGAAAACCCCCTCGCTCCCTCTCCTACAAGGCACACTTGTTATTTCTTCTTACAAGGTCCCGTAATTAAGTTTGACATAAGCGAAGGGATTAAATATGTGGTTTGGGAGGGGGAGAAAGGGGCTCTGTTACAATCTCAAGGCCAGCTGTAAAATGGAACCAGATTGCGACACTTGGAGTTGGAAAGTTTGGGAAAGCTGCCGAGACTGAAGCTGTGTGTTCATACAGCACTGGAGTATGAATCCCTCTGCAGCGTAAGAGTGGCCAAAAAACTACTGCTCCCCCTAAAATCCACCCCCTCTGAAAACCTGTCCCAGCTCACATGCTAATAGACCACAAGCCCCCAATGCCCACATGCCATGCGTCCGCTGCCCCCCTCATGCCATCATGCCACAGATCAAATGTTACATTTTAGAGTAGGCAAGACTTCTGTTGTATACATACTTGGTTCAAGGAACTCTAAAGAGTATCATATTCCTATGGTGCATGTCTAAAAAGCATGGTATTACTATGGAACATGACTTTTTCCATTATTTTTCTGTTTTAAATTATATTTTTGTTGCTGATTTATACAGTCATTATTTGGGAAATTATGTTTTAGAAATCAAATGAAGCACATACTGTAGTCGTTTCAAGGGTTGTTTACACGGGACGCATTAAAAAAACAACTAAAAAGAACAACAGATTTGAAAAGGTCCATATATACAGTAGGTACATTAATTCCCATTGTTATAATTTTGTTATCATTGCTATAGTATTTTTGTTAATATTTTGAATTACGTTATTGAATTACGTATTTTTTTACATTAGTTTTAGTAATTTCGTTGTGTGTTTTTGTCTTTATATATAGTTTTATTACATTTTGTTAATTAGTTTTAGCTTATTTAGTTTGTTATTTTAGTACTTCGGGTTTAACTAAACAAAAATGTGAAATGTTGCCAATATTTTATTTTATTTATCAGTTAAAGTTTAATTTATTTAAAGTGTTTTTTTTTTTTACTATAATAACTCTGTTTGCCATATATTGTTGCTTGTTCATATGCAAAACTGAATGTTTGTCCATATAGTAATATGCTGTCCTGCACTCAGATGCATTCATTCAAAACTCGTTGTTTTGAAACAGAAACTGACGCACTGCATCTCAAAAAAAATGTTTGAAATTTTAATGATTTTTTTCACTTTACGCACACTGTTAAAAACATGGCATGAGATGCTGAAAAAACAGAGAGATGTAGTGTAACAACCAAAGCCGTTCATCTAGTGCCTTTTTACATTGAATCAGAATGAGCTTTCTTATATATATATATATATATATATATATATATATATATATATATATATTATCATATAGACCAACAATTAAACAAATAGTGCTGACGGAGCACAAGAACATGTACTGCCCCTCAGGCACTTTTTTATTTCTCCACTACTTTCTTAATCCTAAACCACCTTTAGTTCTTTTGATCGAAATATTACCACCAAGCTAAGGGACTTCCACACAAAACTTCTTAGCCTGTTCAAAGAGCATCGCCTGCTTAGGTCAAAAAAATCATTTTGATATCCTGGAAAATATATATGTATAAATGAATAAAAATAACACGTGTTCGGAGGATTATTACAGCAGGAAGAGAGATTTCGGTCTTGCTTCTTTAGTCATAGGACTTCGGCCTCCCACGCCAAAACCACTACTGCAGCTCTCTCAAAGAACCCTACATTCCTAAACAAAACTCAAGCTCTCCCAGCCAAAACTCTGACACTCCAGCCGCCAAAACAAACACGCGCTGCACCCTGTTCTCCCGGCCGCCAAGCGTACATATGATACATGCTCTGTAGCTGTTTCAGTTATCACAATTTGAGTTGTTTCTTTAAATGTTGATTCACCCATTGTTTGCCTTGAACTTTGTAATTCAACTCCGCTGTCAGACACATGGATAATTTGCTGTCTGTCCTAACGAGTTCAGTGTTTCTGAGAGCCGGTTCACTAGCTAGCACTCAATCCTCGACACAGAGAGTGGAAATGCGAGCCGTGATGGTCACGTTGTGAAAGAACACAGCATCTCCGTGAGATTTCCCTTCTCCGTGAACTCTGTGCGGTCTTCGACGGGAACTTTGCATTCTTAAATAACTCTGGCAAAAACGTTCTAATCTTAATGAGTCTGAACAGCAAATCTCTCATCTGTGGCAAAAAGGGATTAGGAAAGCAGGGAGAAAAACACTGCTGTTCCACTTTGATGAATTGTGTTTAGTAAATCCCTGGGTATGAAGTTCCTCTGACGAACAAAGCGCTGGAGAAGCATGGATGTTTTTAGACAACATAACTTATCAGAGAGAAACAGAACATGCATTTAAGGGGAAATACAAAGGAAAAGCAGATTCGTCACTTCGGCGAATGATAAAAGTGGTTAACTCTTTTTCTCAATCCACTTAGCTAGTTTTGGTTAAAAAAAAAAAAATCAACCCAAAGTAGCTTTGCACAAATTAAAGGCATTGTGTTTCTCCCGGCCTTATCATCCTCGTGTTTATTTATATTTACATGATGCAGGGGGCCTTTGTTAACAGTAAATAAATAAATTGATCATTTCCTGCCTCTTAGCGGAGATGCTATAAACAGCTGTCATAGTGATTAAGGAGTTAATGAATAGGCATAAGCGGAGTCCGTGAAGCTTTGCAGTTTTGAAGCAAATTGGAAAGTTACACTTGGGCTAGGCTTAAACCCAAACTTCCTAGGCCTGAGCTTCAGGCTTTGCTGTAGGTTCATTTGGAGGTTTATAATATAACATACTAAAATATGATGAACACAGATTAAATCTAAAATTAATTTTGAATTACAGTTTAACTCTTGTTTGGGGGAAAAAAATAATATAACATTTGGTGTGTGCATGTATGATGAATATCTTCACACTTGACTTCTGTTAATGTGGGAATACGGCATGTTCCTCACATATACATCTGGTCACCAGGAGTCTTCTCTTGAGTGACAGATAACATCTGGGAAGTCTGTAGCTATCACAGGATACATGGGTCCTATCTACTTCTCCCTCCCCTTATTCAGACTCACTCTTTTCCTCTCTTCCCTTCTCCCTTTGCGTTATTCAGTTCATTCATGAACATATCCCTCCATTATTGATTTCCCATTAACCCCTTCCAATCTGGGAGGATTGAAGCGGATTGATGCATAAACACCCATTTTATTGATTAGCCATGTGTCACTCGTTTTTGTTCATCTCTGTCTATAACTATATAGACATAAGTGTATAGACAGACAGAACAGAACTACATATCAAAATGCTAATTTATTTATTTTGTCTTTTTTATTATATATAAAGTCATAATGAAACAGGATATTGTGGGTAGAAACAAGACACAACACATGCAGGATTTTAATTTGTGGTCATGAGCACAATGGCTCAAAACATCTGAGGGACATGCACTAACCAGCAGGCCATGGCTCAGACGGGGCTAGTTTTTATTATAATTTATTTAATATTATTGTGTGTGTGTGTGTGTTTAAATATTCCTTTTTAAGCTTTTCATATGTCGTTTGATGCCCCATGTTTTCTCTGTTAAATACTCTTGCTTTCTCATTGATTTCTCTCCGTTTTTCTCCACCTCCTTTCCCGTCTCTCTCCACCCCTCCTGCTGTTTCTGACAAGTGCTAGCTAATGCTCAAGTAGCACAGTGCCTCTAGGTCACACATGTAGACGTGCATCAGAACTAAAGACACGTAGTATTCCCATTTGAATTGACAGTTCCATGACACAACTTCTATGATCATCCAATGGGCTGAGCTGTTCTCTGACATCCATCTTGAGAAAGTGCTGCATGGGCCTTAACATGAGCAAAGATGGAAAGTGAGCCATTGTGTTATAATATGTAAGAGTAGACTTGCATTGTAGACTCTTGTTATTCAAGAGGTTTTAAATCAAGAGTCTGTCAGCAACATACACTCTCATGTCATTTTCTGTGAACCAAAGTATTGTGTGTAGAAGTGGGTGGAAGTCTGTATTGTATATTTCAGCTTTTTCACGTATGTAGGGGTCTAAAAGCCTGAGACCACACAGAATATATGGTATGTGTGTGTGTGTGTATGCATTTATTTAAGACAATGATCTTCTGAATTCCTTCCTTTCTTCCACTGAAGCAAAACCTCTCAAATTATGCTAGATAACTTGTGGATTTTCATGCAGTTCGAGTGTCATTAAAGTAAAACGCAGACAAACCAAATACTAAGAAATTCATTTTTTATTTTGACTTTTTCCTAAGTTGCTATGCTGATGGTAAGGTATAATTTGCAATACTATTAATATATAACTAAAATGATGTCATTTATAAAAAGTTATGTAAAATATAAAAATGTAAAATTCAACACCCCTCAGTTTGTGTGTGGAAAGAAGCAGTTTGCATGTGTTTAGAGTCAGACAGAATGTAATGTATGTTTTGCATGTGTATTTATTCCTGTTATGAGTATTTTCGCGAGACGAAACACGTGCTTTCATGCTTTTCTGTTTGTCTGGGAAGCACACGAGAGAGAAAAAAAGACGCAGAGAGCAAGAATATTTTATTGAGGCATGGCGCGCCTGTACCGGTCCAGCCGACTGATGTACAAAGAGCCCAGAGGAAGGAGGTTCACAGCTGTTTGTAGACTACACGAACAGGAAAGGTCAACGTCGTAGTGTAGCACGTTTCTGTAACGTGTTTTCATTTCGCCCCTTTCCACCAGAAAAAAACGCCACTTCGGCTCCCTTCAGTAGCACTCGTGCATTTAAATTACTGTTCTTGCCTGGAGAAGAATGGTTCAAGCATAACCCCATTGTATTCTTTGATAAACTCTGTAAAATGCACAGTATAAGCTGGGGGAAGCAGCATGGTTTAAGGGCACAATTGCCGTGCAAATTTACCATGGAAAGTTCCGCCACCCTTCCTCTGCCGAAGTGAGAGAGAGGAAGAGAAGGATGGAGGGAGAAGGGTCTGACTGTTATCTGTAGATGCAGAGCAGAGCAGGGAAGATTGTCTTTGTGTTTGTCATCTCGCTATGGGGGCTCAGCTGTAAAGGAACTATAGTTCTCTAATCCCAGCTCTGATGCCAGATTAATATTCAAGCCCACCAAAATATTAATTCCAGCCAAGAGCAGCGCATGCAAAATAATGTCAAAACACTCAAACAAATAAAGACAACAACGAATCGAGAACACACAAAGAAAACTCTCCAGCTTGCTGCAGCGTTGTCCGCACACACACACACACACACACATCTCACTGCATAGAATTTGCCGTTAATCTTCATAATAATTTAGTTTTCAAAGAAGACTATTTGAGGTGTGCTATGTTGTTTTTCGCAGATTGTCTTCACTTAGCCAGGGGTTTTATTCCAGGATTTGAATATTTACAATTTGAAATAATGGAGGTTGTAAAAATAAACCTGCTTTATGCTCTGTAATCCACACGGCTCGAAATTGCCTCCCAACTTCAAAGACCGTCCTGGAGTTGTTGGCCATTAATATGATTTGATGCGAAACTTCTGCAGCCACAGGAAGTGTCCGTTATCAAATTGTTTGTCAATGTTTTTCCTACTGATATCAGTGGCAGTGTGGATTTTAATGACAATTTCGTTCACTTCTGTACAATAATGTTCATTTGTAAATTGATAGAAACTAAAACAAAACATGCAAAAGCAACTCAGACTACATTAAATATGGGTTCACTTGGAATATATTGATACTATTTACTAATATTCAAATAGGGTTTTAATGACAGACACTGGAGTATATATTGTCACAACCGTTTTGTGAGCAAACCTATATCTCTTTTTATCATCTTCTTGGTGCACCATGATGCACATCAAAAACTTTTTTTTTTTTTATTCAGTCTTAGTGCTGCGTCATATGTCCTATAGGTTTTATCATATTTAGTCGACCTGTCCTGTTTTTAGTTTAGCCAAGGAATTTTAGTCTAGTTTCAGTCAATTAAAACTTAATCACATTTGCATAATGGTAAAATTTATAATCTTGCTCACAATTATATCACGATTACTGATTATAATTGTTGTCATTTGAAAAATTACATCTGAATTATTGCACTGCCACCTATAAGCGTGCACATAAATTTTACCTTATCGAGCTTGCTGATTTATTATCATTATATATGATTTATTAAATATACACACTCTGTACATTATGAAAACTGATTATTCCAAGTAATTAATTACAATAAATCCAAATTATGTTCATGTCTTTCTATTAAAACAACAACAAAAAATAACTTTGTATTGTTGCACAGAGGTTGCATTCAGCAGCCTCAGTCACAAACAATATATCCATGTTTGGATTTATTACAGTTCATCACTGAGGAGGTTTTGATGGCAGATTTAGTTGCAAACAGCGCAAATGACTGTTTGAAGGAACACAGACTGGCTGTATTACACTTTCATTTGAGCAGAATATCTCAATAGAAGTTGCTCCAACTTACATTTTTGTCAAGGTTTTCATCAGTGCTTTTCCACAGTGTAAAAAAAGAGCTTTTACAAATGGTCGGCAGGTTATGAAGATAAAGTAAAACGCAGGGCAGAAAATGTGTCCTTTTAAGAGAAAAGCATTGATTTTGACATCTGGCAACCCCAAGCAAGAAAACTCGTGGAGGTCTATATTTTTTCTCCTCTTCTTTGTTGAAGAAAATATAAAGAAATTTGACTTAGACTAAGCCATGATTAGGCCATAGTTCAATTAAGACATTTAAGTAATTTTTCTAAGCATGCTTAGAAAAAAACATTACTGGGGTGCATCTTGAGACAAAACAAAGGTACTGATATATTTTAAGTGCAAATTGCTAATTTATTTCAGTTGAAACAGCTCAGACTTACATTTTAGTCTAGGACTAGGCTTAAGCCTTGTCTGTGAAACCGAGGGAGAGAGGTTTTATTTTTTTAAACTACGTTTTATCAAAGATATTGCATGTTGATATAGTCACAGTTAGTGATAGTCATAGAAAAGGTAAGAATATTTTTCATAATTAACACTAGTTTGAAAAGCAGGTAAAGGCTTAAAATAAGGAATAAAGAGTGAGATTATTTGGTGAAGTTTGTGAGGAAGTGTATGGAGCGACCCTGTGCTCGGCGTTGAGGTGGCAGATCCAGGGATTTTCAGTCACCGAGAAGTTGGCAGAGAGGTGATTTTTATGGGTTGAGATGTGTCAGAGGGGTCTTAAAGGTTTCCTATAGTGCCTGACATGTTGAAACGGACACAGGCCGGGAGAAGGTGACAGGTGAAGAGCTTTAGTCACCATCATGGCTTGATGAACAATGATGAATTGCCTCTTCGGCATGGGAATGGGGCAGTGAAGCAGAGCTGAGTGATGGAGGAGAACGGGCCATGGGACGGCGCTCAGCGTGGGTTGTCTGGATTGCATGGCTCGGGGTGTTAATGAAGTGTTTGAGGTCCTCTCCGGCTTTAGCATAGGTGCGATCCTCTGTTAGTTAAAGCTCAGTCAGCACACACACACATGCAGGCGTCTCTCAGTCACTAATCCAACAGCAGGGGACGGGTTGTGCTCCGGTTGACAGTGAGATCTTCTGCACAATGATAAGGTCTAATGTGATCTGGGCTAGTTAGATTAATCTCTCACACATGGCACTAAATATGAAGGGTCAGTTTATTTTAATCCTCAAATCTCCACCACACAGACACATGGACCACTGTCTCACAAACTTCACCGATAATCTCACTCTTAATTCCTTATCTTAAGCCTTTATCTACCCTTCAACCCAACCAAGGAGTGTTTTCAAATGTGTTTTTGATGGGCTTCATGGTGCACCAAATGTTTTTTTTTTTTTCCACAAAAGGGTTGCAAAACTATATACTCCAATATCTATCATTAAAATTATATTCTAATGTTAAGTAAGAAACATTTTATTGTTTTGTTTATGATTTTTGAGGGGGTCACATTACCTGTCCACATTAGCAACTTATTTTAGTTTCTATCAAGTTTCAAATGAACAGTGCTAAAATTGTTTATTGTACAAAAGTATGTTTCTTTTGCATTTTATTGCTTTGCTGTAGATTTTTTTGCATTGTGTTCTTTTTTGTTCTTTTCTTTTGTGTGTGTGTGTGATTTCACATAACTTGTACATGTTTGCATCTCCCTAATCTGTTCTCAAATTTCAAATGAATTTGAATTTTAGTAGAAATTAAACGCACTTGCTTTAACATTGACAATGTTTAGTCTCTTTAATATCTAATTTTCTAAAATATCGTTCGTAATTTGCATTGCAGCACAGTTTTGTGGTTCAACCCACAGTTATTTGGACTTGTATGCTGGTCTTATGTTGTTCTTGATCCTTTAGTTGGAGGACACCAATGAAAATAATATTAGGATGCAAGGATGTGCAAAGTTAAATATAACTAAATATGCAAAGTTAAAGTCCAAAAAAATATGTCATTAAAACCTGCTATTGAATGTCCACTATTTAAAACTATCCACTATCCACAGTTTTTTTTTTTTACATCAATAGTACGCTGTTGATATTTTCACATCTGTCTGTTCAGAAGTTATCATGATCCATGTAGTCTACAGTATGCAGTAATGTGTGTACAGCTTTCTCTCAAGAACCCTCAAATAAACCATCACGTGGGTCTGACGGGATCGCCTCGTTCATATCTCTTTAAACTGTTGTTGATTTCCAGCCACTGACATGTGACATGTCCTTTAAAGGGAAAATCATGAGGGATGTGCCCAAGCGTAATTGTCCCATTTTCCTTCTGGAGCTTATTTCGGGGCCATTTTGCTCTTTGTTGCTCTGATTGATTTGTTCCATAACCGATTTAAATTCACACACGACAAAGATAAGAAAGTGCCCAGATTTTGAGGGAAGTCAAGACAAATTGAGGTCAAAACGTGGCTGAGATCCTCTTGGATTCACGTAGACCATTGGGATTACTTTCTAAAACAGGGGTTATTGTTTAAAAAAAAAAGACTTGGTTAATTTGTCATTTTGAAAACCTGTTTTTCTGTCTGAAAGTGTGTCATGTGTAGACAGATGCAAGAATATTTATTCAGACGCTGACATTGTATTAGGATGCTATTGTTTACTTCGTTACTTCGTAACCCCCCAACAAACACACACTTTCCAATGGTACAGTTTTCTGCCAAAATCCAACCAACACGCATCAATTTGAACAAAGATCGCCCTATTCTGTAGCCTTAATTAGAAGAAAATTGTAAACAGACGCACGCCTTTCTTAAGGGATTATCCATACTTTATGACAGAGCGTTTGAAGTCAGGAAGCTTTCTGAATCAGCATTGCTCAAGTGGGTCTCTTATAGGACATTGTTGTCTTCAATTATTTTCCCGTTATATATGTGTCTGTATGAAGCCAGGATATCATCTATTATTTAGAGATGCAATCGTTTCTGTTTATCAGGTCTTTTTTAAAAAGGGGTTATCTGTATGCATCGCTTTTTTGATTAAACGGAACAAAGCGTAATAAAGCAAGAAGGGTTGAAATGGCTGCTCGTCTCTCCTGCTCCGCGGATTCCCGACCTTTATTGTCATTTAATGCGAGCGATGCCGAGCGAGAAAGAGATCTGAAGAGCAGCTGGCGCTGTGCTACGCTAACACACAGGGAAACGGGGTTTACACAAGTTCTCTTACACAAACACACACTCATTTGTACTGAAACTTTCTCTGAAGCGCTCTCTTGTACACTGTTGAACCCGGGTCTACACAGAAGCTGACAGCTACTTAATCTTGCAAACAGTTTAGGTTTATGAGAGTATCTAACACTGATTTGTTCAGGTGCTGATTACTGCTCTGTCCCTTTAACTCAAGTGGTTTCAGATGGACACAGTTTCTGGGAATTTAATAGGACATTGGATGTCAGTGTTAATAAGTTTGATATCTGACATAGTTCATATTAAAAAATATTACAGAATATTCTGGCATTGTTTACTAACCCATCATGATTTTCTTTCTTCTATGGAACATAAAAGGAGACATTTAGAATATTGTACGAGTCGCTCTTTTCCATGCAATTGAGGTGAATGGGAAGTACATTCTAAAAGTGTGTTGTGTTAACATGAAATCATTTATCTGTATTCTGTAGGACTTTTCCCAAGTGTGTGTCCCATATTCTGAAGAATGCATTGAATTGTGTTGTGTTTTAGGGTTAAAGAGAGATGTTCATAAATTGGCAGTTTTCAAAAATTACCAGAACCTTTTCCATTTTTTCTGCTGATCTTTCTTACATTGCAGCCCATACGAAATGTAACAATGCTTTGGAGACAGACAGGCCATTATTTAAACCAGGGGGTCAGGGCCCACTAGGGGGCCTCAGCAAACTTCCAAGCGGGCCTCAAGATTACTTAAAATGATTTCAGTTAAGCTAAAACAACTAAAAATCAAGATGAAAACTGACATTACATTTCTTATTTCAGTTAGTTTCCTCAACAACTATCATTTTTAATTAAAGAAACTGATTCCCACAGTCTTGCAAAACCTGGATATATAAGGTATAGACCTGAAAAACATGTAAATATATTAATATTAACATCATTTTAATATAATTGTTTAGCTGATTGCACTGAAAAGGCTTACTAGACAGAAAGTCATGCAGATTTGGAGAGACATGAGTAAATAAGCCCTTTAAGCCGTTTAATTTCAGTGTGGTCACATTTACTGTTGTTCAAGGAATTTTCACAGACGAAATCTCCAGCCATTTTAATAGGAATCTGGAATTTTGCTTGAGAATGAAAAATGTCCTAATGCAGATTTCGCATCAGGTTCAGCTGGTCAGTTCGAATCACGAACAAGCTGCTGGAATTTGTGAATGGACCTTTTTTGTCCATAAATCTTTTTCCAAAATTGTGCTAATGTGACCACATTATTTACAAGAAGCAAGTACTTTTTTTTTTTTTAAAGTTGAGCCATTTTCCAAAAAAAAGTGCAGATCCTTTTTTTGCTGTGTTTTCACTCTCTAATCTCAGTCACAGACACATTCACTGGTGCTTAGCTGTCCTTTGGAGACTCTGCTATTGGTGACCAGGTCAAGAAAATATGATCATATTACCCCAATTTTACAGTCTCTGCACTATTCAGTTCCGTATCATTTACAAAATATTATTACTTGCTATAAGGCCCTAAATGGTTTAGCTCCTGCGTACCTAACTTGTCTTCTACCACACTACAATCCAACCCGCTCCCTAAGGTCGCAAAACTCTGGACTTTTGGTAGTACCTGGGATAGCAAAGTCCACTAAAGGAGGTAGAGCTTTTTCACAATTGGCTCCCAAACTCTGGAATAGCCTTCCTGATAACGTTCGGTGTTCAGATACACTTTTAAATCTAGATTAAAGACACATCTCTTTAGCCAAGCATTCACATAATGCATCTTATAATCTTGTACTGCAGTTATATCTGATCAAATGTACATTATTATGATCCTTTAGCTTGGGTTGAATAAATAATTTTTGCTTAGATGGAACAGCAGCTACGCTAATTATGTCTCTATTTGTTTCTCTGTTTCTGTCACGGATTAACATCCCATGGTAACTAGGAATTACAGAAGCTTCAGTCTGGATCCAACCCTTAAATGATCTGAGATGACCGAACACCTGAGAAAAGATAATGCCAATCCCTCAGAGGAAGCCAACGCTCAGACAACATACAGAATTACCAAATTTTGGCATAAGTTAAATATATTAAGGTTCTGCAATATATAAATATATTGTGGAAACTTAATTTCCTGTAGAGCTGCTTTGCAAAGATGTGTATCGTAAAAAGCGCTATACAAATAAACTTGAACTTGAACTTGAAATTGATTAGCGTGGCCTTGACATAAACGACTGGATCAATACGTGATGTAAGCAGTCGGCCAAGGTCACTGCCCCCGCTGTACAATGGCCTGGCTGGGTTCTCCTGGCTGATAAATTCAGGGTGACTGACCTTTGCTGACCTAGGCATTGCGTGTCAGACTGACCAGAGAGACTTGGGCTGTGGTGGCTGGTCATTGGGCTGATTCTATAATGAAGTGTTCAGTATTGCCTTCCTGTCAGTCAGTAATTAAAGGAAGAGATATGAAGCCTTAGATAGGTGTTGAATGGGCAAGCGGGCCATTGGCTACAGAATGGCAATGAACAGGCAGTGGAGCAGTAAAGTGACATGTAAACTACTCTGATATGGACTGCTAATGGCTGCCTGGAAGATAGATTAGATGGGCTGCCTGGGAGTGCTGTACACAACATGAACAGATCTTTAATCTGTGTAATGTGTGACATTTAAAACAATGTCCAAATAATTTAGCACAACATTTTACATTTAAATATTTCCTAATTTAATTTAATTTAATTTATTTTTTTATTTATATCATATAGTATTTTTATTAGAAAATGATTGCATTAATAAAATACAATAAATTATACAGTACATATAATAAATTGTAATAAATGTGTTGGCCTGTTAAATGGCTGTAGTTTATCATTCGAAGGAAGTGTTTTTGTTGGACTTGCATTGCTTGCGTTATACATGTATAAGGACTATGTACATATGTATTTTCATTTATTGCAGGTTATTGAGGTTAGACCTGGTCATATGGTACACACCCATATTTAGGGCTTTCCCAGTGCAGGTGAGGGGAATCCTGGGAACACCGGCTTCCCAGTCATCCATGCAGCCAGCTGCCACCACCTGAGACCTTGCACATTCCTCTGTCCACTAACTATTTAGTTGTCAGTGATTTGGTTAAGTGGAATTGACTTTTATCTTCACTGTGCTGTGGGGCTGCCACTGGCGATACACATTCCCCCATCCCTCAGCCGCCTGTCTGCTCTCAGCCCCTGTGTCACATCCAGCACATTGCTATTGGCAGCCGAGGAGCGGCTGATCAATAGCCCAGGTCAGGGATGGCCCGCGGCCCTGCTGCGCTGCAGGCTGGGGTATTGATCCAGATCCACTCCGTCCTGCTGCTCTGCCCAGCGTAAGACCACAGTCTGCCCGGTGGAGAAGGTGCGAATGAGGAGGAATGGCCCAAGAGAGCTTTTGAATGCAACGCACCCATGCCACTGAACTGCAGTAGAAACATTTAGCATTGTCCAGCAAGGATAATATGCTGTAATAGTGTGTCTTATAGTCTTAATAGTGTCTTAATAGTGTGTGCGGGGAAGTCATGGCCTAATGGTTAGAGAGTCGGACTCGTAATCCAAAGGTTGCGGGTTCGAGTCTCTCTCCACCCTCAATACCATGACTGAGGTGCCCTTGAGCAAGGCACCGAACCCCCAACCGCTCCCCGGGCGCTGCAGCATAAATGGCTGCCCACTGCTCCGGGTGTGTGTTCACGATGTGTGTGTGTTCACTGTTTGCATCACTGCATATTGGTTGTTTAACATTTCTATCGTAATAAAACAGTTGTCAGATATTAAATGATATTAAATAGCTACTCACGTCTTACCTCATGCTCTTTCACCATTAAAACTGAAGCGAACCGTAAAATCAGCCTTCTTTCATTTAACTGGCCATCTCAGTTTTTGATATTGACAAGCACTGTTATAGACCTGCTACTCTTTGGACAAGCACTGAGGCAGACCAGCCTAAAACTTTTCCTCATCCAAACAACAAAGAGAGCAGTATCAAGAATTTCAAATACTGAGCGGGACAATTTGGCCATTTCTAATTATTGGCGAGTACTGTTCCCAGTCATTGTCTATAGCGGTCACAGGCCCTGGCGCAGAGATGGGCCGGCGAGCTTAGACGTAAACCGGCATCGAAAACGTTCAGACCTCCACACTCCATCCATTCATCATCCATCTCGGCACCCCCGCCGCACCTCCTCCTCCATCCCCTCACCAGCTTTCCTGCCTCCACTGCTTGTTTTTGTTGCAGTTTTAAGTGCCTCTCCCTGGAGCTCCTCATCAACAACTTAATAAGAGCTCTTGGGAACAATTAAACAGCATCTTTAACCCTGCTCTATCCACAGAGGTAAAAATAATCATAAAAATGTTACCAAATAGAGGAGACTCCAGGGGGACCGTTCAGAAATCAGTCTGTCTCCTTCTCTGTCCTTTATTGCCTCAACTGAAGCCCAAGTAGCACAGGCGAGAGCTGTCAGAGCCGTAGCCTATGATAGACACATTTACTCGGCTTTCTATCCCAGCCCCATGTGGCGTTCTCTTTTGCTTTTCCCTCCTCCTTTTTTCTCTTTCAATGTTGGAACTGACATGTAAATAAATATGTACTGTCTAAGTGGCTTTGTTGTTGTGTATGAGAGATCTTCCGCAGAGTGCACAATTATGCATGTTATTACAGGAATATGTCTTGTTCTGGTTATGGGGGAAATTAAGTTTCTCTGGAAATTTCAGGGTTTTCTTTTTCTTCTTCTTCTTCTTCTTGTTTTTTTATGGAGAGAATGAGCCCCTAATGCCACAAGAGGAAAAATTACTCAAAGAAATGCATTTATTACTTAATGTAATCTGGAAAATCATAAGGTTTTGTCCTGCAGCAGTAATAAAAATAATTATATATTAATTTTCCGTTCTCTAAAACAGCTTATTACAGAATTCAAAAGACTTGATAGAAGCCATATTGTTCTGTGTCCTCCCCTCCTGAAAGAGATTTAGCCGGCTCTTTCTCAGGGGGAACGAGCACGCAAAGCGAAAAATCTGCACTCACTTATGGAGCATAACTAACAATGGCCTCACCTCCTCTCAGCTCTGCTTTATAAAAGGCAAAGAGTGTGTTTATACGTCTCTGTGAGAATCTATTAAATGTGTTTCTTGTTTCATCCTTTGTTCGGTTGCATGAAAGAACTTTTGCTGTAAATATTAATAGCATGTTTTTTTTTCCTTCTTATCCCTAGGTGGCGCTATCACGCCGAAAGGCTTTTCCACCGACTATGGATGCTTCAAACCAAATCGCATAACAGGGTCTCGTAGATTTGAAAAAAATCTGGAAATACCTGGAATTATAGGACTACGTCATCCCAAGGCCTTGCCAAGGGACATACTAATAGTGCCCAGGCACTGGATCTGAAAGCTTTACATTCCTCTTTACTTTTGAATATACCAACAGACCAAAACAAAAAAAAACGATAGCTTTAACACTAGCGATAGATTACGGCCATCCGCCTGCCATTGCACCAAACCTGCTGTGATCGCAAGGGTTGTAACCTTTCTGGCACCCACTTCAAACGGACACTTGAAAAGAAGGACGCGGTCAGAGAGGGCTTCCGAGCGGTGGCAACTGAAACCAAAAACCCCATCAGGTAAGGCTGTGAAGTCACTTCTTTTCCTGCTGGCAACACCCCCAAAGCTCCTCGGGGGCTTTTGAAGCCCAGATGGACTCCCTGCGTCCACGCCCACATAGGCGGCTTCTCCTCCATGCTGGGCCTACAGGAGAGCCCACTGTAGATAAAGGCTTTCCGGGTTTGAAGACTCAATCACTTGTCTGCTGCTGTAGGATTAGAGGGAATGTGTGCTGATTGAATTTGTTTGGCTCAAAGATGCTTAGGTGCAGGGAAATCCTGGAAAGCGACTGAGAAGGAGATAGATTGATTGACAGAAAAGAGTGTATGGATGTACAGATACATGTTATCGTTGCATATTTTCATCTACATATTGCAAGTTAGCCTGTGCTGCAGGAATATTCTGAGTTTAATACAAGTTGAACTAACACAAAAACCACAAAAAACTATTTTCACGTGTCTTTCCTTTTCTTAAAAAATACAAAGATTATTTTAAAGATTATTTACTAAACAATTCTGTAGATCCAATATTGCAACTTCATTACAATGTTTTAAAATGTCCATAAAATGGTAGGAATTCAAAAGAATACACTGGTTTTGACAGTAGAATTAATGTAGCTGTTTTTATAAACTTTTACATTTCAGCTTTTAAATTCTTTCAGAAATTGGCCCCATTTAGTTCCATTGAAAGTGCCTCACTGTAACTTCTTTTTTTTTTTTTTTTAAACGAGGGACGAGTCGAAATTACTTTTTGCGGTAATCAACATAATGCCATAAATGCTGTCGATTGAGCTTAACTTGCAGTCATTTTTGCACGTCTGTGATGAACAAATTTCTCACCTTGAATATGAATACTGATTTAGTTTTTAGTGTTCCCCTGACCATTTCGCCTGCGGTTGTTGCCTTTTTATGTCTGATCTGACTTAGACGTTGTCACACTGAGTAGATTTTTGGTTAATTCTATAAACATTTTAGAGTGTAGCTACAACACAACCACACAGTGCTGCCCCGGTGACTAGCATATTCGTGTGTAAATGTTAAGCAGTGATATTTTTGTTTTGCTAACATGACACACATGCTCTTTAGCTGTTCAAAATGATGGTATTCGCTGCTCTCGGTGTAACCCTGAATGAAAGTAACTAGTGTTTATAGAATTAAGCATTTAAAAAGAAAAACAGACGGCCAAGGAGGTAGAAACGCAAGACACTCAGGGAATCAGCCAGGTTCCTAGAAGAGAGCAGGGCCTTTGTTTGAAAAGTTCAAAGTAATTTTGCCAAATTTAGGTCATTTCACATTAGTACTCAGCGGGGAGCTGTCATTTGTGGGGAAAGAGAAAGCAAATAAATAAATAACCTAACAGATCGAGCACTAAAGCTTTTCGTGCATCTCGCTCATATATTATTAGCCAAAAAAATAAATAAAAACACAACACTTCAAAGCATTAAGAAAAAAATCCACCTCTGTTAAACTAATTAGCGACTTTGAAACAGGTTATGTCAAAGGAATATAGGGTTTGAGGGGTCAGGCGCGCTCACAACAGGACAAATGTAAGTCAGCAGAAGTCATAAGCGGTGAACGCCCCCGTCAGGAGAGCCAATCTCCCCCCTCCTTCCCTCCACCCGTCCTCCTCCTTTTTCCCCTCCATCCGAGAGCGCTAATGGAACAGTGCTTTTAGCCCAGGCCTCCGGCACCAGACCCCGCTCTGCATGAGGGATGTACTGCACTGCGGCCGGGGTCGCTCCCTTTGTGCAGGCCCTCCTTGGCCTCCCGGTAAAAAGAGCCATGCATGATTTCATACATGAAAGATATATGTAATTGGACAGCAGCAATGCCTATACACCATATTTACAATTCTAAACAGGACGGGAGAAGCAATTCCTTTTATCTCTCTTGGTCATAGTCTCTTTTTCTGCGAGGAACGAATTTCTGCATATCGCAGAGCCCATGATGTACAAAAATACATGAAATGCAGATTATCATACTTCTTATTTACTTTCATTATGGATGAGTTGAATGTGTCATTTTGACACAGCCCAGTGTCGCCTCGGTGTCCTGTCTCGTTGCTAGATCGCGTTGACAAAAATAGAGGAATTATTCCCGCTGGCCTCGCTTTCTGACTAATACTGTGGCAGCAATGCTGTCGTCCAGGTCCTGAAAGGGACGTCCCGATGCTTTGTTTATCCATGGAGAGATAGCGAATGTATTTGTATGTTTGTGGCCTTCATAGTGCATCTTTAATAATGGAAATATTTGAGTTAGGACAAATTATTTAAATGGTTTGATTTAATGCTGGGGAACATATATGTCATTTATTCCTAAATTTGCTTTTGGACTGCTTTCACGCGGCAGAATCTGCTTTATGTGACATTTGACGTGTCCGTGTGGGTCGCGTTGGGGACACACACAGTCGTGTTGTGTGGTGGCCTGTTTTTAGTGGGGTCCCTCCTGGAGTGTTAATGTAGTGCCAAGTTAAACACCTCTCTTGTTAATTGTCCTAATGAGCTCATGCTTTGCCGTGAACGGCTTTTTTAATGGCTTGTTTTATGGGTGTGTGGAGCGCCAAGGCCAGACGGGGTCTCCGCCGACCCTTACGGGGGTAGCGTTCATGTGTTACTGGCCGTGATGCACAGCTTGTCCCCCTTTTTGACGTCAACCCTACCCCCACCTCTAAATTTTGCAGAAGCCCACCTGCCTCTGAGTCCTGGAGGTCACAGGGCGGGGGAAATGGCAGGGTTAAGCACCGTGCAACTATGTTCCAGCCGCTGTGGTCACTTGCAATTATACCCCAGCTATATCACCCACAAGACTAGTTGTGGGTTTTAGGCTTTGGCTGAATTTGCTGGTGCATGTTGCTCCACTTGGCCTTTTCCTTGATTATTATTCTTGGAATTACTTACACATTAAATTTATGAATTATGATGCTAAACACAGTATGTATTTTATAAGTTTTCTTTATATATATTTTTTCCTTTAATGATCAACATAATTAATGACATATTTTTAATCATTTTAAATCACTAGTGCTTTCTTCTTTTCTTTTGACAACATCAAAACATCAATTTCAGACCATCTTAAACTATTAATTGTTATGAATAATTTATTCATGCCTTTATTACATTCATAGATTACTAGCAAATGTTTTGTAACAGTACATATTTTTCTTGTTTGCATGTGCATGTTTTGTTTTACTTTTTAGTGATTCAGACTTCACACACATGTATATTCATCTTCAAATGAAATATATGATTTACATATTTTACACATAATTATTTATTTTAATCATTCATATTTACAAGATGTTTGGCAGCATAACTGTTGAAATATATAGTACTTGTTTGAAGTCCAACACACACTTACACACACACACACACACAATTAAACATGGACTGCATGGAAGCATTTGTGCCTGGGTTTGTTCTTTCATTTGTCTTTGAAAATATTTGTCAACAAAATGTCATCTGTCTAATTTTTAAGCTAACTATTCATGACATTTGGGTCATGAAATCACTGTATTTCTCGGTTGGAAACTCTGGGTCTCCGCTTTGAGATGAAATGATTTCCTGAGCAAAGCTTTGCACATAATCCTGCCATATATATGTCAGATGATAGAAGTGGGGAAGGACCCTGCATGGTGACCCTTGGCGGGAGCCCTAAGTCTCTGTTGCCCTTCTGTGGCTGCTTCCACCCGCTATACATGAAACTTATGAGCCAGCTGTGGATATATAGGCCTATATGCGCTTTTCCAAACAACAACAACAAAACGCATTTGTAATAAAGGTGTCTCGTGTATTGTTTTATGCACAGGTGGCCATATTTGTTTATTATTATGATTCGTAGGAACTGGAATTGTTAAGGGTTGGATATTTTATGAATGTAAAGCGCAGAATTATTCAGTTCAAATGGACGTAGAGGCCCGAAATGCGCACATGGCATTGCATTGCATTGCATCTATATATTGCATACTGATGGAAGACTATCTACACTTTTCTGCTTTTTTCTTGATTCTTGAAATCTGCTTTAGATCATCTTGTTGCAGTGCATTTCAAACTGGACAGTCGTTTTATTTCAGCCTGTGTTATTCTCTTACCTGCACAAAGATACAATGGAGGTTGCAGAGAATCGGCGGTGTGAGGATGAACTGGTTTGCAGTTGTAGCTCCTTTGGACGCAGACTTGCTCCAGGCTGCTTTTCTTTTCTTGATTGTTGCACGACCGTGAACAGATACATTTGTACTACTGCTTAACCGCACAGACAGTGAATATGATCCGTTCCTGGATTTTTAAAGGTGTATTTGAATGAGCTTCTGCTGTTTTCTTTAAGCTTATGCATTTACTGAGCAACATAAATGACTGTATATGTGATTGTGATTTGCTTTTAAGAGCTGGTGTTGTTCTGGTATCGATTAAAAAAATAATAAATAAAATAATAATAATAATAAGTAAATAAAAATAATGATAGAATTTTGCAAACAAAATACCGAAATATATTTTGGATTAAAGTAATAATTGATAAGATGGTCGGTGATGCACACACACACACACACACACACACACACACGGACGCACGCAGGTGTTTTATGATACACTGATATTATTCGATTCACACAATCGGGTTTGTTTTTCTCGGTATTTTTAAATTGTTATAATCAAATAGTATTTTAAAATATTTTCCAATTATATATTATCAATTTATACATCTAGAGCTTTTTAGGCTGCTGAAAAGGTTTCGACTGAAACCGAGCCCAATAACACCATGCACCATTTTATCAAACTGTATGCAAATACAACTCAGTGTTTTTAAATATCTTGTTCAGAGGTTCGTTGTTTTTTATTTCATTTATGATTTTATTTAATAATTGATTTAGCTAGAATTCGAGTTCGCATATGTTAATTTTGTTTTCGAATTACACTTGTTTGGGCAGCATCAGGTAACTTTAACGATCCGAGTGAGTAACAATGGAATTTAATTTAAGGATAATTATTCATTCATTTAAAAATATTTACATAATTAATTGATCAAAAACGTTAATGCGTAAAAACATTTTGGAGAAGCGCAACACATAAGCTCGTTGTTTGAAAATGTAATTTTGATTAATTAGTGTTTATGAGGGCAAATGAAGTTTTTTATAATTAAGATAAATTGACATGCTGTGCGTTATTCGAAATGTTTGTCTTACCATCTCCACAAAACAAGAAAGTAACTATTACTAGGAACGTTCTCATTAATTAATTAATTCAGTAATTTATTTAACATTTAGTTTTTTTTATTAATTTTAAACACGCATTTTTTATTGATTTGTGGGTGTCAAAGTTAAATTTACAGACATCATTATTTGCTATATAGGCTACAAAACATTGAAATGATGTGTAGCAGCATATAACAAAAAAAGACACGAACATATTTAGCAATGGACAAACTTTTGGTGTATTTATTAACGCATTCCCTGAAATATTCATATATTAGTGGATATATAGTGTGCTTTAACACACTAAAAGGAACATATGTTAACATTTACCCCCGCGTAACTGAATTTTTGTGTTAATTAAGAGTGTCCAGCTCTTTTTTTTTCAGTCTCATACTGGACGTATTTGTTCCACAGATATTTTGAGATGTCAGGTTATAGTGTAACATATAGTGTATTTATTGACAGTACGTTTATTGGTTTTAAATATTTCATTTAAATGTTTATAGTTCAGAAACGTTATCATTTACGCAGTTCTGCGATTAAACCTTCTACATCACTACAATAACAAAATCATGTAAATAAAACAGCGTCTTTTGAAGCATTACACAGTGGTGTTTGAAATAAGATATGGCATGTTTTCATCTGTATGTAAAAAAGAACGATGCTGTTCACCTTCAGTTTGTCTTTAAGGTGCTGATAATTAATACATTCCTTTGACGCGCATCATATTTGATTCACTCATGTGTTTGTCATATCTGCGAGCTGATTTATATCATAATAAGACAATGTCGTTTTATCTGTGAATCTTGATGTTACACAGTCATGAAATAATTTTGCAGTAAGTGCAATATTGCTTATTCTGTCTTACAGCGTTTAATCATTTATACACTGCTGTTTTTTTCTGTATTATTATTTATGATTCCCATCTTATCTGATTTTTCCTAGCTCGTGATATTTTCCTTTTCTGCTTTAAAATTGGCCTCTTTTCAAAAACTCACACACAAAAAGGGTCTCCAGTCGATTCAACTATGGCTTCGTGCGTAAAGTTAAGATATTTGATGAAGCCGGGTGAAATGTTAAGCAAGGAACCTAGTCATTCGCCAACAGACATTTTTACCTGTGTGCATATGTGCTCGATTTGACGCAGTCGGGTGACATAGGACACGCACAGATCTGCTGCAGATGGCAGATAGGGAACATATATCCCTGACAAGGCAGGTTCATGTTGTGTTTGAGCCCCTTGGCCAGAGTGAACATAAGAGGGCGCTGCCATTGCACCTGGTAACACGTCCTGCCCCATGCAGCCACCCGCAGCTTCAGGCCGGACAATGCTCCTGTGCTGTCAATGCCATCGAGTCCCAGTGTGCTTCAGAGCAGCCATGCGCCACAACACTCACCTCCTCTGCTGCTGCTGCTGCTAGTGCATGCGCCCGTTGGAGGGCCCGTTCCCAAAAAGCCGCTGCTGTTCACCGGTGACTGAGTTAAAGTTGTGTTAGTTAACCATGCGGAAAAATGCTAATTAAGCGCCATATTCTTTCATTAGGGACGCATGAGGACGGAACCCCTTTTGATAGCTCTATCCGAAAGCAGCTTGAACTTGTGTGCCTTCCTTATTAATAAAATCCCCAAATATATTTATATTTATCTGAACTACTATGTTCTTCGCTTTTTAATAAAGTTACGAGACTGTTGTAGACAGCTGTCTTTATCTCTGAATGCTTTCGCCTGTTTTCATTTCCTTACGGCTCGTTTTTGGTCTTTATTATTCAGTGGTGGCACACGCGGTGCATGAGGGTTAAAAGCACAGGCTGTCTTTTTGAAGAAAAGAAAAAAAATACATACATGCACATTGATTTAAATGTGTTTTTAACATTTTTGTCCTCTCTAAATTTTGGTAAAACAATTCTAACATTTAGTTTTTTTATCATAAATAGCAACGGATTGTGATTCTGTTACTACAGGTTATAGTTCATATGTGAAATTCATTGTTTGCACGGCGATGGACCGAGGTTTACACACACATTTCTAGTCAGATCAATCAGCATGTTCACCAGAGGGGTTGGTCATGCGTATTTGGATGTCTGTTCAGTCATTCCCAGTCATATTGGACCTAACAGATAAGAAACACATTTAGTCTATATTAAAAGAGCATGCAATGACGATTCTGTGTGCATCTGCTGAAGAAAACGAAGCCCAGGTGATATTTGCGCCATAAATACGGCTATCAAGCGCCAGACAGGACCACACTGCATATTCAAATGTGCTTAGATTGGCCATGGCAGGTTACAAAGCGACAGACAAGCTCTGATTCTGTCTCTTTTCACGCACCGGCCTCTTATTATCTCACTGCCCCTCTAACTCTTCGCGCACTCTATTCTCCCTCCATTCATTTTTACAATCCCTCTTTCCCAAGAGAGCAGGCACATCACCAATCCTGAAGATACTCTCAAGGCGAAATCCGTATGCATATCAAACTTATCGACGTTTTATTTTGTAACTTTTCATTTGTCACTTCTGTTTTCCGTCGCACGTGACGGAAGTTAGTTCCTGCGAAGGTGTAGTCCTGCTTACTATTTCATATCTCTCTCCATGTGCGCGTCAGCAATATAAAAATATATGCTTTTAAAACTACAACTTCCATTTATGCGAGCACACACACGGACACCCACGCGCTATATCCACGCACACACAGCAGCAACTGTCACGTCTAGCCTATATTATTTGCGCGAGGCCAGAATGTTTAATATTGCTATTGTTTGTATAACGCATTGATAGCCGTATTTGATAATGCTTCAGTGCAATGGATTTCATAGGGGCTAGGTGTGTTTCCTTCAAACTCCCAAAGCGAGTTCCATACTGACTGCATGCTCTCCAACATGTTCTGTATAATATGACACGAGATGGAAATAAATAAAAGACAATATTTATTATATTATATATGTTTATTAAAACATTAAATATTTTTCTAGAATGTAATTCATTGAAATATTACATTTCCTCTGATAATAATTATCAGAATTATTTATTCTATAACACGTTTATGACAACTTCAATACTTAATCCTAAAATAATATACACACAAAAATCAATTATAATCGTGCAGAACACAATAAACATGTTATTATTTTTTGACATATTGCCTAATGCGACAGTAAATGACAGCACGGAATTTGGCATCATGTATTCAGAGAAACAATTCGGGGGAAAAAACACATTGTCTTAAAAGAGAAAGAGAGAGAAAGAAAGAAAAGAATGTCACACACACACACACTCAACAACTAAAAAAGTTATATAGGCTATGATCATTTTCCAATAAACATTATGCAATCGATAAAAACAGGTTAGCTGTATTTGGCAAGATTAGGGCCCCTTAGAGTTGTCAATAGCGAAAGTAGTCATTGAGAGGGAGAGAGGAATTGTCATTTCTTTAGTGAGAATCAACAATAGAATTATCATGAGAAAGGACACTGGGATACACGCTTTTGATTCGGGAAGAGGGCGTTTTAAATGACCACCAAGAGCAGGAGAATTGTTTTGGGGCAAAGTGAAAAAAGCAAACCTGTGGAGAAACCCACCGATCTATACTACAGTTGTTACTATTGATCAAATGTCACCTCTTTGAACGCACGCGCTTGAAAGTTACACTACTTATCGAGAATTATAAAAAAAAACAAAAAAAAAAAACACACACAGCATGTAACGCGTATCGTGTCATTTTATCGCCGCTGACTGTTTAAGGAGCGATTTACACGCTATTGAAATGTCCAACTAAATAAACATGTCTTGTGTTCAAATGCTCTATTTAAATTATCTTTACATTATAATGACACATGAAAAACAACATATTGAGTTGTTTATTGCTATGAAGTAAGTGAAGTGCAGGAAAGACAATGTTCATTAAAGAACTTGTGATTTTTACATTGCACTCTCTCCCTCTCTTCACCTACTGTCTGAGAGTGAGAGAGAGAGATAGAGAGAGAGAGGAACAGAAACAGAAAATTTCATATATATATATTTTTTTCAAAATGTTCACCTTTCTATCTAGTCTACTCTTAAAGATAATATCCAAAGAAGCATCTCTTATCATATAGCATTGCTGATCGTCTCAGAGTGAATAAAATGCGTAACCTACATTGCGTTTGACTCTGGCAGGAATTACAGGCTTTGATTTTTTTGTCCAGAAAAGCTAAAAAGAGGCAAGTGGTTGTTTTTGTTGCAATGTATTCGGTTGCAATGTCTTGATTCTTCCTCGTGCACTCATCTCAAGATCCAGCATGATGGGACAGACGGTGAACGCAAATACAGGCAGTATATTACTACGACATAGAAAAGTCAAATTTCATCTAAAAATGATTATACTTAGTGATTTTACAAATGTTATGTTACATGCATAGCGTGTTGCTAACGTGTCGTTTTCAGAAATAGTTTATATTTACTTCAGAAAATTACAATACTAAAAATACAGATATAATCCTATATCACGTAAAGTGCATGCACGGTGTTTTATCAGTTGCTGTGTGCATCTATACAGAAGTTCAGAAGCTCATCTTTACAACCAGATAAAATAATAATAATAACACCACAGTGTCACACTTTTGCCAGTGCTGTTCTCGGCATGTTTTAAAGTTTGCTGTTCACCATAAGTGCACATACACAGCTACTAAATTGCTTATTTAACATTTACCCTTATAAAGCTTCACAGAGGGTGTTGCGTTATGTTATTGTCCACATAAAGCCCTCTTTGTTTCACTTTTGCTTGTTCTAAAAGAAAAAAAAAATCTAAACTGTGTTAATCCTGTCATGAGATTTTTGTTTTATTAAATGCGAGGCAGCTGGAAGTGTGACGAAATTTCTGGGGTTTGTAAGCGTTCTAAAGTTGTCGGTTTCGAGGTTATAAGTGCGTTATTTCATTTCTTAAACATACTCGTTTTGATCCCTAAATATAAAACTAGCGTCTGGCGAGCAAATAACGCACCGCGCAGCAGCAGCAGCATGCGCGCTCGCCTCTCCACTATTAACTTTCAGTGTCTTCCTTCTCATCCAACTCTTACTTTGTGCTGTACTTAATTCCATATTTTCAATTCCCGATCACTACTTTCCTCTTTCTCGTTCTCCATCTATCCATCCATCCCTCCCTCCCTCCTCTATCTCCCTCCTCCCTCTCTCTCTCCTCGGCTCTCTGCTGAATCTTATTGATCCAGAAGGTGGCTAATTAGCCCTTCCCGTCGTGCCTGTGTAATGAAGCACATGCGCACTGAATTAATCACAGCCATTTTTTGCAGGAAACTAATTAGCAGGAATAAAGATCCAAAGAGTTTTTTTCTTTTCAATCATCAGATCTCACTTTCACCTCTTCCTCTCTCCCTCTAACACAAGACTCATCGCCTGCTTTGCATCCAAATTATTTTTATATTGCCTTTACAACTAATACTCCGTTTTTTTTACTCTCCGCAACAACAATGATCTTTCTTTTACCATCATCCTAAACGCAAACTGACCAAAAGGGACTGCCTTGATGGGATCTTTAGCAAAAGCGTCTCAATACTGGATTAAAAAGCAAGGATCTCAAAGCGGCAGCCAAACATTGTAAGTTGTAACTTTGCTTTCTCTTTCTTTCTGTCTCTCTCGTAGCGTTACGATCCTCTTTAGTTTCAATAACAGACTAAAGCGATGGCTTTCGGGATTTCGCCGTATCAGCCCCGGCTTTGCCTATTCTCCTAGCAGGATAAAGAACAGGCGATCGCAAGTCATTTTCATGCAAGTTGCTTTTATTTGATGCCGTTTATTAGTGTCGTTACCTGTGTTTACATCTGGCTTCGTCCTCGCTCTTCTCATGACTGGAAGAAAAGAAAAGGGCAAGACAGCGATTCCTTTTTCCAAACAGTTGGATTTAAAACACACTTCTGCACGTTCATGTATTCACACGGGTCACAAAATGACCGAATAATGTCAAGAAAGAGGTTTTTGAGAGGGTGTCGATGCGCGAGGCTTCTGGGAGAGGAGCGGGAGCTCTGCGCGATCGTAGCCGGGAGAGGAGCGTCTTAGTCCAGCCTCCGAGTCCGTCCGCGTCCGCTGAGCGGGAAGAGTCGCCCGCTTTCCCATTTTTACACCGATATGCTCGTTCGTCCTCTACTTTCATTTCCTCCCTCATTTAGCGAGTAAAAATCCTCAACATTGCGCCCATCGTTACTTTTTAGTGTCCCTTCTAGTGTGGATTTCTCCGCCCTTTGCTGTGCATTTCAGTTCCTCTACTTTTTCGCTCCTGTCACTTTCGCCGTCTTTTCTCGTATTATGTTTTTTTTTTTTCATTCCAGACGACGTTAAAGTTGTTCTTTGCTGCTTCCCAGCCGGAGTCACATGCAAATGGATAGGCATGTGTGTGTGAAGTGTGTGCGAGTGTTTAGGGGAGTGTGTTTGGTATAGAGACGGGTCTCAGGAGCGGTTCAGCCGGAGCTCACGGAGCCTAAGAGCCGCGCTACACACACTGAGATCACGGCGAACGACCTAAAACTAAAAACACACGCTTACGGCGTGAATTTGTCAATCTAAAAATCAAAACGATGGAATGAAATGTGATTTCGACAACAAAGACGATGAGAATTAAATCAGAATGACGTTTTAGAACTTGCTACGTTCTCCTGAGAGAGAAAAATAGAACGAAAAAGAGTTTTCAAATCATAAACAACTTCGCCTCGCTTAGTTTGAACTCGCTTAAACTACTGAGGCGAAATTGCCCCCACAAATAGACGAGGGGCTTGAATTTTAATAATGCCAAAACTTAATGAAGACCACAGGTGTAGCATGAATTTATAAAAAAAAAAAAAAAAAAAAAATGGAAATGGGGACTTAAAAAGTAGCGTGAACGAAGAGCGATTGAGAGGTAGATAGTCCTTCCAAGGTGTACAGACAAGAACAAACGGAAATGTGGATCCATAACAATGATACAATGTAGCCCACAGTGAGATAGAAAAATGAGAAAACAGAAGAGATGCAATGGAAGGACAGACAGACCCAGAGCTGACTGACTGTTTGCGAGCTGCTCATGGATGTGCAGGGTTGGGGAAGAAAGAGAGGGGGAGGTTGAGAGACTTGGGGTCAGACGGCAAGAAACAAGGGAGCAGGGGTCACCGAGTGAGTGGAAGAAAGATAAAAAAGAAAGAGAAGGGAAAAACCCAACATTACCGAGCCAGCGAAGAGTGGGAAAAGAGTGGGGTGGGTTATGTTGTGGGGTCACACAAACAATACATTGAGATTGTGGGGGTTAGCAGTAGGCTACTATAAAAATATACCTCAAGTTTGATCAACAAAAGAGCAGTCGGAATGAGTGTTTGATTTTGCACTAGGAAAAAAAGTCCTTAGTTTGAAGTAATGGATTATCATTCTTTTTTGTTGGAGAAGAGAGAGAGCGAGAGAGAACACTCACGAAGGAAGGCATGCATGCAAAGAGAGTTGAGGATAGACGGGGTCAAATAGCCACGGGCCATATCGAAGGAATCAGGGAAGAGGTCAGAAAAACACAAATCCCAAGACCTTTTTATCCTTCCCAATGTGTCGTAACAAGAGGAACCAGAAGCTAACGTAGGGACGGCACACTTGTTTAGGTTAAGACTCTGCAGTGTCTGGAATGCGTAGGTTTTTGCGTTTCACTTTTCTTTTTTTTTTTTTACAAAGAGGAATTATTACAACAGAATTGCAGAAATCTGTGTGTGTGTGTGTGTGAGAGAGAGAGAGAGAGAGAGAAAGAGAGGGAATTGGCAGAAAAAGCCATTGTGTGTTTTTGTTATTATATTTTAATCTTTTTTCCTTTTCTTAACCGCTTAAAAGAGGGCATAGTGGGCAAACTAGCTTCTCTGTTTTTAGGAGAGAGAATGAGGGAGGGAGGGAGAAGGACAGATAAGTCAGGGGTTTAATGTCTCTCGGCTCCCTAGTAGAGGGGTGGCAATAATTACAAGCGTCACACAAAAAGGATATATAGTATAATTCAGATGCTGTGCATCGACTCTCTCTCTCTCTCTCGCTCCAGCTCTCCCTTATCCTTTCTCTCCCTCTTTCTCTCTCTGTGCTCCGGCTTTCACCATCACAAAACAAAGACAGCAGGCAAGGTCTTTGCCATCTCACTCACTCTTCAAAAACTCATGGATAGGCTATTCAGGGCTAATCCTTTTGCGGATAATGATTTTGATGGCAGTTGACTCATTTCTAGGAAGTCATATTGTTTCACTATTTGTTGTCTGTCTTGCCTTTTGTGTTTCGCCTGGTCATGAAACACTTTAACATGTAGTGTTTAGTAACTCTCGTCCATATTCAAGCAGTGTAAAAACTACGTTGCGTTGTGTGTATGTACTTAAGTGAGGGAAAACACTCTTATTATAGGCTCTGAACAGATTTGTGTGCTGCAAGGATATTCGCTGTGTTACAGAAAATGTCTGACTGAGTTGTGCATATGTTTGCGTTGTGGTTTGCGTTGAAGGTTTGCATTGTCTCAATTCTTTCAGGCTTTTCGCAAGCCTACAGAAAGATACAGACAGGCGCTGTAGTCTGTTCATTTGTACCTGATTTGAAATAAAAGAATAAACTGCTCACCGTTTCTGAGATATACAAGGACACAGACTAGAGTGTAATGATTGATTTTTCACCTTAGTTTATACGTACATGTGTCAGATTCTTTTTTGTACGTTTAGTTTTAGTGTAGATATATGGACATTGTGATGGATGATATATTGTTTTTGATGTAGTTTTCTAATTATAATTTGTTAAGAATTTGCTGCACACATTTGTACCTAAATTAATGTTAAATAAACACTATTTACTTTGATTCATTGATTAACATTTATAACTATATTATTACAATTATTATTAATTCTGATGTTCTTGCTGTTTTTTTAGAATGCTGTTTAATTGTATTTTGCAGGATTGTTATGCTGTTCATTTGATACTGTCCCTAGTGAAATTGCTGGTTCAGCAGTAGATTTGCTATATTTGCTTTCTTTCTCTTTCTATTTTTTTCCCCCTGTGTCTTGATTTCTAGTCACTTCCTCTTACAACATCAATTGTACATATTGACAAGTGTACTCATCCTGGTCATCTATGGTGCATGAATGGAGATGTTCGATGACGAGACGGCATGCTGTGTGGCGTATGAGTGTGTATGGATATCGTTGTGGAGATATAGGGCAGGGGTAGACTGTGCTTTCCTCTTTACCCCTCCCTATTCTCTCTCTCTCTTTCTCTCTCTCTTGCTGGCACCCTTAGGGAAAGCCTCAGTGATGTCCTCAGTGGAAGAGGGCCCTCTTTGGGTCAACATCAATGACAGGCCGCCTATGACTATACTGCATGATCATAACAGTAATATTAAATGTTTATACATTTCATGCTCATTTATTTTGTAATCACCATTGCACTATTAAATATAAATTATGCATTGAATTTAATATTTATATTATACTGTCTTATATTATCTTATTTTACACAATACAAAATATCACAGCTATAGTAAGCATCAAATACACTGATATTTTTAAGCAGTGGTATATATATATATATTGTTATATTTGTAGTAACAAAAAACACAGCGCATAGAGATGGTCCAATATGAAGGTGGAAGCGGTGTGTGTAGATGTGTGTGTGTGTGAAGAGAGGAGCCGATCTCTGTCACGAGTTTTCCATTAATCCAGTCGTGCCGAGGAGGCGCGCAGAGAAAGCCCAGCCACCTCCATTTGCTGTAGGGCTTGGATTGTGTGTGTGTGTGTGTGTGTGTGTGTAAATTAGGTTAGCAGGAGCACTGGGTCTGATTACACATGATGGTTTTGAATATGCAAGCCTGTGCAGTCAGGACCAGTTCTTCCAGTCGTCCCATAATGAGGGGGAGGACAATGACGTACGTGTCAGTGCTATCATTAAACCATGGACTGGGGGTAGGCTGAGCGTGGGTGGGGAGGATGGTCTGTGTGTGTGTGTGTGGAGGGGGTTCAGGGATAGTTAGGTACACTATACCTGTGTAAACTCAGCTTTTACCACAAGCTCAGCTCAAGCCACGGTTTCACCTTTCAGACGGTTGCACTGACTGTCTGCATGTTCTTTCTGCTTCCTCTTTCCCCCCCCTCCTCCTCTTTTGCTGTTTTCTTTTATTTGTTCCCAGAGAAGTTGGCAGAAATATCTGTGGCTTGCTGTTTCACTATATGTTATCATGTTAACTGTCTCCAAATCATTGCGGTGGAAATTTATGATAGCGAAAATATGTGTGTGTACACGTGATCGTGTGTAATGCACATCTCATCTGCCTATTTTTTTAATTGAATTTATTATATAATACTTTTTTCCCCTAATGTTTTCAGGATAATTTCTGTTGTGCATATATGCACACGTGTTATAACAGAATGATTTAACTACCACATTCAAACTGCTAAATAAAGTGTTTTTATTTTTGCTTCAAAAGGAAAAAATGAGCGATAGAAATCAGAAGGAGTGAAGCAGAAGTCTTCACCTGATCTAGTGGATCCTGTGCTGTTTATAGTCAGGGCCAGCCCTGAAAAGGAGATCTATGTATGTTTGTGTGTCTGTGTGTGTGTGTGTGTGTGTGTGGGGAACGGCGACAAGAATTCCTCTTTTATTGCGAGACGCTGCTTTTGCACATTTTCCACCGGTCAGGGAATATTTTGAGAGACAGACGTAGCCCTCAGCATTTGTCATTCACAGCTAATGCCATGAGGACGCACAATGCCTGCATTTAACAAACTCATGTGAAGCAAAATAGCCAATTTATGAAGAAAAAAAAAAATAGATTAAAGGTTGGTGCCATTTTTGTGTATGCACTGTCAAACTGTCAAATAGTAACTGAAGAAATGTAATTGATATTTGCATAAATATATAATATGATCCAAAAGCAGATGTTATCTCGGGGTGTTTTTGCTGTGGTACGCCCCCATGCCTGTCTTGTGTGTTTGTGAGGGTAAATTCTAGCCTAGTAGCTTGCCTGCACAGGCGGCAGTGTTATGGAGGCTGTCGGTAATAACAGTGTAACCAGCCACTGGAGCCGAGGCTAGTTTCAAAAGACAGCTCCACGTTCTCCGAAACAGAGATGGACCTGCTGTCCCCCCTCCTTTTCGTTGCACCCCGGAGCCCAGCGTCCGGCCCTCTGCACTGTCGCTTATCATCACAAAGAGGCAGAATGCATAAAACATGGAGGAAACACAGACACTGGCAGCCCAGGTCGCCTTTCTCTCCATGCAGAAACAATGCGTGAGGTCCTGTGGCCTGTGACTTTGACCCGGTCCTTGCTTTCTCTCTCTCTCTCTCTCTTTCACTCTCGTTTACTTTTTCATTTTTTCGATCCCTTTCTTAAGTGTGCACACTTATTTTGGTGCAAATGCATGCATGTGAGGGTCTTACAAGTGTCATTTTCAAATGAAAAGTCCTCTTTGTACACATAATAAAGAATGATGTTTATATTAAACATATTTAGAGACAAATATGTTAGATAAATATAGCCACAAATATGATATATTAATTAAAGGATTATTATATATTATTAAATAATTATAATTATCAATTGTTATTAGAATAAAAATTTGAAATAGTAAATACAGTATGTATTGTATGTATAGTATATATGTTTTATATATTAAAAACATACAGAATGTTCTAAAATTCTAAGATAATAGTATGATTTGTTGGTAGTGCTTGTGTGAGAAGCAGACTTGTGCGGTGGTGGAGGCCCTGAGAGCGTCTGCAGATGTAATTTTTCCAGCGCATTTTACGCTTAGCACGGCATGTGATACAGCCAGTGTTAGCCTCGGCTAGATTAGCACCATGACATGAAAACAGACCTGGATTGAGTGTGTGTATGTGTGTGTGTGTGTGTGTGTGTATCGGTCGAGGAGTGTCGCTGTATTATGCTCTCTCTCTCTCTCTCTTGATTTCGTGGCTGTGTTAGTTATTTTTTGCATTACTGCTGCATTTATATGCATTTATTCAGCTACTTTATATGTTGCAATTTTTGCATTTAAATGCAAGATCATTTGTTGCAAATTTTGAGAATTAAATAAGACTGATATGTTATTCCATGTTTTAATTTGAAAATATTTTAAAACTTAAAATTGTATTGCATCTTTTCCTTTTAGGCTGCATATTGCTCAGCATTGGTGGACGTATAAATAGATTTTCATGAAACGTGCAGCACATTTTTTTCCTGAGTGACAAATCGGCGAGAGCGCTTAGATCATTTGCAACTGAGTGCCGTGCTGCATGCGCTGTCAGTAACGCGGGTCGTTTCTGTGCATATGAGTGAGTGATCGACAGCACGCGTGTGTGTGTGTGTGAGGGCTGCAGGAATGCTGAGTGGGAACGGGTGAAGCCCGACAGGCCGATGGCACTTCCTCTCTGTGTACGGCACAGCTTATCCTCCTCAGGATTAAAGACAGCAGAAAAGAAAAGAGAGCGATGGCAGGAGCCCCCCTCTCTCTATCTCTCTCTCTCGCTCGCCCTCCTCTCTCCCTTTTTCCGTGTTTGGAAAAGGGGAAAAAAAACCTCAAACAAAAAGCGTGATTCATTTGCAAATGTGCAGCAGCCCATACGGGTCCCCCATGGTGCACTGGGAGAGGAGGAGCGGAGAGAGCGAGGATGAGAGGAAATAAAGGTATAGTAGAGTCGTTCGATTCTGTCTTTGTGGCGTTGAGGCCTAGCGGTACGTGTCAGGCCGGTCGGACTCTTGAATCCATTAGTTTGGTCTGAAACGGAGCGGCTATTACAAACTGTGCCATGTATCGTTGAATGTTTACATGTGTGTGTTTCTGCACGTGTGAGAGGAGTGCTTGTGGTTTCCATGTTGCGTGAGTGTGTGTGTGTTTAGCACTGAAGGGGTTAAGAGGCAAAGAGATACCCCTTTGTCTCGGCGGCCCTCTTTGTCATTGTTGTGCTGGAATTGAGCTGGCTGCACCTCACTTGACCACAGCAAAGCAATAAAATGGCCCCTAAGTGGTACTGGCTCTGTGTCCCTCTAACAGCACCTCCTTTGGGCTTTCACTTCTCTCTCACACACACACACACGTGTGGAGGATTTTAATACCATATATGTTACACCTGTTTCCAGTGTCATATTTTTTTGTTTGTTTCATTCACTTTTTTTTTTTTACTTGACAGAAGAGAGAATTGTTATTTATTTTACGTTTTATTCTCAAAATATAAACTTGAATCATTACATTTTTAAACCGTTGTTCCAAACTATAGTCAGTCATGAGATGTTAACCTAATATAATAATTTATTATATTTATTTGTTTATTATTCATTATGTATATTTTTTTTCCAGTTTATTTGTTTCACTTTGTATTACTTTTTCTTTGTATACTAATTATTGTGTGTGCATGCATTATTTATATATATATATATATACAGACACATAATTATTATCTTTATTATAATTAACTATATCACTGAACAATATGTTCAATATTGTTGAATTTAAGGGGTCTGCGTTTTTATTATCTCACCTATAATTTGAATTAGAATTTATGTATGTAAACTTAACTATATCAATTTAAATCAACATTAACAATGCATTTATGATATTTATGATGTTATTGTATCTATTTCAGCAGCACAAGCGATCCTATATTGTCTGTGCTAGCCGTTTGACATGTTTTATATAAAAACATAATTAAAGGTGATACTGTGGTTGTGCTGACTGCATTAATATCACCTTTGTGTCTGTTGTGTGTGTGTGTGTGTGTGTGTGTGTGTGTGTGTGTGTGTGAGAGAGAGGATCAAGGCCAGTGTCTGGTTGAGTGTGTAGACAGATCACATCCATCTCTGATGGCAGCCATTTTGGTGTCATTTCAAAAATGTTTATGAGCAAATACATTTTAGGATTCAGTTCTGCTTTATTTTACATAATGCATCATTTATGCAACCATAGTCTCAGACTGACAATTTAAAAATGATTCTAAGAAGCGCTGTTATATGTAAATATATATTTGTACATTTATTAAATCTGTTATTTTGCTCAATATCTCTGAGTAAAAACACTTTTAATTTAGTACTTTTTACATTAGTTTAGCAGTTTATTTACAAGCTGTAAATAAGCTGTACCAGCTTTTTTTTAATAAAAGAAAAATATGACAGCAGTGCGCAAATATCAGTGTCTGTGTCTCAGCGCTCAGAATAAGTAGTGTTGTTTTCAATAGTAATGATGATTGTTTACTTCGCAGAATTCTTTTCCTTCCAGACATTATAATTAAATGTTGGGCGGAAAAAAAGCTGTCTCTTCTTGTCCCCTTCCTATCACATAGGTATTTAATGAGACATGAGAGGTGTGGTGTGATTGGTTTATTGGCACGAGGAGTCCTGTGAGAGGTCAGCTCATTGGCTGAGGTGTTTAATTGGTACTGTTGGACACCCCTCCACCCCCTCTTGGGTGTAACTTGTTTTTGCCAGGTGCACTGCGCTCTCTATTAAGTGTTACATAGGACCACAATTAAATCAGACCCGAGTGAAGTTGTACTATTGCTGTCTGTCCGGTGTCTGGATACTCATCCTTTACCCACACGTGCACACACACAACCTCTGTTTCTGCACTTCTAAGCCCTTGTTTTATTCATTTTGTGCGTTTTTAAAAATCAAATATATTAGAAATAAATCAAAGGAGCAGTGTGACTCTATACGAAGACGGCGGGTGACAGTGTGTGGAACCACCCTTTTGTTGTTTCCGTTGAATCGCCTTGCATCCTATAAGGCTGTAACATATTCAAGCCTGTCCTTATTCTTATTTGGGGGTCTGGATGAGTGGGCTCGGGGTGTGATCGTGCCACTGGGGATTGCTGAAGGCCAGACAGCCACAATAGATCAGTGACCCCCACACCGTGACGTCACACGTGCTGTCTGCCATTCTGTCATATGTCAACCAGAGACCGACCTTTTGTGACACACAACCAGTGTCAAGTACTAGATATTCAAATTTTAAAGTCAACATGAGTTACAACATTGACTGTTTACTTTCTTAAGGCACATTGTGTTATTATTGGAACAATTTATATGTGCATGTTATAAAAATGCACACAAACTATTGCTAAAAAAAGCTGTATACTTACACTATTTTTTTAATTAATAATAAATAATAATAATAAATAAATAGGTGTTGCTTAGTCATGTCTTAAATACCCCCTCCCCCCACCTAATTTTAACGAACACCTCATTTTTTGTAGTCTCATTCTTTTTTTTTTTTTTTCTTAATCTAAAGCTGGCTAAACTAACCGGACAGCAAATAAGCAAGAGAGTGGGAGAGAGGAAGATAGAGGAGTGTAGGGGGGTCAGGCAGAGGTGAAAGACAGGCTTGGCGCTCACATGAAACATTTATGGATCAGTTACTTTGTCAAGTGCCAGTCTTTTGTTCCTTTCTTCCTGTCCCCCTTTTTTTTTGATGTGCCTTGTGACAGGTTTGTAACTGTACACATAAGCAAGATAACATTCTCCCCCCTCTGTTTCTCTTAATGTAGTTTAATCTGACGGCTGTGTTTAAAGGTAGACTGGATGATACTAGTAGAAGATTGTGATGACTCGCGGTTGCTGGAAATACACATCGAAAGCTAATTTGTTCAGTGCCATGTAAATATTAATATTTGAAGCGGGTAATAACAGACGTGCTGTCAGGGAATATGACACTTGTGTGACAGGGCGTCAGAATTTGTCAGAAGTCCAAATCACATACAGTATATGGAACTGAGTCATGTTGCATGTAAAAATATCCGCTTAGCCTGCTAACTTCAAGATTGGATTCCTCGCATCAAAAAAGAAGAAATGTTAATGAGATCTATTTAACATTTCAGTTATGTCACCGAACCAGATCAGGTTGTTTAATTTTTTTTTGCTTAAGTTTCCTGGTCCTCAGATATTTCTTCTAAGAAAAAAGCTCAGATGTTTCCTCTCTAAAATTTCAGAAAAGATGTCACACACTGCACCAAGATACCAGTGTCTGCAATTAAAGCTAAAATTTTACCACAAACTCAAATATTTCTCATCAAATTCATCCCAGAACAAATTCTATCTTTCCTAAGGAATTTTTAGGCAAAAGTTACTACTTAAATAAAGAATAACTGAAAACTCCACCGGGAATATCCCTAGCTCTGAAACAGTAATACAATTTATCCGAGTCCGATGAGGGCTAGTTTTAGGCAGAGCTGCTGTGAGAGCCAGCTGTGTGTGTTTTTCTTGGTGTTCTGTAGCTTATCTCTGTTCTGGTGTGGGTAACTCCTGTTGGTGACTTTCATTGTGTTTACAGTGGATGGGATTGAGGGGTGGAAGGAGCACAGACACTCGTTTCATCACTTCCTTCCTCTTCTCTGTTTTTATGAATTGATCTGTCATAACAACTGCGAGAGACATGAAGGAGAGAGAGGGACAAGGGGGGAGACTCATGGAAAGGAAAGAATTGTTGCATGTTGAACAGAAAGAGAACAATAGCAGCCATCCCAAGGCTAGAGGTGATCACATATTCAGAGAAGAGGTTATATGTTATTTTTATTTCCCAACTCCATCTGTGGGGCCGAGCGCTCGCAGTATCAGGGGTCTAAGCGGGCCAAAAGAAAACGTATTAAAACTTCATGAGAGAACAGTGTGTGCGCTTGCCTGTTTTGTCAGGGCTCATTTCGTTGGGTCGAAACGCTCTCGTGACATAAGCGGAGAAACAGGAAGTCTGGCTGCCATCTTTCACAATCTCATTCGAAACAGGAACTGAGAGCAGGCCAAGCCATGGCCCCTCGCTGCTGGCAGATGGGTGCCAACCGGTTGAAGGCAACGGGCACGGGGGAGGAGAGCCGCAGAGAGGGCTTGTGTCTGCGGTGGGCCCCCTGGGATCCCTTTCCCTCTCCTGAAGGGTCCGGAGGTGTGGTCACCGTCTGTTATGGGCATGGCTCGTGATGGTGTGTTTAGCACTTGCCAGCAAGAGCATTTATATGCAAATGCTAAACAAGCATTGGTGAGACTAATTACGGCAGATCCCATTGAGTGCGTGCCAGCTCAGAGAGAGGAAGGGAGGTCCTACAAGCTGGGGTTGACTTGCCCTACTTGTTTACTCATTGTCTTTCTTTATTAGCCCCTCATCGACACTCCTCCTCAACTTTGAGGGGGGTCTGTTTGCAGGGGCATCTCCTTTCTACAGGGAACTGACTCTAGGGCTTGATGTAGACGAGAATAGCGAGGAGTTCCTCAGTTCTCTATTAAGGTGGTGGGAAAACCAGGGTGTACCAGTTTATTGTGGTCAGGTTTATTTTTGGAACATGTTAGCTGGTTTGTTTCCTTTCCACGGGTCCACCAACTGGAAACGCAGCTGATTGACCATCTAGACTAGGGTTGTGCCGATAGACGATAGTATTGTGTATCGATGATAGTCAGAGATATCGCCTGTGGCTGATGCCTTTGACAATAGCAAGACGATTATTATTATTATTATTATTATTACCAGGCTAGTAATATTATCTAATTAATATTAGGGCTTATTTGTTCCATCATATTTCTTTTTCCATGTTTTTACAGTGTGGCGCATTAGAACCAATCACACATGATTCTGTTGACTTTATGAACGCAGTGGCCAATCAGAGGCGTTCAGATGAGTTATCGCTGAAACAGCGGAGTTTTGTTGTTGAGTGCTTACTGAATTCAGCTCTCTTGCGAATTCTGTCATCATAAACAACAAAGTGAAAGAAGAGATTTATTCATCATGTGTATCATATGTGTTGGTTAATCAGTTTAAAGTAGGACCTCTGAGTTCTGTTTGTTAGGGATTGTCTGTAAGCGGAGGGAGTGCGGGAGGGGGAGAGTGATGGGACACCAGCAGAAGAAAACTGGTGTCATAATTTAGGTACACCTGTAAGTGTAAAGGTGTACGAGTGCACATCTATAGACTGAGAGATGTGCACAGTCCGGGAGGGACAAAATGCATTCTCTAAGGCACTAAGAGCCCTAGAGGCAATTAGTGCATTTGAAGGTATAAATACCAAGAGAATGTGAGACGCTAGAACGGAGGTTCTAGTCGTGAATCGCTCTACCAACTCTAAATTCCTACCATTACAGACAGGGGCATGCCCTGAGTTTTAGCGAATAGGTCAGATATGATCGTCAAAGTAAGTAGGTATTTTGGAAGGTTTTTTTTTTTCCCGCTCACCTAGTGCGGAAGAGTTTGATCAAAGCTTGAGAATATTTGTTTTTAAGTTTCTTGTTTTTATTATTATTATAAAAAAATAATAATATTGATTATATTTATTGATATGATCAATATTATTATTATAATTTTTTATGACTATTTTACTTTCTTTCATGTAAAGCACTTTGAATTACCATTGTGTATGAAATGTGCTATATAAATAAACTTGCCTTGCCTATCATAAAGTATAGATAACTTCACTGATTATAACGGGAGTGTTTTTTATACTCGCGCTAGACTGAAGTCAGTTATGTTCTTTGGTAATTTAAGTGTTCTTTCCTCGTTTTCTGTTGCTGTTTTTTGAATAACTGAGGAAATGTAAGCATTATAATTAGTAACTTACAATGTTTCTATTAAAGTGTTATCATGTTAAATACAAATTCAGTTATATTAAAAACATTAGGCTGCTTTTAGCCTTATGCGGGAGGTGGTTCACTTTACGGCAATGAAACTAAGTAATTAAATAAATTAGCACAAATATATCGGTAAACTCGCAGGCTGGCAATAGGATGAGATGACGATTGAGCATATCGCCCAATACTAATCTAGACCAAGTTGGATCAGCTAGAAACCATTAAAGTTGTGTTTCTGCTGACAAGTCACCAAGTTGCTAGTGGATGTTAATAATCGCATTTGCATAAATTTGAACTCTCAACTTTATGCAAATTCTCAACTTTGTCACCGAAGCTCTCTCATGCCAGCTCAAATTGCATTTTCGCATTGAAGATTACAGATTTCCAGTTGTTGTCTTGGACTGCCTGTGTGAACACCCCTTAAAACCAGCTACCATCTGAAAATGGGTTTTCCAAAAAGGGGGGATGAAACCTCTTAACACATGCCCTCCTACAAAGGATGCTATAACTAATTACAAGTGGTGCTCAAAATGCATTTAGGTCAGCTATTTTAATCGTATGCAAATTTATGAGTGGAAGAGAGGGAAATATTAACTTTCAGAGTCAGTGGCTCGCTTTGACTGCGGACAGAGGCGGCATGTACTCAACTCTTGCAGTCCTGCCAGGGAACAGGGCTACACTTACTACCTTACAGTCCAGACATGAGCTTTAGAGGCTGTGCGACAACACAATAAATCAGCGTAAAGGACAGAGTTCACAAACCTGGCAGCACATTTTATTTGGCTAATTATTTTTAGGTGCTTGGTAATCTGAATTTATCATGCCGTACAGAGCGTGCTGCTCTAAATGTTTACACACAACAGCAGATCTCATATCAGCCACGCTTCAAAACGGACAGGTTTTTGTTGATTGAAAAGTGTCCCTCTCTTGCAGAAATGACAACGGTGCTGGAAGCAATTAGCTCTGATGGAATTATGGCAGAAGCGGGCAACTCTCCAAGAGAGAGACGAGAGGGCAGGCAATACCTCCATTTTGAGCAGAAATGTTTTTGAGGTGGAGGAAATGAATTTTGACAGTGTTTGAGACTAGCCAGAGTTTGGAGTTTGGGTCTGACCTCGGTGAAGATAAATCAACTGGAGAAGCTTTGCTCTGGTCTGGTTTCTCACAGACCAGCTCATCCCTCAGTGCTTGTTTCTCGTTGTGGTGCCTCTTTAGTTATGCTTGATAAGCAGGTATTGTGGGCCAGGGAGAGGCACTCTCTAACTCTGTTCCAGAACCTAGTGAGCTGCCTATCAAGACAACATTATAAGGGATCAATCATAGGCTTGCTGCCAGTGTGACAGCTGATCCAGACCGGTAGACAGCAACATTAATGCTGTCTTCTAAGATACTTGTTTCAATTTTTAATTTTTAATTTTTTTTCTTAAGCAGATGACAAAGTCAAAATAAATTTCATTCAGTACTAAAAACTATTAATAACTGTCCAAAACGGACTTTTTGTTTTCCCAAAGTGTGTGTGTGCTATGCATACATTCTTACAGAGTATCATGTTGTTAGTATAGCAGTATGCTAACAGCAAACTCTATTGGAATCAGTTATGTTTTACAACTCTCATATGCTCACAATTTTGCCACAGAAGGCAGCTGTCTAAGTAAGCCGTAGACAGCTAGGGAGCTCGCTAGCTTTTGGAACAGGGCCCATGACTGTGTACTGCAGCCATGCATGCTAATAATTAGCATAGAAGACAGACAACGTGAACAAGAAAGATTCTTACTGTCTTGTCATTCTTTATTTACACTCCCTCTTGAGTTTCACCACTATGTTGCCTTTTCACTGTGCCAAGCTCAACTTCCACACACACACACACACACACTTAAACACATAAATGCATGACTGTTTGTATGCACAGTGTCTGGTGAGGGGCATGTTTGGCTGGGATACGGTGGTTTGATCAAAGGTTGTGTATGTTTGTGTAAGCCATGGCTCTTCACTGAACACAGCTGGTCAGCACTGTTTCTCTTGCAGAGGAAAGCATAAGTTCTTCTAGACCTCTGCCTTGGACAAGGGTCTCTCTCTCTCCCCTCACTGTGCCAAACAACCGTCACGCACACATACAGTGGCCTAAAAAGTATTTAAACACTCAGTTCACACTTAAAATGTATGAATTTTATTACATTTGATAACCGTATCTAACTTCAATTTTTTACAGACATTTTTACAGTTATGTTTAATCAGCTGGACTTTAGTGGATGTATGAAGTCAGGTTATCCTCAAGTTCACACAGGTGTAGTTCATTAGTGTCCAAAATACTTTTGTATCTTCATTTTAAAGAACATGTCTACTTTTTCTTCTATAAGTCATATTTATTTGAATGTTTTAATGTTTTTTTTTTAATAGTGTGCATGCGCTACCTTTAATCAAAGTAAATGTTTTAATATTTTGTGATCAATGCAATCACATTAATACATTTTAACCCACTGTAAAAGACACTAGGCCTACATCACAATACCTGTTTTTTTGTTATTATTTAAATACATTTTCTTTATATTCCTGTCATATTTTCTTTTTTCAAATTCCTTTCTCTCCTAATTTTAACTTTTTTTTTGGTATTTTATCAAGGTGCTTTTCTTTTCATTGCCCTTTCTCTCTCTCTCCATAGGATTTTCTCCCCATGTCGTCCTGATTTTTTCTTTCTGTGTTGTGTGTTCAGAATTGAGAAAGGCATTCAGGGCCCTTAATCCCAATTCCCTCTATCAGGAATGCAAATGTGTGTGATTGTGTGACCCGCCAGGGCCTGGCAACATCTGCAGGGCTCAACAATAAGGGTGGCCCACTGGTCTGCAGCTGGTGTGAGAGCGAGTTTGGGCCAGTTGATGAAACTGTCACTCGCCCTGTCGGGTCACAACATCACTACGTTTTAATGCTTGAAAACATAAGCATATGGTTTGAGTTTTTTATTTTATTTTATTTTTTTATGGAATGTTGTTATGCATTTTGCTTGTTAAACTATGGTGACGTTATCTAGCTGGCAAACAAGTTGGTCAAAGTATCTGTACGAACTGACTTGAATTTATAAGTTTTATTTATATTTGATAAAACTGTGTTTTTTGTGAGGCCAAAAACCTGAACTACAAGCTTGATCAGGTCAGAAAGAAAAAACAAATCTTATAGTCCATCCCTGATCTGCATGAGGAGCCCCCCTCATACTCACACTCTCTGTGAATTCATTGTTTCTCTTGAAGGCACCATTAACCCTGTGCTGCATGGCCAAGCTCCCAGCCCGGCCCCTTTCAGAGGCCATGTCTCCACACCAAGTCTGTCCATCTGGACACTAGACATAACACACTGTTGAGTCTCCCTCAGCAGTGTGTCTGTGTATGTGGCTTTGGGGTGGGGGTGGCCTGGGTGAGGCCTTCTGTCAGGCTTGTGGTTGATACTCATCTGGCTGGTAGCAACTGAAGGATTCTTCCCCCATGTTTTACCCACTTCACGAGTCTAGGCGGAGCCTGTCCATGCATAGGAGCAAAGCTGTGCTGTCGGCCAATAAAATGTAGTTATTAGATTTGCACCCGCCCCTCTCTGACAGGTATCAGAGGAGAGAGAAATGATTGTTTGGATTGTCTCTGTTTTCGAAATGATAAATGAATGGTAAAGCGCAACTGACAAAGTGAATCTGTGTCAAAGCCAAGTGGCGCTGATTGAATTACAGTTTCAGAGACCTAAACTCTGGCCACATTCCTGCATTGACTCGCAAGACGCAGCGTTGGCTTGTACGAACACATACACACAAAGGCTTCATCTATCTGTTGGGTGAATTCAGGTGAAGTGGGCCACAGTTTCACATTGACATGACTGTTACAATGTGGCCCGGTTTACCTGAATTTACCGTTTGTTAGTGATGCCCAGTAAGAAAAATAATGTGTGTGTATTTATTTATTTATATAATATTACATTATATGTATTACAAAAATAGCTTTAGTATTATAATCTATGGAATAAAATAATGAAAATTGGACAGATATATTTATATTTACTGTATATAATTATATTTTTATAGCATATACTACTACTAATATATTGTGATTCTTAATAAAAAGTAATACAAATTGATGAAATGTAATCTAGATTATATTTTAATATTTTTATACTATCTATCTATCTATCTATCTATCTATCTATCTATCTATCTATCTATCTATCTATCTATCTATCTATCTATCTATCTATCTATCTATCTATCATCTATCTATCTATATATCTATCTGTTTGCTGTCTGTCTGTCAATCTTTTATTTAATTTTTATATTATTTGTAATTCTTATACTGTATCTATTTGTCTTTTTGGTTGTTTCTCTTGACCTTACAAACTTGCAGTGATTGCTAGTTTCCCGTTTTGTAAAGTAGCACACTTTCTGGTGTGCGAGCGAGCACATGGTCACACACGGCCACACACCCCTCGCATTCAGCAAATGGTGGACAGCAGGGGAGTGGGTGTGCGTGTAGGTCCGTGTATGGATCCCCCTGCAGTCACACACTGTCTTCCTCACAGCATTTATGTTGGAACAGCGGTGCCGGCCATTGTTATCAAAGGCGCGATTAATCATTACATTTGTGCAAAGCAGGGGCGCTGTTGCCATGGGGACCCAAATGATCCGCACTGCTTTGCATATCAACAGAAAAGTTTACAATCGTGGCAGAGCAAGGGCGAGGCCTCAACTGAAACCTACCAACCTGCCTCGGTCTTGCTCTCTCTCTCTCTCTTTCCCTCTTTCATTCTCTCATTCGCTCTTAGTGGATGTTCAAATAGCTAATCAAGCTAATCAAGATGGCTCCTAATGAGCCGGGCCTGATCACACAGAAGGAAAAAAGTGTTAACTTTATCTCATTCACATTGATTCCACTCTGTTTAATATCAAATGCGTCCACTAATAAACTTCACGATACGAGAAGTGAAACTTTTCACCTTTTTTCTCCCACCGATCAGGCAGTGTTATGACATCATGCGATGCTTAACCGCTTGAGTAATCTGCTGGACAGAAGAGGAAGTGAAAGCGAGAGAGAGACTTGGCAGTGCTTGAGGAGAAGTTTGAGGGTTATTCAGCGTCTGAGGGTGTTTGCTGTCTGCTGAGAGCTCTGGAATGTTCTTTGTAATGCGCTCAGACCTCAAGCCCTGACCTGCCCGAGCTAAAGAGCTTCTAGTGACCCCCGAAACACTCAGAAGGACTTGACAGCGTAGCTATAACACGCCATTCGTGCTGAGTGCTTCGTTTTCAGTCAAAACACAATGCGACCGCTTTCAAACCATCCATATTTTTTAATTATCTGTGTCGGACACATATTCATCCTGTTTGTTTAGCCATTTCAAGCAAACTCTGCTAGCTGGTTATGCTGGAATGGTCTCTCAGCAGCCAAATGGGATTTATATATGTAAAGGTTAGCGTGGAAAACGGGCCCCAGTTTGGCCCTCTTTTTAGAAACTACAGTGACTGACTATAGCAAAACAAATCTGGACATCATCGAGGACTATGGGATTGTTGAGTACACCATATTCATCAGGCATTTTGTGAAAGTGTTACACAATTTTCAGAGCATAAATCCTTCATTGTTTACTTAAACAAACACACTCGCGACTCGATATTCTGGAAACCAGATTTTGTCCATTCTTCACATTGCATGCCATTCATGTGACAGCTCTGATTACATGTTGCCAGTTTATTAACAGTTGGTTAACAGGATTTCATGGAAGTAGGTGTCAACATGGCTGTTTTGCGTTTGTTCATCTTTATAGTATGTGCAGCAGGTTTGGGGGCGATAAAACACACACACACATATACAATCACAGATACTTCAGTCTGTGAGTTTTTTCATGCCCGTAGTACAAGAGGAAGTTTTTCTTCTGTAATTACATGCAGTCCTGACACATGTTTATGCTAGGCTCCGCCAGAGCGAGGCTCACTTCATGACAAAATAGCACTTAAAATTCCTCCCCAAATCATTTATCAGTGCCTTATTCTTCTCACTCCCTCCATTTCCGGTCACTCGCTGTCAGAAAGGTTTGGTGAAAGAAGGTATGGTGTGCATGTCGTGTGTATAGTGAAATGTACACACCAGCCAGGGTGAGGATGAATGTCGTATGTGGCATCTGTTTAATACAACCCAGCATGTGTTTCCTTTCATTTATTTATTTCACTCTTTAAATAGACGAAGGAAGGAAGAAAGGGAGAGAGTGGAAAAAGATTCTTTGCGTATTTTCTAAACGGCATATTTCCATACTAATCTATTACTTTCATTACTGTATGTTCAGTATTGTGCAGTACGTATACTTTACCCAGTATGCAAATGTATTAAAATCATACGATAAACAGAGGAGCTACTCTGAAACTAATTGTTAGAATACTAAAATGTGTTGTATACAACTAGAGGACTGTGCTCAGGATTCTGTATCCCACAATGCAACACGTTCAGTAAATGATCTCAATAGGGTCTGGAAGTAATATCAATTTTCTTAAGCGGACTATAAAGTGTGGGCATTTTTGCATTCAATTGATGAGTTGATAAAACTTTACAATAAGGTTTTAATTGATGCATATTATTTTTACTGCAATTATGTAGGTTAATCTTAATTTATAAATGTATTAGTATATGTAGAAATTATTATTAACTCAAATTAATAAATGATTAGTTCAGGATAACTAATGCATTACCTGATGTTCAGGAATTGTTTTTATATATATATATATATATATATATATATATTTTATTTTTATTTTATTTCACCATAACATTTTTATTGATCAAATGGGAACTTCTGCTTCTGTGGCAAATGTTTTTCACTGAACACTACATATAGTTTTATAGTATTTTTAAAAACTAGTACGCATTATACAGTGGTCTAGTAAGAGATATACTAATATTCCATTCAGAACATAGCCCTTGTTGACTGTGGTTCTAGTGTATAACTCCACAGAGCTTAAGGAGTATTTCAAATGCATGTCTGTGCTGAATGGTGGTGCGGGAAGTGGTGTGGTCACTATCTGCTGTTTTATGTGGAGGATAAGTCTTTGTGGATGTGTAGCGAGCTGGCAGAGCACAGCACGGTGATATTGAGGTCAGCTGTCCAGAATGATCTCATGTTAAGGAATCGGCAAGTCAGCAGGGTCAGAGCAGAAATGCTATGACGACACTTTCTCCATGCCGATAAGGACTTGCCCTCTTTTCTCTCTTCTCCTGGGAAACGGAGTGAGAGAGTCCCACCGGCACAGATCATACATTGTTCGCGCACACTCATTCACCTCTTTTATGAAAGAAGCTACCTTGGCTTTAAGTTTTTCTTCACATTTCCCAAGCACAATCTCTCTCTATTCCAGTTTCTTCCACCACACACAGCTTGTGAAGTTCTAAACAAATATCAAAAATAGCTTAAAATAGCCGTTGGGACGTTTCCTGGATGTCATGGTGGTGCTAACCGGTGCCTGAACAATCCCTGCCTCTGTTTCCCATGTTGCTCTGACTCTCAGCCTGGCGGACGAACTGAGCTCAGGAATTCGGCATACGGGCAACAACAGCGGATTCCTCCTGAAGAGTTCCGTTTGGAAAGCATAGGATTGTAAACAGATAATGGCTCTCATGCAGAAAGGAACCGGAAGTGGGAGGGATCAGGCCACGTTGGTGCTGGAGTGTGTGAGTGTTTTTTTTTTTTTTTTTCAGCACATGTGACATTGTGTAATCTTAAGGTCTTAATTTGGCCATTTGAATGCTTGGATTGGTGTAACAAACGTGATAGAACACTGTAAGGATCTTTGCGTATCTGGCCAAACGCACACACACATCCTACCCCCGGTCGCTGCTGTTAAAAGATGGAGCTCTTTGTGATTTTGAGGGTGTGTAGATGTAAGATGATCAGCTCTGTTGGGGTCAACTTTGCGCCGCCTGCAGCTTAAACTTTCCCATCGTTTCGCTTTTCAATGAAGAAATTCCCCCGGCACGGACACATTCTGCCACACACACACACACACACACACACACTGCCACACAAACATATGTCTATAATTTATGGCTGCAAAGTCCTTGATCAATTGATAGCAGCAAATGCTTTGGTAAATAGAGTTTCAGACATATTGCCAATAGACTTGGGCTATTGATCGGAGTGTAAATTAAAAACTTAATCAGGTCTCCGAGATAAGATTTATCTCTGCCCCTAGCAAATTACAAGGCGGGCTCGGAGTCAGGCGAGGCGGCCAGCTGTGCCCTAGGAGAGCGTGCCAGTCCCGGGTATCAGACCGCACTCCCTTCTGCCTGGCTGCGGTCTACACTCACTCAGAAAATCTTTGCACGCTCCCTTTCCCGGCCCATTGAGTGTGCTTAGGGCATTTGACATAGTGGATTACATTGTCAAAGTCTTGAGAAATCGGGATTGGCTCTAAAAAGATTGCTTGTATTTATTTCATGGATTGACTTGTTTTGTAATCCTCTTCCCCGCATTTTCACACTCTCGACTCGCCTTGTGATGAAATATGTAAATAATCGTTAAACTTTCGCCTTGTTTCCTCAATAGCCACAACCCCCCCCCCCCATTGGTCATTTTCACAATAGCATTTCCACGTCCATTTATGCAGCCTATCATTGTATACATATTCAGCACGAGCCATATTTTATATGTATTAAGACAATCCCTTTGAATTGCACATTGATTAGATTATGGATTTTTACAGTAATTGCGAAGCTGAGATTTTCTCTGTCCCAACCTGTCTCCATTATTAACATTGGGAAATGAGAATGCATCGGAATAGAAGCTGCTTGTATCTCGGTGTAGGGTTGACGCGCCAATAGAATAACCACCGATTTTGTACGATAATTGGTGTTTACCGATTTTTCAAACTTCAGTGGCATTGTGCTCTTTGGATATCTTCCTTTCTCTGTAATTAAAACCAACATTTAGTCTGTGATTAGAGGATGTACTAGACTCCTCTGTGGGATTATACTGCTCTCATTATCTCTCCATTCTGCTGCTCATATTCAGAGAAGATAGAAAGACAGGAGGAGGAAGAGGAAGGAGCCTAATTGCTAGATCACCAGATTTAGTCTGTAGGTGAACTTTAGGAGGCCCAGGAGAGTAAATCTGCCTGGAGATGCTAGTACCTTTTTATAAATGTTTTTTTTTTCTCCCCTCAATCAGTATTGCCATTGGTTTTTGTTTAAAAATATCTTAATATTCCTAAAACAATTTTAATTTATTTATTAAGGCTTGTACTTTTACCAGCATTAGTTTCCAGGTTAGTTATTAATACTGAGGTTTAGTGTTGATCTGGTTGGTGAACCAGTATAGTTTTGATCTTCACCAGCAACACTTAGCTGGTCAGAATCTTTAAGAACATGGTTTACTAAGAAAGTTGTCCTGGTTAGGTTAATTAAAAAAGCATCCCGTGATGGGAGCTAATGTGTAAAACCCAACATATGCTGGTGACTAGCCATTCTGGTCTTTTTAGCGGGGTCATTCATGACGTCTCTTGTGATGAGGGAGGTATCCTCACCAAAAGGCCACGTTAACTCCTGTCCTCCCAGGTGAAGGGGGTATTGAAGGGGTAAGTAATAGCCTCTCTGGCCAGATAAGCTGTGGAAAGACTGGTTTAGTTAGGAAAAGTGTAGGGGGATTTTAGCTTGATAAAACCACTCTTTCCCTCTGTAATACCTAACAGCTAAAATCAATACATAGGATAATACTGCCGCAGTTGCTTTTGTCTTCCGCCACGCTCTGCCCACATAGACTGCATCAAAATAAGTGTGTGCGTTAGTAGATGCCTGCGTAACTGGCAGGAACTGATAGGCTTAATCTACTATATTTTAGATTTACTGATGTATTGCTAATTTAGTTCCTCTCGAGATCATGCATAACTGCATGTTTTTTTTTCTCCCATATCACACTTCACTTTTCCCTAGATGAGAACCTGTGTGTGAGCCTGTGTTGTGAAGTTACACATGTAGGTCATATGGTGTTAGTGAACGGAGTGTTACTTCCAAAGGCTAAGAAGCAAAAGGGTGTGTGTCTGTTTTTACTCAGGTGTAAATCAGGAGTAAATCTGAGCGAGGGAAGTTCCTGTCAGCACCTTGATATTTCTGGAAGTGTGTGTCTGAGTTTTTCTCTCGTCCACCTAACTTTGTGGCTAAAAACATTCAGCTCATGCCTGCTGGACTTCATCATATACGGCCTACTCAAAAACACTCTGGATATTTTCTGTACTTCTGCAACCTCTTTAAGTTAGAAATGGTGTTTAAACATTGCAGTTTATTTTACTATGAGTATTAGCCAAAGCTGTGGCCTAGCATTTAGCTCACATGGTGCTATGTTGATCCTCTTCCTCTCCTCCACATCATTTCCTGTCTTCTCTACTACTGTACCTATTAAAGGATTAGGTCTCTTCTGTGTCTTTTTCATGAATTTGAGAGACGTATTGCTATTGTGAAAAAGAAGTACACATTAACATACTTCTGAAAAGAGGAATGATTTAAAATAATAAAAAATAATATACTTTAAAAGAAAATATGCAAACTGAATATGTTTTCAGACACTGAATTCCAGGTTAATTGCAATGAAACAAAATGTATTATAGTTTAAATTCATGTTAAATGCAAATATTTTTTGACCCACTTATATAGCACTAAAAGTACTTTTCAATTGTACTTTTAAAGCAAAAAGTTTTATGTCACATTACACTTTTTTTTTTTTAAATATTGTGTTTAAGTACACTTAAGTGTCTTTTTATCTATTTAATATTACATTATCTGCAAGTACAGTACAGTAAAAGTATGAAAAAATGTACAAATTCTGAAGTATACTTCTTTTCACATGCGTAGTTTAATACTAAGACTCAGGGATTTGCTCATTTCCTTAATCGCAAGTATGAATCTTCACAAGCACTGCTAAAAATGAAAACTGCATATTTTAATTGTAAGACCACTAGTAAAGTGATGCTGTTTTCTATTCCGGCCTTCTCAGCCGTCATAGTGCAGCTGTAAAATATTGCCCCAGGTGCCGAGAGGTTAGCCTGTGACATCCTCACCCAAAGTGCAGTGTATTAAAAAGCAGTGGGGCCCCAGATCTCAGTATATCACAGAGAGAGAGTCTATGATAAGGCCTGCCTGCTTGCACGTGGATCAATGAAGGTTACTGACATCATATCACAAAGTGATAGCCAGTGCTTTACCCCTGGCTATTTATCAGCCCACAATCTCACGGAGAGAGTACAACGAGGGGCTCTCTGCTTTCTCTCCGTTACCCCTTACAGCTTTACCCACACCTCGACCCCCCCATCCTTTCGCCGTGTCACCTGTCTATCAACTGCTGAAGTGCTTTGTTGGTGGGCCGTACACATCAATGCTACTCAGATGCTTTAGCACTACAATAATCTTTCTCACATTCGCCTCTCCGCCTTTCTGTTGTTTTTTTTCTCCGTGTCAATACTGTGCTGTGTTTGGACTCAGCGAGCTGTTTCCAAAGGCCTTAATTGGCTATTGAATGCTTTCATTTTTTTTAATCAAGTATTTTGATCATGGCCACATGTATCGAGCGTACATTTGTGTACTATAATTTCCCATCCTGTAATCTTGTGCCTCTTGAAGCTGAGCAAAATGCTTTTCGGTGTAGGGAGACAAACATCTGTGTCCACGGAAACATTGAGGACCTTCACATCTTTACTGACCATTTTTCGCCCCTCGTATGTCTCTCTCTTTGTCTCACTTCCTGTTATTATCCACAGACTTCTTTGCTTTGTCAAGTTTTCTGTGTGTCAGCTTCATTCTGTGTGACCATGCCTCTGTGTTAGTGTGTGTGTGTGTGTGTGTGTGTGTGTATGGGCGCTTATACTCTCAGGTAGCGTATGAGTTCCATTTATCAGCTGCCCGGGGCACATTGTAGAGGATTTCCCCCAATGGGTTAGTGTGTAACTGCTCTGTCAATACCTGCTTGTCAAGGCAGTGGAGAGCAGAGGGAAAAAGACCCCTCACTCTGTGAACCGAAGCCACTTATTGAGCAGCCAATAGCTATTTACCTCCTGACAGGAAGGGGGAGAGAAGGCCCCAGCTGAGGTAGTCAGACTTTACCTCTCTTTCCCGCTCTCTCTTTCTCTGTCATTTGTTTCCTCGTCTTGTTTAGTGTGGTTTTAAGTGGACTTATGAAGGATACATTAGCAGTACAACCTAGCGTCGGTGTATTTTGTTGATCAATAGCTGTGGAAGAACAGATCAAGAGCACGCTCGAAGTGATTGACCCTCCCAATTTAGAGATTTTCACACTACTGTAACACTAATGTAACATTTCCACTAAGCTCTGAGCTTTCCAGACTGAATTTTCTTACTTGCTGTGCAGAGTTTGGAGGGAAATCAGTGGATTTAAATGTGGTAAATTGTGTTCAGTGGAGCTGAGAGTACTACACCCAAAGTTTGGGAGGAATTAGTTCATCTAGTCCTGTCAATCACAACACTTAGTGCTTAGTTCACCATGAAAATGCCTCTCCTGGCATCCCTTCAGCACTCTAATCTCTACTATTAATTAAGTCCAAAGGGGAACCAACTTGATTTGAGTTTCTTGTTCTGACCCATACTTAACTTTATCCTTTTTCTTAAAAAAAAAAAAAAGAAATATATATATATGTATGTGTATTATGTTCATTTTTATAGCTATATACTTTACAACAATCTCATTTAGCCCATCTGTGTCCTGAGGAATTTTATCAGTAGAATTTAAGGTGATATTGAGGTCGCTTGAGCTATGAAAAAGCAACATCTGAGCAATAAAATGCCTTCCCTTCTGGTGTTAGTTGAGTGTTTGTGGTGCAGTGATCTGTGTCTTGTGCTCTAAAGCCCAGTTTCCTCTGCGGAATCGCAGTGTTGACAGAGCATCTGGATCGGGGTGAGCTGCTCCGAACACGCTCAGCGCTTCTCAGTGTGGAGGTGACCCAACCCAGGCTGACTTTCATCTGGCGGTCACACCCTGCCTGTAACCCAGCCCCGACCCCCTTCACCCCCTCCGCCCCTGAGCCACAAACACCTCTCTCCTCTCCTGCCCCATCGCCTGCGCCTCACCATGAATGCCTGTTTTGATGGATATTTCATTTAAGCTGATCTACTTTGATTCAACAAACAAAAGGAGCTTTCTCTGTGATCTGCATTTTTTTCCCTCCTCTTCTTTCCGTCCGCTTTTGTTTTCTTTAAACTTCTCACTCTCTCCCTCTCCCTCTCTTTCTTTGTGGGTTGAGCGGAGCGTTGTGTTCCACGCTGGGCTGTTGGTGGCCTGTTGGGACACGTTTGGTATACCTGAGTCACAGAGCAAATGTTTAACTCATGCAGGTCCACAAAGAGAACACACACACATGCATACATGCATGCACAGCTGTCCATATCAACCTAGCATCAGGCCTCGAGACATCAAAAATCTGTACGTTAAAGCAGGCGCGCACACGCAAGCTCGATAGAAAACAAAGCAAAATCATATGCCCGCACAAATGGCCTTTCAAACATACCACACACGTATCCCCCTCGGTAACCCGGGCGCCTTCCCGTTGCCAAATTGGAAATGTATTTCATGTTTATTAAGTTGAAATGAGACGTTAATTCTGCAAAAAAAGCAGAAGAGTCATGCTAGAGCAGCATCTGAAGATGTCCCGCTGTTAAAGGACAGCTGTCCAAACAACGAGAGGGGGGAAAAGAACTAGAAAAACACATTATATAAACATTTGACAACAGTTGCTCTGTAATCTGGTATTACTTCCACAAGCGGAGGAGAGACCCGTGGTCCTGGGTTGGGCCGGGCTGAAGGGGGACACCACTGCGGTGGGGTTGAAGCCTGGTGTGCTGAAGAGGTCAGTGGCAGATGAGAGGGAATGAGGATTCATGGAAATCCCGCTGAGGAGAGCTAATCACGTTTGATGTGCATGTGAACCCGAGCAGGTTCGTTGTAGCACTGTCCTCGTGTGTGAACCGGGCACAGTGACCCACTAATTGGCTGCCATGGTTTTCTAGTCTCATAAAGCTGTTTTTATTTTAAATTCCAAAATACACTGCACCCACATCTGCCTATTTTTAAAGAAAGATTACACTTCTCATGTCTCTCTTTCCTGGTGTGTGTTTGTGTGTGTGTGTAAGATGATGGTTAAATGCTTGGGGGGGTTTCCAGCGTAAAACCTCCCTGGAACAGAAGGAGGTTTATGTCCTTGGCCTACTAGTGGGTGGCATCCCAGCATTCTCATGTACATTGCAATTATGTGTCAGACTGTGAAGAAAAGAAACGTGCACGTTTTGCTCTGATACATTTATCTGTGACCAAAACTAAATAGTAGCCTACACCATTAGGTTGTACTAGTAGACTAGAAGTCAGCACATGTCTTGACACTGAGCCATAGTGCTCAAGAGGATAATACAAAGTTGTATCTAGCTATTGTGAGGTAACCAAAATATAATAAAGTAAAAAAAAGAAGAAATGATGCGTTTCTTGTTCTGATACATTCATCCATGTTTGAAACCATATGGTTTGCTATCAGCAGCTATGAGAATGATGCTTACTAAAATATAAAATGATAGATATTAGGATGTATTAAAAGAGAAATGTTATCAGTGGTGAGGCAGAACAGGCTTTTATATCAAATCTTTGGAGAGGAAGAAAGAGAAGAGCGATGAGTAAGGAGATGAGTGGTGGTGAGTTGTACCAGGATAAAGTAGTTAAAAGTGAGTCAGCTGCTTCTTTGGTTCTTATCACAGACACGCAAACATACACAGACTTCCCATGCCCCGACTGTCATCTCTTTTAATATTGTTTTGGAGCTGTTCAGGTGTGGCTACCTTTGGCAGCAAAACCTAGTGCTTAGGGCAATAACAGGCTAGTAGGCAGGGTGCCAGTTCAACTCTGCAAACTTTTAACTTCTTCAGCTACTCCCTCTCTTTCTCTTCCTCTGCTTATGTCTGCCTTTCCCAAAGAGAGATTGACCTTTATACAAGCCTTGGAACACTTCAGCTGTAACAGACTTCAAACAGAGCTCAAAAGGACTCTGGGAGAAAAGAAAAAGTGTCTATTAAAACATACTTACAGCCCTTATTTGCTCCTGTGATTCTGTGGGCATGTAAGTGACTTGGAAAAACAAAAAGTGAGCGAGACTTACACAAAGACACTTTTTCTCTGAGCTGGCCTCAGTCTTTTAAGGATGTGATCTTCCCACATCAGAGTTCATAGAGTAGAGGTCACGTCTGGAATCACTCTCCGTGCTTCATCTCTTGCTCACTTCTAACCCTCATAAGTCAGACGTTCTCCACAGAAATGCTGTGGTGAAGGTATGAGGTTGAAGCAGCCAGACAGACTATCGTGCAAACAAATAGATAGCCAGAGTGCATTTTCGGTCAGCTCTGGTAAATCTGAGGACATTTTGTCACGGAACGGGGCTGTTGGAAAAAGTTAAGATGAGCACAGCTGAACATAGCAATCTGGCTGCTCAGCACTGATTCATTAGTGACTCATGTGCTTGATGCCAGTATTCCTGGCTGTTTTTAAAAATAAACCTCCCCATTTCTCAACCTCATCTCGCTGAACTCTACATAATAGATGAATTTATTAATTCACTCACCACAGCTTGTCTTGCTCAATCATTACTCCGTCCCAGAGTTGAGGAGCCCCAGAGGACTAGAACAGCGCCTGCGTTCCCTCAGGTTCCTGTCAACCGTTCAGAAACCTACAAAGATAGCAGAAAAGCGCAAGACTGGTTGAGTTGCTACAAAGGCCTTGCTTAAGCTACAACCCTCTTTTCACCCTGCTGCCATTAGAAGATCAGTGTAATAAATACGTTTTGGTCAGAGCTTTGGCTTAGTGTTCAGATGGTGCTCATGCAGGGAATTTGTTAGAATCCTGCATTTCCGATTCAGTTGTGCATCTTTTCCTATTGTTTCCTTCCACTGCCTTTTAATTGAAAGTGATGAGAACAGTAGCTATTTAGAATTGACATGAAAAACTAAATCCTGTGGAGGCAACCTTCCCAACTTTCAAAAGGATTTTGTATTGTAAGCCTTAATACAATTTTCTAAAAACTATTCCTTTGTGAGAAAGCAATCAAGGTCGTTCTGTCCGTGGAGTGGGACTCTTTTATTAACCCTGGTCTGTTTAAGGCTGTATACATACTCAACATGCGTGTGTGTTTCATTTCTAGCGTGGTCATGTAGATGTTTTTGTTTGCACAGTAGTACAACAGTAATTAGAAGCTATAGGGACCGTTTTATTTGCTGGCTGCTGGGGTTAAGCTGTCATTATGAAAATGTCCGTCTTTCCTCTGCTGATACCTTTCTTCAGCTTTTGTGTGGAGATCTGTGCTTTAATTACAGGTCTGTGAGTGATGTCACTGTTGTGGCGTCTCCTGCCATTCACCCGCCGCCTCCCCATTCCCCCCATACACGTGTGCTTAAACACACACCTGCCCCAGCTGCCCTCCAAACCTACCTCCATCTCACCCCTGAGTCCTCCTCAGCCACACCGGTGCTCGGATCTAAACAACTCCCACCTAACCCCAACCCCCACCCATGATTGTTTAGAGATGGCTTGATTATTTGTTCTGTGAATGCGGTTATTTAACTTTCGTCCTCAAGCGGAAGATAAGGAGCCCTACAACTGTTGTAACAAGTATGAACTTGTGCCAGAACGGAAAGAAGTTGGTATATACGCTCTTGTAAGCAAGTGTCTCTCTCACTTTTTTTTTTTACACAGATGTACACTTAATGCATGAGTTTTAAATGTATGGGAGTATGCAGGGGACGTGTCTTTGAGTGATTTGGATTCCTCAAGAGGTTATTGCAGGGAAGAGAACAAGAAGTGGAGACACGCCACTGAGTGAGAGAACATTTTAATGGTGGAACAGCGGACGCGTGAAACAGCTGGAGAAGCAGGATAAAGGCATGTTCAAAGCAAAGCAGTGTGGATGTCATGTATCAGCACTACACCTGACCTAGGGAATGCGTTACCGAAAAGGCCACAAAAACCGCCCGGAGACCATGGGGCTCTTATCGTAGATGTTAGATGACCCTGCTAAAAAAAAAGGAGAAGGATCCATCATGAAGTCTAAGAGCCCTGCAGAAAATAGGATTGAAGGCTTTCTCTCTGCTTTTTGTATGTGCGGAGAGAGCAAGGGGAAATAATGGTAGGTAATGTTATCTTGTTCACAGTTACAAAAATCCTGCTCAGAGAATTCTATGGGGTTTCAAGTTTCTAATATGTATATAAAGTTTCTCTGGCACAATGGAGCTTTTGTGGAGTGCAAAATGACCCCCCCCCTTGCCTCTCTCCCTTCGTTAAAAAAATGCATTCATATGCTAGCAGAGCTACGAGTGCAGACTCAAGTTTCTGCTATCTTTATGTGTTGTGTCGTCACGGAGCCCCCGCGGGCTGAAATGTGCATCTCATTCACCAGCTCCGGCACTCTGCCAGCACTGCCAGTGCTCCTTCCAGACATGGATTAGGGAGAAAATCTGTGAGAAACAACAGGCTTCTGACAAAAAAAAAAATAGCTGAAATGACAGGTAACCCAAGTCAAAGAGAAAGACAGCGAAAGAACGAGAAAGAGAGAGAAGGCAGACAATAATTACAGAGCTTTTTGTTTTCAGGGCCACTTTTAGCTGGCTACTTAAGTGCCTGATCCCAAATATATGCCTTGTAATTATAGTAGTGGGCCCCATTAGGGCATAGGTCTTTGGGGGGATTATGCTTTGTGTGTGTATGTATGGTGAAGTAAGAGATGGCACAGTTGTGTACCATATCCTTGTCCTTGATTAGCTGTAGATGCTTGGGTCAAGTTGGTTGAGTCAAGTCCCCGGTTTGCCCATGTGAGGGAAGCACAGTGTTTGCTTCCTGCTTTCTGGTCAGTTAGTGCAGTGAGTGCTGCCTGAAACGCCCATTCTCAGAGTTCACAGCTGAAACATACAACCTAATTCACATCTGTGAGTGTCTTCTCACTACAAGCGTTCTTCTCGCTCTTTCTTTCACTGTGTGCTGATGCAGGGAGATGTATGGTGATTATGACAGGCCGTCTCAGTGATGACTGCCCAATGTGGCGTGTGTCATGTCGAGTTGACTGGGACTTTTTGGTGGGGTGTCCATAGAGGCAAAGCGGTAGGAACACCACCAGTGCTGGGTATCATTAGACTGAAGGAGACAGTGCCAGACCTCACTTACAGGGGAATTTTCAAGCCATGGCACCCGGCCAGATCCTTCCATTTTCTTACCCCTTGTAGATTAGCATGGTGACATACAAACACAAGCTTAGAGGAACAAATGGCATGGAGCCGTGCCTTGAGACTTAGCAGTGGAGAAGAGGAGAAGGTGATGGCGAGCAGGGGCGTAGCTGTGCCTGTGTGTGTGCTTGTGGGTACATCAAGCCAACCTGAGAGCAAAAGAGGGAGATCTGCCTCTTTAAGCTGTTAGCTTTCCTAATAGATTCTTAAGCACTGGCTTTAGTGCATGTTAAACCAGGATTACCCAATCAATTATGGCCAGTACAAACATGGATTACTTAAAACACTACATTTTTCTTGTGCAGAGGGTAAAAACAGGGCAAATGAAGGGAACAGCTCCAGTGGTGATAAGACATGCAGCTCATCCAGGCCAGCTTGACCCTTAGCTAAATGGATGTTTTTTTGTCAGAGGTTTGTCAGGAAAAGGACATTGCTTGGCCTCTTCTAGATCCACACTTTAGTGATATAATCTTATAGTAGCTAGCTTTCAGTGTGGCCATGATAAAGGTGTTATGCAAGATGGGTTATATATGTGTTTAATAGTTTCTTTGACAATAGAACAATAACATGAATGAATTGCATATTTCTTTAGCTGACGTTTGTGTGTACGTGTCTGTGTTCTGGCTGTGACCTTCCTGAAACCTGATCCAGAGGGTGTAGCGTAGGGTGAACATGCTGATACACCACCATCTCCGCAAATATACAGAAAGGGCATAACACTGTGTCTGTTTACTTATTTTAATCTCAATTAGCAGCCAGAGTCTTGCTGCACCGTGTGAAGCAAGTATGGACACATTCTTGCCAAACCAGCTCTGTGTGTATGTGTGTACTTCTGCGCTTGTGTGTGTGTGTATGCGTTTAATTGAGCTCACCTCTCAGTGAACCAGTACATACTCAGTGCATGTTGTAAGCACATGATGGTTGGAGCTTGCCCACACTGCCTGTTCCCTTTCCTTCGTTCCCTCACTTTTCCCTGACTCACTTTTCCATGACACCTTGACTGCCTGTTGTGTCATTCCGTGAGTTTCTTTGATGGAGTATTTTACTCAGGCTTGCGGTGTGAGTTGTCCCTTTTAGACGATACACAGAGCCTTTGAAAATAGCTTGTATGTCATCTTAACCTCCAAGTGAGGGATCAGCCCATGTTGAAAAGAGTGCTCAAGGCGAAAGAGAGCAGGAGAATCCCACTGGATGTCTTTTATAAACCCTTTCCCCCTTTACATTCCTGCGCCATCCCTCTCTGCTCCCATCTCTGTCCGGGTGGCGAGTGAATGGTGACTGTAAACCCTCTCTACCCTTCCCTCTGGCAGGGTGACAGTGGTAGGAAATAAGAGTGGCCTAATCAGGCCTAATAAGAATGTGTTAGTGACGGGGGGGTGCTGTTGAAAGGGTCTGAGTCCTCTGTGGAGACACAAATAGACAGAAGACATGCCGGGTATTGAGTTACTATGTCTGGGCCGAACTAGAAGAGCTCTCTTAGTGTCTCCTACATAATGTACTAACACAAGGCATGACTTTACTGCCAGTTATTATAGCTACTGTCAGCGGTACACAAGAAAGTGGCTGCATGTGCTTTTGTTACATGGGTTAACAACACACAAGAGTGCCATGAAAAAAAACAAAACCTAATTGTAGAACTGTATTTAAGTCATTGTGTATTGTGTGCATTGCATTTTAATGTGTTCTGAGTAAAAAAATAAAAATAAATAGAGCATCACGTCATTGACCCACGTCTGATACCGGTGATGTAGTGCAATGCACATTTTGTTGGCTTAAAACGTGTGGCACTTGTAATTCAGATTTTCTTTGTCACTGTAGCAACATTTGTCTTTTATATCGTTTGCGATGCGTCTGTAGCACATCTGTTTGTTTTCTAGCGTGAGAATATGATCCCATCTTTATCACATTTGTGTCATCAGCTGTGGGAGCCCTCGGGCTAACTCCCACCTCAGAGCAAGCTGAGAGACAGGGAAAACACAACACAAAAAATTTGACTGTTTTACCCCCTTTAGAAATGAATCCTACTTAATTAAGAAGCAATGAAGAATCCACAGATAGCATTCTGTAATTAGCTTAAGCAGGGGCTGCTGTAACCAGATCCACTGCATTAATGACAACATAAGGCCCTGTGAAAAGCATCATTGTTCTCCGGATAATTGTCCTTTTAGTTAACGGAGGGCAGGGGAAAGGCTCTCCTTGTTAGAGGATCTTGGCTGGGGCTGTCGACAGCCAGGGGCACAGATAAGAATGGGTATCCAGGGATGGGGCTGGCACTGGCCCTGTGCCCACTATGACAAGCCCACTTGTGCCCTCTGCCGAAATCCGGATGGCATGTATAGGAATTAGGCCTCCCCTGGGTGTGAAGGGGGGGCACGTGTTAATGACATGCCCCTGAAGGCTAATGAATGAAGAGAGATCAATAAAATAAGGCAGATGTATGCAAACAGCATGCTGATTATGCTGCCTAATGACGCCTGCTGGAGCAGAGCTCAGACGGGAGGGATGGGGAGGGGAAGGAAAGTGCCATAGAGGCACATGGAACATTTACGTCTCCTCACACACTACCAAGGAGTGAATTAAATAGCTCCTACTCAAGGGGTAAACTGTCAACTGATTAAATGTCATAGATGTTTATGGTAGCGCAACTTTTTTGTTTTCCTCTATGTCCGTGTTGTCAGTGTCACATTTATATGAAATAAACCAGTGTTTCCTGCACCGCTGAGCCTGCTGCCGTGGCAAAAGAAATGATATTTTATCTGAATTGTGAGCTTGGAGTCTTGGAGTTGGATTAAAATGCGGTTAGTCCGATAGTCCGGTTCACAAACAAATCAGGTTTTTATAACATGAATCTAGATTAATGTTAATGTACTATTGTTTATTAATTTTCATTCATACTACATTTAACTGGTGTTCATTCATAAGACTGTAAAGCTGTAAAAGTATTGTTGATTGTTATTTCATGTAAAGTACTGCCATTAAAACATACTTAAACATAAAACAACTTAAAACATAGAATGGGCCTTCTTACTAAAGCTTTTGTAAGAATATAGTGGTGTTAATTCACACTCTACTGTATTGCAGTTTATGTTAGTTTTTGCCTATAAAGTGTTTTGGTAACATTTAACAATAAGTTATTTGCATTACTTTAAATAGTAACTAACGATACTCCTAATCTTCCAGTCTTTTGTTAAACTTTTACATGTCCTAACTTTTAACATTTCATTGTTAGTTCATTCAAGACTGGCAGTAAGCTTTTTGAAGTTAGTCAGGGGCTAGGGGTTAGGGTGTAGCCTAGAAAGGCAGGTAGCTTCACCTATTTGGAGCTCTTTTCTTTGAGCTCCCCATTGTATCCAACCAGCCGGAGCTGTTAGAAACACGATATCTACCTTTAAGCAGAGAGGGAGAGCAGCCAAGACTTAACTGCTGTCTCATCCTGGCAACTGCATGGATGCTGTCTGCCTCCATTCATGAGGACTCAGGGAGATGGATTGAAAAGAGAAGGACTAGAAGAGTAAAAAAGAAGTCCCCTCCCCCTGTTCCCTCTCCGTTTATTCCAGGATCAGGTCCTCTGAGGAATTTGTCTAACTCTGTGTACTTGTCCAATTCAGCCAGAACTGGAGACACAGTCTTAAGTTCAACAGATAAAGCCTAGGTCTGCACTTTCCCCAGCAGGACGTTGCTGGTGTTGAGTTTCGGTGTAGGTGACTGTACGTCTTAGATTTTGAATGTTGTTCTCTTTGTTTCCTCTGACCAAGCCACTTGGGTTTACAAAACGACAGGCAAAAGACTTCATGAGAACAGACGTCCAGTGCCGTGGCTTTGTGCCAGTCTCACAAAAGTTGAGACGTTAGCTAGTGTGCTCAGAGGGATATTGTAAACGAATCGTCTGGCGGAATGAAAAACTGTCTGATGACAACAGAGCCAGCCACTGACGATGGCATTGACGCTGTACGGCCGCATTATTTTAATGAAAACAAAGATCCAGCGTCCATCAAGCGAAACGACGTGCTCTGCAATGCATCAATTGTTTTATTGCATTGGCTTGAGAATATGATTACGCCTCTCCACTCCCCTTGGGCTTGAAATTAAAACCCTAGTCCACTGTTGAAGACCTTGGAGGACTTGCCAATAAGAGGCCAGAGAGCAGGTGGTGACCTCCTGTGGCCTTGGAGTATATTATTGACCAGGGTCCGGCACCCGGTTGATTGCTTTATTGTATTGCTATGAACCTCGGTGGCTGGAGACCTCTGGTTGACCCGGGACTGGAGGGAGCATTGCAGTGACCCTCACCTTAGTGGAAGAGATATGTGGCTTTGACCTGCGCCTTGATGAGGGAAGGCTTGACCTGCAGGACTGCGGGGATAATGGCTCTTCTTCCAGTCACCTTCCTTCTGTCTCAGCCTGTAATTTAAAGGCTGTTGGGTCAGTGGTGTCCTCTGCATTCGGGTGGGGCTCTGCCCTGACTCCAGACCTTGTACATGACCCAGTGGTGTTCATCATGCCGGTCTGGCAGGAGAGAGGAGGAACAAAATGCCGATTAATCTTCTCCATATAACAGCAAAATGCTGCACGATCACTGTGATTCTCTAGAGCTGGGGCTTGGAGGGAAATGAATCTACACTCCTGGCTACCCTGTCACGCCTTCAAAAATCTCTTTATCATTGGAAATGAAGGGTCAGTAGCAGATGCAAGCCGGTTTAATGCAAGCTCATACCTCCCTCTAGTCGATATGAATATGTTGTTGAAGCCCCAACCGAAGACGCCATGGATTTCTTGCTTCTTGTCTCCATTTCTGGATAAGACTACAAACCCCGGAGTGGTGATTGACACGCAGACCTGCTGGATCTCCTGTGCTCTCCATAAACTGTCACTCTGTCAACCTGATCAAGGCACTTCAGACTTGCAGGAGAAAAACTTCTCTAAACGCACATACATAAGCTTCTCACTTCCTTATTACCTTTTGGTTTCCTTTGTTTTGTCTTAAGTGCCAGTTTCCAAAGGCTTCCATCAAAGCTCCAGCAGTAAAAGCGGGTTGCTGAAATGTTTGAATAAGTGAAGTGTACTTGATCCCTCTTACATGTAATATTACCAAAATACATGGCTTTCAATGTGACCCGTTTCTCTTAAGATTTAATTTCAAATTGACTTCTCTTTTTGTGTCCTTTTAATGAGGATGAGGAATGGATAGGTTTAGATAATGAGCAGGCGGTGACAGGGCCAACAGGTGTTGCTTTTGGCTTCCTTGTCCGTTCCGTCTCCCCCACACCTTATTGGCTTACATTTAAGTTTTTATAGTTGTTCGTTTTTTGTCTCAGCTGGTAATCTTAAAATTGTATGTAGTCCTGGGTTTGGTTAGGCTTTCATCCCAGGACGTCCTAGCTGTTTGTTTGCTTCGAGCATAATGGCACCATTTGCTTTAATATGCAGAGCTTTGTTTGTCTAATGCAGGCTCGCTCACCGTGACCCAGTCAGGCTAGCCACTGAACTCCCTCTGCACCTGCCCAATGAAAGGAGTGCACCTGGCATCATAGAGTTCACTTCAATTAATCCCTCCGAATTACAGTCCATGAGCCAATTAAGCACCTCTCATCTTACACAGTCCCTCCCCAGCACGAGACTCTGTCCATTGCTGGCATCAACCGTTCAGCCCTGTTGAGAGAGGGGTTGGGCGTTACACCTTTGCTCTCTTCTCCGCATAGCCCATGCAAATTTTGGCCCGATTTGGCAAATTTTATAGATTGCCTGATCCCTGAAACTCTCCCTAAAGTGGCGGAAATGAAACACTGGGACCTTCCCAGCAGTGACGGTAACTCTAGATAATAAGCATCAATAATGTTTCAGAGAATACCATTTAGATAACTTCTCAGAAATGATTGATCTGCATTTCAGCGCAAGTGTGTGCATTTGTGCACATTTTAGCGTATCTGTGTAGCACTTCAAATACTAAGGCATGTGGAGCGTTTTCCATGTTGTGTTGGCGTGTATACATAGCCTCCCACTCGTGCCCAGAACCCTGGCAAAGGCGATTCATTCCAAACTTTCTGCTCCACCGAGCGATTTCATTCACAGTATAGCACTATATCTGGCAGTTTTCCCTTACCTTGTACACACACACACACACAGGCTCAGCAGCTGTGTGTGACAGGTTCTGTAATGGTAAGGAAGCTTGAGCAGAGCAGTACCGTGGCCTTAGGTTAAGATTCCAAGTGCCTTGCTGTTGATCTTTTAGTCCTGTTTCCTTTAGTAATCTAAAAACGCACGTCCTGACAGCCATCGAATGTTTATCTTGTTTTCTGGCACGCTTCCTCTTTGTCAAAACAGTGACATCAGTAATTAAGCACAGTTTCAAGCTCTTCAAGGCCTGGCAGATTCCAGTTCCTTTGAGCAGCACACAGACTTCATTGTGTTATATTTTATTAGGATCTAGTGTGTTGATTGTAGAGTCAGTGATATATAGGACTATATATGATACAGACAAACAAATAAACAAACAATAAATAAATAAATAATATTTTTTTCTCTTTTTTTAATCTAGTTTAAAACACATGTGCCAAGTTCATAATATTGTTTCATGTGGTTTTGAAAAGATGGAGCAAACATCATGTAAATGTTAAATAATAAAACATGTTCTTTACACCTGGAATATGTACATACACAATCCTAATCATTATTTTCAAGAATGCTTTTAAAATTATTATTATTATTATTATGTATTTATTGTACATGCATAGTATTTATTTATAGACACATGACTTCTTTATCACAGTTTAAAGAAATAAGGTTTTGCCAAACTACATTTTTCTTTTCAAGAATTGTATTATTTGAATCCTTTTTCCTTCACTAGGATATCAAGACAACTGTAGCACTTCAATACGGTAATATAGTATATTGTCATACATCACAAGTGATATTGCCATATATGTTAACTATGAAGCAATATATAGCTTTCACATTTAAAAAAAATTATATGTACATGTGTTAATAGTATCTATATGATGATTTTATATAGTATTATATGTAGCAGCTATATATTTCAACAATGAATATTTTATTTATAAATGCAACTTTATTAAAACAACATATATATATATATATATATATATAACATATAAAACAATCTGTATGTTTTTGTAATACATTTTTTAAATAAATGTCTATCTTTTATATTTAATTATATAATATCAACATGTAATAATGTTTCATATATATATATATATATATATATATATATAATAAATTTTATAAATTAAAATTTAATACAATTAGAACAAAAATAAAGCATGTCACTGACTCTTTAATATGTAAAGATTTATTGGCTCTTCAGTATCGAAACATCTATTAGGTTCTTATCAGCTAGGTTATGGTAGGTCACCACCAGAGTGTCGCAACAGTGACTGTGTGCACTGCTGGAAAACAGAGTCAAAAACTGTTTGCTTACTGCACTCTGAACAATACAGCGTGGACTCAAGCGTGTTCTCTTTTCTTGTTGCCATTTTGTAACCGGTTTTAAGCTCAACCCTCCTAATGAACAAGTCTCAGTTGCAGGGTGAGAACACAGACATGTGGCCTTTCTTTAAACACGCTTAATACTCTGTGCTTTTCTGCCTTTTTTACCCCTCTTAATCCACCCGGCCTCTTCCCCTAGCAAGAGATGATGGACGGTAGTTTATGCCTTCGACTCGCAACAGTGAATGGGCCCTGTCGTTGCAGTTTGATGTGTTTGCAATAAAAAGGTCTCTGTGTTACTCCACCATGCCAAAGATAACTTTCTGGGTGTGATACTGATTTGTCTGTACTCAACACTTACTTGTTGGCATGTTCCTCAAGTCTGCATTACTCACGGCTCATTTTCTGGTCCATACGCTGAGCCCTGGGAGACCTTTAGTTATTGCAGGAGGTGTGTGTGTGTGTGTTGGATGCGAGAGTTGGAAGGGGGGGTCCATGTATCTTTGAGTCTCTTATTCTGCAGGTAATTACACAGCAATGTAAATTACAGCGAGGCAGCAAAGAGCCATGGCCCCTGCCGGCACTAGCCTGGCCCTGCATTCATCCCTCCTGCCTGACCCTGCAGCTAACAGCTTAACACAACAAGCCACATCTTAGCATGGGCCCCTGTCCATGGCTGCCCTTGGATAAATCATTAGCAGATGATGCTTTCTTTTGAATTCCCTTTCTTTTTCTCTTTCACTTTCCATTTCTACCTAACCCTGCCATATAGGACGCGTAGTTCAAAAGGAATCATATCTGGTTAATATTTAGCTGCCAGGTCCCCGGGTAAAAGGGTGGAGACTGTTGCTTTGGAAAGCTGAAACTCGTAGGCACATATACTGAAGATATGTTTCTGTCCACAGAGGAATGTGGCTTCTCTTCCAGGATCTGACCTTTGACCCTGTTCTGACACATGACTGAGATTCTTTAAGCTTTCCCTTGCCCCTTTTCTGCCTCTCTTTCAGGTCTCTCTGTTATTACGCACACATTGATCTGTCACCAGCAGTTAGAGCTCTATACTCCAGTCTCTTCCTCGGCTTTTAGACGTAAGTCCTAAAAACATGACCACAGAGTGACTGGAGATCAGTGTTCTCTGTTTTTCCTACCTCTCTCTTTCACCTTTTCTTTCCTCCTTTCTCTTTCTGGCCCAGCTGGGCTCCAGATGTAATCTGCATTTCATGTGGCGCAGTGCAGGGAGGCAGGCCATGTGAGCGGAGCTGAGACTGGGCCGGGCTTTGGGTCTGCCGCTCAGCAGTTCAACTAGATGTTGCGGTTAGCGTGATGTGAACTTTGACAGTCTGTGTCATGCTTAATGCCTCACTTCCCAAACACAGCTCAGTGAGGCTGATTTATATCTAACAGGTGCTGCATTCAGTGCAGCAGCGGGCCTGATGGGATAGGGGACAGCTTGTGGCTGCCTCGTTAAAGAGAGGAGGAGATAGAAAGCTGATTTTCTTTCTGACGTCCACACCCGCTGGCAACAAAGAGCATAGAAGGAACTTGGACTTGCGAACAGTTGCCACGCTTCTGAAGTTTTTAACTATTCTTCTTCCTATCTCACTTGCTTTGGATTTCCTCTTGCCCTGCTTGGGCTTTTAGGCTAGGTGGGCTCTCTGACCTCTGCCGAGTGCACAGTGGCTTAAGCCCTGGCAGACACCACAATGCCAGGATTGTCTGGGAGTGTTGACATGCCAGCGAACTTTGACGGGCTTATGTTAGTGGCGCGGTGTCGGTTTTCCCCTGGCCGCCCCTGTGAAGGCAGTCCTTAGCCTCCTCTCTCTTCTTTCATCTTTCTGTCTGTTTCTCTCTTTCGTCTTCTCTCTGATAGCAGTCTTTACCAGTTGGCCTGTAAACTTGGATCTGGATCCGTTTTAAGTCTTGATAATTAACTGAGGGTTTGCAGGTATCTTTTAGGCCTTTAATGTAAGTCTTTGTCTTTGTAGGTGATTACAAGTCTTCCGTTTTCTGGTGGTTGTGGCTAGGCTGTGACTGAAATGGTCACAATTGTGGCATAAAATTAAAAGTTGCGACGTCATAATGATTCACAAACAAATGACTCTTTGGAACCAGTACTTTTGAACAAGTCAGTCTGAAAGATTCACGAAACGGTTTCTGGTTAGCAGTTAGTAGTTTAAGTCAGACTCATTCAGAATCAAAGAGCTAGAAAGGGATTCCCTGACTTAACTATGAATCACATGGTTTTTATATGGCACAAAAGCCATTTTAAATGAGAGCAAATTTATTTTAGGATTTCTAGTAATTTTCTCATTCTTAGAAATGGGTGTGGCCTCGGGTGAGCACTTTTTTCCACTCCAGGTAGGACATCCGTGGAGTGCCCTTCATATAATCAAATTAGTTTTCAGTTTGAAAACCCGATCTTCATGCTGAGCTCAGCTTTTTGTCACCCCTCCTCTGCTGAATGAAACATTCGTTGTGTGCCTCGACAAGTCAGAGGAAGACCATTAAATGTTTTCGATGTTCCTCTTCGCCTGAAGCGTCGGCATCTTTCGACACCAGCCTCGAGGCCACCTTGTTACACACTTAACTACTTGTATTCTCATAGTGTTTTTCTCTTTCTTTTTCCTCTGTTGAGAGTTATTCATTTCATCACCGCTGAGGAAGAATGCACGTCACTTCACTTGCTTTGCCTTGGCCCTTTTTCTCGTAAATACTGCGGGCTAGGTCTGTACAATGCGATTAACCGCAGGCGTCTGTAGTTATGGTTATGATTTATTGGTAGCATCTACATACCACAAAATGATACACTTAGATCATGAATGTTGTTACAGATCGAACCACCTGCAGGTGGATTGGCATGGTGTAGTTTAGAAAATAATAGTTTGAACATTAAGAATTTGGTTGTTGTGTGTAAAACGAAGCTTTCAACATCATCATAGCTGTCAGCTCCCCTTTTGTTTATGTTTCTGCTGAAAATGAGCATGCTAAGCTTCCGTAGCAGCCTGTAAAAATAGACTGTCAGTAAGTAAGAGCATGGGTACCTAATTGGAGATGCTGTTGTTCGAGAATAGCAGGGCTTTAAGAGTTCGTGCCATCTCTTTAATTCGCCCCGACAGTCCCTCAAACTCCCACCTGTAGCTTGTTCTTTGAGAGCAGCCTGAAAAAAAATGTTTAACTGTAATTTGTTCACTCTTCCTCGTTCTAAAGCTTCGGATGTTCAACACCAACAACACTCCTGCTTTGCTTCCCTCTGTTTCTCCAAAGAACACATTATTCCTTGTACTTTATTAACACTCCATAATTCTTTAAAGGGGGTCGGGGGTGGGTGGGGGTGTGCAGTAGAAAGCCATCCTCCCTTGAGGTTTATTGCTTGAAGCAAGCAAGGCTCTTTCCCAGGATAAGAGATTTAACTAAGCAGAGAGGAATTTGGGCCAGAACTCATAAAAGAAGTATTTGTGTACCAGAGAAAAAGTTCGTACTTTCTTTCCAAATCTTTGTCATTAATGACTTTAGCAAATGTGAAGTGGAGAGTGAATGGAGATGCAGTGTAGGGTCTTCAAAGAAAGCCTCTAATTATTTATCCAGGATATCCTGCTGAAGAATTAGAGCGAAGAAATCACTTCCACAGAATGGTTTCACTGGGACGCCCTTTAATCCCCCTTGTTTGTGCGAGCGTGCTTGCCTTTGCGCCGGTATTAGATCTTCGGTCGCTATTTGAATGCTCACAGTCAGGGCAGGACATGTAGGAGATTGCGTCTTCTCCTCCCCATTACTGCTTTTCTGCCTCCTGTACCCAGAACAGCTGTCACCCTCTTTGCTCAGGTTTCCTCCGTAGTCTGCCCTCCCGTGCCATCCAGAAGGATCGTATCGCACTCCTCGGGTTTAAACGTTTAACAAAACACCAGGCCTCGCCGTGACTCCTCTGCCTGGCAGCCTTGAAAGCTCTCAGTGTTTCAGTGCCACCTTTGCTAGCCTGTAACTTTTAGAGCCCTGGCATGCAATTTATTGGACCATTTGAGAGTTTTACACTTGTTGACACTGAGTGTTAAGCCTGTCTCCTCTTGCGTTATGATTCTCGTCACTTTTGGGACACCTGATAGCATGGATTTGTTTCAGCGGAGCACTAAAAGGGTGTCTGCGCCTTTAAGAATGCACTTGGGATATTTGGCTAATTCCAGGTGCTGTCTCTCCCGTCGCTCTGTTTTATCAGGTGCAGGACTGGGTCATTACTGAGGTATTTGTTTTCCAGATTAGTTAAAAAGGCCTTGGATTAGAGGCGGGTTATCCAAACTCTATTCAGCCTGCCTGATGCTGATTCCTGAGTTAAAGCTCAGGTGCTCAACATGTCGTTGAAGAGTATATTGTGGCATTACTCATGAATAATCCTTTATGACTTGCCCGCAGGGTGGAAAAATACAACTGCGGGTCTTATATAGACCTCAAATCCAGTGTTCCAGTGCTGTGTGCAGCTGAAGTCCCTCTCTCTAGCGTTTACATGGAGCTTCAGCGATTATGATAATGAACAGTTTTATCATCGCCCTTACAATCAATAATGCGGCTTTTTAAGGTTTAATATTTCAATGGTATTGATCATCTTAACAACCGTGTTTGCGGTCGACTTGCCTTAACTGCAGCCTCAGTGAGAGGAGAGATGAAACAGTGAGGGTATGTATGTTTGGACATCAGGAAGTTGAGGAGGAAGTGATTGAGGAAGGGGGGAGAGGGCCAAACTCCTTATAGCAGATGAAATGTAATATTTCTTATATGTATTATAAATCAGTGGTGTCATGAGGGAGTCGGGGGGAAGCATAGGGGATGGTGGTCTCATTATGTAGATGTTGACAGAGCTCAATCTCTCTATCTGACCCAGTCATACCTGCACTAAGACTAAGCGTGGTGCTTGAAGAAAATAAAATAAACTCTGTAGTTTGCATATTTCTCTTCTAACCTTCCACACTCACTTTTATGTTTTCTCTATCTGTCTGTCTCTCTCGTTCTGTCTCACTCCCTCACAAGAGAGGAGAGAGCCGCTTCCTTGAGCTATTAATAGAGGAGATTTGATAATTAATGAAAATGAAAGCCTTTGGGCCTGGCTGCCTTTGACACACACACACATAAGTGCACACACTCACATGTTTACCTAGATATCTGAATGGGGACTTATCCTTGACTTCTGTGGTTTTTAAATTACTTGTCTCTTACTAATCCTAGAGTTAAATGTAGTATTAAATTAATATATACTAACCCTAACCAACTGCAAATTTATGATATATATATATATGATACTCTACATATGTTAGATATTACATACAGTAATATATGTATTTTAAAACTGTAAAAACTGATGGCAAAATTATGTAATTTTTAGCTAAATCTGAAAAACCTCTGTAATATTAGATAAAGCAAATAAAAAAATAAAAACTTTTTTTTTTATCCTAAATTTGGAACTTAACCCAAAGCTTTTTTAGAGATGAGTATTTAAAAAAAAAAACACAGAAATGAAGGATAAGTCCCCATCTAGATAGCCAGCTAAATGGATTTTCTTGGATTTTACTAAGCACTGGCCATTTGTTTTTTACCAAATTTGTTGTCAAAGCATAGTATAGTCACACACACCCACGTAACCCTTTATTGGAAATGCAGTCTGATATTCTTATGATTTGTGTGTTTTTGTTGTCAGACCAACTCTCAGTGAGCACGTCTTAAACACACCTTCAGTATGCGTGTGGAGAAAACAACCTGTAATTAATTGTTTGTTAGAACTGATCTAGTTCGCAAATGCAAAGTGTACAGGCAGGCACATGAAGACACCATTCTTCACGAAGAGGTAAACAGGCAAACGCTCTCTCTCTCTTTCTGAGAAGTAAGTAGGCTCTCTCCACTCCTCCCTCCTGTGTTGTGGAGCATGCTGTGCGCACTCAATGTGCCTGGGGGTGAATGGAGGGCTTTTTGCAGCATGAACATGATCACCCATCTCTGATTATACATCAATACCTTTATCCCTGGGATAATTTATGCACTTACAAAACACAAAGCTTTATCTGAACCAACCACTGGGGAAGGTGGAGGCAAATAATGTGCTATTACTTTACTGTAAGATTTGTTAAGAAAAGCATGCAGAGGCCAAAACAAGAATTATTTTACTGTTCTAGAAATGACATCCTCCCCTTATTTCATCTTAAATGTGACCCTGGACCACAAAACCAGTCATAAGTTGTACGGGTATATATGTAGCAACAGCCAACAATACATTGTAAAATTATAGATTTTTATTTTGTGCCATAAATCATTAGGATATTAAGTAAAGATCATGTTCCATGAAGATATTTTGTAAATTTCCTAACATAAATATATCAAAACTTAATTTTTGATTAATAATATGCATTGCTAAGAACTTAATTTGGACAACTTTAAAGGCGATTTTTTGCAATATTTTGATTTGTTTTTATGTAGGTATATTTTTTACTATATAAATATTCCTGCTCTATAATATACCTGTAATATATTAAGATGGTATTGGATTTTCTAGAGAAAAAAAGAGCTTCTTTTAGTCTTTGCATACGATGTGGAGAAGAAACGAGTGGCTGTTGGGCAAATGGAAGCGCTTACCAAAAACAACAGTGAACGGAGAATCTCCAACAGTATGCATTTTTAATAGGGGAATGTGGATATGTTGAGTGTGGTATTACCTCTGTGGCTGCGAGTGGGCTGGAGTGAAGCTCATTTGTACTCACGGCCCCGTTCCTCCGCCAGCCCCCCACGCTGCCTGCTAATTGGCAGGAGACTGGGAGCTTCCTGCTGCGTGTTCACCACTTTCCCCTCGCTCTACCACCCCACCAGCTCTTTTTTGCCAGCTTTCCCCTCCGAACCGAGTAATTAACCCACAGCTAATTAACCACTTCTAATTACACCGAGGAGCCCATTTCTTTCACACTCACCAAAAGTGATGATCCACTTTGCCAGCGCGCGGATTCCCCTTCAGCTGCCTTTGAACCCGCTCCAGATTTCATAGTCGGAATAAATGGCGCTAAAAGCAGCCTGACGTTGCATCACACGCTTTGTCAGGAAAACATTTATATGCTCCCTTTGTTTTGCTACATTGATTGCGTTTACAGATCTTATGCTGTTACCCGAGAGCGAAAATTATCACCAAGATTCAGTTTCAGCCCCTAGAACAGAGAACACTATTGATACCTCGGAATCAATTCGTTTGTGTTCAGGCCAGAGACCAATTAGTAACAGATGAGTTTGCAGATGTTTACTGTTACATAAAGTCACAGAGGAGTACCTCCCATTTCCACAACAAACATAATCTATTAACTAGTGCCAGCGTGCAGGTAGAGCGCTCGGGCCTCACTAATGGCTGTGGCTCTGGGAGCGATGCATGCTGGGAACTGGCGTTTAGTCCCGTTTTCAGCGCCACGTTGGCAGTAGCAGCGGATAGCTGTGCTCTCTCATCCCTTACCCACAGCCACGCTGCACTTTTCTCTTTCTCCCTCTATCGCTTTTCCTCCCTCTCTCCACAGCCTCAGTCTCATCACATCCACTGCTATTTCTGTTGCACAGACTGATAGCTTGAACTAAAGATCATTGATTTTACGGGAAGCAGTGTTTACAGCCAGAGTGCCATCGACCTGAGGTGACTTTTTGCCTTCTGACACAGCAACTCCTCTGAAGTGTCACTGTGTCTACATTAAACGTTCAGGACAAGGAAAAGGAGGTGGAGGAATTTTTCAGTCCTCTCTGTTTACCTTTGCACGATAATTAAATCTGAAATTGAATAGGTGCTGACTCAAAATACCCAGTGTGGCTTTTCAATTATATGAGTCATGCATGACATTCTGTCTCTGATGTTATTAATCATTTAACAAATGAGGCATTTTAATAATAATAATATATAATATAAATATATATATATATATATATATATATATATATATATATATATATATATATATATATATATATATGAAGAGTTCCAATGCAAAAGCCATCTTGGTCAAAAATAAAAGTGAATGCTCTCCACACATAGTATATGTTCATCAAGTACTTTCACTTCCAGTGCGCTAATTCCCAGCCTCAACCCATTCAGAAGTACTAGTACTTACATAGAAACCTATACATAGTTGCCAGAAAGAAATGCTCATTTTTAAAGAAAAACGTCAGACGTACTTGGAGGCTTTTGCATCTGAACTCTTCATATGTACATGAATATTCCAAAAGTTTGGAAACACCCCTGGCAAAGTGTGGTTTTGGACGATATCAGCATAAATCCTTATCATTATTTGGTGCAAATACATTAAAATAACTTGATATTATCATTAAAGACCAGCAATAAAACATAATAATGGCAATATATACATGTCAAAGTCAGACATGCCCCTTTGCCAGCTGTGATGCCTGGTTACTGGTTTAAATTTGGCCCAGGTTTTTAAAAGATTTTTGGGTCAGCACACCTTAATGCTGTAGCTTCAACAATTGATTGCCAATTCAAAGTCAATGTTTGAATAAACTGACAGCTCAAATGCCCAGATTATGCAGAGCTGTAATAGCTGCTAATGGTGGATATTTTGATGAATCGAAAATTAAAGTTTTTTCTACGTATAAACTGTTTTATGTAATAAAATATGTTTTTGTAGTTTGTGTTATCCCTTATCAGTGCAAAATTATCACAAATTAAAAAGGATTCATGCCAATATTGTCCAAAACCCCACTTTTCTAGGGCGTTTCCAAACTTTTGGAGGGCAGTATATATATACTGCCCTCCAAAAGTTTGGAAACATATGTATGTATATATATATGCAAAGCAAAATTCAGATATTTTAGCATTAAGATTGATAATGCAGTAGTGGTGTGAATAGTGGTGTGTACTTCAAAGATGAGGCCTTCTCACCCAGCTTCAATTAATACATCCCCTTGTGCAATATCAGGAGGCCCTCCCTGCTTTATCAATAGGAACCTTCCCTTCCCACATCTTCCTGTAACTTGCCTAGCATTTATGCCATTGATTTTTCAATAAGCGCCCTAACCCTGTAGTGGCCAGCCTGTGCGATGCCTAGAACTAGCGGGAGATGGGAAAAGAAAAGCAGGGCCTGCTGCAGACCACAGGGAGGTGATGATGAAGCCTTTTTCTTCCTCTGAAAGTCTCTGGAAGGATGCGTTCTCTACATATTGAGGGGTGCTGGGGGTGGGGCGCGGGGCGCGGGGGGTCAGGTCGCACCCCGTGGCAGTTCTCAGCTGGGGCAGAGCAGGAGTTAATTCCCCAGGAGAGGGTAGGGAGCGCTGGGCCTCTGGAGGCCTGGCCCTTGGGCAGGTGATTGTGCGTGCTTATAATCAGACGGGTTCTTAGCCTTTAATTCTCTCCTTGCTCAGCCAGTAAATCCCACCAAATGAAAAGGCCCATAAATAAAAACTTATCTCATTTTCTATCCCCTCTAAATGACATCCAGACCCAGCTTCTGACAGTGTTCATTATGTACTGCGCTTTTTTTTTATCGTTAGAAACCTTATCTACTTTGTTTGGCAGGGAATGTTTTCTATTGTGCTTAATTTGAGTTGAGAAGAGTTTCTGTATCCTTCTAAGAAGCACTTGAATTCCTGACTCACAGCTTCATGGGGAGGGTTGCTTAATGAAGACGAGGCCTTGATGGCAGAATGTGTAGGATATAAAGGAAACAATGATGTTGTATACATATTTTTATGGAGTGTTTGACTTGGTGAGAGAAATGCCAAATGCTTGTCTGTCTGAACCTTCATTAGTGTAGGAGAGAGATTAAAGATCCCCTTCTTTAAACAGGTGTCGCTTCGGAAGCAGACCTTGAGCGGACAAACTACATTATATCTGCCCGCCCATCTGCGACTGGCAGACTCCAGACAATCCTATTGCACATCAGTAACCACTGCAAGTTATTGAATTAGACCATCTCCCTTTTAAAGGGCAATCCTGCTTTCTGTAAGCAGCAAACGCGCCCAGACGTCTTGGACTGCCACTCTCTAGCACTGTTTAATTCTTTAAAGGAAGCAATCTCATTTGCTTTAAATGAAAAGCGTATCACGGCAGATTTTCAGGAATGACCATTTGTGATTGCCTGAGTCATAATCTTTTAGCTGTTTATGTTTAACAGTTTTAGTTCTCTACTCCTCCTATTACATGCAATCCCATAATGCTGCAGCAGCGCTGAGCGGGGCATAATAGGAACAGGTTACCGGAATGTTATTTTTGGACTTGAATTTAAATGTATTGTTGCTGATTGATATTTTAATAGTGCAACACTTAATTATTTTGTATTGGAATGTTAAAGAAACAATTTAACCATTTACAACTGTCAGTGTACTTAATCTTCATGTCTTAATAGTCGATAATAGCTTCAATATTCAATGTTCAACTTTGTATAATAATTATACAAAGTACTCATTATTAGTACTGTAATTTTGGAGTAAATTTTGTAGAAATGTAAGTAAAATTATACAATTACAAATAGCAAAATACATAATATCAGTAAAACATATACAACAACAACAAAAAAAAACATCTGTGGGGGAGGGAGTGGGTGGCTTTGTGGGTTGGACTTGAGGGGTGTCAAATTTTCATCAGACATTCATGAAGAGGGAGTCAAACATTATCAATCTCCCCAGCCAAACGCTCTTATGTTAATACATTTGGTGGGGGTGGGGCTGCAGACACAGTGTCTGATCACTGCTGAAATTTGCATCCCTAAGTAAATAAGTAAATAAATCAAGTAGAGGCAGTGAATGTGCTAATCAGGCAGGACGCGGTGGGTAGCGTGCTGCCGGGAAACTTTGCTCATGTAATATTCAGCAATGGAGGGTGAAAGGGCAGGCCAGAGTTATTGGTTTCAGTCCGGTTGCCCCCTTTAATCAATGCTGCCTGCATCCCTTTATTAAAATTATTAGCTCAGCAGTATCTCTCGCTATCATTTTATCTTCTTTATCGCCTGCTTGAAATTGTGGCCGGCTCATGGCTCTTTCGTTGCTCGGGGCAGCACTCTCCTTTAGAAAGTTCGGCTCTCATTTATTATTTCAGAGGCAGAGGAGTGTTTAAAACCAGGCTAAGTGTACAGGTTATTGGATGCTAGATCTATACACAGCATTTAGAGTACCAACATTGCTGTTGTATTTTAAGCTTTAAAAAATAACCTAAATCTTTCTACGTTGTGTGTATTTACGTACATAAATATAAATGATTGCTGTAAAAAAATCATACACGCATCCACTAAATGCATCTTACGGGAGTGAGCTGTCCGTGCAGTGCGTTCTGTGTGTGGGATCTCTCTATAATGGAGGTCCTAAAACAGCGTGGCTAATATATTTTTGTAACCTTCAGTTCTTTCTTCGGGTGTGAGATGGATCATGTGCTGATTGCGGGTTTCACTGTGTCTAATTAGCAGCACAAAGAGCTTTTTTATCCATTAAGTTATTCTGTTACTGTGTTTCTCAGACTCAACGTTAATTTAAAAAAAATTAAATGTATGCAGGATTTGGAACATAGCAGACTCTGGGTGTTGTGTGGAAGGTCTAGATAAAAGATAAGTAACTAGCTGATATGACAGGATGAGGCATCTGAGCTGCCTTATTAGTGCTTGTCTGAAGTATTGTGTTTAAGTTCCTAATCTAACCTAATGAGCACTCTGTCATTTTCCACCATTATATCTCACACTTTTGTTTCTCATCTAATCTACTATACACTAAGCTGTTCCCCACTCACTATGCATGTGCATAACTTCACCATTTATCAAGATGCTTTGTATGTCTGGTTGAATGTTCATCAGAATATTAGCTTGAATAGAAACAATGAAAAGAATGCATATAAGATGTCTATTATGTACTTTTCTTATTTTCTGAGACATTACACATTTCAAGCAGTAGTTTAAACTTGTCTCTTTCTCTATTTTCTTTCTCTTCAGGCCTGGATGCGATGAACGCCTCATGTAGGCATCAGCATGGAAAGCTGTGAGTCTCCCGTGGTTTCTGGGACAGACGATGGGCTTGGCTCCTCCGCCACCTCCCAGCAGCAGCACCATCCACAACCCTGGAACGATCACCCTAACGCACAGGTCCCACCTTGCAACCAGCTCCCTTCCTTGGAGCCCCTGTCTCTCTGTGCACCCCACTCAGCCCAGCTCCAGAATCCCAGCACACCCTGCGAGGCTGTAAGAGAACAGCAGCAGCAAACACTGTTACAGGCTCACGGTGATAATTCCACTACCAGACGGCTGCACCCCAAAAGAGAGGGGTTAGAGGAGGAGGAGCAGGAGGGAGTGAGCTGTGGAGAAGAGGACGAAGACTTGGAAGAATTGGATGAAATGGAGATTGACAGCTGTTTCCCTAGTCTGCAGCCCTTCCCTGGTGTACCTATGGTGCCAAGTGGAGGGGGCATGCCCATGCTCATGCGGCAACAGCCCTCCCATCGGAGGGGAGTCACAGAGAGTGGGAGCGAAGAAGGAGAGGAAGAGGACGAAGAGGAGAGTAGTGATGTGGAAAACCTGGCTGGAGAGATAGTCTACCAGCCTGATGGCTCTGCGTACATTGTGGAGAGCCTCAGCCAGCTGATCCAAAGCGATGGGAGCATGGAACCAAGCCTGCTCCCCTCAAACTCTCTCCCCAGTGGGGGAAAACCAGGGGAACCTGCGGGGACCTCTTCGGTGTACCCTCAGATCATCAACACGTTTCATATAGCCTCGTCTTTCGGAAAATGGTTCGGCTCCTCAGACCAAGGTTTCCCCAATACCTCAACCCTGGCAGGCCTGAGTCCTGTCCTGCACAGTTTCCGCGTCTTTGATGTGCGGCACAAAAGCAACAAGGATTACCTGAACAGCGACGGGTCTGCCAAGAAGTCCTGCGTATCCAAAGATGTTCCCAACAACGTGGATTTCTCCAAATTTGACGGCCTGGCCCTTTATGGCAAAGGCAAACCCATCCTCATGTGTTTCCTCTGCAAGTTGTCTTTCGGCTACGCACGCTGCTTTGTCACTCATGCAGTCCATGACCATCGTATGACCCTGTGTGAGGACGAGCGCAGGCTCTTAGGTCACAAGCATGCATCGGCGATTATACAGGGCATTGGGAAAGACAAAGAACCACTCATTAGCTTCCTAGAACCAAAAAATAAAAACTCTCCTCCACCGCCTACCCTGGTACCCATGAACTCAGGCCAGAGCTTCTATGGCACGTTCAGTGGGGTTCATTTAGAAGGGGGCAGCAGTAGTGAGGGAGGTGAGAGCCTCCTCAACAAAGACACTGACTCGGGTCTCCAGCAACAAGCCCTCCTCACGTTGGGGGGTCTTGGCAGCCCCAAGCCCTCCCTTACCTCAACCCCAGGCCCAGCCAAAGACTCCAACGCTCTGTCCAAGCAGGGTAGGAGAACAGAGGGGTCTGTGGGGAAAGAGGGGACTCAAAGAGGGGAGGATGGGGATGCAGAAACCTGTGAAAGAAAGGCTCTCCTTCATGGTGAGGAGATGGCCTCAGAGGAAGAGGATGAGCTTCTTTTAGAAGAAGAGGATGAAGAGGTAGACGACGAAGGCACTGCGGTGGCCTGTAGTGGAAGTAGCAGCAGCGGTGGCGGATTTGTGGGGGAACTGGCTGTCTCAAACCAAAGCATCTCCAAATCTCCTTTATTAATGCCTAGTAGCGCTCTCCAGCCTTCTGCTTGTCTCTCTGCAGCCAGCCCCAAACTCAGCAGCAAAGCCTCTGCTTCCATGTCATCCTCTTCTATCAGAGGGTCAGAGGACGGGATGGCTGCAGACGGTGGAGGGAGAACTTTAGATCTCTCTATGAGCTTTAACTGCCAGGGGTCTACACTCCCCGCGGCAATGGCGGCAGTCGCTGGCAGAGGGGGAGAAGAGGATGGGGCCGCATGTTCCTCTGCGAGCACGTCCTCCCCTCTTGCGTCCAATGCTGCTGCTGAGGAAAGTGCCAATCGAGATAGTGCCACAGCTCCTGAACCAAATGAATGCCCAGCAGAAGGAGATGAGGACAACAGTGCCCTCCTTCACCACCACCACCACCTTCACCACCATCACCACCACCCACACCCTTCACCCAATGCTCACACGCACCTCCATCACACAGCTGTTTGTGACATGTCAGGAATGAGTGAGTGCACCCAGAACCATGGGGTTGGGTTCAGTGGAGGGAGTGGAGTGGAGTGCCCAAAGTGCGACACTGTCCTAGGCTCCTCTCGCTCACTGGGTGGCCATATGACCATGATGCACTCGCGGAATTCGTGCAAGACACTGAAGTGTCCCAAGTGCAACTGGCACTACAAATACCAGCAGACCTTGGAGGCCCACATGAAGGAAAAGCACCCCGACTCTGGAAGCTCCTGTGTGTACTGCAGCAATGGACAGAGTCACCCTCGCCTTGCCCGTGGGGAGAGCTACACTTGTGGCTACAAGCCCTTCCGCTGTGAGGTCTGCAACTATTCCACTACCACCAAAGGCAACCTAAGCATTCATATGCAGTCTGACAAGCATCTTAACAACATGCAGACGTTACAAAATGGAGGAACTATTCCAACCGCTGGTGAACAGGTGTTTGGGCATGCACCTGGAGGGGTGGTGCCTGTTTCTTCTGCTGCCCAGGCCAGCAGCCATCATCCTAGTCACCACCATCATCCTGCCCAGTCCTCCACCCACATGGCAGGGCCCTGTGGTGCCCCTTCACCCACCAAGCCAAAAAGCAAGCCTACCTGGCGGTGTGAGGTGTGCGACTATGAGACAAATGTAGCACGTAACCTGCGCATCCACATGACGAGCGAGAAACACATGCACAACATGATGCTGCTTCAGCAGAACATGACCCAAATGCAGCACGGCCGGCTTGGTCTAGGCGCCATGCCTTCACCCTCAGAAGCTGAGCTGTACCAATACTACTTGACCCAAAACATGAGCCTGCCACCGGGCCTTAAGATGGACCCATCTGGAGCTGATGCCCAGTTCTTGCTTGGAGGTTTTCATCTGGACCCCAACATGGCAGCTCTGGCCCCAGCACTAGGTGAGTTTAATGGGTTGCAGGTAACACACATTGCAATTTATTTGGGTTTTGAGCGCTGTCTCTGTGTTTAACTATTTATCTGTAATTTCTCAAAAACAGATAAGAGCCTTTCCTGTTTATTCAAACCATGCCTTTCCTGTAAAGCTAGTTGACTTTTATCTTATATGGGTGATATATATATTTTTTAATCCTATGTTGTATTTCTGTTTTTCCCCCACATGTAGAGTTTTAAACTCTTGCTGCATTATTATCTCCACCCATACTAACACATGGCTACAAATGCTTTATTTCCCCACGCTGACAGCTCTGTCTGTGCCTGTAGCCTTCAGGCACACCTTCCTTGTTTAACATGCTCTCACTCTCTTAAACAAGGTGTGTGAGGGAGAGAGAAATAAAGAATAGGCACATATAAGGCTGAAATGTATTTGAAGTGAAGCGAGTGTATGTATGCAAAGAGATAAGGGCCACTTAGCCAAGTGTGTAGAAAACAAAATGTGTGGAGTGGTGGAGAAGTCATCATGCTTTATAAAAGGTGCACACTTCAGCCTTGAACTGACTTGAGTGACAGGTATTATTTAACTTGATTTACAGCATAATGAAAAAAATCTGTGGCACCATGTTCTGTATGTAGCTTTCTTGAAATAAAGTCATGATTCTTTAATGCAGACATCATGCTTGGTTTAATGCCTGAAACAAGAAAGATTTTGTTCATTTGTGTTTGTGTAAATGCTGAAACATAAAAAAGCATAGCTGGTATATTAGATTTGTGAGGATATGGTTTTAGCGTATTGAAGTAGTGCTTACTAGTCTTGAAGATTTCAGCTTCCACAATGCAGACAGAGGCACACAGACAAGAAGAGGGAGTGAGCGAGTGGGAAAGAGAGGCACACACATCTTCTTAACACTCAAGCTTCGGTTTATTTTTCGCATCCTCTATGTGTCATTCTATCTGGGTCACTTTGACTGGGAAATTCCCCCTTTTGCTGCCCCTGTGTTTCTTGTGAAAGATAGTGTGATGGAGTAGACTGGGGCCAGGGGAGTGTTCCACATGGCCCTGTCCTCTAGGCTCATACTAAACATCACTGTTTTCATGTCAATACTATGCAACTACCACTGCATACCAGCTTGTCCTTTTTTCCTGCTTTTGTAATTGCAGCTATATACTTTACCATAGTCAAAAAAGGAAGGAAAAGGGGCCTAGTGAGGGTAATTCAGCAGCATAGTAGAATTTGGCATGCCAGCTACAGGCCCACAATTTGCACAGACTTGTTTCAAACTGTTGCCAGTTCAAAGACACAAACAGGAATTGATTGCTGTGACTAATTCTTTTTTTTTATCCTCCCTCCTCTAGTCATTTGGTTGGTTTTCTGGTGAACATATTACAGGGAAGAATTGACAGGACAATTGACAGGACATAAGACTTATGAAGAAAAGTGGTGTCATTATGCAAATAATCTTGAATGTTCAGTGCACTTTTATATATTTAAAGTCTCACACTACTAAATATCACATTTGTGTATTTGCATATAAGTGACAAATTGCATCTCTTAGCTCTGGTCATCATAATTAAAAAATCTTTGGCTATTGCAAAGTAGAAATCCTTTCAGATTAATGCTTTTTCCATAAATTTACAACTTGAGCATGACTATTTTGAATATTTTTTTGGCACAAGCTAAATATTCAAAATATTTTTTACAAGCTCAAGAGGTCATGAATATTAAGCAGAACTGACAGAATTACAGGTATTTACATGAAAGGTTTATCAAAAGAAAATGTATTTCTTGATGAACATTGTAAGAGTACTAAAAAGAAGAGTTTGAGCAAATCTCAAAAGACAATAAGGCAATAAGGGGCATAGAAAAAAATAAAAATTGCGAGAGAGAGAGAGAGAGAGAGAGAGAGAGATATTTAAGAGTAAGAAATCAACAAACTAAAAGAGAGCATTATAAATATAAATAATTTTCTTCAGAGTGGTGGATCTGACAATGATTTGAAGGAGATTGCCAGAGGTCTCTCTGTCTCTGCACTAAAAGCTGAAGGTAATGGTGAAATGAGCAGGCCGCATGCTGCCCCAATAAATAAAAGGAGCTGCTGGAATTAATTTAGTGTAAAGCCATACTGGTTCAGCGGGTGCTCTCAATCTGGGCAGTGACAGATTGAAGATCAGCGAACTGAGGCAACAGCTTCTATGCATCCCTTGTCTCCAAATCTCAGCCTCTAGCGTCTTCCCCAAGCTGTTCTTAGCTGCCTTTTGCTTGTGTTGTTGAATATACTTTATATAGTTTCTTTGGCCCCCACAACTTCTTTTCATTCCTTAAAAATACACGAATACAAAAAAATTACAAACATTCCGAGCAGGAAGGTGTTTGCATTGATTTGTTCCCAGTCAAAGGTGAAAGAGCCAGACTTCAACAAGGAAGATCAAATTTTTTTTTTTTAATAGAATTATTTTGTGAAAAGATGCCTGTAGTTGATTTACAGTAATGTGTGCTTGGGAGCTCTTTGGATCTCCACTAATGATTGAATAACTTTATTTTTGCACCTCTGCTCACAGACTCTGCAGTTGATTTAATGGCAGGGCTATGAAAGTGCGTGACTGTGTAAATCCACACCTCCACTCTCTCTCTTCTTACTCTTTCTCTGAGCTCAAAGGAAAGGATAATCTTGATTTAATAAAATTATGTAGATAAATACACACATGCACATTATCCTGAGAGCAAATCCACTTTGACTGCACAGACAAACATGACTCTTTGTTAAAAGGCTGAACTATACACCTTTTCCCTGTTTCCCAGGACATTCTGGTAACTTGAGGAAGTTTAAATGAGGGAGGGAAAATCAGCACAGATGAAATGCCCATCCCTCACTATTACATTGTATTGGACCATGTGTCCATATGTCCCTTATTGCCACAGATTAAAATGAATGGATAAGTGGTGTTAAATGCTGTATTTTAATAGAGACAGTGTATTTGTGAAAGACTGATGTTCTGTTGGACAGATCAGTGATCACTTTTTGTGTCTTCTGCTCTCAGTTGGAGGGGACATTGCAATGGATGTACGCCTGGGTGGGGGACAGCTGGTCTCAGAGGAGCTGATGACCTTGGGTGAAAGCCTATCCCAGACCAGCGACCCCTCCCTCAAACTCTTCCAGTGCGCCGTGTGCAACCGCTTCACTACCGACAACCTGGACGTGCTGGGCCTGCACATGAGTGCCGAACGCTCGCTCCCAGAGGAGGAGTGGAGAGCGGTGGTGGGCGACTCGCACCAGTGCAAGCTGTGCCACTACACCACGCAGCTCAAGGCCAACTTTCAGCTGCACTGCAAGACTGACAAACACGTCCAGAAGTATCAGCTGGTGGCACACATCAAGGAGGGTGGCAAGGGCAATGAGTGGCGTCTCAAGTGCGTGGCCATTGGCAACCCTGTGCACCTCAAATGCAATGCCTGCGACTACTATACCAACAGCCTGGAAAAACTGAGGATGCACACGGTCAACTCCCGCCATGAGGCCAGTCTCAAGCTGTACAAGGTGAGTGGCTCTGGTAGCCCTACACTAACCGAGTGCCATACCTGCCAAGTTTATTTTTCTGTCTACACGGAAAGCAAAAATGCTGTTCAGCAATCTCATACCAAAAAATAAAAAAAGTTTAATATACAGCTATCAAAAGGGACATTTTGAACCAGTAAGATTTCACTACCCAGTGCAACATGAAAACAAAAAGCCTCAGCTTGTTGAGGGCGGTTAGGCTAACAACTTCAATCTTTCTGGTTAGCGCACAGTGTTATACTTTCTACAGGTTTTAAACACACCTCCAGCCTACTGTGCAACTGAATCGACCAGCTCTTTCCGTCTCTACTGCCGACTATGAGTGATGGCCCGGTGCAGTATATTAAGATCTAATGCGCATGCAATGGAGAGGGGAGAACAGGGGCACTTAGAGGGAGGGAGGAACATGGCAGGTCAGCAGGGTGGGGAGAAGGGCAGCTGATGAAATTGCTGGAAGAGAGGATGAAGAAGTGTGAAGAGAGAGGTTTGGTGCTAATACCGTTCGGAGTGGGAAGGGCAGAATCGCTCTCGACAGCCGTATTGATTTTCGCCGGACTTGGAGCTTCACCTTCTACTCTAATCATTCCATAATAGCCAATGGATGAACACTCTCTGAACAAATGGCCATAAATCTAACAGGCCTGATTCCATTTAGGCACCTATCCTGTGTGTCTGCGAGCCTAGCTCAGGCTGTGTTTAACCTAGACTGGCACAACTGCACACAGGGACTTCTCTACTTAATTCTCCCTTTCTTTCTCTCTATCACTTGTTCTCACATGCTCAATGAGATACTGACTCACATACCACCCATTTGAGCTGTATATCACTGCCCATACTTACTCGACCTTTATTTACACTCCTTTCTCAAGACTACATGCATTTGCAACCTACTTTAACATACTTCTGAGAATATTCAAAGAGAGAAAAAAAAGGGTAGGGTCAGACATCATTGGCTATTAACCTTACCAAATGTTGCCTAAGACAATGGCTTAATAGCTATTTGGCTTTTGGTTAACATTTCTTTCCCTGCCAGCACCAACTAAATGAGGGCAGCTGAAAAGGAAAGCGATTTTGGAGCCATGTTGTTTTGATACAAAATTACCAAGAGTAAGTCCAGTTCACCATTGACTTCATTGCAAGTTTCCCGTATGTGGACCCATTCCAATCCGAGATATTCTAGCATTGTCAAAGTTTGTCATTACCTTGGCCCTGGGCTGAGAGGCTCTTGGTCAGCTGTGCCCGTGATGAACTAGTTTGTAATTGTAATTAGGGGAAAGCCATAAACCAGTTTCCTCTGCATCTGGTGATAAAAGCAGACAAGCCTGAGCTGAGATTGTCTGCCATACTCAAGCTGGAACACGCAATGAGCGTATTTACAAATACCACAATGATTCAAATATGTAACACAAGACTCCTGACGTGCTTGGCTGACCTGTGGAGGCATTGCTGTAGTCATGGGCCTCATGTAGCTCCAGGCAGGGTTTGAGACCCGGGAAACCAGGAATTTTAGCATCAATGGCAAGAAATAGCAGAAAAACATCTTATCTAGCCACCAACTGTGATTTATTATGCTGCGTGGAGCTGGAAATTCCAGCATCCACCTCATACTTACATTAATCAAGTCTACTGTTAGCACCGAAATGTTTTAGAAACACTATAATATTACTTCCGCCACCGACGTTCCCTTTAAAGAAAGAGGGCTAGCAGAGAAGAGACTAGTCCCCCTAACTGCGAATGTTCAGTATTCTGTGGCAGATTAGAAATGTTCGACACTTCCAAGCATGATAATTTATAAGCTTTAAGCTGCTTAAAATGGTTCCTCAGCCCTAAAAGCCCCACAGATCCGAACAGAGGATGAGAGAACAGAGTTGACTGACAACAGCATCAGCTTTGTAAGCAAGCAGCTCCCATCAGTGGCGACAGGCCTACCCGCAAACTAAGACATTCACAGTTTGAGTTATAGCTGTATTTCATGACATACAAATGAGATTAGAGGACGATAAGCATATGCTGCCGCTGAGGTCTTGCTGTAGCACGGGTTTCTAACCCCACAATGACACAGGCTTCACTTTGCAGTGAATTTATAGCCCTGATAGATAGACATACTGACTGGCTGACACCAACAGTATGATTTGCTAGCTCAGCTAAGCTGACTGTACAAGTGGTAAAACAGGAAAGGAAAATGAAAAACACTATTTATCACATCCAAATGAAATATAATTCAAAATGCAAAATTTTTCGACCTCCTGCTGGGAGAAAATAAATCATCAAGTCAGCATAAACAGGCCCTAAGATGTGGTAGATCCTTGGGACACTTTGCCCAAATCAAACTGGTTTGCATTAAACAGGCCCTTTGTGTGCACAGCTCCGTAAATTGGAGCCTGTAATTACTGGAATTAAAAAGGAAGGTTTAAACTGAAGGCTAAGCTGGATGGGATAATTTGAGAGTCTGTGGTATGCGGCACATATTAGGGCTTTCTAAAAATACACCTTCCCCCACCACCCTACGGATTGGAATGTTCTGAAAGCCTTTGGAGAGCTTGGGAGAATTGTCCTAACCGCACAGACCACTGCACAGCAGGGGTGATGCTTCCCGACTTTGCTATCTGGGGTACAGGACTGAGTTCCTCTCTGGTTTCAGACACACCCGTCAGTCAGTCTTGCGCTCATCTCAGATGAACTTTTACCTTCCTCTGCTGCCTCCAAGTTCCCGCTCGCTGGCTGCTTTGTAGTGGCGAGAATGATGTCATGATGGTCACCCATAAGCACTTGCAGATGGGCCATACAACAATACCCAGGTCATGACAAAGCTTAGGCTTCTCAAGTTCTAAATTGTTGGTGGAACCTTCAATTTGCAGCGTCAGAGAAAGTCGCCACATAGCATGTCTATGAAAGTGAACATCAAATCGAGAACAGCCATAATTGCTTTCTTAATGCAAATTCCAGATTTCATGGTGCACTTTCGTAAAAAATGCTTTCGTAATCTTTCAACATAATGTAATAACTTGTTTGCAGCCTTCCTTTTTGGCTAACATTACCATAGCACCTGTCATAAAGATACTTTTTACAATCCTGTCAAATAGGGCTGTGCCCTGCCCTACATTTTTTGCTAGTTTTACTTCCATAGCATTAGTTGCAAATGTGTTTTTAAGGATGATTTTAAGTATCCATATATCTTCCTTCAATTTTCTCTTGCACCACTCGTATATATACAAGTATACACCACCGCTCTGTAGAGGACACATTCACTTGATATTTGAGTTCTTGTTCATGCTGAGTAAGCATGTCTCAGGTGCTGGGCTGCACTCGTGCCAGCCTTGAGTCTGAGACTTGGTTCTCCGCTCCAGACAGGATGGCCCTTCAAGCGAAGAGGAGGAGCTTCGGGCTGGCTACCTTCCTTGTCTCAGGGGCCGGTACAATCTGGGGTAATTGAGATTGATTGGATGTTATTTTTCCTCTTGCAAATGTAGTCCATTAGCTTGGCACATGCATAATCAGTTTAGAGCACAGTTAACTGAATGTAATCATGTTCTTCGGTGTCTGCTTGCACAAAATCCACTCCAGATGCCGCTTGGCCGTGGAAAGAGAGGAAGAAAGTGCCGTCACTATCACATGGGGAATCTTTTCCCAAGAAAGGCCTTATAACATTCACCCCCGCACCACCAGCACCAGTGTGCTGGTCTCGCTCCATTAAACACACAAACTATACAAACTGTGTGCTGCACACATTTACACACTCCCAGTACATGTACAAATACACACACACATGCTCACACATTCTGTCATCTGTTCACTACTGCCCAAAACTCCTGCAAACAGAACCCCGTAGCACATGTTGATGTGTCTCAGCTATGCTAACAGCGCTTTGACTGCGCTCCAAGCGCGGCCCAGGATCCAGTGTAAAGCGTCTGGATTTTGGACTCTCTCTCCTTATTTTTCCCTCCAGTGCAATCCAACCGGATCAGCTGGGGCGTGAGGAAGGAAAATGTCTACACTCTGGAGAAAACAAAGAAAAAACACAGTAAAACAAAACAGACAGTAATGCGTAGAAGGGGATTAGCCGTAGCGGCTGTACTGAAAGGTATTAAAGTGCTTCTCAGATATCGTTCTACCTTTTACAATGGAATCCTGATCAATGATGCAGACCCCCTCCATTAATAATTATGATTTTTATCATGACTTATCCTCATCATAACCACAGACTCCAATCATCAAAAACAAATAGACTGAGAATGCCCTGGCTCCAGCTAGATTGTGTTTGTTTTTTTATTATCAAATAAAAGTGCAGAGTAATTTCAAGTTAAAGTCGCAAGGGAGTATTTTACCACTATTGGTACGGCTCGTGGTTATATCTTTCATCTGTGGACAGTGAAGCTCAACCTCTATGCCAGAGAGAGCGCCACACCCAAACTCCATAAGTCCCTCCAGACATCAGTTAGAGAAGAGACGGAGAGAAAGATGATGGGAGGGAGGGGGGAAAGCAGGTCTGAGAGTGATAGAGAGAAGAGAGAGGCGCTCGTTTAGATGGAGATACTCTGCTAATTATCATGGCTGGCCTGTGATTGTTCAGTAATAGTGCTCAGTGGGGAAAAAAGGTTTGCTGCTGTTCCAGGAAGGGCTGAGCTTTGATTTACCGGTAGTACCACGCTAATAAAGTGCCCATTCCATATCCACAGAGCCGCTACTGAGACATCCTGCCTCCCTCCAGTCAAAGATACAGTCCATATAATGTATAGGAGCCCAGATTTATAATTATAAGACTCTTTTGGATTTGTATACGTCATATTTATTTGTTTATCGTAAGGTCTCGATGATGTAGATCCATGTCAGCACCAGGTTGTTCTTAGGGTGCTGAACTCTGCTTCACAGAAGCCGAACAGAGGCTCTGCTCCCTTTAAGACAAGGGGCGGAGGGCTTTTCCCCAGAAGAGGAGTCGAGTTTTGCTGAGAGAGCTGTCCGTTAGCGTGGGAGGGGCGTTGTGCAGCGCAACATTGGTTTGTAGAGTAGTGGGCGGGCTTAAAGCTGTGTCTGGAAGTCTGCAGGAATTTCACAACTCCTTCAGCCCCCACCTCAGTAAGGCCAGACGCTGACCCGTCGCACAGCTGCAGCTGATGATTACGCATGCACATGCCCCTCTAAGTGTGTGTGTGCGTGCATTCAACGGAGGGACCAGCAGCCAACCAGATACACATGGTAGGCCATGCACAGCTTTCATATGTTGTCCTAAGTTGGGAAAGAGGGACAGGGATATGGAAACGGACTGCAAGAGAGCATATCTCTTTGTGCAGAGGCTGAGGAGCAGATATTATTGTGTTGTAATAGCTGTTTGTTTTGATTTCTCCCCCCTCTCTTTCTTTTTGGGCAGCCAGACAAGAGCAACTAAGCAATGCTCCTGCCACTGCTGAAGGAAGCTGTTGATCCTATTATCTGCTGCCTGATCAGCACAAACAGGGGATTGGAGACTGATGTGGGACTGGGGTGTACACAGGGATCAGAGAGTATGTTACACCACTGTAGAAAGGCGCAAGAGTGTGGTAGTTTATAAGGTATGTGTAGACATAGGCAGAAATATAACATTTTGGAATGTAACTGCTCCCGCCACGTCTTGGCTACGGACATAACTGATACCACAAATTGTGTGGTTTGTTGAGTAGAGGTATTCCGCTACTTTCCTAAGGAGTCAGAGGAGTAAGTTTTTATAATATAAAATATATTGAACAAGATACTTAAATCATATATAGGGGATAAGAATATCAGAACAACAGATTCAGGAGTGGACTGTTTTGAGTTGAACTTTATAAAATACTCTCAAAACACCTTGGAAAATAAAATCACTTACACCATCCTAGCACATTTCTTTGTCAGTCTTCGAAATTCCCATTGTGATTTAAAGCCATATTCCTACGTTCACCTTATATTTGGGACTCACTCCATCTGCGTTTCTATTGCCTGCATGTGTCTCACTCATTCCTCTCGTACATCTTTCTCCACTCTTTGTCTCTTTAAAATTAATAAACAAAGCAAATACCCATCATGCACAAAAAAAAACCCAGCATGGGTCACAAGCTGGTGGGTGGTCCCTCTCCGCTGCTCTCTTCTTAAGGTTAAATAGCTTTAATCCAACCAGCCTGGAAAACTAAATATTTCTCCAGCCAAATCTTCTTTCTTCCCCCTTGTTTCCTCTTGATGTTTGCAACCTTTCCTTCTGTAATTCTCTTTTTAGTACGCTGAATATCTTTGTCTTATAAAACACATTATAAAGGGTAAAAAGTGGAAGTTATAAAGATATAACAAAAAACAAAAGTTCTTCAAAGGTAGGCATCATCACACTGACTAGCTAATCTATTTTAATTGATTAGTTATCTGGAGTGCAATTACCCTGCCGTGCAATAAACGTGCAGGACTGACCTGACTCCTTTTTTATGTAGTTATTTGACATTTAGTAGATGCTTTGAAGCGATTTAAAAGTTCACTTACTACAGGCACAATCCCCCTGGAGTTAAGTGGCTTGCTCAAGGGCACAATGTTGATAGGTCTCAGCTTTTCTTGCATTTATGGATTACACCCTGGGTTTGAACCTCTTGATCTTTTACGTTCCCAGCCCAGATTTTTAGCAACTTTGCCTTTTTATAACATGCCTTAATCAATGTTTTATCTTAGTAGTGCCAGCCTCAGTCTTGTAAAATATATTATAGTTGTATAATTTATATTGCAATCTCAGCCCACGCCCCTCCAATCAGAAGCTCCTCAACTCCTTCCTCCTCCTCCAACTTCTCTCTGGCATAGTGAGAAGACTACATTTGCTCAGTCTTCAAAAATACCCTTTAATAGCCTAATTTGATCAGCTTGATGTATGTTTTTTTTTGTACATTTACATGTGTTTGTTAGTCAAATGTGAGTCAAATTAGCTCAAACAAAGCCTTGAATCATGGCATAGCCCCTGGATGGGTAAGGCCTAGCCTTCTCACAGAACATGACCACGGTATCAAGGCAGGTAGGTTTTCTTGGAGGCAGACACTGGTTGAGCTTAAAGAAGAAAGAGAGAGTGTTTGGGAGAAAGACAGTGGGTGGTAAAGAGAGCAACAGGCAGGCTTACTGGTTCACCAGCATCAATACATCAGTGACTTAGCAACCAGATTAATGGCCTGTGAGTGGCCCAGGCCACAAGGCTGCTCTTGGCGCTTAGTGGAAGGCAGAGCGCTGGAAAACACACTGTGTTTAGCTTTGGGCTGCTGAAGAGAGTCTTGGGACAAATAAATCCACACATGAAATGAGGCTTTGGACCTCACTGTTTTTCACTCACCCTTCATCACAGACAATGTCTCTCTTCTGAATATTCACAATGATGCTGTGCTGAAATTAGGAAATCCACATCTTCCTTGTGCTGGATACCCAGGAGTGTTTACTTGTGTGCGATCAAGGTCCACTCCACAGCAAGCTAGTTAAGTGCTGGACTAGAGCTTTCGTTGTGGAAATGCTGAATGCTGCGATACGAATTTAGACCCTGTTGAAATTGCAAGCTGGTCCAGACTGGTTTATGATCTGTAGATACTGGTGAAACTGGTTTTCATGCTGTTCACCAGCAGCTTGGTCAGTCAGTGTGGTTTTGATCCAGATGGCAGCGCTGTGGTATTGATTGACCAAGAGAATCTTGCAGGTTTTAGCTAGTTAAGAATCCTCAAGAGGGCCAACTCTTAGACCTTACTTGATATCAGGCTTTGAGTAGAGCTAAAACTACAGCCTGGGGTTTAAAAAAAAATCAAGCCTGCCTTCTCCCTACTGAGATGGACATCCATTGAGGCGTCTTATACATGGCCTAATTGCCATGCACTCGAGTCCAAGGTTATGACTGGGAGCTGTAAATCTATCAGTGTTATGGGGGCAATGTTCTCACCAGATGCAGACTACAGATTTTCATCCCTTTGTAATTAAGCAGTTCAGCCTGAGGTGTCATATGGTTTTTATTGAGGCCCCTCTGGAAAAAAATCATTTCACACCTTGTTTTCTCATCATGTGCTTTTATGCATGTAAAGAGGGGGAAAACCAAAATAAACTAAATAAAAAAGTGGGAAATGAGTGATAAAGGCTCTACAGTAATATATGGAGATGATGGTTTGTTGTATTAAAAAGCAGAGATGTGAAGTCATCAGGAAGTGACTCAATTAGTTCAGTACGTTATCCCCAAATGCTTTTCTTTCTTTTTTTCTTTCTTTCTTTCTTTCTTTCTTTCTTTCTTTCTTTCTTTCTTTCTAACCTCTGTTCTAATAAAAAAGATGTTAGTTGGGAGACAGAGCAGAGAATGATAGGGCCAGAAAGAGAGCGGTGAAGGAGTAGCACTAAATTTTTCAAGGTCAAACTTTCACTGCACGTTTACAAGCCTTGCATTCTCTGCTTTCAAACTCTAGTTGCCCATACAGGACACCTAGTGTTTAAGACACAAACATTTACAGATATTTATCCCAGCATTCTCTTTGAGGCTTTCTCTTTATGAAACCCCTCCCACTGATGAGGTGAATTCTGAGGTCAGCCTCTCAGAGGTGCCTTATTTTACTAGCTGCAGCTGCTGAAAGTAGGGGAAACACTTGTGTTCTGTTGTTAAGTGGTTTCACACATTTGTATATCATGAAGCATTTTTCAAACAGCACTGCTGATTTATGAAGTGGAGATCTTGGCATTGTGGGTGCAGAGATGGAACACAGAGACAGTGGAGGAAGTCTTCAACACAGCCGCCACATTCCTCCGCCCACTCCCCACAGGAACAACCAAACTCTCTCTCTCTCTCGCTCTCTCTCTCTCTCTCTCTCTCTTTCTTCATCCCCACAGCATCACCACATTCAATCAACACCAGGCCTAAAATTAGGCTGCCGCAGACTTGATCGTTCATTTGAACTGGTTATCTCTGTCACTGCGAAGGCATTTCCTTAATTTATACTCGTTAGGTTGGAATGGTCTTGTTCTGCTAATTTGAACCAGAAAGCCTGTCTTTGCTACTGAATAAACGAGGTCTCAGGGAGACGTTATATTTTTGCCACTGGAGAAGATTACAAGATCTTGGCATGCAAATGATAATTCAAATTATTGTTATATGAAATTAAGCACTGAGAGGAGAGAGGGAGTGCCATATTAATGAGTTATATGAAGCAGGCTTTATTAAATATGTGTTGATGTTGCAAAGGGAGCTTCATGTGTGTATTAATTCAGCACTGGCTGGTCCCAGTGGGTTCCTGTACACACACACATGCACATGAACACACGCTCACAGAACTACATTTTTGTTCTGTGTTTAGTCTGAGCAGATTTGACAGATTTTAATCGCCCTCTGTAGAGAGTTATGAGATCCCTAGCTCTTTGGTGACCCCCAACCATTTTTAATATGCCTCTTGTTACCCACATCCCAGTACATACTTTAATAGCTGTTGCCTTAGAAATGTTGTGAATGGTAGAACGATATTCAGAAATATAGCTTGTTCTCTGTAATTACAATCTGCCTTCTCTCTGATCGGTTCCATCATTTTGTTTTATGGCTTCAGGAATCTTTCAAAACTGTAATAACAGCTGCAGTTTATGGGAAATCAGGTGAATAAAGTATGGTGTTTGGTGTTAGCCAACTTATGTCAAATCTCATTAGATATTATTCCAATGGCCTTCATATTCAGTAATTTTTTTTTAAATCACAAAAGCACAAAACATGTGTCTTATCATTCCATTTCTAACTGTTTTTACTAGCTACTCTTTCATTAAAGAACAATGTGGCAGACAGGCCCCTTTGAATTACTGCGTGAGTAGATGATGTTCTGTACTTCGTATTGTTTTCACTTGTAGAATGAAACTTGAAGCAGGTTGTTTTAAATTGTGAAAATTTTAAATCAGTGCTCTCATTGCTTTCCTATTTATTGAGAAGTCTAGTGGTTTGTTCAGACACTAAAGCTTCACCTCTGTGCCTGGGTAGAAAGGAATTCCCAGTATTCAACTTAACTTTTAAATGATTTAACATGATGAAGCCATCTCCAAAAAGTCAGGGCTTTATATACAAAAATCAAACGCAATCTGCCATCTCTGATCAGAAGCAACAGCCATCAGAGCGAGGTTACGAAGGCAGAACAGGAAAAGCCATTAACTGCCAATCACAGCATCGATCGACAAGCCAGTCCACCACTACCATGACCACTGCCCCCCTTTTACTCACTTGCACTCTCAAACACTCCAGCACACATGATGTGTTGCATATTTGTGCCCACATTGCATGTTGTCTTCAAGCTTAACAAGACATAACTCAGAATTGGTCCAATTTTTTTTTTGAGTCAGAGCCCAATAATTTGACTGTTGACTATTCAAAATGCTAGCCTGTCTTTATCCATTCTTTAAAAGCATGATTTTTGTTCTCCGCAAATTTCGCTACTCCATCCAAAACGATTTTAATTACAATACAACAAAGCGACACATTTCTCAAGGAATGATGTATACAACTTTCCATCAAACCGAGATCGTGCAAACTGCAGCTGCACCCTCTCCTCATCAGCATGGGTCTCTGCGTTTTTGGATCCCGACATCAGATAAAATAGGAAAACTACTAGAGTTGGCGAAGGACAAAAGAAAAAAAAGACGATTGATTAAAAAAAAAAAAAAATCCTCCATTTTCAGTAGTGCCGTTAGGACGTAGGGTCTTTAGGAGAATATTTACGTACTTCCCAGCTTAATAGAGATGCTGTATATCAGAGGGTGATCAGGAGCAGAGGTCAGGAATGGGGGGAGCAATTAAAGCTTGTGCATCTGCCAGAGTGGGCCATCCCATTGTGTGCACTGCAGGCTGAAACAGATAGGTGTGCAGGGAGCAAGCAAAAAGGCAATAGTTATTGAGCACCGTCTCGTTTTATTTATCGAGCTTTACTGTGGGTGATTCAGACTTCACCCTGCCTAGACCAAACCCACACTGAGCTGTAGAGGACTGCAAAAAAACGGACCCACCTGTCAACTTTTTGTGTGAGTTTTTCACATTTGCTCTTCTATATCTCCTGGATATCAAGATTTCCCCTGCCCTCCCCTGGAGTACCTTTGACCCACGCTCCATGACCAGCCAATAAAGCCGCACGGCGTAGTCATGATAGATGTGGCCTGGGGCTTGTGCTCTCTCACCCCACTGCTGTGGTGTCCTCGTCGACACATGAGCCGGGGGGAAGAGGAGTGGAGGGAGTGGGATGGGGCGGCAAGGAAGAATAGAAGGCCACGGATATAAACCAGACCAGCCATTTTCTCCCGTCCAGCTCATAAATATTTGCATGGCTGATTTATAAACAGGCCATGCTAAGACAAGATCAAAGTTAACTGTATCGGTTATAGAAAAGCCTGGTTTTTCGCAACGCCGCCCCGCACACAACGCTTATACCTATTAGAGCTCAAGGCCATACATCAACAGACGTATTGGCAGGGTTTCAGATCAGCCCGCTCTCGCTGAAAGGCTAATGGTGCCCCTGCTGAGGCTTTTTGGGGCTCCGGCCACAGCGCGAGAGACACATGGATTAGTTTAATACCGTGTTTTTGTGCTAATGAAACTGCATAGCCCTGTCGAGCAGCCCAGGTTGAGTGGCAGAATGCAGGTGGTGGTCAGGTTTCGAAGTATGCGGTGTGATGTTATGTATAGCCCCGTTCGGATGCACCAGAGACAGCGTGTCCGAGAAGAGAACGGCAGACAGCTGCTCGTGCTTCTCTAGCCAGCCAACCAGGCGACCTACACAAAGGCCAAGGTGGGAGTAGGCGATTAAGGGTCACTTCTAGCGTGGGACTGCTAATGCCGGACAACATGGTAAATCTGTAATACGTAAACATATGTTTGTACAGACGCACGCATGCGCACCGCAGTCGTGGCGGACGAGGGGTGTCCAGTACCGGGCCGCTCACACATTAATAAGTGTGTAAGCTGGCAGATGCGGTCGGCTTGAAGAGGAGGGCTGTTTGTTGACCCCTGTGGAAGGGTTAGCGAACTCAGTAATGGTAGAGAAAGAGAAGCATTCTCCATGGAGATCTCCTTTTGTCCTAAAAATAGCTGAATCCATCACCAGGACAGGGTGTGCCCCGGGTACGAGCGCAAGGAGAGCCGCTGCTAAACAAGCTGTCTGAGAACATCTGTCCGAGTCGAATATACAATCAAGGTGACACGCAGACAACAAGCTGGACATATATGGACGACACGACCCCACCTTCTGTAACATTCGGGTTATATTAAGTGATTTTAATATTACTTCTCTCCAGGGCTAAGGGACTGTCTCGTGTACTGCAACTGTACTGCAACATCACCGCAACATCATTTTGACAAATTAGCCTCAGTCTCGACAAACTGGTTTCTAAAAACCTACTGTCTCAAAAAGCCTAATAGAAATTGCCAAACATCTGTCGGACGTCGTGGTGCACACATTAGAGAATGTGCAGCTACGTTTTTGTCTGTATTCAGCTCCATTAGCACCAAACTGCAGTGTATTTCTGGCCTGGCCAGCAGTTGTGCTCTAATCTACAGGTAGAGCCACGCGTAGAGAACTGAGAGTTTGTTATGCACCAACTTCAAAGATCTCCCACCGCATCAGAGAGCTGCCGCTGAGCAGGCAGACGCGGCTTTGGTCTGGGAAGGGTTACTGAATTATTACTGATGCTTTGGGGGGTAACTGTCCGACCGCAGGTCTGGGGATTATTAATCATTTATTTGATTGTCCGTATGTGCTGATTAATCAATTTGAGGGAGATCTTCGGGATTAACTACCCTATTATTCCCTTGTAAGAACAGATAAGAGATAAGGCTTTAAAATATCATGTACCATTTATCATGTATTTTTAGTCCTCTGCAAATGAAGGCGGGCGAAATAAAAACTGAGGTGAGATTAGGCAGAACAGCAACAGAGGGAAAGAGGGGGAGGGAAAAAAGAGAGAGAGAGAGAAAATTATTCTTTAGATCCAACCAGGACAGAGCACAACAGATTTAACTGCTGTACTTCACAAGATGTGCAAGGTGAGGAGTGAGAACAGCTCATGTACTAGACTTACATAACCAGACAGAGCCTTACTTTCAAAAAGCAACATACGAGGAGAAATCAGCAAGTGGTGGACCAACAGGAAGTAGAAAACAATAGCGTTCTGCACCTGTAACCACCTGACTGAGAGCAAGGCAGCGAAAGGTGGGGGTTGGCGCCAATGAACCAGTGAACTCGGAACCTGTCATAGGTGAGTGAGTTGTACTTGCTTGTGGCTGTGCATGATCAAACAATGGCATAGTTCCTGGGTGCACCACCCATGTTCGAATCCGCCCTATAAATTCTCTATCCGCTGGCTGCTTGATGTGTTATGTCATGTGGTAATGCCTTTGATTTCGACATACCTCCGTTTGTAAATACATGAGCCTCTTAAAGAGCTGTGGTTACTTTTACAAGCATGGCGCTCCCGGCGCTTTGGTGGAGAATGTAGGGGAGGGAGAATGAAGGCGAGAAACACGGAGCCGGTTTAGAAACTGTATACACTTCTCTCGTAGCGCCATTGCCAAGTGCACTTATGCCTCCAGCTGCTCGTCGCACATGCAGTGCAAAGTGAATGACACAGAAACTCGAGCCGGAGGAGGAGTGAGGGCCTCTCTGTTAGCAGCGTGCTCGGGCCCAGTTAGGCACTTTCTAGCAGTCTCTACCTGTTAACACACTATCACCCTGCACCTGCGACGCTGTTTGCATGCTCAGTGAGTCCAAAATCAAAACAGGGTTGGGTCTGGTGCCAGCTAATGCCATTGTGCCATATTTTAAGGAGCTCTGCTCTTCAGTGAGTAAAAGCTTCTTTTTTTTTTTTTTTTTTTTTGCTATTACCTAAACTGGCTGCAAATCTCATAAGGAGGGCACTCTTCCACAACATTTAATACATTAAAGGAGTCACATTGGTGGCTTAGTGCGATCCTGTAACTAACGTTCAATTTACATTAAAAGCGATACAAAGCTTTGCTGTGCTGACACAGTAGCAGTGCTCGAAATTAAATGCTTCCAAATGGGCAGCCATCGGCGCAACCTCTACAATGACACGGGGACTGATGGCGTGAGCAAGTTATTTTGGGACTCGCATGCAGAGGTCCTTCAGAGGGCCCTGTACAGTATCTGTACAGCGACACTATAGCAACAGAACTGCCTCCAATTAGACCTGCACCTTTTTGATTTTAGTGATAACGACCATATCTCAGCTGTAATTATGCTGGACTTGGAATGATGAGGGCTTAGGTTATTGATCCACTATTGATCACTCTGATCAATGAGCACTTTGTTTCTTTTTTATGGAAAGTGAAGTTGTATTTCTTCTTTCCTTTGCAAGCTAATGAGTCGGCGCTGATGACGGGTCCCATAAAACGCTCTATGCTTTCATCACCCATGTGTATTCCAAGATTATGGGATGGACAGGTGAGCCTCTCCCAAAGAGCTCCACTTTTCAACACAAGCGCTCAGGCTCCTCTGGGCATAGGCTAGAGGCCAGGGTTTAAAAAGTGCTTGTTTCAAATTCATGTCTTGCTGAAGGGCAAAGCATATACTGCTTCAGGGGAGTAATATTTTTATTTATTTATTTGATTTATTTTTGTTGGAGATGCTACACATCCTGATAGTATAGACATTGAATGCTTGTATAAACCTGCATAGCATGTTGTGTATTCAAAATAGGACTAAAACTGAAACAATAATAAAAAAAAGTCTAAAATATTAAGCATTAATATAATATTTATTCATTGCAGTCTAAGCTAGAACTATGGTTTTTTGAACAGCAGATTGCACACGATATGTTCTGTTTCTCTCAATATTCAGGCACTGTATGTTTAGGTTAATGACACTAATTACCTAGTTAATTTGCTCCGATAAAGTGAGAAGTACAAAACAGCTCCCTATCCTTGGCTATTGGGAGTTTAAAGCTCTTTGTGCGCTCAAAAGTCAAAGCAATTGAGTAAAGGCAAACAAAGTGTATCTTTAGAAACAGAGCCACTAGAAATGGATAGGTGCTTACAATTTGTATTGCCACTACATTGCCCTCAGACACTCAGAATGCACATGTGCTATGCAAATAAGCTTCCAAAAGTAACCACCCCCAGCACGCCCCCGCTCATTCATTTGCATGTTAAGAAGGTGAGAACTCTTAGGGCCTGTTGCGCCATTGTAGGCCCAACGCAGCTAATAAAAGCCAGGCCCTTTAAGCTGAGCTTAAATATTTACTCTGGCACAGGGCCACGATCAGGCCCTCTCATTACGACAGTCCTATGGGTGAAGGTGAAGCCGGGCAGATGAGAGGGGGGCAGAGCCTGGCAACTCAAACATTTCCTCATCGGAGACCAGTTCAAACACACCATGCTGCCGACTCCAGACTGCCCTTTGTGAATTTTAGAAAAGAGAACAAGGAAGAGGGGAGCATTCTTACTGTATTCTAACCTAGCCTGAAGCATCAAACAATTATGTGGTGATAAAATATTCAAGCAGACTAACAAGGAACGCTGGAGGTGAAAACTAGATAATACAAACCTGAGGAGTTAATACTGTGGAGTGTCCTTTTCATCACATCTATGGCTTTTTTAGTATAAGGGATCTTGTTCACTTGGGTTGGGTATTTGATAACTTGTGGGTTATTGGTAAGGGCTCGACTATAATTAACTATACTTTAGTTTTGCCCTGACTTCTGTGAAGCATTGGATATGTTCTGGAAGTATGTGGACGAAGAGTTTAATGTTTGTTGTTTTGACTAATTTTGTGTTATACCTACCCCTATAGATAAACAAAAATGCCGTAATTCAGTTCCTTTTTGACTTTTTGCACACCTATTATTCACCCATCTATAGACCAGTCACTTCTAACAAACTTGTGCCACCACTCATTTTCATTTTCAGTCCAAAAGGTTTTTTTATAACAGTGGCTACAATGTTAAGTTACACTTACCATACTCAGAAATACAAGATGACTCATTCTGTATCTCCAGCAGTGTTTTTGTATTTGTCTTTGTGATTTCTTTTGCAGGTAGGCTATGTTTTTTTTTCTCACAAATTCTATTCTTGCTAGATCACCAGAACAAGTCATGTGTTTTCAGCTAATATAACAAATAAGACATCATTGAACGGTCTAAGTACCTCTGAATGTCTCTCGATTGATCGTGTCTGTCTCCTGTCTGCATGCCCCGAGACATGCACAGAATTCTTTCACTGTCCCGTCCTAATAATTAGCAATACCGTCTCTTACCAAAATGGAGGGTTAGTTATGGGAAGCGTGCTGGAGGTTGCGGGGGTAGGAGGATCCGTACAGGTCCTAAACTGCCCTCCTAAATTTCCAGATGGCACCAGGCGGCCGCAGATGTCTAGGGACAGTTGGAACAGCTGTGCTTGTTGCCCCTAGAGCTCCACACAGCTGTCGCCTCCTGCAGGCAGAGTTATTGTACTACGGGGCTGGATGCGGCTTGACGCTACAGGGCTCGCATTCATAAAAACAACGGGAGGCTAAGCTGTTAATTAGCTCTTCATGGTGGAAGGCGACGTCTAGCGATTAATATAGTTTTGCAACTCTTTTTCTTTTACCCAACCCTGGATTAAACTTAATTTCCTGCTTGATCTCTGAGTCACTTATTGTAAAATGTGGCTCAGCTCATTGTACAAGTAAAATGCGTTGGTTTTGACTTAAAATGCTCCATTATGTGTATATTCTCGCTCTTATTCGTAAAGGCCTTGGAGGGCATTGCCACTGCCGTATTATCACCGATCTGGGTATTGATATCTCCACCGCCACGATCCCTTCTGTAGAGTTCCCTTGCTCTCTCTTCCTTTCTTACCCAGACCGATTCACCCAATGAATTATGTGGACACATTGATCAGCTGATTGAGAACCATTGTTTGGAAATGCAGGGGCATTACTGGAGGAAGTATTACCCTATGCTTGTTTTGCGCCGGTGTATGCGAGAGGGTATTATTTAACTGCTTGTCACTACACCCTCCCTCTAACCGCTATTGCTTTTTACTCAAAGACACAAAGAAACATACACAAACGAGCGTACGCATAATCAACACAAGCTAAATGACTGCAGGCATTGATTGCCTTCTTTCTACAATTATGTTCCTATTGTTTACTTTCTAGCTGCTTATTTATTCCAAAGGAATTCAATAATTATTGCTTTATTTACTGTTAAAGTGCACTGGGGTGGTATAAGCTGCTGGAGAGGATTGTTTTTAAGGCCCCCATTTCTCGGTTTTTCACCCTTGTTCTTTCTCAAGGCACATGTACAGTAATCCATACAAACCGGTCTAATCTATGACAGGGATATGAATCACAAATTCAACACAGCCATTTTTACCGAACTTGTTTAAATCACTGTATCACATCTGGAACATGACTTGTAATAACTTGGTAAAGTTTTGGACAGATAAATCACAAACAAGATCGCTTTAATGTCTCAATTGTATCTCCTAGACAGAGATTGAAAGGAGATTGACTTCTCTCCTCAGTCAGCGTGAGAACAATGTCGCAAATTGTGCTCAGATTGGCCAAGATAGCAAAGTCTTTCATTTAAGAGCCAGAGATTTCAATGTGATCCCAATTAAAACCATCAAAGATCTCAATTTCTAATCAAATTCTTCCAAATTATCTGAAGTTTGATGTCTACATTAATTCATTTTATTTCATTATAGACCTATACTCTCACATTGTCAACTGTTCCGTTCCCTCATTTGTGTCTGTGTCTGTTTCTCCTTTTTAGGAGAAACATCAGAAACAAAGTTGATTCTTGAATAAAACATTACACAGAACTCCATTAACTCCTGAGCTATGAAAGAGCAACATCTGAGCAATAAAACGTTCCTCTGGGAAGTGGGAGGCTATTCCAGGAGTACAGAGCAAAGCGATCCTGAAAACATAGCAGAGAGTGAGAGAGGTGTAGGAAGTGGTAGGTATGCAGTTAAGGGGTGGGTACGTGCCGTCTTTCCAGCCACAGCACAGTGTCTGGGCATGTCGCCGCTCGCAGTGGCTAATTTGAACCAGCCGCTGAACTTGGCATCCAGCGCAGCTTCTGTGGTCGCTGTTCTGCTACTCCTTCCACTACTGTTGCAAAGTGAGAAACGAGATAAAGAAAAAGAGAATTAGAGAAGTGAAGAAGGAAAATCAAAGGACAAACTCATTCACTGCTGCAGCGTACCTTTAAAACGCTACCTGCTTTTTACTAACTTTCTTGAAATGTCATATATTCGATTTTGACAACTTTTTTGGGACAGATCAGTTCAGTTTTGTAGAGCTAAGTAAACCTACTCAAACACACACACACACACACACATACACAGAGGGTGAGATATGAGAAAGGGTGCAGCTTCCCGTCTCATCTCTGCTTGGGTTTTTCTGCCCATTAGGCAAATCCCTTTGTCTCTTCTCAGGATGCAGAGCAGTGATCTCATTGGCAATTATTTAACTAGTGACATCATTAGGCCGGTTTCAAAGGTGTCAACGCATTTGACTGTATCCATCAGGATGACATAAGGATGAATCCAGTTTAGTTTGCTGTCCTTAAGGCACTGGCGTGACCCCATAGCATCATGATATCAGTGGATATATAACCTGGCATAAAGTGTGTGGCCAGTGGTTTGTTAAGCATTTTGGCTTAGATTGTGGTTTAGTCCAGTTTCTGTAATTTACCCGTCTTTGGTATCAGTATTACACAGTATGCATGTGTGTGTCAGGTTTTACCTATGCGGGGATTAAATGGTTCCATAAGGTCAGGAAATTCTAAAATCACCTATATTGTCAGGAAATTGTTTCCTGTCAGGAAAATGGCTTAATAAGCATATATTTTGCATAATGAAAATGCAAAATGGTTTGTGTTGAGAGTTGAGGTAGGTCTAAAAATAAATGATCTCAGTATTAAAACAATAGAAGTGAATGGAAAGTCCCCACCATGATACACTGTGAAAAGCAGATGTATGTATGTGTGTGAGCGAGTATGAGTGGAAATCACCAGGCCTCGCCACTAAGTGCCGAGAATCATTGGGATAATTACAAAGCAATACACATTCAGACACTCTCTGGCTCACTCACAGTGGGAATTCGTCAGCTCTGGGAGAAATTGATAGCTATTTAGCCACTGGATAGTCATCTGTTTTAATGCATTAATTTTGTATTAAGAGCACTGACAAATTTAATAGTAGAAATAGGGGTTGGATCAAAAGGGGGTCTTGTATGTGTGTGTGGCTGTACACTCACCACATGCACATTTGTGTATGGCTTTAGGCCAGAAAAAAATACTCTACACAACGTGCATACGTGAATGCTTGGCCAGTGTAAGTCTGTGGTCCAGTTGCACATACATAACGCGTAACAAACCATAGTACTTTAACGAACAATAGAGTTACCTTCAAAAGTCTATATACTGTAGGTTGTTGTAATTCAGGTAGGTAGTGACAGTTATGTGGCATGGTGATAGTTTGAGATCAGATAAATTGCATGCATTCAAATTCAAATTGAAAACGAACTGACTATTCTGAACTGACTGATGAAAATTTCGCTTTTTTCATTAGTGATAACATTTTTCTTAAGTGTATCATGACTATTAAACCATTTTATTTTTAAAAAAGCATTGAAAAATTTTAGTTTTTTTTTACTAAAATTAGACGTCATTTTCGCTTGATAGTAGGTCTGACTAAAATTAATAAATGTGACATGATGAAATATTGACTAAATTTCTTTTTTTTTTCATCATAAAACAAATCTGTGGGTAAAAACTAACACTTGCTGTAGAACACAGTTTGCTCTAATACCTTGTATAGCAGCTCTTGCAGTAACATTGAAAATCCAACACGGACCTGCGTATGAATAGCTTGCATTTGTGTGCATGTACTTGTGTAGAGTATGTTGTGGAACTTATAGTCACTTTACCACGATTCCGCTGTGGACCTGGGCATTTGTGGAGGTATGCTGAGTGCCTGCCCTGTACTCGGCTCTCTGGCAGTTAAAGTGGTGATGGGTGTGAAAGGTGTGTGTTTTTTCAGCCCACATAAGTGGATGCTTCTGTAGATCCATGCACAGGAGCAGGTAGGTGTTGAAAGTGATAGCTCTGCGTGATGGGAGCGAAGCAGGCAGAGACGCAGTGTTGAGTTGCGAAGGGGTGGATAAGGTGGGTCGCCCTTGCTTTTCCTCACCTACACGAGTACAGGGGACTGATTCATCCTCCACTTGGTTCGTTATGTGCATATGTGTGTGAGAGAGTAATCAAAACTCCTGTCCGGTAAAGATGGGCCGCACTTGCTGCACACACGTGCACACTCTCTCTCACTCTCTCTCACACACACACACACACACACACAAACTCACATTTACTCCCTCCAGCCCACTCAGGTTTCGCTCCACTGCACTTCCCCACAGCTCATGTGCTCTCCTGTAAGTCTGCCATTAACTTCCAGCCAATTAAATGAATTTTGAGTAGTAATGTAAGCCATGCTGACTCTGGGGCCTTCTCTGGCTCCAGGGGCCTGCATGCGGCTGTTCTGGGGCCCCTGCGGAGGGGAGACTTCTCAACAGCACCCTGACCAGCCCCTCCCTGCTCGGTGAACATGACTTTTTCATTAAGCCGCTGAATTCCTGCACTTCAGTTGGAGGTGATTTATCAGCATGAAGCTTCATCTCAGGATCATAGGAAACAGACACGCCGCACACAAGCACTCTCTCATGCATTATTGTGTTTCACATTCAGACCCAGGGATGTGTGTGTGTTGGGTGGGAGATTAGGTGTAGAGAGCATTCAGGGGTCCCTTGTGTGGATGTTTCAGATGGAATCACGTGGAAATATCTGTGTGTGTGTTTGTAAGAAAGAGACGTAGGTCCTTGGACGGGTCTGTTTGGCCCTCTGGTGTCAGACCTGGAGAGCAATATATGTATCTCTGCTACATGGAAATTATGAATATAACTGAATATTATTTCTTATGGTGTGTAGGAGAGCCTTGAACCTTCTAAAATCCCTTACAAAAAGTATCATTGCAGTGCCATGTTAGTAAAACCATGTTATTCTTTGAAGCACCTTGGTGCTTTAGAGTAAATATGTGACCATGGACCACAAAACCAGTTATAAGTGTCAATTTTTCGAAATTGAGATTTATAAATCATCTGAAAACTGAATAAATAAGCTTTCCATTGATGCATTATTTGTTATTATAGGACAATATTTGGCTGAAATACAACTATTTGAAAATCTGGAATCTGACAGTGCAAAAAAAAAAAAATATATTGAAAATTGCCATTTTACCATTTTAATTTAGGTAGGTCATTTTCACCTGTGAGGCCCAAAATGGGGGGTGCTGGCTAACAGGTTAAAATGAAGTTCTTAGCAATACATATTACTAATCAGAAATTAAGTTTGAATATATTTATGGTAGGAAATTTACAAAATATCTTCATGGAACATCATCTTTACTTAATATCCTAATGATTTTTTTTTCATAAAAAAAAGGATCATTTTGACCCATACAATATATTTTTGGCTATTGCTACAAATATACCCCAGCGACTTAAGACTGGTTTTGTGGTCCAGGGTCACATATAGTAATTGTACACAAATTGTGACAGTGTAGCATATGGCTAACATATTTAGCATCAATTATGTGGTAGACTGTCTTTAGTTTGGGTAAAGAAGTGATATAATGCTGTTCTCTGGGCTGAGCCAGCTAAGGTTCACCCACATAAATCCTGCCCTTTTTATGGGCGCTGTAAAACTCCCCGCATTTTTTTTTTTAAAGATCTTTGAAGTTTAGTTCAGGTGTCGTCTTTTTCGCTGCACTTATTTCCACAAAGATGGCTGAAGTATAGATGTACATTTAAGTTCATATATTCTGCTCCTCTCTTGTGAAGAAAGAAGAAACTGTGCCATCTCAAAGCACGCAACGGATTGATTTGGTGTTTTATGCAAGCAAATCTGTGACAGATCAGTGTACCTGAGCTCTGATATGCTGCATATGTGTTAGGGAGGGTGAGGTAGAGAAGCGCAGCTCAAGCAAAGCCCAAAACATCCAGCAGCACCTACTCAATGACATCATACCCCCACTTCAAACAGGAAAGGGAGAGAAGGAGAGCAAGAGAGAGTGTGAGGAGAAAGACAGAGCCTTTTACGATCACCTAATAACTCCATTACATGGAGCTGAGGGGCACACACAAAAAGCAAAACCCATTCCTGGAAGTCAGTGGCCCTAATGCACATCTTAGGTATACCAGGGTGACATATGATACCAGCACCACAATTGCCTTGAAAAAAAATCCCTTATAGCAATGTTACCCGAAAATTAAATATTACCAGAGAAGGAGAACATTTCAGGGAACATAATATTTTTTTCCTCTCTCACTGTTGTCAACACCTGATGTGGCCTTAATTGGGTTAAAAATCTAATGTTACTCTGGCTTTGTGCATCCGAAGCCGATGGAAACGCATCTCATCTCTGTGCTGCAGGGCAAAGCCAACTCAGCCGCGTCTTAATGAATCAATTTGTTTTTCCCGACCTTTGTCAGGGTTTGGGGGTGGTCTGTGCAGGAGATTAAGAGCTTCTCCAGAAGAGAGAAAATACATGTTTTTCCAGGTAAAAAAGCAGAGAGATATTTTTACAGATTTGCATCATCTCCTTCATGGTGCAATTTAGTTGCTTTTCATGACTCACGTAACAAAAGTAAGGTAAACAATGAGTACAAGGTAAAAAGACCTAGGAAAGATGCTGCTATTATCACATTATAATAGTTGGTCTTTTTATATATGGTGAGAGGACAGGAAATGATGAGCAGAAGTGATTGGAAATGTTACGAGCCGTGTTTTTAACTCACATTGCCCCTTAAAGCATCACAGCTCAAATGCTAGCTGCTGACCATCTTATGTGTTTTGAGTATTAAAGTTACCTTCATGCACCTCTGTCATATAATTTCAAAGATGCAACGTGCCGTTCTTGAACACAGAAAGGTTATTTGTTTCCCGTGTTTTACTTTGAGTGTGGACAGTAGGTGTGCGTATTGTCTCGCTATAAATCTGTCACTACATACACAAACATAATTCACCAAAGAGATGATGGCCATGAAGAATGAATAAGGGAAAAATTGCCATTGATTAACACCGGCAGTATTCATAAAAGTTGCATTCGTGAAGCTTATAAAACAATCATGACTTGAAAGAAGACATGAATCAAGGTTAGCCAAGATATATAAGTGCTTTCAGCATACATACATGCACAGGTGATAACTAGGGACTAGCAGTCAGATCTATAGACCTGCAATGCCCGTATTGTGTTGGTCTTGTCTCATTGATTAGGTGTGGTGTGCTCAATGAACAGAGACTCAGCTCGGGATTGTTGTGTTACCGTTGGGTGTGCGGTGTGGTTGGCTTGTTTTGAGTTTGTGGATCGTAGCACATATCTCTGGTCCCCCCAAGGATCTCTATACCCTCTTCTGGATATGGTCAGAGCTCCCCACCACCGCCCCATCTCTCTCACTTTGCCTCGCTCTCAAAGAAGCAGTATTTGACTCACTGGTGATCAATATTTAACATCCCATGCGTGAAACAGGCAGATGTTTGGAGATTCCTTTTCAGAGACGAAAGACTTCTCTTGAGTGAAAGGGATCAATGCACTTTCCTCCATGTGTCCCTGCTCAAGCGTTTCCTGTAGATGCTGACATGCTCCTCTCGTCTACCTCACCAGCCCAGGGGACGCCAGTGTCCCTCTTCTGTCTTGTTAGCTCACAGAGACACACATTTGCGCTAAGGTCCAGAGACCAGCATACTGTTGATGAATGACGTTGACTTTGTGTTAGACAACAGAGTCCTGATTGGTAATTGATTTATTCATTTGTAAATGACATTAGGTATACCATTCATTGAAAACCCCATGCTAACTCTCGTGTTCATTCTCTCACTATAGCATTTGCAGCAGCACGAGAACGCTGTGGAGGGTGAGTCGTGCTACTACCACTGTGTCCTGTGTAACTACTCCACCAAGGCCAAGTTGAACCTCATCCAACACGTCCGTTCCATGAAGCACCAGCGCAGCGAAAGCCTGCGAAAGCTGCAGCGCCTGCAGAAGGGCTTGCCTGAGGAAGAGGAGGAGTTGAGTGCCATCTTCACCATTCGCAAATGTCCTTCTGCCGACACAGGTAAGAAGTAAAAGAATACGAGTTTATATGCTCATCTGATCTTCATAGCGTTCCCCTCTTTTGAAACTGAGAGTGGAAAATTCCCACTCCATTCATAATTCAGACTTGATAATTGATAGACATTGCATTGTAAATAGACTACAATGTTCATTGTAGTGCGGTTTCAGATCCGGTTACCATTAGAGCAGATTCTTAATATTCACCTGGTTCTTCAGACCTGGTTGTGCGGCATCAGGCGCACAGGAGTTAGTGGGATGTTTCTAAGGGAAAGAGCACAGCACATCTTTAGTCCCTCGGCCATGCCTATGACATCGCTGCTGTGGCTTCGTGCTCCGCTGATGACTGATAAGGTGAGAGGATATCCTAAGGACAATGGCAATCTGGCACAGCACGTTCATTAATACGAGTACAGTCCCTGTGCTTTTCTGCCATTAAACAAACAATTGATGCCATTAAGCTCCGAACGGCGAGGGGATGGGGCACCAAAAACAAAAGGTGGGGGCCGAGGCCTTAGTCAGGCCATACGTTAGTTCGCCATTAAGACGACAAAGCCGCAGTCAATTAACACACTGTTTCAGCATGGATTTGGTTTTCTAATCATTTTGACTCTTGTGCCCTGACAAAAGACTTCCATTGTGCGTTGCTCCCCTCCCTCCCGTTACCCAGGCGGCCCGACCGGCTCTTAGTGTTGTGTCGTTGGGGGGAGAGAGAGAGAGAGAGAGAAAGATGGCGGGGGGAGTTAGCCTCTAAATACGCTTTGTTCCGAGGAGGCAGGGATAATGAAGCCAGCGGCCGGGAAATTGCGCAAAAGGCAGTCAAAGATCTGAGGAGAATCATTAGAGAACATATTTAGCCGAGCAATTAAGGACAATTAAGCTTTCTGCTCGCTGCACTCCAAATATGTTAATGACTATAGTACAGTGGACAAGTGAACATGCAAAGGCAATAGGAAGACCCACTTAGGTTAAAAGGGTGGGGGTGCGGGAGATTTAGAGTGTGTTTCTGGGTAGGTGGAGGTAAAGAGTTCACAAACAAGTCTGGTTTTCTCTCTCTCCCTCGTGCTCTCTCTCTTTTTTGGTTGATGTAGCATTTATTTATATATTTTCTTGGCTAACCTTTGATGTGCGTTAATGGATTCCCTTGTTTGTGAGGCTGGTTGGAGGTTAGGTAATGACTCCTGCAGTAGGGATGTGTGGGCAGAGCAGCATGCAGTCACTACACACGCATACACACACGCACATTTGCAACGCTCTGCCATCTTTTTTCTAGTTGCAGCAATCCAGTCGTACCCCCTTGACGTCAAATGAGCCAACAACTCACAAACAACACATTATGTCTGCCGTGCGGTGCAACTTTTCCAAACTCTTCCAGGATTAGTCAGATGAGATGTTCTTTGTAGTGAGAAATGGCTGCGTTCTTTGATGATGGCTGATTGCGTGGCTATGCAAGCTTTTTGATGTATTTAATTACTAGCTTTTTCTAGACTAGATATTATTGAATTTCTGTACCTTCAGGAGAGAATATGTTGGTGATTAAGGCTGAGGTCTAGCCCAGTGCTGACTGGGAAATGCTGATGAAGGACAAGGTGAGTGTAAATCGACCAGCAGCTCAAAAGGGAAACAGCCTGACTCTTATTATCAGCTATTGTTTCCTACGCAGACGGAATGAGCGAGAGAGAGAGGGGTCCCAGCATCCCTGTCCTTTGATAGCTGATACATGTTAAGTGACGTCAGGATCGGGCCTAAGAGCGCTCTGTTAGGGAGGCTGGGTTTTCAGAGAGGAATCGCTGTCCTAATAGCTTTTGACGCTCTGTTTACCAAACGGAGCAGGCTGCAGTTGGAGCGTTGAACAGCTGATTGATTGCCCTACGGATGCAAGATCAAACTCAAGCTCCTGTCGGCCAAGCCGTGGCGCACTGCTCTCCTTGAAAACAAGTCCCATCCCTTTAAATAGCGGGGCCAAAGTTGACTGACTCTTTTCAACTCTTGTATGTATAAATAAGTATATATATTTAAAGGTCAGTTAAATGAAATGAGGTGTGTAATAAAGAATGTCGGCATTATTTGCCTTCTCCAACTCCCTGCTTCGGCATCTTGTTCGAATTAGGCTGATAATGAACATACTTCTTCAACAGCGAGAACGAAACATTGCTAATTCCTCGCCCGCTGTCCACAGCGCTTATGAACCCGCCCTCCCCCAGACTACCTTTACACTTCTTAATGTCCTGCCTCCCCTTATCCAACTGAAGCCATTCCCTGATGGTGTAATATTTAATTTCCTCCCCGCTAGCTCTTCTGAGGCACTGGGCTCTTTCTTGTGGTTGAGGCACAGTTGCTAAAGTGGTAGAAGGCTCCCCTGCTTCTTAAAACAAAGCTGGCCCTGGATTTCTGGGTCAGCTAAGCAGCAATTCCCTTGGCTGCTGCTCTGCGGTGTGCAGCTCTGTTGGTGTTAGGTGCTGGGCTTCTTCCCCAAGCAGAGCTCGACTTTCCTACTCCCCAATTTTCTCACCCCAGAGTTTCCGACGACCCTGGGCAACAACAATGTGGACTGAGAAGTTTTACGTAACCCCTAACTCCTAAGTATTAAACTTCAGCATGGAAGTTATCCTGTGCTATGGGCATGAATTGTTAAACATCTAGGGCTAGATTTACTAAACAGGGCAAATTAGCGTTGCGTTGCGTGATTCATTTTAATACTCTCCTCCCATAAATGTTTTGTGACATAAAGGGAAACTCCTACAAATGCATATTCAATAAGGTCAGGCGCAAACATAACTGTCTACGCCTTTTCAAAGCTAATTTTTCACTGTGTGTCTTTAGTAAATCCTGACCGTTCTATTTTAATGCCAAAAGACAGTTTGCTCTGGCACAAGTAAATCTGGCCCTTAGTTTTCAATTGGTCTAGAGTTCAATGAGTTCAGAATGTAGTATGCAGATAGTTCACATGAACTAGGAGGTGGGACTGCAACCTAAACCTCAAAACTCTTTGCCGAACAATTAGTGTGGAAGTTTACGAATTAAGAGCCCCCAGTAATGTACATTAACCAACAGATACAGCACTTTAATAGTTCACAAATTAAGGCTGCACAGCCACCTCTGAGGGAGGTTTTTCTCGTCTCTCTCTGTAGAACTGTCACATTCCATTTTCTGGTCATTTGTTAACAATATCAATGAGGATCATTTTTAAAAAAAGATCCATACCACTAATTCAGAGAAAGTGTGCCATAGCAGATGCTGTTGATGAAAACAATTGATTGAGGAAATATTGATTAGCGTTGTTTTCAGTTCTGATCCATATGGTGTTATGATATTTTCTCGCAGAACGAACCAAGTTCAGGCTTGATTTAAGTAACCAATCACCCGTGAATACATGCCAGCTAAGCATTATTAGACCCATAACGAACACAATACAAGATAGCCAGATATGACATTAATACATACACACAAGTCTGTATGGTGGTGGACTCTGGGCGGGAGTGCATGTGGTGTAGTCTGGGCTTCTGTGTCATATTTTTTTTGCCCTCTGATTCGCCCACTGAGTGCCAAGGCGGCAGAGTTTCCCATCCAATTAGAGCAGTGCGTGGATAAAAGGCAGGCATTGTTTTAATTCCTGCCCCCGCATTGAAAATGTGCTGCTCAAGCATGCCATTCTCTCACTGGATGTCCATTTGTCGTTCTTAACCCTTTCGCTAGCCACAACACAAAGGAGCTCTCTGCAAGAAGGGTCTCCCAAAATTATAAAGCTCAGGCGCCCAAGACAACACACACTAACACATGCTTATACGGACACAGTCAGCTTCCCGGGTGTGTGTGTGTGCGTGTCTGAGCTTGATGTGTGGGAAGAGACACTACAGCAGCAGATGACAGGTTTTATGAGTGATGTTCACCAGGGCATATAGCTGGATGACACATTGGGGTCTCTCATTTCAGAAGACTTAATGGACTGAAGTTTTTTTGAACATTGCAGACTGACAGATACAGGGGAGAGGGAGAGTAAGAAAAGAGGTAAGTTGAATTGAAAGATGGTTAGTTGGCTTTTTGATGGCGCTACAGGCCTTTGGGTGGCATTGCTTACTGTCAGCCTGGAAGATTTGTGTATTTTTGTAGGAGAGAAAGCTGTTTTGGAGTGCGTACACATTGCACTGGCGCTGTGGATTAGCTGCTGATGTAAATCTTTTTCAGTCGCAGATGGCAGTGCCGTGATCGCTGAGCTATGACGTGCTGCAGGAAATCCCTGTCTGTAGACACAGGAACAGCGGCCTGCTTGGCTTCTCATGCCAACTGCAGCCCTCCCCTCTCAGTGCACAAGTGGGAGAGGGAAGTGCGCTGGAGAGTCTAAATTAGACTTTGACCGATCCAAGGGTCAATTACATGACTTTTTGTTGTTATTGTTGCTTTATCTAAAAAATGAAATTCATACTTACAATGACTTGAACACACCTCTTCTCTGATGAGCGTGTTTTTAATTTTTTAATTAAAGTTAATTTACATATTTAGAGTTTTTTTTGAAGGCATAAAGTCAAAATGTCAAGGTGATGGAACTGTCCTGAAATCAGAATGAAGAAAAAAAGCCTTACTGCTTATGAAATAACTTAAAAAAATATTGATTTAAAAAAATAATAATAATTAATATTTCAAAAAGAAAATATATAATTGAATGTATATCATTTTGTATAATATATAAAATTTATATAATATATTTTTTTTCCGTTTTAAATAAAACACTTGTATGTCACTGGCCCCTAAACTAGATTTGTATTTTTGCTGCCTAGACCAGGACATGGGGAAGAGTATAATTTTAAGAGTATAATTTTTCCTATTTCTCCCTATCTCAGCAAGAATTGCATCTCTCTCCTCCAACTACAATCTGCCAGCAGCCTCGTGAATAGTATATGTTGCTATGCAAAAATACATTGCATGCACAGATTTATGCATTATTAAAGGAAACGCTGGATGTTTGCTGGGCTCTTTGCTTTACTTACTAAAGCCCTTGGACGATGGACAGGAAATATCAATCGAGAGGAGAGTCGATGTTAAAAAGGCCTTACCTTTATTTTTACTGGACTGGAATGGCACCCTTTGCTTAGAGAGATGTGGATATGTGTGTGTGTGCGCATTTGTATGTGTCTGTTTCTTATTGACTGGGGCCACATGTCTGCATGAAGCACATAAAGCATGTGCATTCCGCAGGGCAAGAGGCGCTATGAAGGCTGGCTAGGGCTATCCAGGGCAAGGCTCGTGTCTGGACCCAGGGCCCCGTATAGCCCTGCAGACAGCAGCCGGGCCTGGAATGTCCTATTCTTTTTACATGCTTGTTAAAATGCAAAGTAAACCTTCCCAGAAACAGGATATTATAGCCGCTAACCACGACCCCTACGCCCCAACCATGCCATGGTACATCTGAGCAAAGACAGGGCAACTCATGCAACAAACATCATTAGGCTTCTTTTAATAAAGTCTGGTATTGCTGGGATGCTGCTAGAGATGAGGGGAAGTGATCCGATTGGCAAGGGCCCCACCAAGGGCCCGGAGGGCCTCGGGTCGGCTCCTCTCGGACGTCTGTCCCCTAATCCTAGGGGACAGCCTAGCAGAGGAAATTGTTTTTAGTCCTCTGAGCGTGCCACGAATTTCATAAATGCATTAACTTTCATTTTGAAAAATATTAAAATGAAACTAGCCCTTTTATTAAAGAGCCTAAGTGATGGCTTTATGGATTTTCCACTCAGCGCAACATTGGGCAGGGCTCATATGTCTTCGCCAAGCTCACACAAGGAAGTCTTTTCTTTGCCGGTTGGTTTATAGACAGCCGCTGTATAAATTCCTTCCCTTGCTCATCCTGCTACTGCAAATTGACCAAGAAGCAGTATTGCTATTCTGGGATTGTCTGTGAATCAAAGCGGATTGCGTGGCGATTTCTTCTGTCATTTTACTGGCTGGGCCCGGATAGCTCTGACCACTGGTTGCCCTAAGAGGGAGGTGAGAGGGGTTTGGGTCAAGTGGAGGGCCTCGAAGCAGTACGTATGTGAGTTTATGTATGTACGTCAAGCGTGCATGTTCAAAACATGCCTGTTTCTTTGCTCCATTTCGATCTGGAGATGATAAGAGGGTGTAAATTGTACAAGTGCAGCAGATTTGTATTGTATATAGGCTCACATGCTCACAGACACCCAATTAACACGCATGTGGGTGTTCACACACCCACAGTGGGATCCTGCATGTGGGTGAAAGAGGCCTCCTCTGTCATCAAGCCCACTTCAGGGCCCTCCATTTCAGGCCGTTGTGAGGTGCACTGCCCGGAGTGAGCGCAGAGAGCATTATAATATTAGTTTCTCTCCCCCTCTTTCATTCCCTTCACCCGTCATTACGAGACACTCTCCCTGAAAGCTGATCCAAAAGATAGACAGTCCATCAGGAGGCAGTCATCTCATTTGTACTTACCAAACGTGCTAATGAGTTCTATTCCGGGGCCTGGAGGCTGCGGTGGGGAGCGCGAGCGGGGCGCAAGGGTTTCGGGTGGCAGGCTGAAGGCTCGCGCTCGTCCTGTGTCAGTCAGGGCACTGAGACCGCAGAGGACAGGAACTGTCAGTCATGTGTCCAAGCTGACTGCGGCTAAGCAGAAATGTGCTGCTGGAGGAGAAACAGCAGATGGAGAGAGTTGAAAAGGTCTTTAGAAATGAAAGCCCAATATATAATGTTCTTTTTTAAATACAAGTTGTTGACCACTTTGAGATTATTAGTATCACCCACGGACTGTAATTTCAGCATCCAATATCGACTTTCAGAATCCTCCAAAATTAAATGATATATTATATGAGACCCTGGACCACAAAAACAGCCTTAAGTAGCACAGGTATATTTGTAGCAATAGTCAACAATACATTGCATGGGTCAAAATTATCAATTCTTCTTATTTTCTAATATAATGTTCCATGAAGATATTTTGTAAATTTCCTAATGTAAATATATCAAAATGTAATTTTTGATTAGTAATATGCATTGCTAAGGACTTCTTTCAGACAACTTTAAATGCGATTTTCTCAATATTTAGATTTTTTTTTGCACCCTCAGATTCCAGATCTCGGCCAAATATTGACCTACCCTAACAAACCATATATCAATGGGAAGCTTATATATTCAGCTTTCAGATTATGTATGAATCTCAATTTAAAAAAAATACCCTTTTGACTGGTTTTGTAGTCCAGGGTCACATATTTTATTTTATTTTGAAAAAATGTTTTATCCTATTTTATACTTTTGATACGCATGTACTGTATAAATGTCCACAAACATACAAATTGTAATTCAAATCTGATAAATGTAGAGAACTAAATGTGGAGCTCTTCTCCAAGTATTCTGTAGTGATCTTTTGTATGTCAGATGTTAAGAAATGACTGGCTGTACATTCATATAGATTTTCCTTTTATTTATGGATGTCAGTTACACTTGAGACTGAAGCCAATGGGTTTCTATTTGCTCTCAGATTTGGCATTTGATGCCACGCTGCTACTTCAGTGAGACGGGTGAGTTTCATCAGTTTGGTGTGACCACAGGCTATAAAAAACACAGAGGGATTGAGAGATGGAGTTTTCCCATTGTCGATCAGAGACGGTGAAAATTTTAGATTTTTGTATTTTTTTAATAAGCTGATTTGTCCCCTCTAGAGAGGAAGCGAAAGATCAAAAGCTATGATCTTTGGCTGTGGATGAGCTGCCTGTGTCTTTACATACACAGCTCTGACAGCAGAATGCCCTCTCTCTCTCTCCGGCTGTGGCTTCTCAGGGCAACTGGCACATGAAACAATCCCTCGCTGATGGGAAGATGTACGTTTCATCGCAGACATGCTGTCTGTTGTTTTGCAGCTAGAGCGCCGAAGATCGGGCTCTCACACACACATAGATACTGAGGAGAGCCATCTTGTCCCTCTGACCTGTCAATTAGAAGCAGCCAAGCAGATGGCACTGATGAGAGAAGCAGGAATAATTCAATATTCCACCCTGCTAACCTTTACCTGTGGAGCCGCTCGGCAGCCATTGATTCAGCCCTCGCTTGATTATTCACACACAGCCCAGAGGAGAGAAGGAGCGAGCGACAGAAGTGGGGACGGGGGGATGTTAGGGAAGGCAAGACGGCTGATCAATGTGACATTAGTGTATTCTGACAGGGGTCTTTGAGGGGAGCGAAGGCAGGATTCCTACACGAAGATGCCATCATGTTCGCTCCTTGTATGTGCCCGGCAAAACTTCACAGGCAAGGAACAGCGATTCTCACGCTGTAGGCCGTCGCAGGGCTTATCGATTAGCCACACTGTAACATGTGGTTAGCGTTGTTGATGAAGACTTCTGATTAGTCCGCATACTGCTGCAGAGGCCTTCTGGGGCAATACGATGCCCCTTCAAGGCCTTGTTTGTCCGAAATGGACTCGACCAGATTCCTGACAGAGCGCGAGGTCTGTTTGACCAGATGTGAGGGCTCCTTTGCACAGCAATGGTCGGAGACAAGCTGCTATTTGTTTTTGACAAACTGGGACATTCCTGGAGTTTGACTGGGCCAGATTTATGACGTCTCAAGCTTTCACACTATCTCTTTGTCTGCTTGGACTCTGCCTCTGTCATTTCTGTTTTATTAGCTGCTAGCAGACACATTCTCACTGCAGCCTGTTCAGATGGGTCTGAGCCCACTGATTGATGATCTTTAGACAATGACGTTCAGTGCGAAGCGAATGTTGTGTATTTATTCTAGCACTTTGTGTTTTGTCGGACTGCGACTGGATAAAGTACGAAGTCATGCCATGGCACATCAAAGGCTGAGCTCTCGAGAAAAGTATCAAAGCCATTTTTGCAAGTCTTGGTGTCAATTTATGGCCATTTGGCAGCGATCACGCCTTTATTTTAGCCATATTTTAGCAGCCCTACGTAAAGACAGCAGAACAATAGCACTACTGAGCCCGAATTTCCCTCTTTCTTTGTTTTACACATTGCCTGTTAAACGCTTACTGCATATGCAATCATTGTCTGTTGATTTCCAATCCTTGCTGCAGTTTACAAGCTTTTTTGCCCTTTTTATTGCGCTGGGATTCTTGGCATGGTCATTCGCAGAGGTCTTGGAGTGCATTTTTTTTTTTTCAGTTAGAAATGAGTTTTAAAAACAGAGAAGGGAAGGAAAGAAGGCAAGTATGTCGGAAGGTTCCAGCTCAAGCCACCCTGACCAATTGAAAGCATTAAAGATGAATAATCCACAGTTCAGAAAGCAAGCAAAGGTCAATTTTCATGCTAACTGCTCAGTCACCGTACAGGAGTGCTCTGCGTATCGAGTCAATTCAGCTGTGCCATACAGTCAAGAGGGAAAGACACGCAATTCCGGCCCCACTTTAGAGCCGTGTGGCACTGCATTAGAGCGAGTGCTGCTATTAAAAGCTGCCCTCTCTTTTCTCCCCTCATTCTCTATGGTCAATGACTCTACGCACCTGTTTTGAAGACTTCCTTAGAGTTCCTCTCATTCTGAAAGACTAACTATCAGCTCATACGGCCTTAAAACTTTGCAGCTCAAATTAAGAGTTTTTATCACTAGATATTAAGTTTTATAATGTTTATATGTTTCGTAACTCTCATACAAGCGGTTAGCATGCCAGAAACACTCTTGAGGGTCTTGTTTTCTCTCACTCTCTCCATATTTGCCCTCCTTCTTTACTGTTGCCCATATGTAGGGGGTGCAGATGGAGCCCAATGTAGGACTTAAATCAGAATAAAGGGATTTAATTTGTGTGTCTCTGGTCCCTGCGTATCTGAATATTCAAACAGGCACTAATAGTGTCTCAGAAGGGTGGTTGAGCAGACAGGGACGGAAATTAGCATGAACTTACCAGAATCACTCCGCTCTGTGTCCTTAATGAGCCAATGCTGTGGAGCAGCCATAGAGATGACAAGCCAACCCGTGCCTATTAAAGAAAACATACTGTACACACACATGCTCGCTTCGCATCTACTAGTCCCTCAATTTCAAATCCATTCCCATGGTGTCAGTCATTTAAACCAGCGCAAACCAGACACATCAACAAATGATGAATAATACAGCGAACCTCTGTTTATCGCTGAGCACAACCTAGAAACTCGAACGATTATTAGCAGAGTGTAATATATTAATAGTACATAGCATTTCTCAGGCCACAGTCAAAATGAAGTGAGAAGACATTTTTTAAAATGTGTCTTTTGCGTGTATTTGCCGAATATCACACACAGTTGTTAAGGAGGTGGAGACACTTACGGAGAGAGAGGGAGGAAGGGTTCATGGTTGGGATGGAGCCACAGCATAGGTGTCCGAAACGAGCGTGCAGATCGCTGTCAATCACGCCATGCCTGGCGCTAATCTGCTCCTGGTTTAGTTTCCGAGGTGCCTGTGTCAGTGGCAGGGAGGAATTAGGCAAAAATGGACCCTTTTTTGTAATGTAAAACAGGTGAGAAAATCTAATTGGGAAGGGAGGAAAGAGCGATGTCTCCTTTGTTTAAGGGTCTTCCGCAGTCACTTTGCAGGCCCTATTGTGCGCAAACTCACAATAGCATTAATTTGTGCTTCTGGCCTGGGCTCTTCCTTTCTCAGCTTCGCTGTGCAGTCAGCTCCTGTCCGTTCCACTCTGTGTCCATGCTTCACCTCCACGCCCCAACAGAGCCCCAAAAAAAGGGTGGCTGAGAAACAGAAGTCCACATGTCAAAATCCTATATATGCACCCTTTTTTCTTATTCAGACCCATTAAAAAAAAAAGGCAAGGCAAATTCTTTCAGGCTTTGTCTGTTCGCTGTTTCCCACCTCCAGGAAAGTTTTTTTTTCCCCAGAGAAATCCATTTCTCGGACGAAGCCCGAGTCTCTCCCCAAATGTTATCTGATTTCAGGCGTTCAGGATTTTAATGAGAAATGATTGAGTTTTGATTGCTCAAAGAGTTAAGTGCCGCTCTCACCATCAATACCAAGCGAGTTCCCGGCCACAAGAGATTTCGCTTTCCGAAGTCTAAAACCGCTCGACTCCCATCCAGAGAACGTGAGGGGGAAGGACTATGACTAGTAATAACTGATGAGCAGATAATTAAAAGCACTTCACTGCTGATTTTATTATTCTTTAAGATAAAAAAAAGTTCAACCCAAACACTTTCAAGTGGATCCGTCTGACAGAGGAAACCCTCAGAAGGCATAGGACGCCTTGTTTGTCCTAATGGCTGAGCTCCAAGTCATTTTGAGTCCTAACTGTATCTGACTGATCAGCCGAATGATAGTGTGATATTGTACTTGATCATAAACAGACTCGGCTCTGCGAGTGATTCCTCTCAAGTGCGACAGCTGCTCCAGTCGTCTTTTATCTGAAGATAGGAGCCATCTTTAAATTAGCTCTTGAACATCGATACAAAAGAAGTGCTCTTAAAGTATATGAGATCCTCTTACAGATGCTACATGTAAATTTGGTGTGACTTAGCACCCTGATTTTTACTCTGAGTTAGCAGGAATTGAACAAATGTGACACTTAAGATATGAAGCTATTGAAATAATATGAAAATCGTCTCAGTGAGTGGCAGCAAAATAAGATTCTGGGTTAGTCCTCTCGTTCTGGACAGCACTGAATGACAGATGGATGTCCAAAGAATGACATCCCCCATCTCTCTCGCAGATTTGCCCCTTGCCCTCTTCTTTTGTGCTAATTGAATAATGACTAACCTCGTCATATTTAGTGCACTATTAATGGCCCTGTGCCTTGTGCAGGTGTAATCATGCGTGATAAAAAATGGGCCAAAAATTACTCAGCTACATGTAGTCTTGTGCACATTAAAGTGTCCTTTTTTTGTCAGAAAGGTCATTCATAACTTGGTTGCGCCGTTGATGTACAGTGAGAGATATTGATTGATTAATGCATAAGTGCTCGGAATCCATTTGGCTCAGTGAAAGGGAATGGAGGGAGGACCTCTCTCTCTCCCTGTCTCTCACTCTTTATATTTTCACCTCTCCCCCCATTGTTCGAAGGGCATCATTTTTTCGCTGGCTGGGTTTAAGGGACAAAAGGCCTGTTTCTGCCAAGTAATGCATTCAAAGGAGCATTGATTCTCATCAGTGTCAGTTGAATTACTCTCAAAGCCTTGACAAGGATTGCTCTTATTTTAACCTCCTGTTTTTTTCTGCCTGAAGATAATTTCCTGCCCCAAGCTCCCCCTCTATGCCCAAAGGAAGGGGCCTTTTCCACCCGTAGGTGTCCACCTTACATGAATACATAAGGTTGCGATGGATGCGAGTACAAAACTCAGGTCCTGTGATTGACTCGTGTATGCACCCGCACACATTCAGAGCTTCTTGGATCTGTGTGTTCGTTTATGATGCAGTCGTCCCTTATAGGCTGTCGTGGGGTGTTAAACCATGCCACTGCTGTGCGTCCATTGTCTGTCCACAGATTAATTCCGCAAAGACATGGATATGCTCCCCAACAAACACTGTGAGGCCTCCCCAGTCTGACCAGGAGGGCTTTTTAGGGCAGGGTCAAGGGGTCAGTACCTTTGCGCAACATGACAAGGCAGGAAAGAGCTTCATCAGCCTGCTCCTCAGCGGGGAGCTCTGTGAACCAAGCTCCTGAAAAGCGGCCCGCCTGCCTGAGAAGCTGAGTGAGACCCCAGGCCTGTGAACCCACTCAGCCCTGCGGCTTTCATCTCCTCTGGGGAAACCTCCATTACATGCCCTCTCCCTCTGGACTGATTACTGCTTCTGATAATGCCCGTATACACACACACACACACACATAGTTGGTGATATCCTGCTGGAGTTTGAAAGTGAGTAGCAAAAACGAATGATTTGAAGGCAATAGCTGCAGAATATGTATGCAATTAAAAGGAAGAAATGCAAGTTGTGTTTGATAATGTCGTTTCAGAGTCGTTTTCATCAAATGCGATCTTTTAGGGAAAGATAGTCACATTACGGCACAACTTGTATGCGGCGCATAGAATACCGTAATCACCCTACTGTTGAAAGGTAATTCTTCGGAATATATGGAGAGTCACTGCGTGGCCATTTGTGTGTCCGGTTTAACGCAATGAGAAACAACATATTAATGACAATGGCCATTCAACAGCGGAGGCAGTGGGCAATATCTGAATTAGCCCTCTTACACTCATGGCGAAATTGCATTAAAGCCGCTCGCAGCTGTCATTCTCTGAAAAGCCCATCTTTACGAACTTTGCTTTTGGGAATGAAAAACAATCATACAATGGTATAGTAATTTATGCAGCTCAATGTTTTTCAAATGTTGTAGTAATTATGAGAAATACTCTTACTTTCTCCTGCACAGGCGTGGAGAGCGAAATCTCATTTCCAGAGGAAAAGCGAGGAAAAGGAACACCCTGAATAATCATTGTGTTTAATGCTCTAGTCATAATCCCAGGTTTTATGATGGTTTTCTAATGATTTTCTAATGATGTTAAATATTAGTAGAGAGTGCAGCTATAATTTGAACGCAGCGGTCGTTTTTGCAACGCTCTATCAGCGCACCCGATTGCAACAGCAATGAATATTGCGGCAGGGAATAAGATTTAGGGTCCATTCCTTTTGGTGTTTTATTTTGCCGTCTCCCTGTCCTCCATAAATCCTCATCAGGTCCCTTTCCCTATTCCTCCCGCCGAAGCCGCCGCCTTCACCCGCGCTTCCCAGGTGGGAACGCAATTAGGTGCCGGGGCCATTTCATTCAGTGCCACTGTCTGTCTGCTCGCTCTCTGCAGTCATTCGTACTGAAAAAAATGCCCCTCTCAAATGAGTTGCACCAGCCCTGGTGGAGCAAGCACCTCAGTGGTCCCCTGGGAAATAACAGCATAAAAAAGAAGGGAAGGGAGGAGGTGGGTGAGGTAAAGGGATTGGAGGGGGGAAATGGAATGGACTGAGAAGGGGGGGGGGGATGCTCTAAATGGCTATCAAACGAACGCCGGCAAAACCGCGGTCCCTGATGACTGGCAACGCACAGCAAAATATGTATTGGAGACAAAGCCTTTGTCTTCTTCCTGGGCCCCTACAATGAATTACACAACCCCCCCACTCCACCCCAACACACCACCACCCAGCTTTTTAATTAAATGGCTGCTGTTCCATCTCTCTATCCGTAGCTCCCCATTACAGAGGCTAGATAAGGGATTGCTATCTGTAGCATGTTAAGAAAGGCTGCTGGGCAGCCAAGCCTCATGAAATTTGTCACAAGATCTCATTTTCCTCATTGCCAGACGTGATGCTTATAATTGATGTGGAGGCAGTAGTAATTTATTGGCCGTCTGCAATTATCATCCCCTACGAGAACGGGGGTTGTGACTGCAATTTAGATGGTGTGGTGGGGTGGAATGGGGGGGCAGCGAGAAACAAGACGGGAGGGGGTGCGTTGCGTTGCGTGCATCAATGCAGGATCCTTTTGTAATTTTTTCCTTTCAAAGCCATGATCACCTGAGGATGCCAAGTTACATCCTGACGCTTTGAATGAATGAGGCATGAAGTCTGGATCTAAATTGCACCTTAGGAAGCATCCATTTGTCAGGTAAAGTGACCAAACGTGATTTCTTTTAATGTGAAATAGTGTAAAGTCAGCAAATCAGATTGGAGCTTGCCATTTTCCGAAAGCTCTTGCAACTTTTTTGTGCAAAATGCATCAGGCAGGTTTTCATCACTACCTTTTCCTTGCGGTCTGTCCTATCGCCTCATCCTGATTCCTTCCCCCGTTCCCTCATCACTCCTGGGAGCGTTTCTAATGCAGTCATTTGAATACTGAAGAGGATCAGGGACTTGCACTCTATCAGTGCAAAATGCAATCAAGCATTTATTATTATATTTTAATCAATTCTTGAATTTATTTTCCTTATTACCTTTTACTGGCAGATCTAATTGGGAAGAGCAAAGAAAAGAAACATCAACGAAGGGCAAGTCGACACTGTATACCATGAAGGAAATGTATCCATTCAGTGCGAAATAGCAAGAAATCAATCTCTTTTTTTCTTGTTTAATGTTCACTCGCACTGTTTTGATTTTCATCTGTGTCTCAAGTTCATTAATTTCCCTTTTCTGGTCATAACATTAAACAATCAATAAATAAATCCTCCAATTGCCAGTATGAGCCGAGCAGCTGCTGCTTTAAAAACAGGCAGTCATTAACACAGAAATATCATTAGTGATTTTAGACTGAAATGAGTGTTTGGGGCACGTGAACTGTCTGGCAAAGGGTTTGTGTGTTCATTAGCAGTGCCCGCTGTGCGTGGGTTGGTATGTAGTGTTTATCTTTTGCCACATCCTTATTTACACCAGTCACTCTGAACATTAAGGGCAACTCTCTGAAAATCACTTCTGTATTGATGCTCATTTTAACGACTCAATCCAGACATGCATGTGCATATTTAATGGTTTTGCACACCCCTGAGACTCACAGTTTTGCGTGAAAACGCGATACGCGTTTTTGATGCACCCGCTTTATTGTCACTTCGCCACCAGGCGATACCACAAGAGTACAGTTAGCTTCCTGCCTCTAGTCTCCGCTACACTTTGATGTGCATCTCGTATGTGGGATTTTGCAGAGAGGTTGATCAGAATCAGCGGTTAGCACAGTTTCTGCCGTAGCAAGCTGTCACACAGACGGCCTCCAATGGCAGCGGATGATGGGTCTGTCACCACCCCTCCGCACAGAGCATGCTCAGTGAATCACGGGAACCGAGGCGGTTTGTTTTGTACAACCTGTACGCCTGTTGTGTTGCGGCCAAATTAGACTTTCAAATCACCCGAAGCCAGTGGGAGACTGAGAATCTCATCTTTTTCCCCCCGTTTTTTCACATCATTTAATAATCATACCTGTTTACTCTTCAGGGAGTCCTTTCTATATTTTTCTTAAATGTGCTGTCTGAGTGTAGAGCGTCTGTAATGAAGCCAGCAGGCAGCACGCTCAGGACTCAATGAATGGGGAAAGTGCATCACACGGGACTGCTGGATTGGAGGCGGTCGGGAATTATGGGTAGGGATTGGAAGGGGGGTGGGTGGGTCTAGACTGTGAGGGGGGAACGTGGCGCCCTTCATGCTATTATCTTTATGGTATAGAAAAGCATGCTTCAGGCAATCAGCATGAAATTGTTAATTGCTCAGCCCACTTACGTGTCGCCCAGGGGACGGAATCTGGGGGAGCAGCCTGAAGGACACGGCTCGTGCGAGTGACTGGGTGCCCCTCCGAAGCGCCTGTGTGCATATGCTTTCGTAGGCAAACTAGTCTGAATCCAGCCCTTTGCATCACTCGTTCCTCTGACCTTGATCTTCCTCTCGCAGTCGCTTCTTCTGCTAATGTGCACATCTGAGCCGGCTCGGCTTCGACAGTGCCCTTGTCTAATGTCAAAATGTCTCTGGAAGCCCGGCTGCGTGTGAGTGCAACTAACCTTTGTGCTAGCCCTTATTCAAGTTTAAAATATGCTTTTCAGGAATCTTGTTTGTAGTCTCTGATATGTGTAGCCTGAGTTAAAGGGAAGGGAGCATATTGGGAAGATGCCTCTGGGACGCTGTGCTCTGGGTCGGGCTGTCATGGCTGTGCGGAGAAATGTGCCAGTTGAGTCATTTAGAAGTGAATGAGCCACTCGAGCAGATGAACTCCAGCAAAACGAGTCTCTCTTTTAATAGGACTCTAGGGGAGTTTGGATTCCCTGTCTTCTCAGGACAACCTCATTTGACGCGCAACATTTGACCAGTGTTCCACATATAATTCAAGTGGCTTTGAGAAAGAAGTGGAAGGAACTTACAAAACAATTACTAGAAATTGCAATATATAATGCAATATAATATAACATAAATTGTATATCAAGTGTGTATTTTGTGTATTTTACATATGAATATTTTAATTAGGCTATTATATCATGCTTTGTATTTGTTTTGTAAAAAATATATAGTGTGTGCATAAGTGAATATTTTTGGAGGGCTCTACAAGTATAAAATGAACTTAATGAAATTACTGTTATGGACATATATTAATGATATTTTATATAATTTCATTAGCCAATCTGCTTTGTCCTGCCATCATTATTTCTGCATTGTTTAGACACATGGCATTCATAGCTCAGGTGATTGGCTTAAACAACCTATTAACAATTTTCAAATCATCTACTTCCGAGGTGTTATGCGCCAGCCTAGCAACTGCCATTGCAACACCAGCCAGGTTTTGTCCTGAAAAAGGTCCTTTGCAGGTGATATAACGCTCTGTGTTCTCGCCATCAAAATGATTTGTTATTAGGCAAATGAAGTGCTGCACACCTGCCATTAAATCCTTCCATTTTGTCGTGATGCATGTCTGTTTATCATGGGCTGTTTTTCCTTTGTCCTCTACCCTTGTTTTTCTCCAAGAACATGGTGTTTTAGTCCAACATGCTGCTGTAATATTTAACATCTGCATTCCCTGTAGAACCCTTGGTGATAGAGAGAGGATTTTAAGTGCTAATCAATGTGTCTTAAAAAGCAACATTGATCTCAATTAGAAAAAGAAAGAGGGAAGTTTGGAAAGGAGCAGCTCTAGGACTGAATGTAGCACATGTTTAACAGCGGTGAGGATGATCTCGCTCAGATGTGCCTCTTGACATTGTAAAGGTTATAGGTAATCCTACTGAACATTCCAGCAAGTCTTGAAATAGTGGTTAGAATTTCCCATTGCTATTTCCGTTTTTAGTGCCGTCTGTCTGCCCAGATGTCGCCGTGTCTGCCTGTCTATTCTAGAAGCACTACACTGGTGGCAGAAAATGTATCATCAGAATTTGAATGTATTTACTGAAAATTAAATAATAAAGATAATCATTAATTCAAATGAAACGAAAACCAGCGAAAACAGACAAGAAGGAACTGCAATTAAAAAAAGAGACCAGATTTATGTTTCTATTGTTGTGTAGGTCCTTTTGACTGTGTTTCTCTTTTTGGGGACTGAAGCTAAATTAGACTAACTTGTGGAATAACACTAGTCTGGGATGGCCAACTTGCTCTGTTTTATTTACCTATATATATCCACCTGCGTGTATCCTGTGTCTCTCTACTTCTGCTTCCTGTCTAAGCCAAGCAAGCCAGCACTTCCTCTCAAGCAGAAAGGAAGGAATCTCTTGGTTAATTCCTGGATGACATCAGGCTGTTGTCTGGACTGTCCGAAGGAATGATGGGGATGAGAGGGAGCGAGTGCCGGGCCCAGGGAGGGAGGAATGGCAGCTGCTCGGCAGGAATTGATTGCATTAATTGATATGCCAATATGTAAGCTTGTTACATCCACCATTGCTTAGGATGATGGCTAACAAGTCCTGTTGATCAATGGAACCAATAAAGGCTTCATCCATTAATGAGCAATGTGGTAATTAATGTTAGCCCTAAACCAATTAGAGCAGCTACTGCATTTGCTGGTAAGAGCCGAAAGAGGTCCTGTCCATTTTATCTGTTTTCCTATTGCTCGCTGCCCTGTTCTCAGCCGACTCGCAGATCACCCTTATATAAAGTTCTGTGGCGGTACCATAATGAAGCAATAGTGTCAGATGGCGTGCATTCTTACTTTAATGTAAACCATAGTATTGTATGACTACAGTATTTATTAACATTGGTATTTATGGTAGTCTAGTACATACTTTGTCAAGAAAAAAAAGTGCAAAAATTGTACCTTTAGGGGTAAGACCCTAAAAGGTCCATATTATTACTTTAGAGTTGTAATAAATACTTTAATGTATAACTATGAACCTTTTAGGGGTAAATAAGGTACAAAGAGTCCTTCCCCAGTAACAAGCTGTTCAGATTTGTTTTTGTTTTTTTATGTATATAATACTATGTTTTGATTATCTGATGTTGAATCAGCTAATTCAGCTGGCTCATAAGAGTAATTTGTTCATGAAACGTTTTAACCTTTTTGGCATGCAACCAGTATGTAAATATGTCAACGCAGTATTGTCTATTATATTGTCTTTGTATTATTTTGCAGTACAAAAGTTTTTTACCGTGGTACTGTAGATTCAGCAGCAGCGCAGGAAAGACTTTTAGATCCATGGTGCCTAAAAAAAATAACCACCACATCACCATCATGGTAATGTCCAAACCATGTACATCTAAAAATATGAGCACATAAACTGTGGTAAAAGTAGAAATTCACTTCCACACAATTAGCTATTTTAAAACAAGTCCTACAACTACACGCATGATCAGTGTCATGTGATGGCACATTGCTGAAGTCTGATATCAGCCCTAGTAAATGTTCACGTTGCAGAGTTCTGCTTTAAAAGAGACGTGTGTTTCTTACGCACAGATATCGGGTTACAGAGCTGAACACGAATCTCGTTCCTCTACTATGACATCATTGCTCACCTGCCTATTGTGGAGGTATTTTGCCAGCAACCTCTCTTTCACCCTCTCTTTTTTTTTTCACCGCAGCTGTGTAGACAGAGTGACAATCCCGAGCACTCAATCAAAGGGCCTCTGATAGACACCCGGTCTGTACAGGAAACACAACACGCTTATAAATCAATACTATTGTTTTCACGTTGAAGAGCAGGACCAGTCCTGCCTGGAATCCATTACCTCACTTATCAGGCTACACCATTTTAACAAAGGACATTTTTCCCTCCCCTCCCCCTGCCCTTCTTGACTGATGTAGCAAAAGTAAGTTTTTTTTTTCTTCTTTTAATCCAAGAAAAGGTTATTACCACAGGAATAGATATTGTAGATAAGGTGGGACATTGTAAATCTCACCGAGAAAAAGGGACAGGAAAGGAGACTGAATTTGGAAAGAGAGGACAGCTTACAGAAATGATGGTAATCTTGCTTTATTTGCCATTATGGTTCTGCCTCCCAAGGGCTTGTAATGAATTTATGCACTTTAAGTGAATGTGAGAGCTGGCACAGCGACGGGTTGTGTGTATGTCTCATTGTGTTTCATAAATTATGGAGGTCATCCTTAATTATGTATTTGTTTTTGCGTGAGAGATTATGCGAGGGGTGTAAAACGTGTTATGTTTTGCATGTTTTGTGTAGTGTCTGGGGACAGGAAGTGGGGACTCTTGCCAGGCTGCCAGCAGATCACAAAGATACAGTGTGAAATGGTACATTCACTAATAAATCTGAAAGCTTACGCAGGGAATTAGGATGTGTAAACATCCCAGAGGACAGTTTTATTGCTCGGAGGTTGCTCTTTCATGGCTCAAGAGACCTAACGGCGTTCTTAGTGTTCTTACTTTTGAGATTTAACTTCTAAAAATCCTTACAGGAAAATATTGTTATTGGTGTGTATATATGTATATAGGAAATTAAATATGCCAAAAATAAACTAATAAAATTTCAACCAGGGGGCCGAGGCCCACTAGGTGGCCTCAGCAAACTTCTAAGCGAGCTGCAAAATGACTTAAAATAGTATTTAAATAATAAAAAATGATTACAAATATAATAAAACAGTCTAACTTTAATCAAAATTTAAATATCAAAAATGAAATGCCAAAAATAAACACAATCCAGATGTAAAGTAAAATATTTCCCTTTTATTTCCCACCCCAAAACTATTGTTTTTATTGAAGAACTATTTTTTTGTAATAGAACATTACTTCTGGAATCATAAAATTTGATGATTAATAATTAATTTAAAACATTAATGGCCATGTTGTTTAATTCAATATATCAGAAAAGTTTAAAAACAAGCAGCTTTGTCTTGATTACAGCAGATATACTGGAAAACCTTAGTGTACATGAATGGAGGAATTTGAATATTGTGTTGGACCTTCAAGTCAAAAAGGTTGGAAAGCACTGCTTTAAAGAAGGCGTGCAGTAAACTCGAGCAAACATCTCCATTTGCTCTTTATTTATTCTCATTAGTGTCTAGGAGAAACTATTCAGATATTAAAGAGATCTGATTTTCCTACTCGATTGACTGAAAAAAAGTAAAAAGCAACATTCGAAAAGGAGCAGGAGAGATGGGAACAAGAGAGGCGGGTGCTCCATCCATCTCTTAGACGGAAACCTATACTCCTAATTGGTGCTTACAGCGGGGCAGACCAAATAAACAGTAAGTAAGGTGTCTCCGTGGTGGAGGAATGTCAATTCTTGCAACTTGCTCAAGCCTGCACTCTGAATGGTTGTGTATTGACCCTAGCAGACCCCCGGAGGATACTCTAATTGAAAATTAATATTGAATCAATGCAGCAGGCTATTTGCATATTGATTATAAACATCCAGGAAGGCACCAAGTATGCGCAGGATCAATAGGGCCCTTCTGCAGCTGGGTGAGCACACTACATCACATGGCAGCTGCCTGCTCCGGAGGTTAATGACTGGCGCTTGTAGAGCCGCTCTTGTCAGGTGGAATCCAACCAAGGTTTCAGCTTCCAAACCTAGAACAGGCTACTACGGACAGATGGAGAGAAAAAAGGAGGTATGAGAGACGTGTCAGCCATTCTTGAGGCCAAAGACTTAATGCCATTGCCAGAGTTCTTTTTTTCTGTACATTTCAGTATGATTTAGAACCAGTCTTTGTTAGTTCCTAATTCTATTTTAAGAGCGGAAGGAACGTTTTCAAAGTTCGGTCAGCTGAAATTATCCATATTCTTTTTTTTGTCATTTTCAAATTTTTTTCTTGTTAAGTATGCTGTCACTCGTAAATGTGTCACATTACGGAAATAAAATGCATTGCAAATGGTCACTTTTGAAAGCAAAAGACTGCCTTTGTTGCTTTATTTCAAGTGTTACACTTGTTATGGCCACAAAACACAGCTGAACAGCACTGAGTGTTGTTTTAGGAGGACACATTGACCTTGTTTTCTGCCCTGCAGTTGAACCGTGAACCTACAGAAAGCAAATTATGAGTACATCTGTGATAGCTTGGTGACTTTTACTTCCTCTCCCTTTTGAGGCGTAGAGCATGATATGAGACGGATCAAACGGGCCTCGTATTAATTTTGGTAGAACATTCACAGCATTACGAGACAAAGGAAAACAGAATCCAGCACTTTAAGGTCCAGATTATGATTCAACACATGCATTCCTCTCCCTGACTCCCTGTAATGCTTTCCACATGTTGGACGGGGACAGAGCAGAAGAGGTTGAGAGGGGAGAGGGCAAATAAATGAGAGAGGGAGAGGGTGAGAGTTAGCTGTGAAAAGAAGAAAGAGAAAGTTTGGCTGGATATAGTTTCTTCTCTAAACCTCTCTAACACAACACACTGCCACAGGTGATGGCCCTGCTATCAATTCATTATGCAGTTTAGCCAATAAGACACAACTTTTTGCCATTACTTTTGTAAATGATAATGATTTTTGCCTAGTGGAGTTTAAAATGGGTGAAATTTTTCTAAGGTTTATATCAAAGGAGGGTCCCGAGCCATAGCTAGAAACCAGCATACATACAGAGGGCTCTTCTGACTAAGCAGACCTTTTGACAAACCTTTATCTCAAAAGGACAGTTCACCCAAAAATTTAAATTCTGTCATTAATTACTCACCCTCATGTCGTTTCAAACCTGTAAAGACCTTCGTTCATCTTCTGAACACAAATTAAGATATTTTTGATGAAATCCGAGAGCTTTCTGATCCTCTCAAAGACAGCAAGGGTCCTACCATGACAGAAACAAGGCACAGAAACGTAGTAAGAACATCGTTAAAATGGTCCGTGTGACATTAGTGGTTCAACCGTAATTGTATGAAGCTACGAGAATACTTTTTGTGTGAAAAGAAAACTAAAATAACTTTATTCAGCAATTCTTTTCTTCCGTGTCACCGTTTTGACGATGTATGCGTGTGATTTTCCTGCACGTAAACAACGAGTGCGTCGTGATACTCTCCGAAATGGTGACGTGGAGGGAAAGAATTGTTGAATAAAGTTGTTGTTTTAGTTTTCTTTTTGCACAAAAAGTATTCTCGTAGCTTTATTAAATTACGGTTGAACCACTGATATCACATGGACTATTAATGATGTGCTTGCTACGTTTCTGTTCCTTGATCGTGGTAGTACCCTTGCTGTCTATGAGAGGGTCAGAAAGCTCTTGGATTTCATCAGAAATATCTTAATTTGTGTTCCGAAGATGAACAAAGGTCTTGCGGGTTTGGAGCAACATGAGGGTGAGTAGTTAATGACAGAATTGTATTATTTTGGGGTGAACTACCCCTTTAAGGACACTCACAATCTTTACCACCTGAGAGAGGCTAGAACTGAGATCTGACTGACCTTCTCCTATTTTTACAAGGAAGATCTTGCTCTCGCGGCCTTATAAAGTCGCAGACGGTCTGCGCGAGAACCAACTCCCCTGGCCTGTTCGGGAAGCCTGGAGCCGAGGCCGAGGCCGGGGCCCTGGGAGCCAGGCTGCATCTGATTGCTTCATTACAAGCCCTTTCATTGACTTGGCTGCACTGAACTGATGAACTGAAGCAGTGGACAAGAGCATATAATTGGGAGAAATGAATTCTTATCACAGCTTTCTCATGAGGCCGCCAGTCCTGGCTGGAGCCATGCGAGGCTGTTTTTACTGGAGCTCAGACAGAGAGGGAAAAGAAAAAAAAGCACAAAAAAGAGGGTCTGGGATGAGGCTTCCGCTTGTATCTGGTTCTGGATAAACGGAAACAGAATGAATGTGCAATTTATGTTTAATTTGAAAGCGGAGGCAGCCTAAGCCTAAGTCGGCCCGCCTTGAAACTCACGCTTAGGCAACTGTCCCGTTCTAATACCTCATTGCTCCTAGAGGTATTAGAAGCGGCGTTGTTTTGTTTCAACTAAAAAAAAGGATTCTTCAGCGTCTAATGCACTCTGTTTATTTTCCTCTCGACAGCCCCCGGGGGAGAGGCCTGTATTAGTTAGTGGCTTCACCCAGCTCATCTTTTCAGTCCACTCATCAGGCATGGCCGCCCCAATGTTTACCTGTGGGATGAATAATTAATGTGAGCTACCTGCTCCCTCATTTCAATGAGACAGACCTCTGGCTAATTAGAGAGAGAAGTTTTCCACTCCAAGCCTCCACAGCGGGGATGACATCAACAGCAACAATAAAAACAGCAATAACGGGAGCTCTGTAAATAAAAGCAAGAAGTTGCAGCACTGGCCTACGATTGCAGAATTTGGTGGAGGGATTGGTGGAAAACCTTGGAACCAATTTAGGTGCGATGGCAGTCTCAAAGGAGCAAAATAATAGTTATCCCATGCTTGCCCAAGAGAGACCAGTGACAAGCAGGCTCTCTCTCTCTCTTTCTCTCTCTCGCTCTGCAAAGTCAGCACAAAGAAGACACAGAGACACACACACACACACACACACACACACTGAGGCTAACCTTTCATTCCACAAAATGCTGCTGAGTTGATCCTGAGACCATTAGCCATACAGTTTCCTCTGAAAGTTGGAAAGTAATACTAATTGCATGGCCAAGCATTCCTCTCACACTGCATAAATTAATAAGAATATTTAGCTCGCCTGGCTGATGAGCCCATCAGCCGCTGTTTTTTTATTGGTTATCCTTATAGCCACATAAACCACACATACTTGAACTTTACGTCACCAGCATCTTTTTTTTTGTTGTTGTTTTTTTACAATTTACCATTAAATATATATATATATATATATATATATATATATACAGTAAGTAATTAAAACACGTAAGAGGGTGTTTTTACTCCCTGTTACTTTAAGGCTGCCAATGCATGTTCGAGCAAGATTGGTGCGATCATTCAGATCTCTAGTCTTTTCCTTCTCTTTCCTTGAGCCAAAGATAACTCGCCGAGTAACAGGAGTGACTGTAATCATTTCTGTTCCCCTCTCCAGGAGCCCGTCATAACACAGCGCTCAAACTTCACACCGCACCGCGTGCCCTTGTCCGTACAGACTGACTCGAGACACGTGTCAGACGAAACCGAAATCTCATGGCTAGCTAAAATCTTGTTCTGAATGAAGCCGAGTAGTATGTACGCTCAGGGGTGAAGGGCTGCACTTTCAGCTGTGGGAGGAAGTGGCCTCGGAGGGCCGGAATGCAAAAGAGAGACACTCTGGGAGAAAATTACAACTGTGAATATCTGTAAAAGCACGGACGGTCCCAGGGCTCGGCTTAAAATGAAGTCCCGGGTGCCGTGCGGCTGTAGTTAAAAGCGTAAACGGTGTGCGAGAGAAAATCGAAAAGAAATGAAGTGTGCTCACTTGACATATGTGACCCACGCTAGTGGAGCTGAATACAACCAAACTAACCGTGGAACTGTTGCCTTTGCCCATCATTAGGGCTGAAGTAAAGATAGATAGAGCAAGGGGAGAGTAGAAAGGAAAGGAAATGATGGAAAAGACTGAAATTTTGGCGTTGTTGGTGCCAAATCTTTTTCAAAGAATGTTTTCGAGTCCTTTCTTTCCAGCGAGCCAGTCACCATAAAGCAAATTGGTAAACTGATTAGACTGAGATTAGAGGCTGCTGATAAGAGATTGGATGGATATACTCTCGAGATTAAATGGATAACTAGATCGACTGATAGCTGAGTTGGTGCGTCGCCTCTCTTCCTCGACCTCCCCAGTTTCCATTGTAATTAAGGCTTTAAGGTGTGCACGTAATCAAATAAATAAATAATGCCCGAATTATGCGATAATGAATTAATACATTACAGGAGGAGAATAAATAAGCCCCAGCTAATTGCATAAGATGAGTCTTTTTTCATTAGCTTTTTAAGGGGAAATCTCATTATATGCATCACAAACTATAATCCTCCTTTAGAAATATGTAAATTTGCAATCACAGAAATAATAAATAAATAAACTGACAAGAGGAAGGAGAGATACTTTTGAGTAGCGTTATGTCATGTTTGCATTCCGCTTCCTTGGGCACCTCATTTGTCTCGACGTGACAAAAATGATCTTCGCCCACCAGTACATTTGATGAATTTTGACTGCCGTGAGTATTGAAATCAAAACAATCGTCTGGTTAATGATACCGCAGTTTTATTTCATATTTCATTGATTTTATTTTTTTGTATTTTCAATCACTCCTTCCGTGAATGGTCCCTTTAAGGACCCTAGGCTGGCCTAATATTTGCCTAATGTTTGTCTGCCGCAGCTCGCTATTTTTAACATACACATTGTGTCTGTTACGGAAAGAGCCCTAGATTCTCTTAAGCGCTGTAAATTTTCATTTTGCTATTTGCACTTTTCACCACATCATTTCCTAGATGAAAATGTGCTCTGCAACCCTGTAATGAGAATGTAGTGCGAATTTAATTATGAAAAAATGAGCGTTTCCTTTCATTTGGCATGAGCTCTGAAGTACAACGTTTTACTTGGGCTGTCAGAATGCATACATATACCAGGGCATATACTCATGCAAAAAACACACACGCGCAAATATTAATTGTCAGCCAGATAAACATATCTATAGTAATTACATCAGAAAATGGAGATGGGGCCGATCATGTTGTGCATAATTACTGCAGAAAAACAATGCATGTCTATTAAGCGTCATTATGGAGCTTTCACGGATAGCAATCCAATTACCACTAGTTTGTTTCTCACTGTAAATAGGCACATTCGAGACAGTGCAGCCCCACAGTGTCTGGGCATCTCGCGGCACGAAAAGAGCAGCAGTTCACTGCTGATCTGAGATCTGCTGGGTTCGTTCAAGGTCCTCTATTAGATATGTGACCATCAGCTGATCTGAGATCAGAGGCCAGGCTGGTGGTTGCATCTGATGGCTCCTGAATTATTTATCCCGGCTGCAGGACGCTAGGCGCAGAGATCCAGACCCCAGTACGGTGACAACGGTCCTCACTAGTGGCCATTAGATGCCGTCTCGTAGCTACTACAGAGGAAGATTGTGTGTGCGGCGGAGGGCGAATAACGGGGGTTCGGGATGACCCCCCTGCTCAATTACTTTACGCTGGGTCGACTCGAACGCCTCTTTGTCACTAAAGAGAGTGAGCAAAGCGAGATTCTCCAGATCAAAGTGCAGAACTTTTTAATTAAGAAAGAGAAAAGGCTTTATTTGTAACAAAAAAAAGAAAGATAGAAACAACCAGACATTTTCCTATTAAGGAGAAATGTCAAGCGCAGTGGTGAAGCGATAGTCTGCTCGCTTTCCTTTGTTGTCCCTCCTGACATTGCGGGCTAATTTTTCATGGTTATTTGAACTGGAAAATGAAAGAGAGGTTTGCGATTATTTCCTATAAATGACAACACAATCGCATTACGCTTCAGTACAAACACAGAGAGGATATTGCCTTTTCATATTTCATGTGAACGTAATGGATGGGTTATGCAAAGAGGCCCAGAAAGAAAGACAAATGGAGGAAGGGAGCAGCAAGTGTTTGATTTGTATTAGAAAATGGCCTGAAAGTGGGACGGATGAACCGTATTTCCTTTTTTTCAATAACTGGTGGCGGTACTGAGCTTGTTTTAAGTGCCTGCACGACGTAACGATTGGATTTCTGTAGCGGATTGCTATTAGCTGCCACCGGGGGTGGAACTGCAGCGATCCGGTGTGTGTGTGCAGGGGGAAGCTTTTCTGTGTGTCCACACCGCTGCTTCTGCCTGGAATAATGGTGTACTGTTTACTGCATGCTATTGCACAGTATTCTGCCTGCTATTTTTCAAAAATGCTGCAAAAAAAAATGCTGCATGACCAGAATATGTGCTTACATATTCTGCTTAACAACTACATTACTAACTATTAATAAGCAGCAAATTAGGAGTTTATTGAGGCAATAGTCTTAGTTAATGGCATGAATCGGATCTTAAAATAAAGTGTGACCAAATTAGCATACTCTCTAAAAAATGCTGGGTTAAATACAACCCAGTGCTGGGTAAATATTGGACAGAACACATGCTGGGTTGTTTTTAACCAACAGTTGGGTTAAAGGTTTAACCCAACCTTCTGGGCAGTAACCCAACCGCTGGGTCTAAACAAACCTATTTTACCCAGCATATTTTAGAGTGTACCATCCATAGTACACATACTGCATACTACATCTACTGCTTCTTCTGCTTGGCTGTGTTCCAAATGGATTACCGGTGTACTGTTTACCGTATACTTAACAGTACTGCTTTTTCACAAATAGTATTTAAAGCAGTATAATGCTACAATATTGTCATTGGACATCTCTGGATAAATAGCTATATAAATGTTTTTCTGTGTAAAAGTCCGTGTACAAAAACCAACTTGAGCGTCTGTTTAAGTAAATAGTCAAGAAGGAGTGAAAAACATCACGGTGGATATTCCTTCCAGTTAATTTACCTCAATGGAAATGAATGGTCAAGTATAGTCGGGATATAGTATTCTGTTCAGTATGAACTGTTGCATCTTTTTTATCAAATAACAGCGATTCCATGGCTCAAATCTTAGCATACCATCCACCGTACAAATAATGTATACTGCAGAAAAACTAAAAGTAACATGCTAGTATGCTATTCCAAACATAGCTCTACTTATGAACGCTATGCACGGGAAGTTCATCTCCTTATAGTAATGCCCAGCAACTCACTGCACTTCAGAACGTGCGTAAGCATGCGCAAAAGCGATAAAAAAACTGCATTGAAATCACACCTCTCACAGCTACGAGGGTGCAATGGATTCCCAGGGCTCAAACACATCAATATTAACCCTGCTCTTATATTTCTTAAATAAAATTGATTAAGTCATCTGGTATTCATAAGCCTTAAAAATTCTGTTTTATCTCCTGGTCCGCTGACATAAACAAGCGGGTGGTGCTACACAGGGTCTTCAATTGCAGGACACACTTTTCCTACAGAACGCCTCGATGCCTACGGAGCCCACCTATGGCGGGATGCCGCCCAGATTGAGTTTGTGTTTTCTTAATGTCTGTTTTCTGATGTGCACAGACTCGTGTTGCATTATCCACACAGGAGCCGTGAGCGGCAACATGCGTACACAGTAAAGACAGCGCGCCAAGCTGGGTGCTACATACATACATGCGTACGTTCAGACTGCATTGATTTTCTGAGCTAATACCTCTACAGAGGGATCCACAGGCAGATGGATGCACTACAAAGATATGCAAATGCAACGCTCAATATATCGACAGGCGGAGATCTTTCTCAGACGTCCCACTGTACCAGGCAGAGCAGTCTAAAGAGAGACGTAAACAGATAAGTAGCTGTTAATGGACAGGCTCTGGCTTACACAAACATTGGACAAACCTTCCTGGTCCTCCACACGTCCACCGTCAAACTTTTCCTGGTAGGAAGCGGAGCGTGTTGGTTGATGCATAGCATCCACCTTAATAGGCAACATTTGCATGGAATATGAAAAACAGCAAGTGTATTGTGTTTTCACAATAGGGAAATGTGATATAATGACAACTGAATTGTGTTAAGAGATTTTTTTTTTTTTTTCACTGTTTGTGGATTAGCACTGTGTTCACATTCAAACATGAATTTCCATATTAAATATGAGCGATCAAGTCAAATATCACCATTACAAATACGATCGTACAGTGTGTGTGCAAACACTCCACCTGTAATTAAATGGAGTTTGTGGCCAGTGCCGTACATGGGGAGAGATGAGCTATGAACAGAAGAGCTGTGACAGTTTCAGGTTATATGATTTTTATGTCCCTTTTTACCAAATGAAAAATCAATACCTCTTTTTCCGGGTTATACATATTCAGAGCGCCGTCGAGCCCCTGTCCTTAATGGGAGGGGGGTATCCGCTCGGCTGTCACAACTGTACCATCACATTTTCCGAGCCACTGGTGAATATATCAGACTGTATGTGATTGCCCTTCTTGACTTTCCTCCTCCTTTTCCTCTCGTCTCAAAATAACAGAGAGCAGTGTAGTATGAGAGAAATATGAAGAGGGAAAAGGTATGTTATGTTAGAATGAGAGCAGTAGGCCAGTAGTGTGCGCTGTGGCCGTTGAGGGACGCTCTGACAGCCCGTCCTCTCCTTTGTGCAGCAAAATGTCTCCAGGCGCAAGAGAGCAACGTCCACACGGCCCTTTCAACCTCACAGAGTGCAGGGCAGAAAAAAAGCACAGCGCGCTACTCTGCTATTAATGTGTTTTGTGTTTGAGAGATCACTGTCAAACACTGCCTAATGGCTCCTGCGTGTGTTTGTGTGCACAAATGTCCCCACAAGGATATTAAAACCTGAAATCATGTACACTGTGGAGACCAAAGATCCCTGTGGTCTTATCATTTGAAGCCCTGACTGGAATATGATATTGCCACAATAGTTTTTTGATTTTGTAAAAATGATTAATGTTTTGATTGTATTTTATCCATCTAAATATTTATAAATGGTTAAAATTTGGATTTGTAAAATCTTTAAAAATCAGACTTCAAATGGTCATGAAAAAACCTAGAAGTAAATATGGAATTAAAAAAAAATCTCAAAAGTCATAAAAATTTCTATAGACACTTTGTAGTAAGGTCTGATTAGTTAATGTTAGTCAATGCATTAATTAACGATGAGCAGTACATTTGTTACAGTATGTATTATTTATCTTTGTTAACATTAGATAATACAAACATGACTGTTCATTGTTAGTTCATGTTAGCTCATGTTCATTAAATAATATTAACAGATATAACTTTTGATTTTAATAATGTAGTAAATGTTGAAATGAACATTAAATAAGATTAATACATGCTTTAGAAGTTTTTTTGTCATTAACTAATGTTAATGAATGGAAACTGTTACCATTATATTAGATTAGATTAGATTTAGTGCTGTCAAAACGATTAATCGTGATTAATCGCATCCAAAATAAAGGTTTTTGTTTACATAATATATGTGTGTATACTGTGTATATTTACTATGTATATATAAATACAAACACATGCATGTATATATTTAAGAAAAATATGTTATGTTTATATATTAAATATATTTATATATAACACAAACTATTTATAAATAATATAAATATTTAAAATATAAATATAGAGATATAAATAATATAGAATATAAATGTATATACAGGTACGTATTTTGTATGTGTGTGTGTTTATACATAATAAATATACATTCATATGTTATGTAAACAAAAACTTTTATTTTGGATGCAATTAATTGTTTGACAGCACTAATTATATTATATTATAAATATGTATTATATAAAGCAATAGGTTAGTTATTGTGAGTGAACTGTTCTTTTAAGTTATTTCTTTTAAATTAATTGCACAAAAAATCTGAATAATTAATTAGCAGTTTAGTCTGAACCTAAATTATTTTAAGTTCTTAACCAGCAATAAACCATGCCAAAACAAACCCTATAAAAATGCATAGAGATTAGTATCGGATTGGTGTTCAACTGACACATGTACATAGACAAGCCATTAAAAAAATAGCCCCTGACGGTAAACCTGCCTTGTGTTTATTTACATATTTCACTGTAATTTTGGGCGACAAGCGCAGATCAGAAGCTATTGGAAATGTCATGCTTGTGATGCGATGTCACATCAGGTATTGAAACGAAATGATGTCAGTTTAGAAGAGGAAGATTTGACAGTGCCAGTGTAAATTCGATTTCCCCTGATTAGCCGCCTCCTTCCGCCGCGGACCGCGTCAGTAGGTGAGCCATCCACCGAAATGGCCAGTGATTTTGAAAGGCTTGGGGTATCAAATTAAGTGTTGCGCAGAGGGCGTGTGGGGTCGCCTCGGAGGGTGTATGGAGAGTCGGGTGTGAGGCGGGGGAGGGGTGAAACGAAGCTCTTGTTCTAAGGCAGTGTGAGCTTTCCCTTCTGTTTGTGATCAACTTGCTGTTTAAAGTTTGCTAGCTGTTAGCTTGCCCATCCTCCTCCTCTTCCTCCTCCTCGTCCTGCGCCTCCCCCCTCTGGCGCACAGCCCCATGGAGACACAAAGTATTCATTCACATTTAGATTTGGGGGTCACGACAGGGCCAGTGCTGAGCGAACGCCATGGCTTCTGGAAGGCAGGTCAGGAATCTAGCACATAACTCAGCCCCGCTCCGATACAGAGCCACGGCCCTTTAAACCAAAGAGGTACTTAGCTTTTCTTTTTTTCGTGCTGGAGGTGAGTGTGTCTTTGTTTGTTTGTTTGAGTGTGTGTGAGAGCGATAAAGACGAGCTTGTCCTGGTGTTTTGGGGTGTGCGTGAGAGGGAGGGCGTTGCTGTTGTTTGGGAGTGTGGTCACCATGTGCACTATGTCGGTCGTGCTGACGTTTGCCTGACTCACGCTCTGTGTTTATGGTGACGGAGGGGTTTACCCAGCGTGCATTGTTTTGAGTGGGTTTTGCTTCAAAAGCAGTTTTGGGGAATAGCTTAAATATTTTGTTAGGAAACTGTTTTATGATTATATGGTTGTTTTCCTACAGCAAAATAATGTAGAGTAATGAAGCAGCTGTGACTGGAAGGTATTTTTGAGTGTTTACTTGGAGTTTATTCTTGATTCTGATTGGTTGACAGACATGCCAAGGCGTTGATTTGTTTTCTATAACTTAATGACATTAAAAAGTTTTTAGTCTTGACAGTTTAGAAATCTTTACCGTTTCAAATTCGCGCCGCAACTTTCCTTTTGATCTTTATTGGCATTTAAGATTCCATGAAGAACCTTTTAACACCTACGGAACCTTTATATTGGACCTTTATATTTTTTTTTCTCTTTTTTAAGATTATTAAATGTTCTTCACATTAAGAAAAAAATGGAAAGTTCTTTAAGGAACCAAAAATGGTTCTTTTATGGCACTGCTGCAAAACCCCCTTTTTGGAATCATTATTTTTCAGAGTGTAGTAAACTTGTCTTGGAATGTTTTAAACACAATTCTTAAGAAGTGAATCAAATCAAGAGCATTTAAGGATAAAAACCTGAAAAATATACACTTTGCATAGACATACATGTGGTAACTGTAAGCAGATTTGATTCTGGACCGCCACGTTGATGTGCTTTTAATTTTTTTTTAAATTCAGCGGTCAATCATCAATTATTCCTCACACATTATAGTGCATTTGGTGGACAGAGGCAGGAGGGTTTTCGCCTATCCAGTGATGGTGTCTACAGATTGCGGCTGGTCTGGGATGGAGGCAGTGTTTTTTTGTGTGTTGTGGTTTAGAGGGGGGTCCTGCTTTGGGTGGGAGGGGCACGGACGAGGCCGGAGAAGTGCTGATATGAGGAGCGGACAAAGCGTGAAAGCCCCCAGCATGGAGCCAATGTCCCATTGTCCTGCCGAACCCTTCTGTCACTTTCATTTTACACCGCGCGCTCCGAAGTCAGGACAGCTTTGATATAGGGAAGGGGTGCGGGAGCGGATGAAGGGGGGCCAGAGGGGGATCTTGCAGAAAAGAAAAAAACAAAAAAAAACAGGACTAGCAAAGGAGAGAGAGATAGAGTCCGTGAGGTGTGAAATAAGATTGCTTTTTTATCCAACAGTGCAGCGTTAAAGACAAGGAAGCTGTCTGTTGTGGGGCAAAAAGAGGGGGAGAAGGAGGTAGATGGGGGAAAAAAGAAGAGGGGGAAATGTGGCCCCACAGATTTACAGTGATGTGCGCTGTGACACCTGGTTAAAATGATAACCAGTGCTTCGGTAATCCTAATGAGAGTAATGAGAAAGAGCAGCCGCTCACAGAGAGACCGACTCACACCGCTCCACTGCGCTCTGGCTGGAGGAAGGGTGAGGCGAGGCAGGCCAGAGCCAATGCTAAACCTACAGAGGATCCAAGGAGCTTCTCAGGTATGGCTCTTCAATGTGTTTTCGAAAGCGCCAGGCTGATTTCTGTTGAGCTAGATGCTCGGTTTGTGTTATGAACGCGTACGCTGGCCCTTCGGTCTGGGTAGGAGAGGCTGGATGGAGCAGTGGTTACCATGTATTATTTATTTGGCGGTTTGTGCCTGTCAGTATGATTAGTATGTGTGTAATCACCATTCTTCTGGGGAAACGGGGGAAGGCAGCTCAGCCTCATCTGAAGGTAATCGCCCAGTCTTCTGAGTCTCATCGCTTGGCGTGGACTTCCTGTCTAGCATCTGCTTTTGTCATCTCCACATATTTCTCTGTCCGCGTTCTGTATATATTTGTCTGTGCCTATCTAACCTCTCTCTGCCTTCATCTGCTCTGTGTGTGTGTGTCTTGCCAACTTCTCTTCCTTGCTTGTATAGGGTGACACCTATAGGTCGGTGTGAGCTACTGCACGCTGAGAGGGACTGTGTGTGCCGGGTTTGAATGTTTCATCTGCAGTTCTCTCACACATTATCATGCGTTTCCCGGTCTGCACGTACAAAATGAAAGTCCGTTTTCAGTATCCCTCCACGTCTGGCTTTGTTGAAATGTTGTGGGATTGTGTTTCCTCTGAGAACAGACAGACGTGCTTTGTAATTTTAGTCGCTGCGGTGGTCTTATTCGGTTGGCGTGATTAGATTAAGGCAAAAGTTTAATATCACTGTACGAGGACGGGTTAATGAGGACGATTAATTAGAAAACCTAACCTTCAGGGTATTGTCCTTTACATTTTTAGGATTTGGGTCAGCAAATGGCCTCTCGCCATAGCTGCGAGTGCTTCCTCTTAATCTATTTCCAGGCCAGATCTATGACTACATTTGGGTGGGTTCTTTCATTTGCAGCCTACTCTAAGGCCACTTGTGACCTTTCATTAATTATGGCTGGCCCGGGTTTAATCATTGTGTACTGCGGTGGTGGCGGAGATGAGGAATAGGCACATTCATTTGCCTCTTAGACACACGGCCATGAGTGGAATTAAATGTCTACCTATCTGCGTACCACTGGAGGGGGGAGGGTGGCCGGCGTACAGTCGAGGAGCAAGATGTTGATGAGAAAAGTGTGAGAGATGATTTGGGGGTGGCAGCTGTTGCGTGAAGCGACTCTCCATTAAGAGAAGGAAGTGTGCTAGAGCAGGAATTAGACACACTGGCGGCTCTTCCAGAGGTGTAAAATCTACCTGGGGATTATTTTGTAATCTGGCTGCTTCTGACTCCATATCATATAGTAATTCCCAGCCTGGCGAAGGTGGATTTATCTAGACAGCAGTAGCGTGTTGCTTTCATTTTTTCTTTTGCCTTTCCAACCTATTTCTCAGCCCAACGCTGTTGGGCTATGGAGAACGGAAATTGCTCATTGCCTGGGGAACATAACAGAAACAGGCACATTTGTGAAAGAAAATGTCATTTAAACACAGAATCAGTGTGGGCTTTGGGTAATATGGCCTAAGTGCATAATCCATACTGCGATCAAGCGCTAGGTGCTTCATCTACACCAACACAAGTGCGAATGCAAAAAGCACTGAGCAAATCACAGTTTTTATGCTTTGCAAAGCTTTTGTGGTTGTTTTTAGGAAAAAAAAAAAAAAAATGAGGCTGAGATGAAATTAACAACAGCTCTGTTTATCTACCTCCTCGTTCAAACCTGCACTCCTGTTATTATTTAATAATTTGCCTGTTTTTGCATTTGTTCGTCTGACGTGTTATTGCCGTTATGCTGAAAAACAACTCTTGTGAATTAGCGCATGTAGTTTTATAACCTTGCAGTGTATGGAAGACTGTATACCAGTTGTTTCTTGTGTAATTACTTTCTCCCAGAATGCCACAGCGAAAACCACAGCGATTGTAGGCTTTGGCAAACGGTCTGCCCCAGTCGTGTTTCCTTTCGGTGCATCAATAATTAAAACAGTGCAACAAAATGCAGAATTACACATGGCAATCCACACAAGACCATCAGATGTAAATGGCTTTAACTGCTCTAGATACACATGCACTCACACTCACACACAAATGGTTTCTTGTAGCACATGAAGTCAAGGAGATCGAAATGTTTAGAGATGTTGATGTATTACTCGCAGCGAGAGAGTTATGGCGGAGGCGTTTATTAAATACGCCGCTCCATGTTCATGCAGAGACCAAAAAAAGTGTTTTTGAAGAATGATGGATTGAGGTTGTTGTTTAACAGTTCTCGAAACCGAACACTGATGAGAATAAAGTTTAATGGATTGCGGGGCGGCTTTTGGAAGCGGCTGGTCCGGATTCTAGTCGCGTCCCAGGCGGGCTTCTAAAGTGGCTGGAACGTTATTGGACAATAAAAGCTGTTTTAAGTTAAGGGTTCGAATATTGTTGTGGAATAGCGATCTTTGAGCGTGGAGATGAATATTTGAACAGGATATTTCAGCGGCCGTTGTTGTCCTGTCGATACGTCAATAACCCACCTGATAGAGTGTAGAGTGCAGGGGGAGGCATTTTCAAAAGAACATTTAAGTACATTTGCTGAGAATTAGCTGACTTGTGTAATAACTGATAAGGCTTATTGACTGCCACGGACTTTACTGTTGCAAAATCAATGTTTGTGTGTGCTAGCCACGCTACTTTTAAACAAGCTCGGCCCAGGAAAGGGGGTGCTCGGGGGGCACGAGGTGGGAATAAAAAGGATTGATGCCCATTTTATTATCTGTTTTTCAGCATCTTCTCTCTGTTACTTACACATGGCATTATTGGAGATCCATTGTTGGGGGTTCGCTGCCTTTAAATGGCCTAATATATTGAGCAGGGGGCTTTTAAGATGGTTACAGGGGATTTCTGCATTTGACTTGGCAAAATAAAATGAATAGTGGGCTGAGTTTTAAATATTTATGTTTTTTTTTTTTTTGCTTTGCATTACCAGGGGTTTTAAAAATGAACTTAGCCCGATATTGGTGAGCGGCCCAGCAGCAAACTGCAGCAAGGGACTGTAATTATGAACGTTGGGAGAGGTACTAGAGAGAGCGACGCGCAGAAACTCTACTCTCCCTCGAAACTCACACAATTATTTTTCCTGTCTGCATGCTTGGAGCCGCTGTGGAAAATGTGTGTATGTCTCTACCACATGTGTGCGGTTTGCTGCAGTTTTATGTTCATATTAAACAGAGGAAGCCATAAAGATATTTGTGTCATGGTCCTGCATAAATGAAGAATTATAACTGTAGAGTCGAGGCTCGTTTATAAAGAAATCTCTATAAAATGATGCCATCAAAAATATAAGACATTATTAAAATAATCATGTGCTTAAAAATATATTTTTTTTTAATTTGCAAGTACATTTTGGAGGCTCAAATATATTATTACAGAGAAATGCAAGTGTGTGTGTGCGCGTGTGTGTGTGTGTGTGTGTGTGTGTGTGTGTGTGTGTGTGTGTATATATATATATATATATATATATATATATATATAGTGTATAAGTATGTACAAAATTAAATATATGAGTGTGTTTGATTTCTATATTATAGAAAAAGATAATACGCTCATATATATATATATATATATATATATATATATATATATATATATATATATATATATATATATGGTTTTCATATGCATATACATATAAAATATAATAGCAAAAGACTATATATATATAGAGAGAGAGAGAGAGAGAGTTTGTTTTGTTTTGTTTTGGTTTTTTTATTTATTTATTTATTCATTTTTATTTATTTTTTTCATGTTGTATTTTCTACGATTGTATGGTCCAGCATGTGTGGTAGGAGAGAGAAGCGGCTTTGTCTAGTAACCTTGTAAATGCTTGTCAGAGAATGTAATTGTTGTGCGCTCCTATAGAAAAAAACGCTGCCGTCCCTTTAAGTGCTTCCACCAATTCTGATGGAGTGCTGATTTACATATCCCATCCTCTCCTCCCCCTTCAGGAGAGCTGAGTGAGGATGTGGAGGCTGCCAGTGAGACCACCACAGATCAGGAGGACCAAACCAAAGACAGAGAGAGTGGGGGGGAGAGGGAGCTCACCAAAGGGACAGGTAAGCCCTATCTTTCCAATTCACTATACAGGGGGTCCAATATAACAGGGGGCTGTTAGATTTTAGGGGTTTCTTTTACATATAGACACTGAGAAACCTTTATATTCCACAGCTTTAGTGTTGTGGCTTATTAAATAAGGTGATGTTTTACCACAAATATGTCAGCGCACTTTTAAGAAGCTCAAATATTTCCAAAAATCAAGCTTAATTGAATATGTTTCGAATCTCACCCCTGAGGATTTAGTTGGAATTCCCAGGAAAATTATCCCTGATTATGGCAAATCTGGTCAAGTGGCAAAAACACAAGTCAGGGCCTGCTTACAGTTACAGCACGGCCATGTGTCTAAACACATGTGACCGTGTTCTCTGCCTTACACACACACACCTCTGAAGAATGCTATCAGATAGGAGTATTTTGCAGGCGGGGATGGGGGCGGTTGTGGCAGGTGCAGGTGTCAGGTTTCATAGAGAGGTGTGGTTTAAGAGGAGGGGGGCTGCTCGGGGTGTTGAAGTGGAGTGGAGTGGAGTACAGAGGAGAGAGAGGCCTGTGGAGATGTAAGTGGAGATCAGTGGTGCGTTGCTGTGCCGCTGATGTGTTCGGAAAGCTGTGAGGGCCTGCAGCATGTGCTGCGTTACGAGCTGGTGTGTGCATGCGCTTATGTGTGAGAGAGACCAAACCAACAGGCCTATGGTTTGTTACTACAGTCATATGTACCTGTTCATGATATCTTCCCATTAGGTCTCATTAGTTAATGTTAACTAAAATTAACAATAAGTAATTCATTACAGTATTTATTAATCTTTGTTTATGTTAGTTATTAAAAAATGCAGGTGTTTATTGTTGGTTCACATCAGCTCAGGTCCCTTATACAATTAAATAATTAACTTGAATTAATACATGTTTTAGAAAAAAAATTTATTGTTAGTTCACTAATACTAATGTGGTTAACGAATGTTAACAAATTAAACCATATTGTAATGTGTAACCAAAAAAAGGAATACAAATGATAAAATATGACTATGAAAACACAAATGTAATGTAATTCAAATTGAACCGTGTTCTTTCAATCCCCAATCTAGACTACCTTTACGGTGTTTTGCTGAAATCAAAGATTTCTTACAAAATAGTTCCAAACCCATACATGAAATCAAGTGCAGAGGGTGATCATTTTAAAAACAAAATGTTTTTACATTTTTTAAAGCAATAAAAAAAATTTTTTTATTAAAAATTGTAATAGATAAATAATTTTATGTAATTAAAAAATATTCATGATTATTCTCATGCCATTTCATTTTTTTTAAGGAAACAAAATAACAATAAATATTAATGTGTTGATAATAATAATAATACATTTGTTTGCAATGCCAGTTTTAGAAGAATATATGTACTACCTGGTTGTTGTTTTTTTTTTTTTTTTTTTTTTTAGGTGACTTTAGTAATAATATTGATAAATGATATCTAGTGTAATATGGTTTAATAGGAAAGCACTTATAGTTTGGTCACAATGAAGGTATACTTACCGGTGGTGCTGGCTGTATAAAACAAAAAGTGGTTGGGGAAACACATCAGTACATATGCATGCGCGGGTGGTTTGGACGTTAAGCATTAGTCATGTCCTTCGACAGGTGCGTGCCGGTCTGAATGTTCTGTGTCCATTCTTGCTCGCCATCTCGCGTTTGAAGTTCCATTCGCGCGGAGTTCAATTGGTGCCAGTGTATGGAAGCCGTCTGATTGCGAGGAGGAAGCAGTCAGTGCATGCACCTGTCTGGAACAAGTGTTTTCACTCCAGCTGTACCTCACAGGCAACAGGATATAGCTATTCCTTCATGATAGCAATTTGAGTCTTTTGCATGTTCCACGTTTTATTATTATTATCATTATTTTTTAAATTCCGAAACTACAGCAAAAAAAAAGTTCATCGGAGCATTTGAAGGCAAATCTTTTAAAACGTCTTTTGATTTTTTTAACTTTCATTTGAAATGAGGCTGAGTTGTTTGTGCACTTTGAGCGAGTGCCACTCGGCTTTGATGGGGAGAAATAATGATATGCATCGCTTGCCTGAAAATGGCTAAAAGTATATTTTAACACATCAAAATAAAGCACTTTAAAAAGCATTAAAATGAGCTGCTTGATTAATAATTCAGCCGTTACCTGTGGTGCCGAAGAAGACGACTCTGCGCATTAGGAGCCCTGCGTCTTTTTCTGAAAGGCATGCGATTCCATACAAGAATATTCAATTCCTTTCCTCCCCCTGTCAGTTGCTAATCACCAAATAAGTGTGTTTCTGTGTTTTCACAAAGGAAAGATGTGCTTGCATATGAAAAATTTACAGGCTTCCCAGCAGCTTATTATGAACGCTTAGTTAAAAATAGCGTGCATTAGGAAGCCAGGTCTAGGGTGCCGTTTGATGTCTGAGAAGAGGTGGAGAGGGGAGGAAGGAGTGACGGGGGTGGAAGAGTGAAACCTGGCGGTGTTGTGATCTAAGATACTGGTGCTGCTTTAATAGAAGCTCTTTTATATTCTTTTTCTAATCGTGTTTAGAACTCGCTTTCATGATTGACGGACAGAGCGGTGTGAGACGAGAGGCTTTCTGAACTCTGCCTGGGAAGCGCTGGAATGCTTTTAGTAAACAGAGGCGCTCTTGTTTTGGCTGGAGATTGTCTGAGAATGCGTCAACAGTGAGCCGCTGGACTCCGTCGCGATGGGGACGTGGCTAACCTGTTATTTCAAGGCACGCATCCGAGCGGATTTGAGTCACCCTGTCTGCGCAGGCTGTTATTAGGGCCTGTCATTAGTGTTGAAGTTTTTCCTCTCATCCTAGTCATGCCAACACCGAGTGTTGAAACGCTCTTCGCAGATGACTCTCATGTTGAGCGTGTTAGTAGTAAGCCGCAGTCTCTTTTGAACAAGTCATTTAGTGCTGGATGGGAATGATTTAGGCATGTCAACACATACAGACACCTTTTTCAAGGTTACCTCGATTAGGTTAGTATAAGCCTTCCAGAAGTATGTGAAATATAAAGCTCAGCCTCCATCCATTGGGCTAGCATTAGTGCAATGGGATGATCAAGCGTTACTAAAGAAAGAGGGGTACAGTAGATGTGTGGCAGAAAGTAGAGTGCATAACGGATGGACTGAGAACGTGGAAGATACGTGTCGATGTGGAGCGGGATTGTTAATTCACTTAAGGACTGGAGGAGCAACCACAATATGATTTGAGATGTTTAACATAAATATAGGTGGGGAGGGGGCGGTTTACAGGCAGGGGGGTCTGCGGTCCTCGGCAGGTTTATGAATAATTCCTTTCAACCCCCAACTTTCAAATTACTGGGGTTATAGCGAGGGAGGGAGAATAATCCAATGCAGGTCAGACGCTATCTGACAGGGCAGCAGCAGCCCTCCAAATTGGTTCCATCTCTTTTGCCTTATATATTTACTTAAATATATGAATGTCAGTGATTGGATGCACAGGGGACGGTGTGTGTGTGTGTGTGAGAGACAATGACAGGACAGACAGCATTGAGAAGGACAGCAAAATAATTGTCCTCTGACTGCAAGGTGAACATTAGCACCCCCTAGATGCAGAGGAAGTGCATTACAAGCGGATCGGTTTCCATCTCCAGCATTATTTCATGGCCTTGATGTCCATCAATAGATTTTACAGGAGTTGATGTGAATAGGCAGGAGCTCTAGCCACGGCGTGTTATAATCGTAGTAAATGCAACCCGTAGCTGTCAGGCTTGTCAGGTGACTGCGTGAATATCGCTGAAGAAATGGTACATATGCGGATGAAAACTGTCATGATTTTTATGATGCCATATTTATTGCATCAACCTGAGGGTGTTTTAAGATGAATTTACCGGGTAGTGAAACAATCTGAAAAGCATGTCACTGAAGTTCTTCCTAACACCCTCTCTCTGAAACGAAGCATCAATCAGAGCCGTTTAAAAGCACGGACGCGTTTGCATATTCATATCGTGTCCTTTAAAAGCTTGTCATCCCTTAAATTAAAATTATTTTTGTCTTGCGGACTAATAGGCTATAAATTGTCCTTGTTTGTGAGCCAGCACTCACAAAGACTTGTGTTTATGAGTTTTACTCCCTGTATTCTAATTAGCATGCCATCCTGAGAGAGAGAGAGAGAGAGAGAGAGTTGCATGTATGTGTGTCAGTGCGTGTATGTCCTCTAAAGGTGATTGCAGCGTTAGCTCCCGCCTAACCATCGGAAGATTAATAACACGTCCACTTTCTGATATCTCCTTTTAATTTCTTCATTTAAAATTTGTCTTTGTAGCAGTCACGCCTGTGGGGTTACATGGGCACTTCCTTTGCAGAGCTATGGAGGTGGTCCTTTCATTTAATAGTGGGTTATACACCAAGGGAACTGTTATATGATAAGCCGTAATATGGAGTGGCGTTGTGGTTGTAATTTTCTTTATTTGAAATTAATTGATGCAGAGTAATTACCTGAGAAATATGAGGTGAAATGGAATATAGCCCTTTGTTGCTCAGGGCACCGACGCGGCCTGCAGATTAAAAAGAGGAGGGATGAAAGGGGGGAGGGAATGAGCAGAAAAAGATAATATTCAGTTATTGTTAGCCATGGTAAAAGTGAATGACTTCTAACACTGGGGAGTTGGACCGCTCCTTCGTATTAATGGTTAAATAGCAGAGGGACTGGGAGGGGAACTGTCATGAGGAGCGGGGAGAGAAGGTCTGGGCACAAAAGCAGGACAGACGAGAGAACGATTGACGAGGTTTGACCTCCTGAAAACTGAAAAAAGAAGCATGGGATGCTGTTGTCCTAACCAGCTAGTTCCATGTTCAACCAGGTTACCCTGAAGGACCATGCTTGTTGATCACCTTTGTGCCAAACTGATCTAACCATCATAAACCACTATATGTTGATGCTTGTGTTGCAAATTGGTGAGGTTTTTGTAGGACTCATGATTGTGCCTTTTTTCGGAGAGAAAGCTGGGCTGGATAAGGTAAAGAAAAAATAACCACTTGATGTTTCCAATGCCTTCTTGGGAGCACATCTCCAGAACTCTGTTAGGTTTTTGCAAATGCACATGCTGCACTCCATATGCCAGGAGAAATCATTTTTCTGCTCTTTCCCTGTCCGCCCACTTTCAGTGTCCAGTTAGTCTCGTAGGAAATGACTTCCCAAGGACACCTGGGTAATGATGTGATGGCAGCTGTGGTTACATTTGTGGACATTTTCAGTGGCTCAGGACTTGTTGCGTTACTTCTGCCATGCTTGTGTCAGTCTTGCACTCGTGCGGTGCCTCCCTTCACTAAAAGTGCTTCACGTCTCTGATTTAGAGACTTAGCACTCAGCACTGACAGTCTTCTCTGGCTGGCTGAGAAATGCTTCTCAGCTCCAGGGGTTGAGAGAAGGTGCCAAAGTCCAATTCACTTACGGGACACTCCAGAACAAAGACCTCCTGCTTACGGAAAAGGCCCATGAATAAATAATCACCTAATTGACTTTTAAGACTTTTTTCACTGCTTCTCCTTTGGCTTTTGTGATGTCAGATGAAAGTTGGGGCGTTGTCGCTGTCTCTGTGGGTTTTGCTGCAAGCGCGGTCTACTGCTGAATGGTAGAACTGAGGTCAGATGTACAGATACTACATTAGGATGGTTTTGAAAAAAAGGCACAGGGGGCGAGAACTGCACACAGGCAGGCTGAAATAGATCCCACTCCTGCCTGGAAAAAAAACAGGTGGCTTTAAAAACAAGAAAATACCTCCAGAAAAAAAAAAGTTAGTCGTTTTTGTGTAACTGTGTTTCTGTGAGGGAAAATCAATTTTAGACATATACTGAATAGCAGTTATGTTATAAATACACATTAGGTTGATATTTTGATATTTGTAATCCCACTGTATGTATGCATGTATATGATTTTGTCTTCATCTCCTTTCACATTTTGTGAAATTTTATTAAATACATAATACCCTGCTCTCAAGATTTGGCCTTCGAAAACCCATATTGGTCCACCACTATTACACAGTGAGCATACCAGAGCCTGACACACATAGCCAGGTTCATGAGCAGAGACCAGGGAGGGGGAGGGAGGGGAGAGAAAGAGAGACCCCAGCCATCAGGTTCTGGTCATGGTCTCTAATAATGGATCTGACCTGCTCAGATGTTGAAGCATGTTCCTGCGACCGCCCAACCGTGCTGAACACACACGCATTGCACATGCCAACAGTTCCTTTTCTTTGCCTGTTTATTGGTCTCCATTTTGTTCCAGTGTGCTCTGTGATGATGTTTTTTCCCCGCTTTCTCCCTCCTTCTCTTGACAACAGACAACAGGATACGGTAGCTGGGCTTTAGTCACGGGGGTTTGGTGGCAGAAGTGGGTTTTTGAGGCTTTTTAAAAGCAAACAATTGATCAGATTTATGGAGTCCTAACAGGGCGTGACGAGGTGCGGCTGTGCCCAGAGGCAGCGGGCCGCCCTCCCCTCCACACGTGCTGCAGGCCTCCGGCAGGCAGCTGCTCCCCTGACCTCATGTTATTCACTTGCAATTGTCTATTAGACAGAATTTATAATGAAAAAATGTACAAGTAATACTCAAATAATGTACTTAACCCCTTTTCAATCATACTTTTCAATCATACTTTTGTTAAACGTATAGCTTTCCTTTTAAATAGCATTAGCAGCTTGTGTTTGATGAGAGTGGTGGCTAATACCAAGATTCCACAACAGTTTTATTGTAGTAAAAATAGCTATAGATGTTTTTGGTGGAAAATTTTGGTTACCAAGTATATTGAATCAGGAAACTTCAAGGCACCTGAGAAGGCTTTTCCTGAAAAAAAATTGGGTAGACAGATGATAGATGGGTTAGGAAGAGTCAAGGGACCGCCACAGAGACAGCCACTGTCAGTAGGAGCAGTGCAGTAAGAGCAAGTGGCCTGGACAGTGCCAGGATAGAGAGTAGAGGTTAATGGCAACGAATGGGAGGTTCCTTTGTTTAACATTTCCTTTGTTTATTGGTGGATGTGTCTAATGGGATTGGCCATGACTGGACCTAATAGGGCAGCACTGGCTGATTGGGGGAGTCTCTGGGAGCCGCAGCAGGCAGCGTTCCCCAAAGTAGGGCCCCCCACTAAAGCCAGCGCTCAGCTGCCCTGCCCTGATTGGACCTGACACTTTAATGTCTGCCCAAGGAACATGGTCAGCCCGGCTTAAACTGACCCCCACAATCTCCTGCTCTCAATTTGCCCTTTCTGGACTGGACAAATCATGCCAAATTTAACTCTTTATAGCCTCGTTATGGGCTGGTGAGAGAGAGCATCTTAAGTTTCACTGTGAATTCTTTCCCCTAGCAGCGTGAACAGTGTGTTCTCCCAACCCCTCTCTGGCTTAGAGTGGATTTAGTTTCTATACGAGCTGATTATTTTTACCATGTGGTCTGATATTGCTCTGTATTGCCATCTCTAGTTTGCTTTCTTCAACTTTAATGTTTTTTTCCATACATTCTAGTTAGCTAGCTTGTGATGTAGTATTCAAGTAGTTTTTTGGGGGTTTTTTTTAAGAAATGAATGAGCCACACCAATAGCAATAGATTCAACATCAGCAACCAACTTGCATATTTAGCTAGTTTGCGAAGAATCTTTTATTAAAAACTATAGCAAAATGTAACAAGAAACTCGTGCAAAACTATAAGATTTGCTGAAAACCAAAATAACTAGGGAATGTAATTTCGCATTCCAATGAGAACTGCAAATAAGCAAGGAAAAAGAATCGAAATAGGAACCAGAACAGAACTCTTTCTTCTTGATACATTTTGAAGCCGACTGTGGTATATTTGACTCTTTTCAAGTTGGGCGAATCCCTTCGCTGAAGCCACACTTCAAATGGCTTCATCTGAGAGAGCATGCATCCTAAAGCTGCTCACCGTGGCAAGCTAATGTTTTGATTAGATGTCTGTGCCGGTGTCTGATGTCCTAAACATCCAACATAGGGAAAGACAAGCCGTCAAAGCATTGCACACTGCCTCTTCTAAGTGCAATGGGAGGAGCGGTTAAAAGACTACATTGGTTTGGAGGAGAAGCAGCCTGCCTTAGCAATCCGTTGGCCTGGCTGTTACCTGTTCAGTGCCTATACATCACAGTTTAGAAGGGCATGCTACTCACTTCCTTACGAAAAGTGACTGCAGTTTCTTAATTGTACCGTGATTGTGGTAACATCAGTACTGAAAACTGCTGTAATACTGCATCCATGTAATCAACATAGTCAAGATATGACAGCAAATGGCATGGTGATATGATACCAGTCAGATTTGAACCACTTGAACGCTAATTCTCAGCATTTGTTTACCTCACTTTTACTGAAATAGAGAAAGCTGCAGAAATATATTTCATTTCCATTACCACACATGCACTATTGTACTGTAGACTCCAGTTCCTGTATTCCCACACTGTTGCAGCTATCAAGAACATAAAAATTGTCTTGAAAAATTATTTTTCAGACTTTCACATGTTCCTTGAGTATCATCAAACCAAAGGCAAAGAACTATGCTTTGTTTCAGCATTAGCAAGTTAATTTATTACCACATTTTCACTTTAGTCTGCTTTTATTAGTAATCTCAGCATAGCAGGCTTCATAAAAGCCATTTTAACTGTGATACATTTTTTTCATTGTGCTGTACAGCATCATTATACGGCACAAAACTGCAGTTTTACTGCGTTTCATTTTTGTAAAGGCTGGCTTATTGATTGATTTCATGCCCTGACTGCCAAATCGACGCTGTGTTTTGACAAGTATGCTTCTTTTTGTGTCTATGACAGCATCCAACCAATCGGAGAGGGATCAGACGGATTCCCCGGTACCCTCAAAGCGGCCTTCTTCGAGGTCCGAGGCAGCAGAAAGCCCCCTCTCATCGAAACGACCCAGGACCACTGAGAAGAACAGTGGAGAGCAGGTATGGAGGAAAATCTACAGCCTCTGCAAAACATTTAGAATTCTCTCTGTCTGTTTTTGTGAAGTAGATTCAGATAGACCTTATCTATTCCCCAGGCATGTAGGTCTCATTAACTGTACCCATTAATTAACAAAATATCCAAGGATGTTGTTTTCAGCCCTTTTTAATATAGAGTAGTAGAATGTAGCTGGCCTTTTTAAATTATGCATGCATTTTTTTCTAAAAATATTATATTTCTCCATCTTTTCTGCTGCTCTTGCAGTGCTAATTGTGCAAAAGGTGAAAAATCAATATGATATTTGACAGATGAGAGCCCTTTGAAGTGTCTACCTCTCAGAGTAGCCCACTGCTCACTGCATGGGAGATAGACGAGCCTTGCTTTGCCCTTGATTTTACCACTCTTCCCAAGAAAATAATGGTCTTTTCTACCGTCTCGTTATTGTATAGATTTACCAGTGCCCCTACTGCAAGTTCAGCAACACAGATCTGAACCGGCTCAGAATGCACGTGATGACGCAGCACTCAGTGCAGCCCATGTTCCGCTGCCCGCTGTGCCAGGACATGCTCAACAACAAGGTCCACCTGCAGTTCCATCTCACTCACCTCCACAGCGTGGCACCAGACTGCGTCGACAAGCTAATTGCCACAGTAAGTTACCTCAGAAGTGTATTTAGGGGGCAATCACAGAGTAGACTTTACCTTCCATTTCATATGCATGCATCTGTTTTCTTTAATGAATGTCCAAGGCATTCAGCCAAGTTTATTTTACTTCCATTGTCAAAAGAACCTTGCTAAATATTTCCCATTCACTCTCTCTAGAGGCTGGATATTTATTAAGCCCAGTTCATTTCTCCCTGCGATCTTTTGTTTCTCATGTGAGGCCTCACTGCCCTTCTGTTTTGTGGTGTGAAGGCCATATGCTTTTTATACAAAAGGAACATGGCCTTACTGCCATGTTCAGTAGTAATCATGTCAGACATCAACCTCACAAATGACTCACAGTTCCTCGCTCACTCTGCCTTTGTGGACCGAAGGTTGTTTCCTTCTGTCTAATTTGTGACATTTTAAGGCTTAATGAAAATCACCAAAGGAAACTGCTCATTGTGATATGGTCATTGGTAACTCTGTATATTCACATAGATAGTCGTGGCCTAATGGTTAGAGAGTCGGACTCGTAATCGAAAGGTTGCGGGTTCGAGTCCCCGGCCGGCAGGGATTGTAGGTGGGGGGAGTGAATGTCCAGCGCTCTCTCCACCCTCAATACCACGACTGAGGTGCCCTTGAGCAAGGCACCGAACCCCCAACTGCTCCCCGGGCGCTGCAGCATGGCTGCCCACTGCTCCGGGTGTGTGTTCACGGTGTGTGTGTGTGTGTGCATTTGTTCACTACTCACTGCTGTGTGTGTGCACTTGGATGGGTTAAAGGCAGAGCACCAACTTCGAGTATGGGTCACCATACTTGACAATACGTCACGACTTTACTTTTACATTGAGTTGTGCAAGGCAAAATCATGAACATGGCCGGGTGTAACACTGGTTAGGTATTATTATGGTCAATATCATTTCCCTGTTTTATTACAAGGTTACATTCCCAAAATATTTTTTCTTTCCTTCATTTTTACCTCAGGGGACTTAATGGAGATCTCAGTTATGTTTCAAATGTTTGAGTTTCTAGTGAAAAATCTCACTTTTGATCGCAGACATCATCTTGGCAGATCAGAGCACATATCGTGACACTGTCGAGATCTCTGACACTCTAGAAGAGACGCATTACTAGGGTCTTCTCAGGCAAAAATTCTGCGAACCAGTAGACTTACGCAAGCCTTGGTTTTCTCTATTTAATTTCAGCGCTGATTAGAAGAAACAGTTGGTTTGTAGAAAGTAGATGAATATTGTAATTCTTAACTTTAGAAGAAATGTTCTCGGTTTAGTGGAAAAATTATAAAAGCCTCTTGTGATTACCAAGGTCATTTGTATTCCAGGCACTCACTAGAAGCAGTAATACTTACATCATCCCTTTACGTTATTTCCACCTCTCTAGTCCCAGAGCGCTCAGGCCTCCAGCAGCCTAGTCTGCCCGGTCCCTCAGAGAATACTCGCCTCATTCCATTTCAGCTTCTGCTGAGACTACCCTGCTTTCATGGTTTTTTGGGGGGAGGTTTTTCACTGAATTTTAGCAGTGAAATAATTACGTGCAAGCTTGCCTGTGGTGTTTGAATTGCTTGCTTGGCCAATCACTCTGAATTCTGTGAAGGCATCTCCACTCCCCCAGCCGAAAGCAAATGATGAACACATTAGTAGAGGCTAGACAGCAATATTTTTTCTTTTATAGAGGTAATAACGCACCGAGCGCTGTACAAGTGCGGTGCATGATAGAAACTGAGCTAATACAACGCACATTAAAACCAGCACCTTTTTTTACAAGTAACGAGAGATGGAGAGGTACTCTATCCTGTTCCTCATGTCAGGCAGACAAGCTTAATGAATTCTGAATCAGGTGACTTTTATTTCTTGCAAACATTGCATAAAGATGCACTCTCTTCCACTCACCCTGCCTCCTCCTACTTCCTCTTCTCTCGCTCTCCCTCCCTTGCTCCCTCACTCTCTCACTCTACGTCTAATGTTCTGTCTGTCTAAGATAGGGGTAATGAAAATAATTGTGCTTCATTAATTCTGAGCCTGGCTAGATGATAGCCATTTGGAACTATGTTTGCCAATTAGACGGTCCAAATTAAAAGTGACCTTGGGATACTCTCAGCACTCGGCGCTCTTTGCTTAATGATGCAGTTGTCTAGAAACAGTCCACTTTTTAATGTTAATCACAGGCATGTTTTGTTTCTGAAATTCTCCATACTGGTCACAATCATTTAACACGTTAAACGAGGAGGAGAGTGGGTGAGGGAGGAAACTAAAAAGCAGAAAAAAGGGCTACATTTTGCCCAGTGTGATTTTGATTGCAGTAACCAGATGTTTATGGATGGCTCTGGTTCACTGACTATTTCTCAGTGTTTCAGGCTCAAAGACGTGGGGTTGCGTGGCACTCTGCATTTGATGGCACTGAGTTAAAGCTGCTGGCTGTGATTAGGTTTTAAATCCATTATAAAACAGCACCATCTCTCAGATCTCAGAAGACCAGTCAAACAGCCATGTAATGACACTGTTTTCTTAGGTCTCTCACGGGAAAATAGTCATTTTTGGTTAACATAACCCTAATAACTTTAAGGTTAACTAATTTTATAAGTTATGTTCAGTTTGAAGGAAGTTATGTAATCTACAGTTCAGTTTTTAAAATAAATGAAATAAATAATGATGTAACACTGATATCTGGTGTAAGAAAAATAGAATTGGTTGTATCATGGGAAGGAAAAAGGCACAGAGTTTGCACAAAAGGGCACAAACAAGGGATGAAAAAATGATACATGCAGAGAGAGAGAGAAGGGGGATATATTTGTGGGATTGGGGTATTGAAATGCATGATGAGTGAGGCTGATTGTTCAGTTTGGGAGTTGATTGAAGGAAGGTGAAGCACACAGTGCCTCATCTCCCAACCCTTTCCAATCCCAATCACTGATTATTGTTAAATAGGATCCTGTTAATGAATCTGTTTTTTGTTATTATTCTGAGAAAGAGAGAGATAGCGAGAGAGCGAGAGCCATGCATGGAGAATTATGTGCACTTAAAAGATAGAAGGGAGGTTGCTGTCATTCACACTTGATTAATTTCAACCTTTGAAGTGCCAAGCAAACCTTGGTACACCTTTATCACAACAATATTCATTGCTACTTTAAATTTTCTAATTAAATTGACTGAAAAGCATGCTGCTTGCCATCTACCTACATTTAAATTTATCTAATTTTTTATTAATGACTTTGTTTCAAATAATTATTAGCATAATTGTTTAAATTAAAATATTCTGGTTTGCTAGAAAACACATTAATGAGTGCTGTATGTTAAATTAAGGGTGCTGATCATTATCCAGAAATTGACAGTTGTTTCATTACCCAGAATTCCAGGCTGAATGACGGCATTTCACCATTGCGCCATGCTTTTCTATTGGAATGAAAAGCACATTTTATGAGGTGGAAGACTTATTTAATTAGGCTCTCTAATAAGCTTTTCAACTGGCCAAGGTAGACCACTCAGCCCATCACACTAATTGGCTGCAGCAGCAGAACTATCGCAGAGCATGACAAAACACCATCAGTGATCAAAGTGCAAATTCCATGGATGGCAAATTAAGTCGCCTGTGTGAAGGAGGGGGACAGTATATGTGTTTGTGTCTAGTTCGAACAATATCATTATCTTGTCAAATAATTTTTGTTTATAGCACATCTCTCACCTTTACCACCTTTTTTTATTTTACAAATTTTTGTTTACAATGAAGGATTACTGTATACGAAGCAGAAAGTTTGTCTGTTTGTGAATGTGTAAGCTTGTCCTTCACGTTAATTTGAGATGTTCTATGTTTCTCATCAAGAGGCTATTGTTTAAGGCCTATAATTAACCTAACAAATACTATGTTTTTCTTTTTCCAGGTGGCAGCATCAGAAGTACTGCCAGCAAGCATGTTCATACCAGTCCCTGGACCAGAGAAAGATACTCAAACCACACCTCAGTGCATGGTCAACTCAAACTCTGATGACATTAAGAAACAATCAGGTTAGAATGTTGCGCAATTAAAGACTTTTTAAAAACAATTTTAAAAACACACAAATATGTTTATGCTATCAGAATTTTAATGCGTGTTATTTTTCTTATTGCAGAGGTGGCAGATGTTGAGCTTGAAAAAGGACTTTGTCTGGCCTCAGACACTGCTGAAGCTTGCAAGTCTCCTATTGAGGAACAACAGCCTGCAAGAGATGATTCCACTGGTTTCCTTTGCTGGAAAAAGGGCTGTAACAAAGTCTTTAAATCCTCCAATGCCCTTCAGATGCACTTCAATGAGGTCCACAATAAAAGACCCCAACTGCCTGTCTCTGATCGTCATGTCTACAAATATCGCTGCAACCAATGCAGTTTGGCATTCAAGACAATAGAGAAACTTCAGCTGCATTCCCAATACCATGTAATCAGAGCAGCCACAATGTGTTGCTTATGCCAGCGCAGTTTCAGGACCCTACAGGCACTTAAGAAGCATCTGGAGACCAGTCACCTGGAGTTGAGTGAAGCTGACATCCAGCAGCTCTATGGAGGTTTACTGATGAATGGAGACCTAATGATTATGGGTGATCCCTCACTTGGAGAGGACCAGGGAGCTCTTCTTGATGATGAGAAAGAGGGAGACGAAAGTGACCCAGAGGAAAAGCAAAGCCCAACAGGCAGCGACTCTGGATCTTTGCAAGAAGATTCTGGATCTGAACCTAAACGAGCCCTGCCATTTAGGAAAGGCCCCAACTTTACTATGGAGAAGTTTCTAGATCCGTCCCGTCCTTTCAAGTGTACAGTCTGCAAAGAGTCATTTACCCAAAAGAATATTCTTCTTGTACACTACAACTCTGTGTCTCACTTACACAAAGTCAAAAGGGCTCTACAGGAATCAACCACCGGTCAGCCAGAGCCTACCAGCAGCCCTGATAATAAACCCTTCAAGTGCAGCACTTGCAATGTAGCATACAGCCAGAGCTCTACACTGGAGATTCATATGCGCTCTGTTCTTCATCAAACCAAGGCCAGGGCAGCAAAGCTTGAAGCAGCTGGCGGCACTTCTAGCGCTGTTAACAGTAGTGGCCCAAGCGGAAGCACTTCCAATAGCACTTCAACCCCAAGCCCTCTTCCAGCCACTAACTCAACTACCAGCTCCAGCAACAGCAGCAGCTCTCCAGCTGGAGCTCAGACAGCACAGAGCATCATGGGAAGTAATCATCTGTCAAGTCATTCTCACAGTGTTGAGAATTTGGGTAACTCAGCCTGTCATCCCTCTCCCTCTGAGAATCATGAAGTGAAAAAGAAGAAATTTGCAGATATGTTATCCTCGAGGAGTCATCAGCAGCAGCTCCAGCAACAGCAGCAGCAATTCGCCCAGGCTCAAGCGCAAGCACAGGCTCAGCTCCATCAAGAACTCCAGCAGGCTGCTCTCCTTCAGTCACAGCTATTTAACCCTCTTCTCCAGCACTTCCCCATGACAACAGACGCTCTTCTCCCTCTTCAGCAACAGCAGCTGCTCTTTCCGTTTTACATTCCTGGGGCAGAATTTCAACTGAATCCAGAAATGAACCCGAGCAGCTCTTCATTGAACTTGAGTGTATCTGCTTCTTCACTGTTGGAAGAACAGAAAAACTCTGCCCAGCAGAGCTGCTTACAACAACAGCTTATGCACCACCACTTTCAGCAACAGCACCAATCTCATTCCCACTCCCAAGGATCGAGCCAAATGGCTTTACTTCAGCAGAGTGCCCTTTCTCACCCTGCAGACAAAAAGCCAAAACCATCTGCTCATACTGAGAAAGAAAGAGAGCTGCCAAAGGATAAAGAAATTAGTGATAAAGCTGAGGATCGTGTTCCAAAAGATATGTCAGACCAGTCCAAAGAAAAGAAAGATCCTCACCAAGCTGTTGTAAATGTGAACCATGACTCTGGATTTCCTCCTCCAAGGATTGCCTCAGATGCCCGAGGGAATGCCACCAAAGCCCTACTGGAGAATTTTGGCTTTGAGTTAGTAATTCAGTACAATGAGAACAAGCAAAAAGCACAAAGAAAGCCAACAGGATCTCTGTCAGTGTGCAGTGGGCCAGCTGGTATCACCAGAGTAGTTGACCCCATTGAAGGATTAGAGAAACTGGAGTGTGAGTCTTGCGGTAAACTCTTTTCCAACATATTGATTCTCAAGAGTCATCAGGAGCATATCCACCAGGCTTTCTTTCCATTCAGATTCCTAGAGAGATTTGCTAAAGAGTACAGGGAACAATATGACAAGCTGTACCCACTGAGACCTCAGACACCCGAAGCTGCTCCACCTCCTCCACCGCCTCCACCCCCACCTCCGCCTCCCCAGAGGGCACCAACACCAAATATACCCATTTCTGCTCCTTCCCTGACACCACCAACTGCTCCAACTCCTCAACCTCCAGTTCCACTGGCCCAAATTCCAGTGTCAATGGATCTGCCTCTCTTCTCTCCACTTATGATGCAGTCCATGTCACTCCAGTCATTACCTTCTCAGATTCCTGCCCAACTGCCAGCTGTGGAGCCCAGTCTGGCCACTGATCTGGCCCAGCTCTACCAACAGCAGCTTACTCCTGCCATGTTGCAGCAACAGAATAAGAGACCCCGCACCCGTATCACAGATGACCAGCTAAGGGTGCTCCGCCAATATTTCGACATCAACAACTCTCCCAACGAGGAACAAATTAAGGAAATGGCAGACAAATCTGGACTCCCCCAGAAAGTCATCAAGCACTGGTTCCGCAATACACTCTTTAAAGAGCGACAACGCAACAAAGACTCACCTTATAATTTTAACAACCCTCCAATTACAACTCTTGAAGATACAAAAATGGATTCAAAGCCACCCTCCCCTGAGCCTCAAAAGCAGGAAGCATTTGGAAATAAGAGGTCCTCAAGGACAAGGTTCACAGACTACCAGCTGAGGGTGCTGCAAGATTTCTTTGATGCTAATGCTTATCCTAAAGATGATGAATTTGAGCAGTTATCCAATCTTCTGAGCCTTCCAACTCGAGTCATTGTTGTGTGGTTCCAAAATGCCAGACAGAAAGCCCGTAAAAATTATGAGAATCAGGGAGATGGAGGAAAAGAAGGTGACCGACGCGAGTTATCCAATGACCGATACATTCGTACTACCAACTTAAACTATCAGTGCAAGAAGTGCAGCCTGGTTTTCCAGCGCATATTTGACCTTATTAAACACCAAAAGAAGCTCTGTTACAAAGACGAGGATGAAGACGGGCAGTATGACAGTCTAAATGAGGACTCTCTGGATCTCTCTCATGAATACTATACTCTCTCTGGGTCATCAGGTCAAACACCAGTGCCCTCATCCTCAAGCCTCTGCCCTCTTCCTCCTTCATCCTCTGCATTCTCTCACATCACGTCATCTGAAAAAGAGGAGCCTACACCAGCTAACACATCAAACTCTTTTGATGAAAAATCAAAACACTCTTCAGAAGCAGCATTGGGCCAAAGAGAGCAGACATCTTTGAAACAGGAAACCATTCATCCATCTGAGACTCCACAGCAAAGACCACAAAGAGAGGAAAAGACACATACAGTCCCAAAGAATTCAAAGCTTTCTTCACCTTCCCTCTCCCAACAGCAACAGCATAGTGGTCCCTCCATTTCACATACCAGTCAGACCTCCCAGAGTTCCCACATGGCCCTTAATCCTCATTTAGCCTCTGCCTCACAGCAGCAGTTGGCCCAGCAAATGATCCCATACCAGTGTGAGCAGTGCAAACTTGCCTTCCCTTCATTTGAACACTGGCAGGAACACCAGCAACTGCACTTCCTGAGTGTCCAAAGTCAGTTCATTCATCCTCAGTTTTTGGATCGCCCAATAGACATGTCCTTCATGTTGTTTGATCCTAGCAATCCTCTGCTTGCTAGCCAGCTCCTTGCAGGAGCAATACCGCAAATGTCCAGCAACTCTGCCACCTCTCCATCAACACCTACATCCACTATGAACTCCCTGAAGAGGAAGTTGGAGGAGAAGGCAGGAACTAGTCCAGGAGAAAGTGACAGCATGAACAGTGGAGAGGAGCCACAACGAGACAAGCGCCTCCGAACCACTATTACACCAGAGCAACTAGAGATTCTGTACCAGAAATATTTACTTGACTCCAATCCTACTCGTAAAATGCTTGACCACATTGCTCATGAAGTGGGACTTAAAAAACGAGTGGTACAGGTATGGTTCCAAAACACAAGAGCCAGAGAAAGAAAAGGTCAGTTTAGGGCTGTTGGACCAGCTCAAGCGCACCGTCGCTGCCCATTTTGTCGAGCTCTATTCAAAGCTAAAACTGCCCTCGAGGCCCATATTCGTTCACGCCACTGGCATGAGGCTAAACGTGCTGGTTATAGCCTAGCGCTTTCTGGTCTGCTACCTGAACAGGAGGCCATGCAGTTGAAGATGGATCCTCTGGATATCTCCAGCTATGCTCATCTTGCCCAGTCTAACAATGATGCACAATGTTCATCACTATCACCTGTGAGCAAAAGCATGGACTTGTCCCCCAGAGCTCTCCTGAGCCCAACATCTATTAAGGTTGAGGGAGCAGAGGAGTTTGAAAGCCCAACCATTTCCTCAGTTAACACAAACTTTGATCAAAATAAACTTGATAATGATGATTGTTCTTCTGTGAATACAGCCATCACTGACACTACCACAGGTGATGAGGCAAACGTTGACAATGACAGTGCTGATGCAAAGCACAGCCATAACAGTGGAGATTTTCTCTCTAAGTCTGGGGGTGCTGTTCCCTCCATTGAGAACGATGAACAGATGTCCTCGGGACTGGTGAGCCCTGCAACAAGCTTTTACACAAAAGACTTTGAAAATGAAAATATTATAGACTACAGTGAAACATCTAGTCTGGCCGACCCTTGTTCACCAAGTCCAGGGGCCTCTGGAAGCAGAAGCATTGATAGTGGAGACAGACCTGGTCAAAAGCGCTTCCGAACACAGATGACTAATCTTCAGCTGAAGTTGCTCAAATCCTGCTTCAATGATTATAGGACTCCAACCATGCTGGAGTGTGAGGTACTTGGCAATGACATTGGACTTCCAAAGAGAGTTGTTCAGGTCTGGTTTCAAAATGCTCGTGCTAAGGAAAAGAAGGCTAAGCTCAGCATGGCTAAGCACTTTGGTATTAACCAGACTTCTTACGAGGGACCTAAGACAGAATGCTCTTTGTGCGGTGTTAAATACAGTGCTCGCCTTTCAGTGCGAGACCACATCTTTTCCCAGCAACACATCTCCAAAGTAAAGGATACCATTGGAAGCCAGCTCGATAAAGAGAAAGAGTACTTCGATCCAGCGACGGTTCGTCAGCTGATGGCACAGCAGGAGATGGATCGTATCAAGAAAGCAAATGAGGTCCTGGGACTAGCACAACAACAAGCCATGCAGCAACAAGGGATGTTTGACACACCTGCATTGCAAGCCTTGAACCTTCAGTCAGGTTACCCAAATCTACAGGGGATCCCCCCTGTTCTCCTGCCAGGTGTTGGTGGTCCCTCCTTACCAGTCTTTAACTCATCCAACTCAGGTATGTGATCAAATTATGTCTCTAGTATGAGTGTGAGACTTTTGAAATAAGAGACGTAAAACTAACTATTTATTCTCAGATGTATATTGCAACAATCTTAATCTTGCTTTGTTTCTCTGTGTCAATTTCCGCAGCTTTAACCCCTCCAAAACCTCCGAACCTCCTGAACATGCCTGGTGCCAGTGTACCCTCACCTAGTCTCCCCACATCTGGTTTACCCAACAAGACCCCTTCCTCCTCTTCATTGGCCTCGCCCACCCCAGCTCAGGCCAGCACATCTGTCGCCCACTCGAGCCCTAACCCCACATCTACATCAAACTCTTTGATGACACAGCCAGGCCCTCGTCCTGATGCTCCCAAAGATCGTGATCATGAGAGGGCCAGGGAGAAAGAGAAACCCAAGGAGAAGGCTGAGAAGCCCCCCACACCATCCTCAGCTGGGGGTACTCCTGCTCCCTCCACTTCTGCTGCCAGTGCCAAGAAAGAAAAACAAGACACTGCTGTTCCGGCCACCTCAATGCCAACACCTGGCATGGAGTATGTGGTCGATACTGCCCAACTTCAAGCTCTACAAGCAGCGTTAGCTTCAGATCCAACAGCTCTGCTAACAAGTCAGTTCCTGCCCTACTTTATGCCTGGATTCTCTCCATATTATGCCCCTCAGATACCAGGTGCTCTTCAAGGTGGATATCTTCAGCCCATGTATGGCATGGAAAGTCTTTTCCCCTACAACCCAACTTTATCACAGGCCCTGATGGGGCTGTCACCAGGATCTTTGCTTCAACATTACCAGCAATATCAGCAGAGCCTGCAGGAGGCACTTCAGCAGCAGCAGCAGCAGCTTCAGCAGATCCAGCAACCCAAAGCAAGCCAAACGTCACAAAACTCGGTGGACCGTAAGGCCTCTGCCAAAGATCTAGTAAAAACAGAGGAGCAAAAGAGCAATTCCTCAGTCAAAACCTCTTCCACTCACAACAACCTAGCCACTGAGCAGCATGAAGTGGATGGCAAAGGTGCAGATCCCCATCTTGACCAATATATTGTCCCCAAAGTTCAGTATCGGCTGGCGTGCCGCAAGTGTCAAGCTGTCTTCAGCAAGGAGGAAGCGGCTATCAGCCACCTCAAGTCAATTTGTTTTTTTGGTCAGTCTGTGGCAAACCTGCAAGAGATGTTGCTTCGGGTCCCCAACAGTGGGAATGCAGCAGAAGGTGGCCTCTATGACTGCCTCGTCTGTGACACAACACTAGAAGGGGACAAAGCTCTCAGTCAACACCTGGATTCAGCCTTGCACAAACACAGAACAATCAAGAGATCCAGAAATGCCAAAGAGCACGCTACTAATTTATTACCTCACTCTTCAGCCTGCTTCCCCAGTCCTAACACCGCATCTACCTCGCAGTCTGCCACTCACTCAAACAACACCCCATCCCCTCCGCCAACAACGTCAGCCACCATACCTTCCTCATCAGCGTCTGCATCTTCATGCTCCTCCTCCTCCTTCACAGCCACTCCACTCAACACAACAGCTACAGGCAAATCATGGTCCCAGACCCCTTTCTCCAGAGCTTTAGCTGGGAAGTCCAATCCCCCTTTGTCTGCATTGTCTTCTTTTCCTCCAGTTTCCTCTCCTTCAACGGTTACCTCAAGTTCATTGAGCACCTCAGGGGTCCAGACCTCGATACCAACAGACATCTTTACCGACGAGTCTGATTCTGACAGCAGTCAGAAGTCAGCAGACAGGCTGGGCAGGCCAGCAGAGGAGCCACAACAGCCTGGCTGTCTCAAAGACAGCAGTAGTTGTAGTAGTAATCTCGCTAGTGTAGGATCGGACTCCATCAGATTGTAAAAGCTTTCAGTGATGAACAATATTTAAAAAGAAAAAGGAAAAAAAAAACACAAGACAAAAGAAAACAAAAGAAAAAAAGCAGCAATGTTTAAAATATGTTTAAAGTATACAAACCAATTTCAGAAAAAGATGTGTAAAGACTAACTGCAATTCCAAAGCTTGTAACCAAAAATTAAAATGTTAGTGGATTGTTTTCCCATATCAACATGCTGGTTTTAGTTTATTACAACTCCTAATATATGTAGATATATATTTATATACATATATGCACTCATGCAATATATATATATATATATATATATATATATATATATAATTGAATAGAGATCACAGCAGTCAACAGTTGGCTATTGCTAGTGGAATGCTGTATTGCAGTGGACTGCCTCAAAGTCGTTTGAATGGCCCCACAATTCTCTCTACACAGAACGAGTCAACTAGCTGTCCCCTTGTTTGCAAAAGTATTTCCGCTTAATAGCACAGTCACATAAAGCCAGTATGTACTGTATGGGAGAATAGTCTTACAGTTTTCTTGCTATCTAAGCATTCAGATACCAATGGCTTGCTAAAGAAAAGAAAAATAATGTAATGTCTATTTTATTCTCAGGTCAACAGCTCACAACCTTTTCTTGTGTTACAAAAAGTCATTATTTTATTAATTTTGTTCCAAACAAAAGATAGACATTTCTGTTTTTGTATGACATTTATTGGCAGAAAGTATTCAGAAATGATACTAACTCAACTAAAGTTACTGGGCATTCAATGAGTAGCTGAATTGCTGGTTTTAAACCTTCTTAATTATTATTATCATTTAATTTTTATTTGTTTGTTTGTTTTTAATGGGAGAGTTACTAATCCCATTTTACCCAGACACGAAAAGCATTGCAGACTTGGTGGGGGAAAAAATTTTTCTTTTTTTTTTTAGGAAAAAAACTTTCTGTATTTATGATAGATATATACATTTTTGGTGTTCAGTAGATTGTTGCATTGGAAATGAATTTAAACAGTATGGTAGATTGAAAAATCTTTGTGTACATTTAGCTTTTGTATCGTCCAACTTTAAGGCGCTTCATTTGATGTTGTCTTGGTCATTCCAATAGACTAGTTTAAGGAGCAGGAAACGATCTCTACTCTATTTCTGTCCAATTCTGAGCTTCTTGTTTTTGTTCTCCCAGCTGAATCTGTTTGTCACAAAGGGTTTCTCACCTTTGGTTGGTGCAGCATTGACCAAAAGCGAAGAGAAATCTGGGGTGTGTTTGAAAATGGTTCAGTTATATTTGTGTTACCTTAGTGCACTTACCACTGTCTGACTTTCTCACTTTCTTTCTTTCTAGCTATCTATCTGTTCCTCCTTTCTTTCCTCTTTCTGTACCCCTGCCTTTGTAGATGTGGAGATAACTGCCTCTCCTTTAGCACTACAAAGCAGATACTTGTTTCCATGTTGTGTGGCTGCAGTCTGCTATAGGCTTTATATTCATTTCAACTTTTGTGTTGTCATATATGAAAATGAAAAAAGAATAATAATAATAATAATAATTCTCATGCTTTAAAACAAAAAGAAAATCCAAAGACTTAACACTTTCACCATTGGTGCATAAAGATGAGAAAAGAGGCTTCTTTATACTTGAGAATTTGTTGTTGTTTTTAAGGAAAGAAAACAAAGTTTTAAAATAAAAGAAGTACGCATCAGAGTTGCCGTTTTTGCTTCTTTGCAAGCAGACAGGTGGCTTTTTTACGTCAAATACTAAGAAAACCAAAAATCGAAAAGGGCCCTTGTCCTTGCATTGTGGAGTAGCACCGTTACAGAGCCATTGCAGTTTGTAAAATAGAGGTTTTGTTGAAGTTTCTGTCACACATGAAATCCATTTTTTTTTCTTTTGTATTCTTTCTGTAAAAAAAAAATATATAAGGTCTGGTCTTTAAGGACATATGTTTTGCTGCTAATGTAGATTTGGAAAGGAAGAATACCTAGATGCATGCTCCTTTTGCTTTTTGGCTAAGCTTTAAGAAAAGAAAAAAGAAACCAACAATAAACCATTTCCCGTCCCCTGCAACATCATCTTTTTTTTCCCCCTTCTTGTTGCAAAAACGGAACTTTGAAGACTGTGAATATATGTTCCAAAGGACATTTTAGCTTATTTTTTCATTTTTGAACAGACCAATGTTAAAAGCCAATGATCTCTAATGTTTGTAAAAATAACAGTGCATTCCAAATACTACACCTGAGTTTTAATTTCTTAAGCAAGGACTGCTTCTTTTTATTCAAATTGAGTATAAGTCTATTTTATCCCATTTCTAAGGTGACTGTAAGCTGTTGTGTAACTCTGCCATCGTGGATTGCTGAATATCACCTCACTCCGATTGTGATATGTCGAGAGTGAACAGAATCCCTGCAGCCATTAAATGAATTTATTCACTTGAACTAGATCACCAAGTCATAGTGGTTACCAAAAATGTACATACTGCAACCTGTCTGTACTTACGTCATCATGCTTCTTGATTTAGAACTAGTCTCAGAACGAAAGGCTGTTCGGCAAAGCCGGCCCCCCCTCCTGGAAAAGCAAGTAGGGAATTTGTTGTCTGCAGGGTGTAAAGCCATTTTCATGCTGGAAATGTCTGTTGTGGGTCTGTAAGGGGCATTTTCATTCCAAAGCATTATAAGACCGGGGAAAGCAGGATTTGTTTTAGGTGTCCCTTGTTTTGCGTGACGACAAGGTAGAAGTGTCCAAAGAGGTCCCTCACTCCAAGTCATTGCAATGGAAATGGTTGTGTTTTAGCGAAACGGCCCCCATCCAATCGTAAATGGAATTGCTCTTTGTTTTCTTTTCCAAATCAAGTCATTTTTGAAATGCTTTAGGGGGGCGCAAACATATTTGGCTTTAGTAACGTATTTCCACACTTGTGTAAACAAGCATTACATCTTGCAGAACGATTTGATTTGGTGTTATTTGGTGTGCATGCTATTGAAATTGGGTTCCTTTGATCTGCAAGCTGATCCACTCCTCTCAATCCATGTTATCTATAATATTGTTCATAATTATTTTTGAGAAGTCTGATATTGTATAGTTTATTTTTGAATGCTTTGCATTGTTTTGGTCTCGGATCATATCTTTATGGTTATTTTCGTATAACTGTGTATTTTATTTTCCTTCGTTTTTGTTGTCGTCCATTTATAAATTAATGTTACAATGCCAGCTTTAAATTGAAATCACATCTATTTGTTTTCTATCATTCTCTGGCCACTTTATGGTGTTACAATGTTCCTATATTTGTTTGTCTTGACACAGTTGTGTATCTCTTGCTTCCAAAGTGTTCTCGTTTTTTATAGGCTCTCGTGTGGGGCAGAAGCCCTCACAACTGTTTCAGCCAGCATGGACTTTGTATGTGCGAGCGTGAGCGTGTGTGTGTGTATGTTTCATAAGAGCCAGCATCAGTCTGAGTTTTTATACTTTGTATTCTATTTTCTACTTTCATTTCGCACCAAAACATACTGAACTGCAAAGCTGAATCTTCAGTAAAGGGGTTTGACAAGTCTGATGTTCAACACAATAATCTTGTAACGTGGCGAAAGAGGATACCGAAGCACTGAGCAGTTTTTTTTTTTTGGTTAATTATATGAATGTGGCCAAAGCTTCATGCAGTCGAAAACACGAAAAACTTTAGGTGGTGCCCCTGATGAGTGTATATTTATTGTGGTTAATCCAACACGTGGCTGAGATACATCAACTCTCATTGGGATACTTGATTTTTTTTCCTTTTTTTTTTTTTGTGGACATTTTGCAAAGAGAGAACGAAAGCGACAGGTTTTGCTGTAGAGGTCATCCTTTTGCCCACTGTGAAAATAAACATGTATACAGATATAGATATATTTAAAGAAGACATCAACACTTTTCTTTGACATGACAAAGAAGGAAATAAAGAGAAACGAACTCTGGGAAACTTGAGAGATGTCATTGAGATGTCTGAGAAGGCTGTTGTTGACACACCAAAACTGGGCATGGGAGCCAAAGGCAGGGCCGACGCGCCCCCGATATCAAGTCATTATTTAACTAACACTATATGCCGACGGGAGTGGACTCTGCAACCAGTGGACATATGTGACACGGAGAGGAATTTATCTCCTTTTTCTCTCTCTGGTTCTGCATCTACTTGGACATTTTCTGTACTTCTGAACGGGATGGACTCAAACACTCGCATACGTTGTCTCCCAGTTCACGGTGTTGCTACCTGTTTCATTTCCTCCTGCCCGCTTCAGTGACTGACGTGGTTCCACTCTGGCGTGGAGTCGACCGGATCCACCCAACCATAAAGAGTGACTTTACTGTTCAAGGGGAGGGGATTTTCCTGGGTGTCATTCCTGAGGAAGCAGATAAACACAAAAAAGCGAATCAACCAAAATTAATAACCAAACTAACAAGCAACCAAACGAAAAAAAACATTTGCTCCAGTTTCAACGATTAACTGCTGCTGGAGCTTCCTGTTCCTTTAGTGGCTCCTGGTGCCACAGCATTTTTGATGATTTTTGTGTTTCTTTTTTTTTCTCTTTCGTTCTCCTCAAATTATTCCTCCTCCTCCGAGCCTCTGTGGCTCCAGGTAGCCCATCCGAGGGTAGAACTTACAGCCTTGCAATGTACAAAAAGAGCAAGTTAAACCAAAAATGTTGTTCTTGATGTCTTTTCTATACTGTAGTCTTGTTAGCTTTTTGTTACTGTAATTATATGATGAAGATTTCCAAACTGTACCAAATTACATGGAGACTAACATACATAAACCACATGGAACTTCAGACTTTTAAAGAGAAACTTTTGTCACAAAAACCTTGTTGTCCTAGTTAAGTTGATTGTAGATGGTAATTGAATATACTCCTTTGAAAATATTTCATCAAGTATGTTTCTTGCTCATTGTGATACATTAAAAAGTATGAGCATAAAAGTTTATCGTGTGATACGTTTTTGGCATGAGTGAAGAACACAATGCAACACAACAAAGGTCACTTTTAATTAAAATGCACATTTTTGGGCATTAAAACACACATGGATCCAATAATAAGCAACAGAGTTCATCTGATCATTGGCGTGAGCTTGATTCTGAAAATGCAATTAACTCTAATTGCAATTAATCTAATGCAACATGCACATGATTTGACAGCCCCCGAACACACATTCCCAGTAGTTCATTGTCTTGTTGGTATGGTATTCTCTGCAAGAGCAGTCACATTGAAATTCCTCTTAGGGAGCATTCATGAACAAGATTAATTAAAATATATTAAGCAAGATATGTAGACACGTAGCTAATTAGAAGTGGCTGTTTATGACAAATTGAACTTGATTAAGACTTACAATCAAACATAATTCCAAGTGAAGTTTGCTGTTAAAAGCACAGCTCGGAGATTCCTTTCGGCTCGTGCAGAGGATCAAATGCAACGTTCCAGGCTAATTCAAAGCCTTGTGTAGAGCAGGATCAGATGAGACCTCCCTTGCGTACGCCCTTTGTGTGTGTTATATATGTATTTGCTGGCGATTACAAGATGCCTGTATTTTGTGTGCATGTGTCTTACTTTGTTTCTCTTGATTATTTGATTTACAGTATTTGGAAGAGAAAGAGAAAAGAACTGATTACAAGCAGCAGGGATGTTTCACAATGCTGGTGTACAGGTCCATTAATGAACTCCTGCTCTGTATGGCTTTCAACTAAGGTTTTTCACAGGATATTTGACAGGATGTTGGAAGAAACACTCACACATCTTGTTGCAATCAGACACAAACAATCTACATTTACATTTCTTCAAATGCCAGGTGCTTCTATTCAAAGCAAGTTGCAGTGCATCACTTTGGTCATTTATTCAGGAAATGTTCAGCTAAACTTTGAAATTTTGTCTCAGTTGCCCAAATCAATTACATTTATTACAAACAAGTTGGATGTTGAATGTTCACACAGACAAATGTTAGGTTCCTGGCACCTAGACTGTAAATGTGCCATATGACAAATTTAATAGCAAATGGAAAAGCTTCATAATATTATTTTTTATATACTGAGTATGCTGTTAATAAAACAAATAATAGACACATCTTTAGATTATGAAGCATACTAAAAGCATACAATGAATGCAACCAAAATATACACTTTCCTCCTATATTACTTTTTGCTTAAATCACTCAATACATTTTTTTCTGTGTGGAACATTAATGAAAATGTCTTGTTTTTACAAAATACACCTCAGTACCAAATGAGTGCATTGTATAGTAAGTTAAGACCAATGTTACATTTACCTGCTCTCTAGGAATCAAACTCATGACTTTGTTGTTGCTAGCACCAGCTACAGTACCTTGAACAAACTAAAATTCAATTTCTTCTCATCTGGTAAACACATGACAATAACTTGCACTGGACTGATTTTCAACAATCTGTTTTATATGAATGCGTAATTAAAAAAATTATATTAGTACTGAACTCAGTGGTGTGGCATAGATGCTAAAGATCAGGAGGCTGTCAAACATCAAAAGAATAAAAAGCACCATAAAACCACCATAAACGTATTAAAAGCATGAGACTGGTTTTAAGTCATTTTTAAGCCAATAGTCACTGATAATATTTACATCTGCAAAAGATTACATCTATAGCCCTCATCTGTGTCAAAATTCAAAAATGGACTTATGATGTTTTTTTGCTCACAATGAACTATTGTTATAAGGCAAGAGCCGGGTAACATTTCTTCAAAACATTATGGGTAAATATTAACAGAATTTTCATATTTAGGTGAATTATTCCTTTACTTAATGAACTACTTTTATTCAATGTGTCCACACTTCGCAGAAACTCATCTTTTGTCCTGTGTTGAAACCAATTTTCCCTCACTATGAAGAGCAGCCAGTGGGTCTGTTCTCAGGAATGTGACACACTCACACCATATTGGTTTAATTCTAATGCAGGAAAACTCCCTATGAAATTAGATGCTCTTTTGAAAAAAACAAAACTGCTTTAATATGGCAGGAGGGGTTGATGGTGGGCCTCTCTTGCAGCTAACCGAAGGCATTGGCTCCACTTTTGAAGTCTTCCCTGATGAAGAACTGTGCTATTGTATCTGCCTGTAGGCCGCAGTTGTGCATTAATATTGCGCCGTTTGAAGCACTTTCGGTTTTGTTAGAAGGGTTGTGGCAAGGGGGGGATAGGATGATCTTGAGTGCTGCAAATTGTCTGAATTTTTAAAGAATCCAAACCTAATGACACAGTTTCAAAGGACATATGGTTTTAAATTCATATTTCAAACAACCACACTTTCGAGCTTCAGTTAACCCCCACTGTCCACTGTGTTACTTAACTGATTGAAGAGATGCAATTTGTCCTTAGCGTAAGAATATGATATTCGACAATGTGTTGAATGACAAGGCGCACAGTGAGATCAGTGGGCATGGATTTAGACGAGTGTCTGAAAACATGTTTTTCACCATCTAACAGCTCACATTTCCACAGCACTGGATCAGACCTCCTGTTTCCAATATTTTTTGCCTGTGGGACTGGCTCTCTATTGTTTTAGAGCTTGTGTTGCAGAGGAACCCTATACTGCGCATCTCTGCCCCTAAGTGTAGAGTTCTAAGAGACAGGAAGTTGAAGAGGTACCTCTGCAGTTCCTCTTTGCGCTTCCATACCCCCTACTGTCTGGATTCGAGGAGTTCAAGCAGTGTAAGATATGAGCTATCCTGGTCAGCAAGTGGCTTCAGACCCGTTGGCCATGCTGAGCTAGTTAACACACAACAGAACATACTTAATTAATTAAAAAACGCCCTAATTGGATCAGTGTGAAAACCCAAGCTGCTTCCTCTCAAACTCTGGACCAGATGGTGCGCAATACTCAGATGCGATGTTGGCCAAGCACAGGGCCTGAGTTTAGGAGTGTGAAATTGAGTTAGCGCCTGGGTGTAGCGCTGATATTAAGCAAAGGTGCTTGCTCTTTAAGGTTTGTGACCTGTTGGTGTAGAGTTCGCCTCACTGATTCAGGGCCCCAGATTTAATTAGCTTCCCAAGGATAACTTTGAAGCACAGTGTTCCTGAACATTTGTACACTGAGTTTCAGAGATTTAGCCAATGTTAGACTTGCACAAGAATGGTTTGGTATATCAAGATTTGGATAACTTTTGGCCAGCATAGTCTGTAAATGATCTCAGCCAAACTTGGTAAAGGTGAAACTTAAAGGAGGACTTAAAACAGAGGAAATTCAAAATGGTTGGACCAGCAATATGGCGTTTTTTTTATTTTTAAAAAAGAAAAAAAAGAAAAAATTGGTACAAAAGCAGTCACTGGGGTAGTACCCTTTCAAAAAGTACTAAAATGTGCACTTTTGATATATGGTAACACTTTATTTTGATAGTCTACTTTAGACATTCTACTAACAGTAAGTAACTTTGCAGCAACATGTCTACTAGCAGTCATTAGTATACTGTCTGCTTAATATCGTCTAACACTTTATTTTGAGGTGTCCACAACATACAACATACTGACTATGAGAAATTTTGCAAGTATATGTCAACTTATTCTACTAACACTAAACCTAACCTAACAGTCTACTCTGTGAGTTAGTAGACATGTAGTTGCAAATGAATGAGAATTAGTTAACATGTAGTTGCAAAGTTACTTATAGTTAGTAAAATGTCTAAAATGGACTATCAAAATAAGGTGTAACCTAATAATTAAGGTACCAGTATGAGCCCATTAAGGGTAAATAAGGTATAAAGGTATGCCTTTTGAAAAGGTACTGCCCCAGTGACAGCTCTTGTACCATTTTTTATTTTTATTTTTTTTCTGAGTGCATGGGGATTGTTTTCCAAATAATGCAAAGAATCTAAAGACCTTTCAAGAGTCTCAGGAAAATAGGCCAATTTAATCCAAAGCTATAAGCATTTTCTTTGAATACCACTGTGAAAAACAGGGACTAATAGAGCTTTAGTATGCAGTCAACACAAACATTTGAATGAAAATTGAGAAAATGTCATGAGACTATTGTACTGGATGATTATTATTTACCTGAAAATATCTTATGGTGAGATGGTGGCTCAATGGTTTCACTGTAGCTTTAAATCAGTTTGAGTTCTGTCTGAGCCAGGAGGCCTTTTCTGTTCTCTCAGTGTTTGTGTGGGTTTCCATTTTGCTTCTTACAATTCAAAGACATTCAGCATAGGTGAACTGAAGACACTAAACCAGGGGTGTCCATTCCTGATCCTGGAGTGCCAACATCCTGCAGAGTTTAGCTCCAACCAGTTCCAGATTTGGACACCCCTGCACTAAACTGTCTGTAGGTAAATGTATGTCTATGCATGAGCCCTGTGGTCCATGATGGTTGGATGGGCTTCAGCATCCCAGAGACCCTACGGAGAATAAGCTTTTTTGGAGAATGGAAGTATGATTAGCTAATCTCCCAGTTCAATATCCAGTAAAATCTTGAACAAGGGCATTCAAGACTATTTAGTCTCAAAGCTCAAGTTCACATGACAGATGAAGGGTTAAGCACTGCATGGGATCTCCAAACGCTTTTTGGAGAACCCATGGAAGCTCACATTGTATGGTACACTGTTGCAGTGGTGCTATGTGATGTCTCATGCATTGCATGTTCTCTCCTAATCGGTCTGAGGGTTTAGAAAAACCCTCCAAGCTCTGCTTCCATCATTTGCGGAACATCAAGGGTACAAATGTTCGACAAGTTAAGCCAGAGTGACTACAAAAGGTACAAGTGTACAGAAGGCTGTGTGATCACAGTCATTGTCTTAAATGGAAAACATGAATGGTTTACTGGCTGCTGGCACTGAGACGTATGACCACATAGGCAGCAAATGAGGAGCAGAAAGCTGGGAGGGAAGCCATGGCAGCACAGATCTCAGAGTGCCTTTGAAGGCTGCATGACACTGCTCTTCCCTTCCCTATTTCTGCTTAGCCCACATTCTGGGTCTGCTCAAGATAGGCCCAGAACAGACATTTTAGCAGTGCTTGTTAAGTTGTTTGTTCATATTTGAAAAAACACACAACCCAAAGTTGTTGTTGTTGTTGTTGTTGTTGTTGTTGTATAGGATAAAGGAGGTGCAAAAGGTAAATGGAATCAGATCTAGGTAAACCTGGCTTGTTGAGTTACAATGATCTTCAAAATGAGCTTTTACTTGGCAGATGATGAAATAGGCAATAGTTCCATAGACTTACTTGGAAAGAGAAGCTCATATCCAGGACTGAAAAAAAAAATCCTGCTGAAAATAAATTGAACCTTTTACAGAATTATCCACTGTTAAAGGTATAGTTCACCCAAAAATGAAAATTCTGTCATTAATTATTCACCCTCATGTCGTTCCAAACCCGTAAAACCAAATTAAGATATATTTGATAAAATCAGACCCTGCATAGACAGCAATGCAACTGAAATGCTCCCAGGCTCAGAAACACAGTAAGGACATCGTTAAATAATCCATGTGACATCAGTTGTTCTTTTTATGAAGCTATGAGAACAATTTTTGTGTTCCTTTAACAAAATACGAAATTGATAGACACAAACCAATATGTATAAATATAGTATGTGTCAAGTATAAGTTAACTCATCAAAATAAGTGCACTTCTTTAAACAGTGCCAAAACTTTTGATTTGAAATTATTACAAAGTGTACTTAAAGGGCTAGTCCACCCAAAACTAAAAAGTCTGTCATCATCCTCAAATTTTCCAAAACTGTAAGAGTTTTTCTCTTCTTGAACACCAAAAAAGATATTTTGAAAAATGTGCTAAAACAGTTTCTGGTCCCTATTCATGGAAGTCAATAGGGACCAGCCACTGTACTGCTCATTTTTGTGTACTGTCCCTTTAAGTGTGTTAAATATAGTCATGAAAGCTTTGAAGTACACTATACGTGCACATTTAATACAATTAAGCACATTGCTTTTTCACAAGGTTATACATGGATAAATGGATATGAGTCATGGTATATTTATTGGCCAATTTGACCCCTTTTATGCATTCTGCAGATCAAGTTCTTAAAAATAGATCTTTTTATTAACATCTAAAAGTGTATTGTTTACTATTGGTGTAATTTTCTTTAGAAGAGTGTTTTAACAGCAGAGGTTTTCTCTCTGCAAGATCTTTGCACACAAACTGCTTGCTTGATTGGCCCCTAACAGACTGATCCCTAACAGTCCTGTGAGATAATGAGATCAAATATCAAGCAAGTCATTTTATTTGGTCAAGGCCTTAAAATCAGGCAGGGCTTCTCCTTCATTGCCATGCATCCTGTGATCACTTCCTCCTCTCTTCCATGTCAGGCATCTTTCCTGCTATCAATGTCAAAGCCAAATTACGCTCGAACTGTGAGGACAGGTCAGACTAATTTAATCTCATCCGTCTATAGAAATGATGGGTGACGAGACGTCCAGAACAGGGAGAAGACTTAAATGAGAATGACGAGTCACTCCTTTGAATTGAGGGAAGCAGCAAGAGCTTTATTTAAACAGGGCCTCCTCACAGGCAGGAATATGAGGCTGTCCCTGACAAGAGCGGGCGAACTGATCAATTGATCGCATACACCTCGACTGGAACATCGCCAACAATTTCTTTCTAATTTAATACACAGAGCGTTTTAAAGGAATAGCTCACCCATAAATGAAAACCCCATGCATACTACAATAAAAGTGCAATCTGTCTATTGATTAATGGAACAGTTCACCCAAAAGTAACAAATTCTGCCATCAGACTTTCCCAGTCTTGAAGCCTATTCACACCAAGGACAATGTCCATGACAACAACTATTAAATTTTAATGCTCATTCTAATTCAGTGAGAATACGAAAGTCTGTACCACAGCTAACGATATCTTCGAAATCAATTTCAGATTTTTTTTCCATTCTGTTTTAAAGAATTTGGTGTGGATATAGTTATAATGTAACTAATTAAAAGACTAATATAGCTAATATAGTAGGCTTTTAATCTAGTCAACAAAATTACTGATGAAAAAAAATTTTCATCATTTTTTTCATTTTTTTTTTTTACATATTATTGACAATATCTTTACATTTTCTTTTCTTTTTTTGTTACAACAATGTATAACGTTTCATTATGTGGTTTAATTATGGTCAAATAAAATTTAATTTTCACTGAAACATACATATATTTTTCTGTGAATTCCACAGACTGAAATATACCATAGGTCAATGGGGTAAAATAAAACAAAATTACAATATACTTTCCCCCAGTTGATTAATATCACAGTCTGTTAAGACTGTTGTCTTGTATTATCTAATTATATTCAAAAATTGAAGAGTCAAATTCTAAAAATTATATACTGTAAAGCCATGTTCAAAAACAATACTATCACCATGTTTTTAGGAATAAAATGTGTAATAAAGTTTGAATCAAGCAAATTACACATTAACAAATCACTCTGTAAAAAACTTTGATGTACTGTATGTAAATGCTACTGAAGTGGAGAAAAAAATAACTTGGTAAAATAGCCTTTAAGATAAATATTACAACTGAAATCTATACAGATCCAAATAAGTGCAAGAAAATAAACACTTAAATGTGTTTTTTTGGATGTTTTCTTTTCACTAATTTCCACTAGTTTCCACAATTGACTAGTGCCTGGTATGTAGTGCCTTAATATTTATGTAAATTTTATCTCAGGTAATGTGCATTAAAGAAATTTCAATCCAAACAAACACATGCATTTTACTGTTCATTGGCACATTTCTAAGACTCAGACATTCTGGTGTTCCATACTCATATCAATCAAACTCCTGCACCCTTTCATGATTATCTTTGACCAACACCCCTGACCCGTCCCGCCGCCCATTTGGAGTCCTAGGGAGGGCGTCTGCGGCGAGGGTGTGTTGGCAGGCACTAGGCCTCGCGGTGCACTTCCCGTCTCTTGGACACAGGATCAGGTGTCGCAGTTTTCATAGTACCTTCTGTTTCTGGTTAACACAAAATGAGATCCATCAGAAGGAGTCTGAGCAAAACTGAGCAAAAATCAGGGCTGACAGGCAGGAATATTAGCCTGTGACGGCAGCCAATAATTGAGCGATCGGCTCCCTCTCTCTGGTAATGAGGAGAATATGTGCGGGGAATGTGGTTGTACTTTTCTCCCTCTCCCTCTCTCTCACTTTCCCTTGCCCCTCCTTCTTGGTTGTCCTCTACTTCCCTCACTCCTCCAGCCTCCTCTTTTCTTCAATAGCCGATATATCATTTCAACAGAAATGGAGGGATAGTCTTACTTCACTTCAAAGTTGTGCTCCAGGTGTCATCTCGGTAACCTCAAAGTAATGTTATGCAGAGAGCTCTCTCGGGCCTCTGTGAGAGAGCAAAACTTTTTCTTTCTTTTTTTAACTCCTGAAATGTTTGCTTAGATTTATGGGAGTGAAAGTATATGGTGCCGTGAGAGAGTGGACCATTACACTTCATTACTGTTTGTTTTTTTCTTTCTCTCCCATCCAAAAATGATAATGGGAGGACCATGTACGCTCTTTTTCCTTCTTCTCTTGGGGTGTCCCAGACGACGTGCTTCTCAGATTTGTCTCAGATGGGTCTGGCAAAGTGCTTTAATGGTTAACCCTTTCACATGTAAAAATAAAATGTCTTTTTATATTCCCTTGAATGGGTAGTACATTTTCAAATGTAAAATCTGCGTGGGTTTGAATAGCATGTTTGGGGTCAAAGGTCATTTTGAGGTTGTTCACCAAAATGACCACAACACAAAAGGGGCTTCAAGCTTAATTGTGTAAAAGTATACACTTTAATGATTATTATAGCAATATATTTCTTCATTTTTATCAAAATCAATATATTTCTGATTCAACTGGTACTTTTTTAGCCGTTTAGCTTTGTTTTCCTTCTTATGCAAATTTGTGATTATTTTAATTAAAACAATATATATATTGCAGATTATTTGTTTTAAAGGGTTGTAATAAAAATAATATAATTTGATAAATTATACAGTGCAAATGTTCTAAATGAAAACTAAAAATGTATGTAAATTTGTGATTATTTTAATAATAAAAAAGAAATATTGCAAATTATATAATTATTATTATATGCGGGGGGGGGGGGGGGGGGGGGGTCCATTTGAACTGATGCAAAGTATTTCAGATGCCCCATTTGCTGCTTTCCCCCTAAAGTACGTTAAGAATATTAATGAAATGGGAAGATTCATATTTTAAACTATAATGCAAAATGAGAGTTAGTTTCTCGCTGAAAGAGTTAATAAGGTGGAGAAGCGTCAAGGAAAGGGAGGTCAATTAGAGCGAGGCCTTGCAGATCCATATGTCTCCAGCCGTCACATTTTGAAGTATATTTAGGAGGGAAAGCCTGCAAAATAATCAGAATAAATCTAGCACTCAGCATATATCAGCCATATTCATGATTGAAACTTAGGGTGTGGGTGCATGTGTAAATGACCATAATATACGTCTGCTTCAATAGGTTTGATTTTTTGCGTATGAATGCATATGTTTTAAACAGCTGAAGGCTATATGGAAAGCAAGAAGGGTTACAGCTGTATCAGAGCATCACTTACTGTTTCAGACAGACAGAGACGGGTTTCTCTTCTAGACCCTTTGAGGTAAGGCTTCAGGTTTCACATAGTTTTTGGGACAAGGTCCAACCCCAAGCAGAATTCTTAATACAATAATTGGTAGAAGACTTGCTCTTATTAATACTTCTCAGACTGCAGCCTGTTTCGGATTTCTTTCTTTTTTTTCCCTCCTCCACCTTCCTTTATTCCCTAACCAAAATCAGTTTTGTGTGTAGCCGCTCGGAGGGCTGTGGGACAGGGCCCTGACCCCGGGCGTGCTGCTCTAATGATGAGAGGATGAAAGCGCTGAAGTTGGTTCCCAGGCTGGCCCGTGAGGGGGTGCACTGCTGTGAAATGGGCAGATAATGGAGACCAGGTGTGTTTAGGGGATCCAAAGAGGAGAGAGATTCTCCTCTCCTCGCCTTTTCCTGAATGGGGAGGTGCATTGCTCCGAGTCCATACCCTGCCTGCCAGTATGAATACACATATATATTTATTTCAAGTAAAGATTTTTTTTAATATTAACAATAATAACCCTGGTACACACTGCAAGGTCGTGGGAGTGATTGAAAGATCTCAGGCAAATTTTGCAGGCAAATTAATTTATTAACTTTTATTATTGCCCAACAGACTGATATTTAAAACTGAATTAACTGTAGATGCTGTTGTCACGTATTTTTGTTAAAAATTTCTGAAAGTTAATTTATTCCCTATGAAATCTTACTTAGCAGTTTTGAATGTATGAGCAAATGATCAAAAAGCACAAAAAAGATCAGTGTTAATTAAATCACTTTTTGATGTCACTTCAGAAAATTAATGTTCTGGCTGACTGGGTTAATTTCAAAACTGACAATAGTATATAGTAACAAGGTGGAAAGCCAAACATGGGACATTTACATTCAGGTTTTAATTAAATACGGTTTTCCTTAGAAATAAGGGACCAAATTTAAAAAACTTTAATAACATACAAAAAACCTTGACGTGTTCCCAGGGGAATATTTGGAGGATAATACCATAACCAAGAAAAAAATAATCAAAAATCAAATTTAAATGTTTTATTATATACATAAACTATATATATATATATATATATATATATATATACTGTATATACACACACACACACCAGATTTTCAAATAGTTGTAACTCAGCCAAATATTGTCCTATCATAACAAACCATACATCAATGGAAAGATTATTCAGCTTTCGGGTGAGGTATAAATCTCAATTTTGAAAAACAAATTCCAGGGTCACATATATATTCTAAGAATGTTAAAAATTCCCTGTCATGATATGAATGCTATTTAAAGGTTATAAAAAAAACATTTCTTAGAACTTGTATCAAGTACAAATAACATCATAAGGACGTTCTGAGGATGTTGTTCTAAGAAAGTTTTTCTCAACTTTATGAGATCATTCATCAAGTAATAAAGAAAAAAGGTAATGTCTGCACACTGATGATAGCACTACAATATATATTTATTCATAAACAACCCAGCGTTTAAACTGGTTCGGTTTTCATCAGATGTTAAATTTTTTAAACGTTTATTTTTAATATTCTAAGAATGTTAAAACGTCCCATTTTCTTGCTGTGATTAGAATAAAAGACTAAAGGTTGCAAAATAGTTTCTTACAACATTCTGCTAACTTTATTTTTTACCCAAAATATAATGTTATTCAAATATTTATTTTTTACTATTATACGAATGTGAACATTTCCAGTTTTCTTGTTGAGATTAGAACTAATCTAAAAAAAAAGAGTCGTGCCAGTATTGCATGTACAGTAGACAGTCCTGAGTCTTAATGTGGTGGAGTACTGCAGGTATGAATATTATATAACACTGAGCCTAAGCTTATTGGTTCTTCCGTGGATTCCTGCATAAACACCCTTTTATCTGCGATTAAACCAGACCAGAGCAGTGATCCTGTGATATAATGACTCGCTTTGATGCTGATAAGTGTTTTGCTGCATAGATGAGCCTTTGTGTTATCTTTCATCCAGAACACCTTCATTTGTTGAGCGTTTACCCCTGATGCTTGCTGTTAATCTCGAGTAGCTGAAGTTTTAAAGGAAAGGTCAGGAGGATCAGGCCACAAAAGTGTTTCTAATCAGAGCAGACAGTCTCACAAAGCTCCCCCGTAATTACAATCTAATTAGCAGGCACCAGATGAAATCCAGCATGCCATTTCACATCAATAATTTAACTCCTTCCTAGACGGCCTTTAAAGAACATGTCTGAGGAACGGATATTGCAGCTGGTGTTAAAATACAGAACGTCTCACTCTTTCTCCTCACCGCAGGTCATAGAGTGTGTCAAACGCAGGCGGTTAGGGCTGCTTATGAGGGCCTTTACACTAGGGGCCCAATCTAGACCCTCAACATCACAGCACTTCTCAAAGCCGCTCGTCCTTCAAAGGGAATGCGATATCATTATAAAGCTGGGTATTGTTTCACTCAGATATTCTCGTTACGATCTTGGTCGTGTTAAGCCAAAATTCAGATGTTTCTGGGGGCAGGGTGCGTGTCTGAATGCGTGTGATGAGGAGGGACAGGAAGTTGACGCAATCATTTTTGAGGAATATTGAAAAGAGGAAGATTTCCATTTGATTTACTCGCTCTGGCTATTGAAATGTCTATCACTTTCAATTGTTTATCTTGTGAAGGAAAAAAAAAACGCAATTCCATTTTTGGCATGTTGGCTTTTTTGGCATATTAATCAAATATTGACATTGTGTTTACTATAGAAGTCCAGGACGAGAGGAAATCATAAAAACAAGCATGGAAGCGTGGTATACAGCAGATATTAAAACAGAGCCGTGTGGCGAGAAGGTGGCTTCATGCACTATGTGTCCAACCTCTTTATAATTACAGACTTTGTCTAGTGTGGAGAATCGCTTTGACATACAATCGTGTGCAGCTATCTGAAGTTATTCTTGTAAAAAGCTCTTTTGGCAGAAGCAGGCGTGCTGAGTGTCTGAACAGAAGGAAATAGGATTTCAAAGACAGATCCCTATTACTTTGTGAATTAGGCTGTTTGCAGCAGAAATGCACACTGTACTGTTAGTCAATTGTGATGTGTTGATCACATTTTTGTGTCCTTTCCTCTCAGACTGTGAAGTCACCTGACAGCCCTTGATAGAATAAGTATTGACTGCACAGGAGGAATCAGTATACTCAAGTTTGTAACTGACATTGTGTGTGTGCTCATCTTTTTTTATTATTACAGTTGTCTCACAAAAACCTTTGAGTATTTTTTTTTTTTGCAGCAAATTATCAGCAAGTTAACCACAAATAAACAGGATAATGTTTTTGGGGGCTGATCTGAACATTTACATTTTCTACTAGAGTGCAAATTATGGAAATCCATCTTTTTTTTTATTGTATATCAAAAATATACTAAATATTAATATAGTCAAGTATGCTGAATAATACATAAGGAATTGCTACTTTCCATATATTAAAAAATATACCTTTTTTCTTATGAAGTGCTGTCTGAAATATTCTTTTAAAATTAGTGTTTTCATCAGGCTCCTATATTTATGTTTAGTTATTTCACTTTAATTGCAGAGAAAAGGACCTATACATTGCCATTAGAGTAAAAATGATTGAACCTAAACATAGGAGCCTGAGAAAAATGCTCATTTTAGATGAAAATTTCAGATGGCACTTTTGCATCTGAGCTCTTCTTATATACTATCATACATATTTTCATAAATCAAATGTGTAACTATGCAAACAATAAAGTAAGATAATGTGTTCAGCTTTGTGTAAGCCCAAAACAAAGAATCTCCATAAACCTCAGCTTCCTCCGAGATATCAAGGTTTGACTGGTTAGCATGGTCTGGTTATGAGCTGGTAACGACATCATCTGACCGCAAAACACACCTTTCTCCATTTGATAGACATTAAAAGGCATTTCAGTATGAATCGAGGCTTACTGAACAAAAATAACACACTTTTGCAAGCAACATACACATTTCATACAAATATTGAAATGAAATTCAATAAAATGTCAAAAAGTGTGTATTCACAGTGATGCCATAGAAGAACTATTTTTGGTTCCACAAAGAACCTTTCACTGAACATTTCCTAAAGTATCCCTTTTTTCTTCTTCTTTTTCTTAGTGTGAAGGACATTTTAATAATTGAATGAACCTTTTTCCACTATAAAGAACCTTTTGTGCAGTGGAGAGGTTCAAAGGATGTTAAATGTTCTTCATGGAATCATTAATGCCCATAAAATACCTTAATTTTTAAAAGTGTATTGGTATTATTTTTGATTAAGTGCCCCAAACAAAACTCTCAATATTTCTCAAGGATTCAAAGCCATGATCCCCTCTTGCCATTTGTGTGTGTGTGTGTGTGTGTGTGTGTGTGTGTGTGTGTGTGTGTGTGTGTGTGCGTTTTTGAGACAAATGAGGACATCAATTTGTATAATGACACAGGTATGACATAGGTATTACAAGGTGAAGGTGACTTTTTTCAGGACATTGACATCAAAACGCTTATAAATCATACAGAATGGGTTTTTTGGGGGGAAATAGAAACGCACAGTCTCCTGTGAGGGCTAAGTTTAGGGTAGGTGTAGGGCAATAGCACATACAGTTTGTACAGTATAAAAACCATTACACCTATGGGATGTCCCCACTTTTCACAAAAACAAACGTGTGTGTGTGTGTGTGTTGTGCATAAGGTCAACATGCAGTGCATAAAGGCGACATGCATATGCATACCATCACAAGTGTTACATTATGCTTGAAGACGGTGGCTTAAATGACCAAAGGTAATTTCTGAATCCTTTTCCAGCTTGTTGTGCCTTCAAGGAATTTCTGAAATCATTGTTTTTAAGAATTCTATGGGATTCAGATACATATTTCTCTATTAACCTCCTGAGACCCCCCCAAAAAAAAAAAAAGCTTTGTGAATTTTGTATTTTTTCATGTCATTACATTGTTTAGAGCATTTTTGAAAAATTATATTTTATTAATATTTTTTTTCTATGTCCTCTGTAGAGGACACTAGGACTAAGTTTTTCTAAAAATAAAAATAATGAATAGACATCAAAAAGGCTAAAACAATGGGATTTTTTTTTCAAATCACCAATACATTTTTAGTTTTTTTTTCTTCTAAACTGTTTAAGGATGATTCTCAACCATGTTGTAAAATATATAACAAAATAATTTGATATACCATTTTGTTTTATGCAATATGTCTGTACAAATTTCCATAAACTGGTTTTCCCATTAAACACAGTGTATCTATACTGTATCTAATTTGCATATTAATGGGTTGCTGTTGGGACAGCATGTTGAAAAAAGAATTGGGATTCAGATACATATTTTTCTATTAAACATCAATCAAACTAAATATTATTTTGAAACGAGCAGCAGAAAGAAGGCACATTTGACCTGAGGAAACACATATTAAAAAGTTTTCTCTCCAATGAAAGATAGACGCTGCACAAAACTAATCTTGTTCCCTGCTTATCTGATGATAATCACTTAACGAGGAAATTGCCTCATATTAGAATCTGGGAGACTGTAAATGTGTAAGTGTCTGGTGAACACAGACGTGTTGTATTTGTATGAGGTGTTGAAGAGCAATGATATCGTTTCCTGTCTGAATGAAAGGATTGCAGTGTTTGTAGTTTCATTATGTGGAGATAAAAGCTTTTGATGCTTCACGCTGATGTTTTCCTCACTTGTGCAGCCTTGCATTCACTTTCAATCGTACTATTCTGGTCACTGACTATATCTGAGCAATTTCTTTTTACTGTAAAACACACACACATGCTTTGTGATTTACACAGACTCACACAGACATACAAAGCAATCAAGCTTAAGGTTAAATTACTAAATTAATCTCTTTTTCATGTAAAGCTCAATAAACAGGATGTGTGGCATAATGAAGCATACTGTAGTTGCACAAAGTAAATTGGGCAAGGCAATAAAATAGGTTATACAGAATATATTATATGAAATATATTTTAATGTTTATCTATAAGACTTTAGGGCTCTTTAAAGTCGTGACGTATTGTCAAGTATGGTGACCCATACTCGAAATTGGTGCTCTACGTTTAACCCATCCAAGTGCACACACACAGCAGTGAGTAGTGAACAAATGCACGCACACACACACACACACACACACACACACACACACACACACACACACACACACACACACACACACACACACACACACACACACACACACACACGGAGCAGTGGGCAGCCATGCTGCGGCGCCCAGGGAGCAATTGGGGGTTCGGTGCCTTGCTCAAGGGCACCTCAGTCGTGGTATTGAGGGTGGAGAGAGCGCTGGACATTCACTCCCCCCACCTACAATCCCTGCCGGCCAGGGACTCGAACCCGCTACCTTTCGATTACTAGTCCGACTCTCTAACCATTAGGCCACGACTTCCCCTCTTGAAGGTGTGAAGGGCTCTTCACACCGAGGACAATAATTATAACGATAACCAGCACTGGGGAAAGTAAAAAGTAACTTTTTATGTAAAGTAATGCAATATATTACTTTTGCATTACCTTTGTCACATGCACTAGGCTTGTTTATTTGTTTTTTAATGACAAAAACCCTAAAGTTCCATTTTTGGCAGCTTTAAAGGTACCCTTTCACGCAAAAAGTGAAATTAATAAGCCCCAGACGCACATTTGCCTCTGCACCTCACTCCAACATGATGACAAAAACTCAGATATTTTGTTGTCAATTTAAAAGTAATACATTACTTAACTAGTTACTTGAAAAAAGTAATCTGATTATATAATTTGCGTTACTTGTAATATGTTACCTCCTAAACTGACGAGCACTACAACTATCAATTTTTATTTATAATTCTAATTATATGAGTACATGGAAGTACACACCACAACTATAACAATATTACTGAAATCACTTTCAGAACATAAAATGCAGTTTAGGAATAATAGCTAGCAACAAAAAAATGGATATGAAAAAGGCCAAAAAACAATGGCGCCAAGACAGAACAGAAGAACACAAAATTATGTTTTTTCAAATTTTGCAGCTCAAATAATGCACAAAAATGAATAAATAAATATGTGATTTTCACTTATTTTTCTATAAAAACTAAGTGACTCTTTGGTAATAAGCATTATGCCCTAAATGCAATCAATTAAGCTTATATTGTATTGACTGCGGAACATTCATTTATGGTGGTCAAGCTGGTTTTTAGCTAGTTTGTTGATTGTCTACCAACTGTACATGGTCTACAAAATGGTAGTTACTAAAACCCATTATCCCCTTAAGCTGATTTCAGCTAGATTTTTTTTACAGCAGTCAACAATCAGAAATAATTTTTTTTAAAAATGTAAACATGCAGGGTAATCAGTTTTCTGTAACAGATACTGAGAAATCCATCCCATTTTTCCTTCGATTTATTAATTTTTGACCAAACGTCCCCGCTTGACTACTGTAACGAGGTATGATGTATTGAGCCTTTGCTGTTGCCATGGAGACCATAGTCCCCTGTTACTTGTCACTAGAACACAAACACGCACCGGCATCTAATGTCATTCCATTCCACATGTGGGAGAGTAGTGAGGAAAAGACTGAGCACACACTGCACACACACACATCATTCTGTGTGCAAACATTGTGTTTTATTTTTGTGAGATTCATCAGCGTGTTCCATTCCCGTGTGTAAGCGGGCAGGAGAGAGAGAGAGGAGACGCCTCGTCTGCTGCCTCCACCCAAGCCTTCAGAGATTGAAGGTGGATCTGTAGATTACAAAATGGAGTCAGCATGTCTCAGAATAATTGCTTTTTCCAGAGAGACCTCTGTCATCTCTCTCTCATCCTTCAAAGCCGCTAGTCTGCCGGTGTCTTGCAAGAAGCATTGAGGAATCCACTGAAAAATACAGATAATATTCATTCTATATAGTGGCGCTTCATGAAGTATACATTTAATTTGCTGCTGGCTACAAATCTAGAACTTAAATTACTCATTGACTTTTATAGCACAAATATTAGGGAACAGATCAATAAATAGTCAAATATGTCTGCCCTTACAGATATTTCCCATTGTAACTATAGTTTTTTGTATTATAATCAGCTCACCCTCAGCCATGGTGCAAGGGGCGGAGCTCCACTCCATGCTCACACCGTCCACGGCTGGCTCCCTCGTGGTGGGCACTGACGCCGGCTCTCGCACCTGATCTGACGTGTTGCGCTTAACTTTCGGAACGATCTTCCGCTCAGTCGCTCGGCTTGGCGCTTGCTCGTTGATCGTAGCGGGGAATGGCTCTCCGTCATCGGTGGGCTCGGGCTGATGCTCTGCACCGTGGGGAGATGGTGGGCTGGGCTCTGGGTCTGGAGTGGCTCTGGCGAGATCATCCTCAGGAGATCCGTTTCTTGCCAGAGTCCACTCCACGAAGGCGGCAAAATCCTCTCGAGGACCATCTTCGGACGACAGCGCTCTGCACGCGGTGTTCTGGCTAGCATCATAGAATGCGCAGAACGCGTCGTCCGGGTAGTTGGTGACGTTAGCTAACATCAGGAACAGTCACGTATGGTCCTCGAGAGATCAGCCCCCCTGCTCCAGCAGGAGGAGGAGGAATTCGGGCCAGACAAGGGATCCATGGGGCACAACGGAAACAAAAACACTGGGTTAAACACGGAAACAAAACGGAGGGTAGACGTAGAGGTAACTGTATTCGGTTGGTCCTTCTGTCATGGTTCTCTCAGGAAACACAGAGCAAGGGAACGAGGAGACGAGGAAACATGGAGAATAACTGAAAGGACTGGGCCTTTTAAAGATAATGAGGAAATTAAGGAGACACACATGGAATCAAATTAAACAATCAACATGAGGGAGAAACTGGGTCACAGAACACATGGGGAGCAAAACACACAAAACAGTCCATAATCCTGACAGCTTGCATAACATCAATGCCATGGCATTTACAGCCCTTGTGACTGGTTCAAAAAAACGTGAGTGCCTATGAGCTAAAAACATGACAAAATTCAAATTTTGTATAGAAAGCTGTCATTGAGGTAATGAATACAGGAGCTTTCTCCAGATGTTATTCTGTGGTCAGATGGTAGTAAATTCCTTATAAAGAAATTTACTTACGGGTCAATGGACATGATTAATTGCATACATACAGTATTCTAATTGCATTATTATTATTTTTTTACATAATTAATTACACTATTGTAAGTGCACACACTGAAACTGTCCCTAATTTAAACAATAGAAATGAGATATTATCGCTTTGGTAGAAAATACTAGTCATTTTCCAAACTTGAACGAGATTTGAAATGAAGTAGTACTCGTTCAGAAGTGTTTTATTCTAGTGCTGTATAATTTGCAAGCTGCTGGCTGTCCTCTTGAGCTTCACTCTGGTGTCTTTATTGCTGAATATTGCTCTCATTTAAATGGAGATATGGTTGAACAAGCAAACAGATTAACAGCAATCAGAATACTTCCCACCGCAGTGACTCACACACAGCAGAACATGATCTAACTGTCACTGTGACCTAGACACAATGTGAGTGAATGAGATTGTTTCATATAGTTTATTACATCACGCCTAGCTCCGGTCTTGTATTCCAACTGGTCATTACAGAAGTCTTGCTGTGCTAAAATTCACTATATCGTAACAGCTGTGACATGAAACACGTTCACCATATCACCGCACGGCACACACAGAGGCCAACAAATAACCTTAATATTTTTATTATGTAACTATTTTATACAAGAAACAAGTAACAGGCTGTGTTGTATTGTGAATTTCAAGGGGTCAAACTTTAGCTGGTTAGTATGGTCTAGAAAGGCCCTGCTGGTGGATGCTGTAACTACACCACAAGGGACTAAAAAGTGACTTTCTGCATTGACAATTTACAAAAGTAAGGGTAAAGTGTAGAGAAGTTAAAAGAAAACTCCTATGCTCACCAAGGCTGCATTTATTTGATGGAAAATACACTAAAAACTGTAATATTATGAAATATTATTGCTGTTGAAAATTAAAAATTTTAATATAATTTAAAAATGGTATAATTTATCATTTATTCCTGTGATTCAAAGCTGAATTTTCAGCATTGTTACTCCAGTCTTCAGTGTCACATTATCCCTCAGAAGTTTTTGATGCTTACTATTTTTGTTAAAACTGTGATGCGCTACAAAAAAAAAAAATGCTTTTAATTATTTTTAACATTTTCAAATGCTGTTCTTCTGAACTTTCTATACATCAAATAAAAAAGTATCACAGCTACCACAAAAATAGTAAGCAGCAAAAACTGTTTTAACATTGATAATCATGATAAAAAAGCACCAATTGAGCACCAAAATATTAGAATGATTTCTGAAGATCATGTGAAACTGGAACCTGGAGTAATGGCTGCTGAAAATTCAGCTTAGCATCAAAATAATAAAATACATATATTCATATGAAAACAGCTCTTTTAAATTGTAATAACATTTCACAATATTTCAGATTTTACTATCTTTTTGATCAAATAAATGCAGCCTTGGTGAGTTATAAGAGTCTTTCAAAAACAAAAACAAAAATTTTGATTACTCCAAACTTTACGTAGGAAGTGTAGTTTTTTTGAAGCATCTGCAAGCATGAAGTGGATTTATATTTTTCTTGTATGCTGTCTTTTGTCACCTTTTTGAAACTTTTTTATCTGTTTTTTTACTGTAAAGCATGTATTGTTCTGTGTAATATAAAATTACGATATAATATTTTAAATGGTCATTCACATATTTTACTTCCAAAAACTGTATTTTAGGGTAAAAGTACTGTATATGTCATTTTAATTATAATTTTTCACCAGTTTGGGAACTACATATAGTTACAGAGTAACCATGTTTGTAGTCATGACTATATTCACATTATAGCACGGCCTCTCATTCCTTATTGCTTGTTTAAATCACGGGTGAGAAAAAGCCACATTCTCACACTGACAGTCTGCACTCTACGGGATGAATAAGGGGAGAAATTAAGTTGAATTATGGGCAGTCAAGATGGTGTTGAAATGGCTGTAAAAACAGAAGTGCTGGGGGAGTGATCACAGACGAGTGATGAAACTCACAATGTAGAAGACAGAATGCAGTACTGCTCAGGAAACATTCTGGCTTCAACTTTTTGTATTGATAAACTAGTTTTTCTCCCTCATCTTACCTTGATAAACAGTAATATGTAATATTCAGAAATATTTTTTTTAAATCAACAACATTGGCTAACAAGAATGTATAAAAACAAAAGCTAAAAAGACTTTATACTACTTTATAAAGTTTTTTTTTTCAATTTTAAACAAGTTGTCCTAAAGATTTGTGAAGATTAAAAAAAAAAAGAAATTGACTCAAGCTGTTACTCTGAGAACATTTCAGCTTGTAAAAGCCAACTGTCTCATCCTGAACAGTTTCAAGTCTTTTTGTTACATTTTTCCCCTTTTCCTCTTTTTATATCTTCAGAGAACAAAGTTTGACTGTTTCTTTCTAAAACTAGCACAGTGCCAAACAAAGGCTATTTCTCCCCCCTCATCCCCCTCCCAAACACACGTCTGCCTGTGAGCGAGACAGTGCTTTTCTCACCTGCAAGTAATAAAGGGTCCAGCACAGAGAGAGAAAATAAGTGAGGATTAATGTTCAATGCGAGCAGATTATTTTCCGAGAGAAGACAGGAAGGAATGCAGTGCACCGGAAACAGCGCCAGAGAAGCAAACATGCAAGAGGTCTGCACTGCATGTGGACAGAAATAGGTGAATTTAAAAAAAAAAACGATGGGGAAAAAAACCAAGATTCACAAGTTCATGCTTATTATTACCATGTCTGGATCAGCTATAACAGCAGAAGACTTACAAAGCTACAAAGTATGAAAAATACTTATTCAGTATGAAAAAAATAAAAAAACTATTCCGCGGTACAACAGAATACACACACCAAATAGAAAAAAAAAGTTTTTGAAAATTTTCCCCCAAATTAATTGACTTTTGATTTTAAGTAAATGTCTTTACTGAATTAATGTTAGGTTACCATGACTTCAATTGTGATCTCATTGTAACAGCATGCACACATAATAATTATCAACTTCCTCCTATCACAGTTCCAATAAGGATCAACACAAAGTTGTGTCATCCTTGTATAATTTTGCTTAATAATAATCAAATCATACAGTATTTAAAACCATTATTGTGTATTCAAAAGACACATTCTTTTCATTTATTAGGAATATTTTTTTAAAGTTTTGTTTGTTTTTATGAATGAATCCGAAATGAGGACCCAGCATGCAGAATGCACAGAGATTATCTCAGCAACCATGCAACATTTGCAATAAATGTTAAAAATAAGGTGTAATTAAGGGGTATATTTTAATATAATATCGTGAACATAATTCATTTATGAACATAATTCATTTATGTTCTTATGCATTTAAAATGTATACCTTTGAGGATTAAGGATTATTAAATCATGCATTTTCCATATCAACCTTTTCGTCTTGTATAGACAAGTCATTGGTGTTTGGTGATGAGCTTTTTGGCTCAAGGTCTGCATATAAAGTCACACCAGAGGTGTTCAGCTGGGATCAGGACTTGGCTTTCTGCAGACCAGTCAAGTTCTTCCACACTGACTGAATCAATCATGTCTTTTTGAACCGTGCCTTATACACAGAGCCACTGTCATGTTAGAATAGAGAAGGGTCCTGTCCAAACTGTTGCTATAAAATTAGAAGCACACAATTCCCTAAAATATAATTATATGCTTTAACATTAAGATTTGTACTCAGAAATTACTAAAGTAGTCAAACATGTTCATTAGAAGGGGGTGACCCAATACTTTTGGCAATATAATGTATGTAAAACTGGTAAAAATAAATAAATAATAATAATAATATGAATGAGATATGTTTGTGTTAAATGTCTTTGAATTGCAATTCAGCAAAATGCACTTCCTGCCATTCCTATTCCATATTCTGTGGGTGTGTCCAGTTCAATCACATCTACAAACCAACCATCATGGAATTACAATTTACTGATTAATTGGTGATGACAGTCATATCAATGAGAATTTCCAGAGAATTTCCTGTCAATGCTCTAAATAGCTTGATTTCAGTTTGAATGCCACATCAAAATGTCAACATGACATGCTGTATATCTATACAGTGGCTACATGCTTGAGAGGAATGAGGAATGATCCTGGGCCAGACAGTTTGTCGACTCAAACCCTCCTACTTTCCCCTCTGGAATTTCTCTGTTTTCCTGTAAGCCGCTAAACTGAGATCCCATGTACTTGCAATGAAAAGTGACAGGAAATTGACTAAACCATTGGAAATCAATGGAAAGTAAATGCACTTCTTAAGTACAAGTGAACAGCTGAGAGCTACCTTCTGTCTTTTCTCTCCTTTTTCTCTCCTTCTCCTCATTCTCAGCCTTTTTCTCTCTCTCTCTCTTTCTTGCTGTATCTCCACATTTTCTCTATCTAGAGCTTTCAATCTCTGTCTGTATCTCAGTGTGGGTCAATACCTGTGCAAAGGCATGAGAAACGTAGCTGATATGGATGGCTGGAGCCTGAAATGCTGTTTGTTTGTTTGTGTGTGTGTTTGTGTGAACAGAAGCATCACCAATGCCTAAACACTCAATAAAACCAAAATATCCAAGTAAAAATTTACAAGTTTATGTCGCACACATTAAAACCACCATCTGACAGTCTCAACTTCAGAAAATCACACCAATACAAACCACCCACAGACCATCAGATGGATATCACACACAAAACTGGAAAGAGTTTTCCCAAAATGTCAAACGATGTGATTAGCTGGGCTTTCCAGGAGTTAAGGTGCTCTGTCCCAAATCTTGCCCTCATCCCTTGTGGCTCTCTGCATAAAGTGTCTGGTAGTAGAACACCACGAAGTCCAGGAAATCCAGCAAATGGGTGTATCGAGGCCACATATAAAGCAGCTGAAAAAGGCTTGTAAGCACCGTTCTAAATCATAAAATGACACAAAATGCACCCTTGTGAACAAGTACAAGATACTTCAAGCAGGCCATTTAGATGATAGTTGCATCCCTAGACCAGGGGTGTCCAATCCTGTTCCTGGAGGGCAGAGTTTAGTTCAAACCTGTCCCATCACACTCGCCTGAAGTTTCAAGCAAACCTAAATACCTTTATCTGGATACGGCTAAATAATCTTTAATTAAAATTGGAGCTATGGTAGGCCTCCAGGAGCAGGATTGGACACCCCTGCCCTAGATTGTTTCTTTATGCCCTTCCAAGAAATGATATCCCTTATTCAATATTTGTGCAATTCATTCCATCACATCATAGATGTAGAATTTAGTTTGAGACTTAAAGCAAGCAAACAAGATATCCTTGTGCACACCTGTATTTTCCACTTTGCTTTTAGGATTAGGCCTGTGTTTGATTTTGTTTTTACCAGCCAAAAAAAGACAACTTAAAAGCAAACTTTTTATGATCACTCAAACTTTCTTTTACGGTCTTAAGGCAAGCCGGCTAAAGGTGGGTCAAGCAAATGACAAATTAAGTCGAAAAGGCACACACAGAATGCTCTTCTAATTTTATATCTTCATCTTACCTGAGCAAATATTTTCATAACAATATGGATGTTTGGAATGAAGAAAATGAAGATCAACTGATCAACATGATTCATATTCAAAATGGCAGGCAAGGGTTGCTTTGCTTGCGGCTTTACTGACTAATTGGTGATTTCCACTCACGTACACTGAACATATGAGCTAGTTGGCCATTGGCTATAGACTTTTTGCAACAATTGGCTTTCATCACCACAAGTTATTTGATGTTGGTTTGGTGTGTCAAAGCCTTGGCCTGTTTTTGTCCAAAATCAGCTGCAATGTGGACTGAGAGATGGGGGTCACACATGTTAAAGTCTCAAGCAAGTTCCTAGCATCAAGTCTCAAGTAAGTCAAGTCCCAGTGCAAACAAACCAAGCAAGTCAAGTCAAGTTACTGGCTTACCTCAAGCAGTCAAGTCACAGTACCAAACAGAATCGTGCCACAACCTTATTTACTTTTACTTTAGAAATGAAAAGAATGCAAAAATAAAATGAAATGCAAGAGAAACATCACTAATCAAGAGGCAAATGTGAGTGAATTCAAAGTTGGATGACAAAACATTTGATGCATCATTAATAATTATTTTAATTTAGTGTCAGATTTATGCCAAGTTTGAAAACAAATAAAGACCCACGCTCTTTGCTATTCTCTCTCTAGATATTCAGCTAGCCTGTTAGCTTACATACCTCTCCTTTTTGAAGTGGAAACATCCTGGCTTTGTAAATTGTGAATACAGTAAATCTCCTTTTATGGATGTGGTCCGTTTCAAAGTGTTTATGTCCAGAAGAAATGATTTTGGGACATTCTCTTGCTCTCTGTATTTGATGTGCTCTAATTCCCTTTCAGTCAGTCACGTTATATGTTACGTCGACTGACGTTAGTCATGCCCTTCCAAGAAACAGTCATCTGTCTATAGGGTGTTTTGGGGTCAGAAAACCATAACTAAAGAACATAAAAATTAAAAGACCCAATTTTAGGAAGTGTACAAATAAGAAGAGCTCTAAAATTCAGAGGTCAAATCCAAAGGCTCATCTTTCTCTTATGCGGAGTTCACACTGCACGATTTTCTCCCCAATTTTCATTCACAGACAGTTTTGTGGAAATCTGTTGTTGAAAGTGCTGTGTGAACCCGGCATTAAAGACTGCAAAGGACCAAAACAAATCTGTAGCAGTCTTCAGAACAACACTTGAACAAGCCCATATGAAATCAAAATAATAAAGCTCATTCACACTTCTCCAAATGATGTTCCTCTAATTGAGTTTTTGATGATGTAATGCTCCATTCAGGTTAAAAGACTTTCCTCTTAATCCAGACCACCGCTGTCCCTCAAGAGCTCAATGGGGGTGGGGCCTGATCAATAGCATTACATTCAAACACACAATCTGTCTTTCTATGAGTTGTCTTGCTCAAGTTCTTCTTCTCTGCATAGTCAAATAAACAAATAAGAACCACTAAATGCATGCAGTGAACAGGAAGAAGTTACAAAATTTGCAAAAAACTATTACATAAATGAGAAGACATCAGTGCATTGAATAAGGCTGGATGGTATAACAGTATATAAACCACACAGTGATAGAAATATGTGAAATATAGAAATTTGCTATATGGCTTGTTACACTTTGTATACATGTGAGAGTTACAAAGAAACTTCCAGTAGTGTAAAATGCAGAGGGGGTCATGGTCAAGTTGAAGAAAAAAGAGTGTTGTTTGACATAATGCAAAGATTTAATGAATGGCTTTTCATTTATTCTGAACAATTTTATATTTTGGTTTGCATGATACATACAGTATATACTGCTACTGTAATATATACCATACCACCCACACCTACACTGAAGTTTCTGTTAAGGCCCTTTGCCAGTTTGTGCCTGCTTTCTTTAACAAGGGTCAGTCTGAAAGGTTAATGAGGTGTGTGTATCACAGCAAGAGAGAGAGAGAGGTTGTGGGTGAGTGGAGGCCTGCAGGTTAATGTTTCCATGAATAAAGCACAAAATAGGGCCTAGCTCTTACATTTTAAAATCTTCAAAAAAAAAGTTTTCCTATTTTTTTCAACAAATTGTCAGTTATAAGATGGGCTTCACTTTTAGAAAGCTGTTAAAATCAAACTAAATATTATATGAGCTACTTTTTAAATCTATCTATCTATCATTTAATTTGTTGAAAAATAAAAATGTTTTTAGTACAATAACCTGAATATCATTTCTGTAGATCATGATATCATTGTGCAATTTTATTTGATGGATACTGTAAGACCTCTGAGGTGGGCCAGACCAAAATCACAAGTAGCTAGTGATTAAAACAAGACGTTTTTTTTATGTTAGGTTAGTTTTATGCTAGACAGAAGTTTATCTAAAATATCTAATATTTCACATAACAAAAAAAGTATTTATGGCTCTAATTCTTTTTTTATTTTGGTATCTTTTCTCAGGGGACATAAATATGTGCCGTATTCATATAATGTCCATTTTATTGGTAATGGCTAGCTCCTGGCAACAAGACTAGGTTGTTTCTCTTTTTGCTGCCTGTGTTTTCATTACATATTAAAAACCATCTCTGGGGAAATTAAGCTGCAGGTACAACAGAAATTAAGAACAGATCTTTGTCACAACGTAGTCAGTTGTAGATGATGAACATGACGATGTTTACGACAGTTTATCTCCATTATCTCCCAGCCCAGCAGCAAACACATACACTCGATGCATGAGCAAGGGTGCGACTAGGCAGGGGTTAAACCCATTGCACCATAAAACCAGAGCTGTTCATAAAACGGGGGAATAAGATGGAGAAATAATATTTCAAGTGTGATTAGTTCATCCGCAGGGCACCTTGTGCGATTGAGGATGGGGATAGGAGGAGGGGGGGGGGGGGGGAGTGTTGTGCACAAAGAGCAGTAAATTATATCTAGCCTTTGAATGATTCTTGCAGATCCTATTACAACAGTGAGCGTGAGAGAGGGAGAGAGAGAGAGAGAGTTGCAGCAGAACAAATCGGATGAATTCTGTTTCCAGCTGTCTGAATGATCGGGGGGAGCACTGAATGCTAAGTGCAGCGAACTGGGCTTAAGGAAAAGGGGAGGCAATAAAAAATGCATTTGTCTCAATTCATTATGCTGTCATTGTTACACGCAGGTACCAGCTGCTAAAACACAGCACATACTGTAAATTCTCTTTGTTATTCACTTCTGCCAGCTCTGTGTCCTCTCGCTGCGATTGGCCTTCCTCTCTTCCTCCAGCCTATAAAGAAAACTAAAGTGTAACTATCTTCTTTCTCATCTGAGCCTGTACCTGCTGGCCTGCTGGAATATTTGAGATGTTCTTGTCCCCCATTTGTCACTTCGAGTGATGATAAAGTAGCTGACACTGGCTATTGCATTAGCGCTCCGGTGAAGATTGCCTCCTCGTGAAAAAGCGTAAGACAGGCAGAATTTACTCGCACCGCTCTCCCATCTGCCGTGTTTGTGTGCAGTCACCCAAATATTGGGCCTGATCTGAGTTTTCCCCAGCTCAGCTGAATTAAAAACACACATACAAGTGATGAATAATTTCCACATTTGTCGCTGTGGCCATGTGCTCTCTTAAAGTTAAACTGTGCCATTTTTATATGTTTGTATATATGTGTTTTCTATACTGTCCCTGTAAGTAAACATAATTTGGGAAAAGTATTCAGTAAAAGTGTTAGCAAAATAATTTTTTAAAAAGTAACACTGGCTCAACCAATAGCGTGAGTTTGGGGCGGGACTATCTATATGACTGACTATTGGCAGATGGGAGAGTGTTTGGCAAAAGTTCATTATTTTTTTCATTAGTTCGTTAGTTCATCATATAAAAAAAAAAAAAAAATCTGCTTAAAACGCCATGTGTAAATCTATCATTGATAGGGTTTATAAATTTTTTGATGCCAGGGACCCCAAAATAAGAGGATCCCCTTGTGAAGCATCTAATTGACTGCGTAAAAATAATAAATAATAGTATAAATAATTTTAGATCTCCATTGTATTATATCCAAAGAATTACATTAAATGCAATATTTAAAAGTAGATGTGTAAGACAAACATTTTCCATTCAGTTTCAGTGCTTGTCATAAATATTGTTCCAAAGCAGCTTTGCATATAATGTTGCCTCACAAGAAGACACAACAGACATACAAATTTCTGAAAGCTTGTATATTTTAAGAAACAGTTTAAAAGAAAGAAAGAAAGAAGGAAAGAAAGAAAGAAAGAAAGAAAGAAAGAAAGAAAGAAAGAAAGAAAGAAAGAAAGAAAGAAAGAAAATAAAAGTGTAGGCTATGAAGAACTTGTTTTGATTTGTTATTGTGACAAGAATAAAATAATTGCCATTAATGATTTCTGACCAGTCTTTTAAAAAGCAAAATAAAACAATAATAATGTAAAATTCTGTAAATGTCTTTTTTATGAAACAGGTTGTTCTTAAAACTGAACAGAATTCTATTATTGAGCTAGTACAATAAAAGCATTGCATACTAAATAAATACATTATGTAACATTTATTTACTTACTTATTTACTTGCTCACGTATGTGCAGTCTGAGTTACATGAAAAGTGCAGCCTGAAATTTTATCATCTGCATTGTGTTCCACAGAAAATACAGATTTGGAACAACATAAATCTTCTTAAGGCATGTGACAAATGAAAACAATTTATGTTCTAAAATCAACTCAAAATATCAAACATGTTTGATATCCTCTGACAAGATGGAATCATAGTCTGAAGATAAAAATCATAGACTGGGACTTTTATACAAAATCTTTCAAATTCAAATCAGCAGACTGGCTCTGACTTTTAGCAACAATCGCCAACTTGTCCAGAGTGTAAATTGGTGAAAAAATCTGGCCAGAAGTCGTGTAGTGTATTCTAGCCTTCAGGTGAACTTTTGCTTGAATGTAATAGAGTGTCGTGTTCATCAGCACCACCGACATGAGTGAAGTAACAGCAAATAAAAACGAGCTTGTTCAGGATTTGACCCTTTCAAACGGTCTCTTTATATGTGGAATTTATAGACACGAGCGTTGTCACCCGCCGGCAGCATACATTCTGCAGAGGATGAGAAATGAAAACAGGTGAGACTCTGACAAAGACACGCTCCTCATAAGTCACCTCATCTGATTGTGTTGCATTACATTACCCGGCCTGGCATGTGCTACGCCCCCAACTGCAAAAACCCCTCCTGCTGACCGCGGTCTCTCTCACACGTTCACCACCAAAGAGATTCCACTGGGGTCAGAGATCAAGCGGCCTTTGTTACAACATTTGTCTCGACAGAAAATTCAAACTGCAGACCGGAGAGATAAGAGCCGACTAATCATAATATAACCAGAAGCTAAATGAATGTCTTTGTGCTGGACTTGCAGGTTAGTTAAAGCTGCTCAGTCCCTGTTCTGCTGAGAATGTTGTACTTACGCATCAGAATATTAATCAAGTCTTATTTTCCCTCCAAACATAGGGAGGTAGACATAAACGTAATAGGGTGGCCGGACATGTAATGCGGAGCATTATTAATAAAGTGGGGGGTTGGGGGTGATTGGAGAGGGAAAATTAAAACGAGACAATCTTGCACCCTACCTCCTTCTTTAATTGCAAATTTAAATTTCCCATAATGGATTCTGACATCTCAAGTCACCAAAATCCATCATTCTGAAGGGTATTATTCTTCAATTAACCCGTCACCCCAAAGCGTTTCGCCTCTTTCTGCCCAGGTCCGCACAAAAGAAATGAAGAATTCTAATCACCTTCAAATGTAAAGCAGATTGATAATTCACTTTCCCCCACCTCCTCCTGTCTCTGCTTATGTTCATCTGACTTCTCTCAGATCAGAGAAGCACCTGCCAAGAGTTGCTGCCTCTCAATATCCATCCACACATACCGCCAAATGCTGTTTATTTCACTTTTTCTTATGCTTTTTATATATAACTCTTATTGTTGTCTCTTACATACTAAGCATGGGAGACCATACGTTTTCAGCCATTTGGGTTTAGAAATGTTCCACATCATCTCAACCCAAATTTATGAACACCAAACTAAATTTTATGTCTGAAAGAATGTTGAAAGTCTTACAGACATTTTCTTAATAAATAAATAAATAGATGGATGGATGAATGAATGAATGAATGTAGTGCCACTTGCTTGCAAAGCTTTTGTCTTCTGTATGCCCAAAAATATTCTGTTATTAAGATGTGACTCATCTTTGTTTTAACTCGTATTAGTCTTTCACAAAAAAAACAAAATAAATAAATAAATAGTTTGCCGAACACAGTTTTCTATTCAGTGTTAATGTATTTTCTTATGGACAAAAAAGGCATGATATATTGAGTTGTAAGACCCTTAATTCAGTTTTAGTGAATTTGTTTGTTTGCCTTAGCAAATCTGCATATGAAAAAGTAAATAAAATTATAAAAAATATATAAAGTATGCGTACGCATAACCAAAGATATGCGACTCGCTGTTGCTATTTTTAAATTATATAATTTAAAAATAGTAAAATTGTCATTTATTAATTAGAGATTAAGAGATTTGTAGTCTGTTTTGGCAGAAGATTTATTTATTTATTAATTAATTTAATTATTTATTTCAGCTTTTTTGGAGTGTAGGATGTAAATGGCCTCAAAGATGGCATTTGTGGACTAAAAGTCATTTGAAATGTTATCTGATCATTCAAGATCAGAATGGGTCACATATACTATTGGGACACTGCCATAAAAGGCGAGAAAGCCGGAAAAAAAGCCTTTTCTGGTTTAATTTTCATTGATTTGATATCAGTGTTAACACCTCAACTTTCTCTAAATCTAGTTAATTCAAAGAGCAGATCATCACAGTCTATGTTCTTACCAGCCTGAGTGTGTGCTTGTCTTTTATGTCCATGATCTTCCCGTGTGAGGCTATTGTCAACACATACTATGAATTCTTTGAATACGATGTGTGCGCAGTTATCAGCTTTCCAGACATGAGACTACAACTTCAATTTCAGTGCCTGCTTTTGCAGTAACTCTTCAAAGCCAAATTCATTTTAATGCAGCTTTTCGCTTAGTTTGAATGCACAAATGATTTTAGGCTGCAGTTGCTATTTGTTCTTCACATTTTATTGTTCATATTCACTCTCCATTTAGGGAAAGGGAAAGGGAAGTGGTGTGTGGCCAAGTAATACTGGGTGAAATACTCGGAATTTGTGCTCTGCATTTAACCCATTCAAGTGTACACACAGTAGTAAACACACACCCGGAGCAGTGGGCAGCCAATGCTGTGGCACCCGGGGAGCAGTTGGGGGTTCGGTGGCTTGCTCAAGGGTCTCAGCTCAGTCGTGGTATTGAGGGTGGAGAGAGTGTTGTTTATTCACTCCCTCCACCTACAATCCCTGCCGGACCTGAGACTCGAACCCACGACATTCGGGTTACAAGTCCAACTCTCTATCCATTAGGCCACAACTGCCTTGAAGACTCTTTTCATCCACAGCCACTTACAGCGAACTTACTGAAGTAACAGTCCTCCAGGGGCAAGCTAGGGTGAAGTGCCTTGTTCAAGAGCACAATGGTGATAGAACAAGACTGTGATGTCAGTTGCTAGGTCAGCTGCTTTTTTCCTTGATTTTCCATTTTGAAATGTTTCAAAAGAAAGCGGTAAGCAGAGAAATATCAAACTTTTTTTCCCCTTATTATTATTATTTTTTCAAAGGAATTGGAGAAAAATAAAGAGGCCATTTAGACAGAACCTTGACATTAAAGCATGAATCCGAATGTTTTCGTAAGTTACAGCAATCATTCAATGAGACAAATGACAGGCTTCGCACAACGGTCTACGAATCGAGGGCTGAGAAAACGTGTTTACGAACTGTCTTTTTTTGTGGGACGTGAAATAAAAATAAAAAGATTCACTCTGACAAAATCCTGCTTGGCTTCTCAGTTCTCAGTGGATGAGCTGTTTCTCTAAACAGTGACATTCACAAAGCCGATAATTAGCGACGACAGACACGGTTTTACACACAATATAATTGTGTTTTCGGTCTCTGTCTGAGCTATTCACCACAGTCAATCACTTTCATGTCCTTTCATGTATGTAGAATTAGATATAACACAAAGGGAGTGAAAGCACTCAAGAAATGGACGTGTTTTTACAGCTATTCTGTCACCACAATGTCATTGAAAATTGCATTGTCTTGATTGTAAAAGAGAACATTAACTATTGGTATGCGGCTAACCAGCATTCAGAGTTAATGGGACAGATTCGAGCACTAAGCTGAGGAATTTTTAAATCAATAAAACAGCCTTGAAAGACTTTAAAGGATGGGTGTAGTTGGTTTGAAGTAATGTACTGTTCCATTAAATCATTTATTCCAAGATCCGTCTATGCAGGGGAAACAAATGAGCCACACACACAGACAGCTGAGTGGACTGGAGGACGGACAGATGGACAAACTTGCGAGATTTTCGACGGGCATGAGAATGAGCTGCAAGCATTGCAGGGACAGTTGAACGGCAGGGACAAGGCACCTGCCTGCTGGCGCAATGTCAGACTAGCCAGCAGTTAGATAGCTGTTGATTTTTCTTTATTTTTCATAAGATTCGGATTTAATTAAAGGGTTAGGAGAAAAATGGCCTAAGCTGATGGTATAATGAGTTGCTGTGGGACATCTTTTTAATAATCTCAGTTTGTAACAAAGACATTGCCAAGTCTTAGTGTGCTCATGAGTCACAGGCTTCGGTGGCCATGTGCTTTCATTGCCCAGATAAATCTCTGAGAGCCTAAGGAATGCTTTTGTTTGCACGTAATCTTCTGATTAAACTGATGACTTCATTTCACCTTCAGCTCTAACCTATAACTGACAATAGAGAAAGGCTAGTGCTATAGATCACGTTCACTGTGTACTTTTCTCGGTGGACCTCTAACAAATACTTTCCTTTTGCAAAAACATTGCTATGGTCCTCAGATATATTCAGACAAAAGACAAAAAAAAATTAAGTCAGTAAATAAATATAGCACGCTTTAAGACATTTTTAGCCTGCAGGCTCTAAAACAACACAAACATCAGTGTTTCTTATTAATTTCAACTTGCATTTATGAATGATAATCATTCTATAACAAAACATGAAATGAAATGCTGTCTGGCTCTAGTTCATTCACTGAACTTAATTCACCACAGAAGTGAACATGAAATCCAACATAAAACAGGGTTCACCAGAGGGAAAAGTAATCACGCAAAACAACTATTTACAGCAAAACAACATCAATAATACTAAAAAGAGTTAAAGCCGCTATTAATTCTTAATGACAGCTTTTTAACTGCACCCATAAGTCCCCACGCTTTGACTAAGCAAGCATACATAATTAAATGAATCAAGTGCAAGGGCTTATGGGTATATTACAGCTTCGGTTTTGTACTTGGTCATTATTTTTAAGTTTAAAATCTTAAAACACTCCATATTTTTTTTTACAACAAATTAAGTTTAAATTCCATAGATAGCTCTATTTGAGTTATGATTTCATAATGTTTAATTAGGACAAACTAATTGTTTTCACTATTGATGACAACATTCATTTTTTATTACCAGAATACCAGTGCTAATTAGTAGACTAACTGTAATCGTGTTCATATTAACCTGGCATTCATGAACCCCAGTTTGGGAAACCCAATACACTTAATGATGTTGATAGCAAAGAATTTGGGGACAAAAGCAATTTATAAGCAATCAAAAAGCAGTCATAATACATTACATTGTGTGTAATCCAACAGATCACATTACAAAATATAATTTCTGTCATGTAAATAGTTATCAGTGACCAGTATTGTGCAAGTTACTTCCAAACTGTAATATATTACAGATTACTTGTTACTGTTATTTAAAAGTAATTCCTTACCTTACAATATTACTGTCTCAGAATTGTAAAGCGTTACATAACTCCTGTATTACTTTTGAGTTACTTTCACCAAAATATCCACAGAAGTAGAACTTAACATTCTAAAATGACTAAATGTACTAGAGCCCTGTCCTAACGGCAAAGTGTTTATATTTCGTTCCGGCTTTTTATTAAGTGTACCAATATGCTTTATTGGTGTATTTGAAGCAGAACTCTTCGGCTGTGCTGACGGCTCCTGCTGCTGCGGGACACTAAACACCGTCCAGCCACTCTTGACAGTCACGGCAGCACAGACTCATGTTGTTTCCACCAGCACGGCAATTTTTCCCATCAATAATTGACAGATGTCTAAAATATAAAGTTAAGGAGAAGCCTAAAACAGGCCCGAGGACCGGCCCGCGTCTGAACTATATGACGTGAATATTGGCCCGAAGCCCGGCCCTATAGGGACATAAAAAAGTCGGAGCCCGACTTTAAATTAAATTAAAAAAAGAATAATAATAATTGGGGCTAAAAGTGTGTTGTAATGCAAGCGTTACTGAACATGTACCGAGTAAAATATTACTGAAAATTGATTAGTAATGCCTTACACTACTGCGTTACAGCAAAAAGTAATCCGTTACTGTAATGCATTACTTTTGTAACGCGTTACTCCCAACACTGTCAGTGACGAACTACAAATTGTAATATACAATATAAGTAATATACCCAGCACTGTTTTATGACTAACCGCTAATTACAGGTAGCAATCAAAATTTAGCCAGCCATATGAATCGCAGGAATATATTCCTGTCACTGGGGTATATTTAGCAATAGCCAAAACTGCATTGTATGGGTCAAAATTATTGATTTTTATTTTATGCCAAAAATTATTAGGACATTAAGTAAAGATCATGCTCCAAGATATTTAGCAAATTTCCTTCATAAAAATATCAAAACTTAATTTTTGATTAGTAATATACATTGCTAAGAACTTAATTTGGGCAACTTTAAAGGAGATTTTCTCAGTATTTTGATGTTTTTGCACCCTCAGATTCCAGATTTTCTAATAGTTCTATCTCAGCCAAATATTGTTCTATCATAACAAACCATACATCAGTGGAAAGCTTATTTATTCAGCTTTCATATGGTGCATAAATCTCAATTTCGAAAAATTGGCCTTTATGACTGGTTTTGTGGTCCAGGGTCACACACACGCACACACACGCACACACACACACACACACACACACACACACATTATCTCGATGTACATTACACTGTGGGTTATATTGCTGACTGTAATAAAACCAGAACAAAAGCTCATGTTTATAAAGTGCGGCTACAGGTTTCCAAGACGCGTTTGCCTCGTGCTAGTCGTGTTTGGCATGTTCCCATGGAGACCAGCACCTTTCTTTGGCAGAGTTCCGCCCACCTGGCCGCAGCTCTGACTGCGATTGGTCGTCAAGATCGATGACAGGCGAGTTCTGGATGTTCATTGGCTCGCTGCGCTGTTTGTCAATCTGTGAGCAGGATGTGTACAAGTGGGTGAAGCGGGAGAGAGAGGCGGCGGAGCGGGCGTTTAGAAAGGATGAGAAAGTAACAGTGCAGAGATTTCAGTCTTTATATTGACTCTTGTCAAAACGTCTACAGCTTGGAGAAGATGAAATCTGCGTGAACAGTCATCAAATCACGAGACACGGGTGAAATGAGGCACTGTCTGTGTAACTGCAGTGCAACAGGTAGATGAATTAACTTTGTTTATTCCGCCTCATAACCACTCAGACAGAAGCAAACACTTTTTATGGAAAAATACAATGATTTTGTTAGAAATATGTAGCAGACTTACTCTTTTAGATAATCAAAGCCTGTCCAAACAAGGGAAGATATTTCTCTAACACGCAAGACCTGCAAGAGTGTATTTAGAATAATTTAAAAAGCTTGAAACATGTTTTCCCTTTAAATATAATCAGTATATTTTGTAAAGTCTTTTAAAGAAGCGGTGTTAATTGCTTGTTTATTCAGTGTGTGGTGTAATTGCGATTATCAGATTTAACAAGAGCTGCAAATGAAGCATAGCTCATAAAGAGTTATTTATTACTGTACATATCTGAGAATGCCCGGATGTTTCCATCAGGCTCTTCTTCATAACACTCAATTACTGCTAATCAGAGTTTGTTAATGCAGTTTGTGTACGCTTTACAATCTTCTCATTAACTTATTCAGCAGATAAATGTTATTGATATCGAATATAGAATGAATTTCCCTCTTTATCTTTAAATTTCCAGTCCAGAAATGGATATGATGGCAATAGGAAATAAATAACACTTTACGAAAAGGTTGTTTAATGTAAAAAATTGTTAGCATTATTAGTTAACATAAATTTATGATGACCTAACATCAAGAATAAAAAATAGTATGTTTATAATTTAAAAGAAACAAAGTTTAATATAAAAAAACCTTATTGTAAAATGTTACAGAATAAACATTATATGGTGGCAAATGTAAAATAAAGGATGTTCATTAACTGATGTTCATTTTTAAGATTTATATCATATTTATCCAAAAGCAACTTACAAATGAGGACAACAGAGGCAATCAAAAGCAACAAAAGAGCAATAATATGTAAGTGATGTGTTAAGTCTCTTAACGCAGTACATGTAGAAAGGTTTATTTATTTATTTTTTTATAATAAATAAAAAGAAAACAAGTAGATAGAATAGAAAAAAAGGACCGTTAGGGTCTCTTTTTATAAAGAAAGAAAAGTCGAAAGAGTAGAAAAAGAATTGAGAACGTTAGTTCAAGGGTCATTTTTTAAATAAAAAGGAAGCAAGTAGATAGAATAGAAAAAGAATAGAGAATACTAGTGTTAGAGGCGCTATTATTTCAAATAAAAAGAAAGAGTGCAAGTGTTAAAGGATCAAGTGTTTTTTTTTGTAATAAATAAATAAAAAGAAAATGAGTAGGTAGAATAGACATAGAATACAGAGTGCTAGTGTTAGAGGGTCAAGTATAGATGGAAGAGATGTGTTTTTAGCCGTTTCTTGAAGATGGCTAAGGTCTCAGCTGCTCGGATTGAGTTGGGTAGGACATTCCACCAGGAAGGAACAGTAAATGTTAAAGTCTTGTGAAAGTGATTTTGTGGCTTTTTGGGGTAGCACTTAGAATAGAGTAGAGTAGAATGCGTTGTTTGCTAATTGCAGAACGCAAGCATCTAGAGGGAACATAAGTCTGAAGTAGTGAATAAAATAGGGGTTTAATTACTTTCGGCTCATTAAAGACTAATCTTGCAGCAATTAGATACAATTTACAAAAAAGGAACCAGCTTTATTTTTTTGTAAATTGTTATATTAGTTTCTCTTGTTTTGCTAAATCTGACAAACTTGGGCCATTTAATGTTACACGCTTTATTTTACTTCGGCGTCCCATATAAATAAAGCACATCCTTTCTGATTCCACAGAGATATGAAGGTTACACTGCATCTTGATGATCGGTCATGGTTGCTCTGTTGTAGATGTTCTCCGTGCCATTTGTTTTCTCTACAATGATTTTGGTTTTTGGTGCATTTCTTTACTAATACGAACCAGATTGCATCAGCACAGACAGAGATCAGACCTTTTGTCAAAGTTGATGAGAACTCCAAGGTCTAACTGTCAGACTTCAAGCCATATATTTTCTCCATAATGTTCTTTTTTCCCCAAACCTTCCCTTTTTCATGATGAAGTCGCCTGGTTTTCTCATTAATTACAGCTGTGGTAGAAGATACAACTAGCTATTGTGATCTCAGGCAGCCAGACCTTGGTAAGTTTCGCAGCACATTGCCTAATTAGAACTGGTTACATGTGGAAAACAAAGGCAAAGTACGCTTGGGGATTGTGATATGTTATTAAAACCGTTTATTGCGGGGGCGGCTGGCTTTTAGGACAATGAGGGGGCCTATTGGAGATCTGAGGGACTTTAGCTGTCATCTGAGGCTGTGGTTCACTTTCTTTTTTTTACTGCTGCTCGAGGGAATTTTTAGTTTGCGCGCTACAGAGCTTTGTACTTCTGACCTTCATGTTGAATTTGTCTGTGCGCAGATGACCAGCCCCATTAAGTAGACAATGGATAATCCAGACCAGAGGAATGGTATTCTGTAATGCATGTACTTTTGAAGGAGACTATCTGCTCCCAGCGTATTTTACGTACTGCAACTGTTAAGGCAAGAATTGCGAAAATAGGCCCTTTGAAATTGCTGTTGTTAAGTACTCCGTTAGACAGGGTAGATAGGGTCATGCAAAACGCAAAACTTCACATTACTAGTTAAATCAGGATTAAGGCCAGAATGTACAGCAAAGGGATCTTTAAAAGTCATTCTGCTGTTCATGTGTGAAGACTGAAGAGTGAAGACATATCATGTCCGATATGAACGGCAGGAAATCTGTTATTTTGAGGTACTTTGAAACTTTATTACCACAGTGCATGGCTGCTAAAAGGTATTGCACCATAATGAAAGCCTGACAGTTTGATCAGCACCTTTAAAAGAATTAGTTTCTTTACATCAAAAAGCTTTTTGGGTTATGTTTTTTTATATCTCACCTTTCCATTAAGTGGCCTCGCGCTGAATATTTTTCAGATGCCCTTTTTCACCAGCGCATACCAGTCAGAGAGGAAAGAGTATTTGCCACGACATGAAGAGAGTAATTTCTTTACCTGCACTTGCTCTCAGCTCGTGTAAATGTATTACTAATTCATTGGGTTCCTCCTCAGCATTTAAAGAGGAGCTGTTTTTTCAGACGAGTCTGGCTGCTGATGACTGATGAAAGCAGGTGGTGTCATGTCACAGGTTCAGGGCAGCTGCTAGGGATTGTGGGAGATGATAATGCGCACCTAGCTTTGATGAAAGATGATGAAAATTTCAGAGAGTTAAGGGCCCCACAGTGTCTTCCAGCTTCAGGAAATAATAAATGTCATCTTCATGCTTTAAGGAGCACTGGAGGTTTAAGCAAAACTTTATTTTAACAATGCAGATTTTATTTTTATTTTTGGAAGTGTCCGAGAATTTAAGAAAGAGGTGCATGGTTTTGACATCCTAATTGTTGAGTATTTAGATTTTTTAATTGTGATTTCTAAATTTCAGTTAAAAGTATTTGCATTAGAAAAACTGTTTTATGTCATGTGGAAGTGAAGTGACATTCAGCCAAGGATGGTGACCCATACTCGGAATTCGTGCTCTGCATTTAACCCATCCAACGTGCACACACACAGCAGTGAACACACAAACACACCGTGAACACACACCCGGAGCAGTGGGCAGCCATTTTATGCTGCAGCGCCCGGGGAGCAGTTGGGGGTTCGGTGCCTTGCTCAAGGGCACCTCAGTCGTGGTATTGAGGGTGGAGAGAGCGCTGGACATTCACTCCCCCCACCTACAATTCCTGCCGGCCGGGGACTCGAACCCGCAACTTTTGGATTACAAGTCCGACTCTCTAACCATTAGGCCACGACTTCCCCTAGGATTCTTATGATCCCATCTTATCTTAATCAAATGAATCTGCAAAAATGTGTATTTCAACATCAGCTAGTCGGTTGGTTGCCTAAATGTTTACCCAAAAAGGAAAATTGCCATTTTTTTCCATGCTCAAAATTTGCTTGTCAAACACATCTACTGTGTAGTGACCGTTTTCAATGCAATTACTAATAATGGGGCTGTTTTCAAGCCTGAATAAGGATGCATGATGGGCAAAAAAAATGTTATGTCCAAAAAATGGCTTTATTTATTTATGCATTGCTTGCTTGCAGTTTAAACTGGGTGTTGCACCATCTATATTGAAAGCTTGATTGAATTAATATATATGCTAGTGCACACTTTATCCTTCATATAATGTATGTAGCTATCGTACAAGACATTTTTCAGAAATATTTTTATTTTTAACTATGAAAAACAAAAGATACTGTTTAAATTTCGCTACTTTTTGGTTGTCAGGCATTAGTGGCCCATGTTCACAGCCAATGTGATGAACAACACCTGTGCTTATTTTGCTAGGACACCTGTGTAAACCTCAGAACTCTCGTCATTTGTTTGCAGATGCCAGTTGATCTAGATATTCTGAATCAAATACATTGGCATTTATACCTTTTATGTGTGGCTTAAGTTTTTTTGTTTTGAGGGCCACTGATTTACCAAGTTTTTTGGTGTTTACAGTATTTGTGAAAAGTTGTATCTCCCTGTACACTAAGGCCTCTGGCATAAAGCGAATCATTTGCAATCTGTTTTCTCTGTATGTCTCAAGTTCAGGGTGGACAAAATAAATGCACATTTTCTCTGAACTCAGCTTCTCAGTCTTATAGCGAATAGAAACCGCCATGACCCAGCCAGTCGTATTAAATGGCATTCTACTGTTTACAAGTAGCAGTTTACTCTCCATTACGCTTGTGTAAACAAGACTGAGTGTGGATCATTGTAAAAACAGGGTCTGAGTGGCTGGGCTTTTATAGGGCATATTCTCTTACCCTCTCTGACACTGAGAAAGCTTTATATAGACTTGTCCGATAAATAGGGTTTGTCCTCCCTGGTGTATTGTGGGAAGACAGTGGCAGGCAAGTGTATGGAATCTATGATACGTCAAAGGACAGGTCAGATGATATAGTAGACGTGTAGGAACCCGCATGGACAAATGAGCCTATAGCCACAATTTACCGAGACAGGTCGGGCTTTGTCTTTGAGACTTACAAGTGGTGTTGTGATGGTCTAAGAAGCAATTCATCTACTTTGAAAGGATGCTCCCTGAAGTAGGCCTATGGCTTAATACCTTGACAAGCGCTTTAAAGACGTGCCTTTTTGTCAGTCTCTGCAAATGTCTCGCCGTCCGTGCTTGCATGCAGTGCACTATGGGAGCTGTGGGGGTATTAGGAGCCGGGAAAGATGAAGAGATGTCTGTCTGTGGTCTGTTTGACGTTACAGACCGCATGCGCTTGCTGATACTTGATCTGATGTTAATGTGCCGCTCTGTGAGAGCGAGCGCAAGAGAGGGAGAGAGCGAGTAACGGAGGGGGAGATGGGCAGATAATCCCGTCTGCCTGATGAGATTGAAGGCTCGGATTGATTGATCGCCTAATCATAGGAGGAAATGGGCCTGAAAATGAATGGGACTCTGCCCTTGGCTTGCCGGGGAGCCGGGCGGCTGGATCGCAGGGGATGTTAGCTGCAACTCTACATGGCCTTAATGTGCACGGGACCTGATTTCATTTGCGTCTGATATACAGTTATACGATCCCCACTAAATGATCAAATATGAAAAGCAAGAGGGGGAGCCAGGCAAAGGGTGTAAATCAAGCTTTATTGCTGGAATATTACTTTTTCATGCCATCTGAAATTGATGCTCGCAGGAAGGTGAACAAATGAAAATCCAATACGAATTAGCACCAGTGGAAGCGGCAAAGAGGAAAAGGAAGCCGAAAAAGAGATGACGAGGATATGAAATACTAGTTAAGGGTATCGGCGGATTATATTTTTTCCTCCTGATTAGGTTCGCATTATCAGCTCGGTGCCTCGCAGATTTGTTTTGAGAAATTTCCTCGCAACTGGGAGGCAGGATTGTGAGAAGATCCTGTGCCGTCATGAGATAAAGGGTGGGACTCTCTCGCTTTCAAAGGTCCCTGAGGTTTCAGCTGCATCTGAGCGTGTAACCCAGAGCTATTCTTCACCTTACTGAGGTAAACTTCATCTCGGAGGGATCTCCGCTGGTGGGCTCTGCTTTGCATGAACCCCAGCCCTTGGTGGTGCCTGTAAATAGGACAGGCCTGTCACATCCTTTCGGTCTCTGAATCTGGCTGGTGGAGAGGTGCATGGATCATGTATTTATCTCTATTTCCACCTGAAGCCCGACAGACCGGCAAAAATACTGGCATGTCCGTCCATGCCAAATAGTATTCTTAAGCCCAAAAGACAGCAGCCCTTTTGTGATTGGAGCGTGAGCGTAACAAGGGTAAATTTAGCGCTTAGCTGTCATTTGTAAGTGGAGGTGCCATGGCAGATCAGGGACGGTATGTGACTAATGAGATGATGTGTGTTATCACCAGCAGTCTCGTAAACAGGGAGGTCATTTGGTGGTCCAGCCCGCGTTGTGGATATGTGAATCTTATTTGACAGAGAACGATGACCCAAACCGCCCCTCCTGGCTTGTCCCATTGGATAAGTGGCAGTGGCTGTCACAGAGCTGAAGATGATTTCTACTCGCTGGACACAATCGGAGCTGGCAGGAAAGGCTTCAGTTAAGCTCTCTTTCTTTTCAAGCCATCAGTTTTTCACCGAATGCTATCAGTGACCAATAATATATCGTGGTTGGAGTGTATTTTGCCATGCTCAAGTGGGTTGTTTTTCCATCATTTTGATTCATTTTTTACCTTTTTGCACTTTTATTAGAGAGGATAGACAGTCCCCAGGGATCGATATGTGACATAATCTTGCACATTGGCTTTTATATGTTCAAGGCAATAATCAACATAGACATTGAGGGAGACACTTTACACTTTACCCCCAGTATTCAGATGATCATTTGGATTTTCAGTGACTAATTCAGAGCTTTTACATTCGGTCCAATCCAATTCACAATTGGTCATTATATTGTGCTCAATGACTTTTCAGAATGCCATTTGTGGGTTTCAGTTAGGCCAGATGAATCACTTCTGGTAGTTGACTGCTTGGTAGATGGTGGTTGATTCTCCTCTCTGTCTCCTCCTAGAGGAAGGTGTCTGGGCTGCAGATCTGGGCAGGTTTCCAGTCTGCATATACTTTGGAGTCAGCAGAGGGCGAGACAGAGACTTTGTGAGGGCTCAGCGTGCCTGCTGAAGGAGAGGGAGCTTGCTGATCAATAGAATTGATCATGAAGTCAATACCCCTGTTTATATCCCTCTCTGTTTACTCCCACCCGGCTGTTGGCGTGTTAAACCGAGCGTGCTCTAAGCAGTCACCCTCGGGAACCTCTAAAAGCCGCCCTTGCTCCCACCATTGATTGACACGCAACAAGCAGCGGGAAGTGTCGACAGTGTGGTGGCCAGATTCCATTTCCAAATTCCAACGGAAGAACAAGACAAGATGGCTTCGCATATCCTAGCAGCTCCACACGTAGTGGTTTCAACAAGCGTTCACGCGTCCTAGCGGTGCTGAGTTTCTGATTAGCCTGGCTCAAAGAGTCTCCAAATGCAACATTTAATCAATTTTGGGATTGATTTATTTTCAAGGCCAAGAACGGATGACCTCAGTCTTACTCAAAATGATTTCTCTTACATTTTTCTGGCCGCTATTAACAGGAATCTCAACTGTTCTGTACAGCTTGCATCCAGAAAAAATAACTTTGTTCATTTATTTGTAAGAACTGTCATGTGTTTGATTTTTAAAGGTAATTGCAAGTATATTTTAACTCTAGTTTCACGCTGGCAGCTGATTTTACCCTCTTTGTATGTAGACCTTGGGCTTTGCTCATGCAATATAATGAGAAAGATAATTGAGATATCAAAACATTGTGTTTGGAGAGTCTATTCACTTCAATTTTCCATTAGCACAAGCTCTGCTCTGTAAAGTGAGTTGACAGTAATCGTGAAACAGTGAATTATAACTATGACACTTGACAGAAAAGTTAAATGACTGTTTTTGTGCTGGATTGTTCCAATAGGACCAGAGTTCTCTTGAGAGTGACTGCTTTTCTCTGTCTCTCTCTCTATTAGCCCAAGTTTTCTCTCCCTCCCTTCCCTTTCCCGCCCCTTCCTTTCCAAAAACACTGACTCTGAGGACCCTGCAGTGATTTTAATCTTCACGTGATTTGAATACGTTTGACCTGATACAGACAACACTAATTACAAAACCAAATCAGCTCTTTAATACAGTGCTGTGCATATTTGTGAATATTTGGCACTTTGACGCAGTGCAGAGCTGCTACTGTGATAAGAGCTTGGTTGATGTCTAGCTCACCCTATTTGCCTGTAGGGTCGAACATCACACAGCCTTTTTAGGGCCAGAGTTTAATTGGTGCCAGGTTGTCTTTGGCATTTCGAAGTGCAGTTATACTTACCGAGTCAACGTTGCCTCTCAGTTTGCTTGATAGCTCAAGATGTGGTCACATGGGATTGGAATCATGACGAACTTTTATGCATTGATTCTGGTTCCAGTTCCAATTACTGTTAATTAAGGGTTCCATAAAGTATTCTTTTAGTGCATTTAAGGAATAAATATTTGTAATAAAAGATATAAGATATGTCATTGGAAAACAGTGAGATCATTTAAATAGTCTATATATTTATATATGTTTACATTTTTAATGACTTCTTAGAATTATTAGATAAATTCAGTATTTGGCGTTATACTACATAATAACTATTCTATATTTTATTCATTTATTTTAGTGCTGTCAAGCGATTAATCGCGATTAATCACATCCAAAATAAAAGTTTTTGTTTGCATAATATATGTGTGTATACTGTGTGTATTTATTATGTACATATAAATACAAACACATGCATGTATATATTTAAGAAAATATATACATGGGTCAAAGATATGTTGTTTATATATTAAATATATTTATATATAATTTAAGATATAAAGAAATGAAAGAATATGAATATATAAATGTATAAACATGTAAACATTTTCAAAATATATACTGTATGTGTGTGTATTTATATATATATATATATATATATATATATATATATATACATAATAAATATACACAGTACACATACATATATAATGTAAACAAAAACGTTTATTTTGGATGCGATTAATTGCGTTTAATTGTTTGTAGTGGTCAACCGATATATCGCCAATGCCGATATTTGTCATTTTTCAAATATCGGCATCTGCTGATAAGTTTTTCTGTTTGGCCATGTGTTCGAGGCGGGGGTTTTATTTTGACGGTGCTGAGAACGGCACATAAACTTCCCAGAATACTGAGTGCCCTGTTGGTTACAGTGCTTACTTCCTTTTTAATTATATTTGTATTAGTGATCAAACTCCATCGCACACCTGCAAGTAATAGGTGCGTAGGACAAAGGACCAACCAGGTGGATCGCCTCAACAGACAAGCAATTCCCGCACACTATCGTAACTTGCAAAAAAGTAATATTTATTAACACAACGTTTCGGTCACACGACCTTCATCAGTAATTATATTTGTATTAAATATTTATTTATTTGTGAAAAATACTTTGTCTTCAAGTATAAGTATGTTAATTTTACACATTTATTTTTTTAATCCATTTTCAAATAATTTCACATTTCTTAAATATTAATTAAAATAAATACAATTATATCGGCTTTATATCGGCCATCTTGCTTTCCAAAATATCGGCATCGGCTGTCAAAAAATGTATGTGATGAACAACTAGTCAATAACTACACTGATTACACAGTCTCACAGTCAGTTGTATGTGTTTGATTCGACTCAATAGAACTGACTTAATAGAGTCATTCATTCAGGAGTCAACCTACACTGGTTGCACTGTATGTGTTTGATTAATTAAAAGGAACAGACTGAGTAAATTCATTCATTTGGGAGTCGAAAAACACTGGTTGTGCTGTATGTTTTTGATTTACTGAAAAGAACTGACTCATTAAGGTCATTCATGCTGTAACGCCACTGAATAAATAGTGCAGGAAACTCTGCCAGAATATTTCACTATGGTGTTCTGTTTGCATTGATGGAAGAATGCATATGCAAGAACCATTTTTTTTGGTTCTGGTGTTTTTAAAACCAATGGTTCTGTTTAAATATGTGGGCAGAAACCTCTTTTGAGAGACTGATGGTTGTGTGAAGCCAACATTCACTACCTAACCCAACCCAGCCCCTTTAAACCCACCAACCATCCTGTTTTCTGTTTAATGCATAATTTACTGCCCGTAAACAGTTTGTGTAAAGGTGTTTATAGATGATTCGTGAGCACCCCTCACCCCACCCGTCCTCCAAAAGTGTTGGCCTGAGTTACACAACTTTGATAGGGGCTCAGTAAGGGTAGGACGGGCTAGACTGTGGTGGTGGAGGTGGTTTTGGGGTCTGAACACATTAAAGCTTCACGCTCAGCTGGGGCCATCTGCCTTCCAGCTTCTGAATTACTCCACACAGCATGGCACCGACTGCAAACGAGAGTGCGAGTTCATTATGGTATGCCGCATGTGTTTTTCAGCACCCTTTTTTGGCCGGGCATCAGATAAAAGTCATGCTGCACTGGGCGGAATAACAGAAGATATGGAGGCCCTTCTGTAAAATTTACTTTAATCTTTTTACCTTTTCCATGTCACCTCCAAACACGTGGAGTCTGATATGATAATAATGTGAACCTGTACTGGGTATTAGAGTTAAGCTGGCTGATTAGGCCACACATCGATTAGCCCATCATTCAGTACTGACCACACAGGTTGAGAAGTGCAATGCCGATCTGAAGGACGAGGACACACACACACACACACACTTTTATGCATTTCAGAGGGAACAAGGCTATTTATCAGACAAACCTTCCATTTATTCTCATTTCTGTTTAAACCGTTGGTGTGGGTGTTAAAGCTTGTGAAACTGAAAAAATGTGTTTCTGATAAATTCCTTGTTTTTCTTCTTTTGGAACTTGGGAAATAAGAATTGGAGGTAGTTTTTGTCCTGAGACTGAGTGTAATTGAATTATAGGAATAGTTCACCTAAAAGTGTAAATTGCCATCATTTATTCACCTCAAGTCACTCGGAAACTGCTTGATAGAATGATAGACTCTGCACAGGCTTATATATATAATATACAGTATACACACACACACACACACACACACACACACAAAGATAGACATATAGATCTTCCAATTTTTATCGGTAAAAACAAATATATGATGAAAGATATGAATGCTGAATAAAAACGGTAGTGCACATTTATGTCTCAAGGCTTAATCAACTGTGTGTCTTTCTGTGACCTTTAAGGTGATAGATCACATTTAGGGATTCCTTTGAGCCTAACAAATTTTTTTGGACCCATTTTACCCATATACATTGACCTGACTGTGTGGAGAAAGTGTGAGAGAAAGAAAAACCGAAAGAGAGAGATAGCAGTAAAGGTTATAACCCAGCTCTTGTCTGAACAGTCTGAGGCCTTTAATCCAGGAACAAAGTAATTAAAGTCCACCTTTGCAGAAAAGGCCAATTAAAGTTGACCGCACGTCTCAGAAATGTGGGCATTTGCTGGAGAAAGTGAGCCCTTTTATCAGAGCAGTGGGAATCTTCACACTGCTGCTCATGCTGTCCTTGAGAGCACACCAACACTGTGCCATTTACACGCTAAGAACATGTGCTGTATCCCTCTTCTGTAACTGGTGGAAATTACAGCTGGTTATCATTAACTACTGATACATATGCAATGTGTGTATCAGGATTCAGTACATTGCAGTGCATCAGAATTTCACAGTTAGATTGTGATGGAAACTGTGCCAAATGTGTAAGAGAGACCCAGTGTGTCCACAGGAGGAAGAGTAAATCTGTGGGCTAATGCTAAATCTCTTTTCCACATAGCTTCCTGTTCTTTTTTATTTTATGTTTTGGTCCTTCTGTATTAAGACCTTTCACATAGTAATACCAGTAAACAAACAAATTTACCAGTAAATTCAAAAATGTGCTGTTCACACAGGCAACGGCGTTCTGTCTTTTTTCCAGTAAAGCACCATTCACACATCGGTTTCAAAATGCCAGTAAATTCTTCGACGACATTAACCATAAATGACTCTAAATTGCTGCGCCTCCTGGTGTTGTGTTAGGGGTATATGCGGTCAGTGTTTTTGTTGATGTTTTCATTTTTGTGTCAAACGTTCACATTCATACAACACTTTTGGCCCAGAGACATCGCATTACACACGACTTCAAACCGAACTACACAGTGAGTAGTAGATACGTCATCTGCATCAGAATGGCCCAGAACCATTGAATTTTGATTTTCAATGGCTTTGGATTGGCCCAGAGTAGATCTTACGTCACCTCATTTTGAACTTGTACGTGCTCATACCGGTAATCTTCATTCTGCCTTTACACACAGCAGCATTCCTGCAATTTACTAGTATTGTTACAACTTCTCATACTGGTAAATTGCCGGAACGAGTTTACTGGTATTTTTTAAAAAGGTCCTGTTCACAATTTTTGTCATTTTCCAGAAGGGGCTATGTACTCACCCTCATGTTCCAAACCTGTATGACTTTCTTTCTTTTGTGAAAAATACAGACAAAAGAAGATATATAATTATGTCTCAGTACCTTATTGTCCACACAATGATAATCAGTGTTGTTTTTGGCCCCACTGACTTTCATTTTATGAGCAAAAACAGTTGACACTCTTTCGAAATAAGAAAGTCATGCAGCTTTGCCAATGCCAAACATTTTATAAATGCCAGTGGAAAAGTTTGATTGAGTGTAGTATGTTCAGGGTGGATGATGTCAGGACAGCTACTGTAGTGTTATTAGATAAGACATAGCTTAGTTTAGGCAAACAGGCCTGACTTAGAGCTCTAATGTGGAATATTCTGGAATAGAACCTGATGTTGGTTGCTGTGCCAGACCTCTGTGCTTAAATCCTTCTCCAAATATTGAGAGCGTTAAGAGCACTGGGGTTGTGCGGCGTTACAGTGATGAAAGAGCCAGCAAAGCAAAGCGAACAGCCTTAAATGCAGCCAGAGTTCTATCAGATTATGTTTACTTAACCTCTGAGCATCTATTAATCTGTTCCCAAACTCTCTGGTTTCAGTGAGCAATGGGCACCCCTGCCATCGGTCTCCGGTTCAACTGGCCCCAGCTGCTCCCCAGCTGTGATCTCTGGGTTTTAGCCCACTAAAGTAGCCTCATCCAACACCCCGGCCTCGTTCACATCAGCCCATCAAATGTGTGCGTACATCTGTAGCGCATTCACCTCACAAGGCTACATTAAAGGGTCCTGCGTTTACCCAGAAATCACTTCTACACACGATGCACACACATTTCTTTGCCTTCTCCAGGCTAACGTATTCACTGGGAAGTTCTTAAGGATGATGGATAAGTTGTTTGAGCTGTTGGGCTGATTGTCAGCTTAATATGTGTGCATTGAGTGCCGCTTTGCTTTGTTAATTTGTTTTGGCTAAAACTCTGATGAATAGAGGAGGGATGAGGGTTGAAGTCTGGTGCATGTTTGAATCATCGTGTATGTGTGTGTAAGACAGATTAGGAACGCTGCAGGTCTGCTCTATGTAGGGATGAATGCTGCTTGTGCTGTCAGGCCCAGCAGTCAGCGTTCAGCAGGTTGCCACTGTCAAACACTAAATCCACGGCGGGGACCCTCTCTTCGCCTCTGTCCTTTCTCCCTGTAGATGGTCTTTTAGTCCTGCTACAGATCCTCAAAAACATACACTCACCCGCATATGCCAGTCTAAAGAGGCCACATCACACCTTGAACTCCCTAATTCTTTTGACAGGCTCAAAGAGAACCACTGGTGGTCTTGCTCTACTCAGCATCAGACTTCTTCACACACAGAAGCTAATCGATAGTGTTCTGGCGAAAGGCCTATTAATACTCATAGAAATTTTGGATGATAGTTTGACCAAAGCTGTTAAATCAAGCAGTAAGATGTTCCCAGTGCTAGGGTCAGAAGCCTTCATTAAGCTTAAAATCTTTAGAAAAGAAAAAAGCTTGCTGAAATTTAATTTAGATAAAAATGTACTGGATTTTGGGTGCAGAACTCTAATCAAAGCATGCTAGAAATGATCAGATTTACCAAAAATTTGATTTGCAATACCCTACAGTAAATGGTGTTCTCCAACACTCTCCCATCTACTGCTGGTTGGACTAAACAATTTCGTCAAACTGAATTTTTTTCTCTGAAACAAAAAAGATAAGAGGAATGTTTCAAATGGTTTTGTCCATTGGGTTCCAGTGACTTTAAGACAAAATACTAAGATGTTAATATATTCTTTTGTGTTCAACAGAATATGAACATACATTCCCAGAGCATACATGAGGGAACTAGTGATCACTCTTAACAGGCTGTAGACCATTAAATTACACCAAAGAGTATTGAATACCCAAGACATGTCACTTGTATAGTTTTGAATGGGGAAAAATGCAACGCTCAATATGGCTGCTCTATCGAAGGAAGCCCATCTTCTGAATAGCCTTAAAATAACCTTTTTATAATACGATTTGAGCGAAAGAACCAACATTTATGAGACATTTGTCAGATAAAGAGATAGGAGCTGCACTTGCATACTCAAATTTAGTGTTTTCTATAATCCAAATAGACTTATTTATTATCACAGTTTGTGTGTGTGTGTGTGTGTGTGTGTGTGTGTGGAAGGGCATAATTGAAGACGGCATATAAATGAAACTGTGTTTTAGAGGATAGAGACTGGAGGTGGATGGTAAAACAGGAGAGAAATACACCTGTAGATCGTTCTTAACGAATAAGACAGGTTTTACAAAATTTCACCATGTCATAAAAGCAGCTCTTTAGTTGCTACTTTATGTGTTCACCAGGATTACATGAAGTGAACTGCTGGGAGACGGACCGCACTGGGACTCTCCCTCAAGACTCATAGAATGGTTTCATGTAACGTGGAAACTCAAGCTGTGTTATCCAGTAATTGAGGCTTATTTAAATTTAAATTAAAATGTATTAATTTTCATGTCATTCCAAATCTGCATGGCTTTCTTTCTTCCGTGGGATACAAAATTAGATATTTTTAAGAATGTTCGTGCTGTTCACTTAAATAAAGTGGACGGAGACTAAGCTCCAATAGGACAAAGAGCATCATAAAAAGTGTTACGATTCAGAGGCTGCATCCTTAGAAGGACACAGACTGTAAATTCTTGCCCCAGTTTTATTTTCTATATTCATGCTATCAATGGGTGCTATCTTTGAGAAATATGGAGTGTCCTTCCACTTATATGCGGATGATACTCAGTTGTACTTTCCCTTGAAACACAAAAGTAAAGAATTTTTAGGACCTCTGTTGAATTGTTTAAACGAATTGCAAATATGGCTAAAGCAGAATCTTTTAGTGTTAAACGAGAACAAAACTGAAATCATTCTGTTTGGTTTAAAGTCATATGAAGACTGTGCCCTTCACTTTGGTCATCTCTCTTCCTACCTTACACCCTGTGCCAAAAATCTTGGCGTTCTTTTTGACTGCAACCTGGGTTTTGAGAAACAAATTACCGCAGTGGTCAAATCAAGTTTCTTCCACTTACAGCGTTTATCCAAAATTAAATCCTTACTCTCTGTAAAATAGTTTGAACAGATTATTCACTTGTTTGTTTTATCTCGTTTAGACTATTGTAATTCACTATACTATGGTATAAGTCAGTCTTCTATAATGCGTCTGCAGATGGTCCAAAACGCTGCTGCAAGATTAATGACAGGCAGACGAAGGTTCGATCACATCTCGCCCATTCTCATTTCACTAAACTGGTTACCAGTTAAATTTAGAATTATCTTAAAAATTTTAATTTTTGTTTTTAAATCTCTGCATAATCTCGCCCCGTCCTATCTTTCTGAGGCAATTTCTACCTATAAACCTAACAGATCCCTAAGATCCAGTAACCTTGGTCTCCTCTCTGTTCCTAGATTGAGGCTTCGCTGCAGAGGTGATCGAGCCTTTGCTGTTGCTGGCCCCACTCTGTGGAACAATTTACCAGCTTCTATTAGAGCTGCGCCCTCCTTGCCGGTTTTTAAGTGCCAGCTTAAAAACCATCTTCTGTCAATAGCTTTTACATAGCCTTGTCAATTGTATTGTTATATTGTGTTGTGATGTACTTTGGTTTTATATTTGTTGTATTTTTAGCTGTACTGTACAGCACTTTGGATCAACTGGTAGTTGTGTGAAAGTGCTCTATAAATAAAAGGAAAGAAAGAAAGAAAGACTGTAAATTGACGCTTTCGAAGGCCGCGAAGGTCAGATCGAGCGTTGTTAAATGGGACGGTTTAGTCTACGAAGGATTTCTCTTGTCATCTAGCAACTATGACAGCTGCCATTGGCAAGCATCAGTAATGTTTATACTGGCCTTTTAAAAAAAGTTATATTCAACAGGTTCACATTGTAAACATGTTCACCTTGATCTAATTGTATCTTAGAAAGACAACATTTAAACCGCTTTTTCTTTTTGTTTACATATTCAATACATTACATTTTCAATTGTTGAAACCCAATGCTTTTTAAAAAGTATAATTCAGCATTCTCTCTCTCTCTCTTTCTCTCTCTCTCTCTTTCTCTCTCTCAAACAAAACAATACAAAAAAGTCAAATATATATATATAAAAAAAAAAAATTCTGTTGTCACCAGGGGTGCAATAAACCTGGGGCCACAAAGAATCTATCTGCTCAATCCTTCATTGCCCGGGAAATGAAGGACACATTTCGAGGCTGCATTTGAAGGAGAACTTATACAGCCTTCGTTTGCATCGTTGTGACCCATTCAGTCTTCAAATACAACCTTCAAAGGATGCAGCCTCTGAATTGGGACTCAGCTATACACAATATCCCAAGTCTTCCAAGGCATATAATGGCTTTGTGTGAAGAAAAGACTAAAATGTATGCTATTACTCAAATATATATATAAATACAGCTGTGGTCACCATTCACTTTTATTGTTTAGTTCTCTTGTATATGCTTATCTTTTAAAATATACAAAGTCAAGATGGATTTTAGTTAACATTTACCTGCAATACGATTTATTACATATCATTCATTTTTTAAACATATCTCAACAAAACCATACTAATAAGAAATATGCTACTGTCCCTTTAAATGGGTTCATCCTCAGGCTGTTCTGCAGTCCCTCAAAACTTCCACCAAACTTGCCACTTCAATCTTGTGCTTGTCTCATTTTCTGTCTAACTTTTAACTTCCTGCTGTTTTGTGTATTGTTCAGTTCTTCTTCTTTCCTGTCTGTCTGTCTCCCTGTCTCCCCCCTCAGTTAGCATTGAACTGGTATCCTTTTGAAAAGGTATTGATGCTGGTTTGTAGAGATGTGCGCAGTGCAATGCAATGGCCCTGCTTTTTATTGCCTGCTGCATACTAATCTCAGAGCTGGGGGTGTAAAATGACACCTGCAGGGTGCAGTGTGTGTGTGTGTGTATGTGTATGTGTATGTGAGACTGAGCGCTACACACCCACATGAAAGTACTGCCATTAAAAATGATCAAAGAAATTACTGCACTCTGTTCTCATGCCTGGCTCGGTGTAGGATACATCTTTTTACTCACACAATCACGTACACACACAGACACACACACACACTCATACCTCTGCATACATCAATTAGCATTTGTTAATAGATTCCTGGAGATTCACTGTGTATATATTTCCACATAAACTAGCCTAAGGCCTTTTACAGACATACATATGCTTTGAGGAAGAGGAAATGGTGCTCATGGATGAGTTTTTAATTGTGATCTGTTTTTTTTTAATGGCGAATACTTCTAAATTATGTATGGATTACTCATATTTTGTTAGCGTTCTGCAAACCCATAATGAAATATTGATATAATATTAAGTTAAGATATTATTATGTGGTGCAGTGTTATCATTAGTGGTGCTGACTGAAGGAAGAATCGCTATTGTGCACACTTAGGGTGTTATTCTAAACCCTTAACCTTAACTAATAAACTTTGGCATGCTACTCATCCCACACTTGTGCTACAGACATCAATGATGCATCAAATCACAATTAAACTTTTTTTGTTTTCTTGGGGGTGATGAAATCTATGGAAAAATGACAAACGTTCATATCTAGGGGCTGTAATATCATAGAGGATGGTCTCTTTTGATTAGTGACCTGCCAAAATGATTTTTTTTGGTTTTGTTTACCGAAAATCAGACAAAAATAAAGTTTATTTAGTAGTTAATTAATGAGCTTTTTAATGATATAATTATGCTTCTACTCCAATCCATTATTACAGTATAAACATTTAACCACTAGCTGTAGTAAAAACTTGTTTTAATGACAGGTTTATTCAAACATACATTAAATACTGACAACAGTACTAATGAGTGATAAAATGATGAATATGTAATATAGTGCATATTTTTTGCACAGTGCTCCTCTCTAAAAAAAAATTCTAACAAGCTATGCACATTTAATGACTTATGAGGTAAATGTAACATTGTGTGACATATTGTTTCCAAGCTGTTTTAATGATTTGTTTATGCTGTTAAAATGCTGATTGAGTGATTACATGAGTCAGTTATTTCAGCCCTCCAAAACCATTATTTATTTATTTATTTTTTGCTCTTTCGGCGAATATTTCTGATTGCTTATATTTCAGTCAATTTTGATTTGGGCCAATTAGCATTTTGATTTATTGACATTCTATCAAAATAATAAGGTTGAACGATTTTACAAGCTGCGTTTTGAAAGATATTTAAATAATTTCAATTTGACATGTTGTCTTTTTACGTCTTGCCACATCATTTTTTACTTAAAGCATCTAAAGCCCAGGATCCACCACTTGTCCATTCTATTTCTGTCACCATCGTGAATAAAGCTTCCGTTTTTATTTGTCTTCATGCAGAGATGACATTTTCCGCCACCGCCGCATCTACCTACTCACAACAGACCCACATGATTAAAGGCAATTTTGTTCCCTACCGAGCCCAGAATAAAGTGCTTGCTCATGTTAAATGGCCAGTCTGGAATAGCAAGTGCATCCTAATATGCAGCCGTATCAACACGTGCAGGAAAACAGCCATACACGGGAGGCAGCTCATAGCGCGGGCGGTCAGGGAGAATGACGGCAGGGTACTAGAGGAAACCGCATTGTGTTCTAATTATTTTCGGAAATGTCATCATCACTATTCTTTTATTCTTTTCTCTCCACGTTTGCGATGAACGGCACAGAGAGATGGTTATCTCAGGGAGCCATTTTAGTGAAGGAATACTCCTTCAGCCCCTTCCCCTCCCTCGGCGGTCCATTTTAAAAGCGAGCGGCTGGCTGTGTGGTGAGCTTGGTAATTTAGCTGGCTTTTCATGTGTTGGAGGGTGATGAGTCCTCCTCCATTAGGTAGCGTCGGCCTATGATGTATGATGTATGCACGGCAAGGCATTCTGATGTTTATTCATGATTTTCAAGGCAATGTCTCAGTGAAATCCTCCTGATTTCCTTTTAAGGAACAAACTTTGTGAGATTTCAGTTTAAAGGCGCAGAGCTCTATATCCTGCAGCGATTCAGACCTGCTTCTTTTCCTCCCTCTCTCTTTTTAATCTTCATCTCTCCTCTGATATTACCTCTGTCAGCTTTCATTTACTTGACCACCCCAAGTAAAAAAATCACATATAGTTATAATTCTGTCAGCTAGCTTTCCTTCCATGCCCTCTCCTCTCTGAAGGATTTTGTTAAACATTTTAAATGTAACATTTTCATATCTAAAATTTTCACACAAGCTATTGCACTTTTTATATTTATGGGCTTTAATGGTATTTTGTTTTATTGTAAAAGACAGCAAAGATTAGACCAGCAAGTGGAGAGAGGGGTGGCATCAAGACTGGATTCAAACCAGTGTTATGATGAGCACACAGCTTGTATGTGTCAGAAATATGCGTACCATACAGTACACTCTGCTTACAGCCGAACACATATTTCAGTTTTAAAGGTCAAATTAAAATATATTTTTTTAAATAATACTATTGAGTATCACAGTTTATATAAAAATATTAAATTATGCCCCTTTTTACAAGATGTAAAATAAGGCCGTTTCTCAATATGCGTACTTGTCTGTACTTGTGTTCTTGTGGACTTGTGAAACGTCATCAATCGCTGCCCAAGTACTGTTCCAATTCAAAGTTCACATCTAGCCAAGTCCAGTTCAAATCCCCGGATGTGTTCTTGATCCGCCCCTTTTACCGAGGATGCATCGAGAGGTGACTTGTGCAGACTTGATACGGGCCATAACCCAGAATTCAGTTCGTCCTCCCGTCCTCGAGAGTTCGTTCTTCTGAGTCGAACTTGGCAAGTCCAAACTCGAAAGGACGGAAGTCCAGACTATGCGAACTTGGTATTGAGAAACGGCCTAAGTCTCTGATGTCCCCAGAGTGTATCTGTGAAGTTTTAGCTCAATATACCCCACAGATCAATTTTTACAGCTTTTTAAAATTGCCACTTTTAAGGTATGAGCCAAAACGCGCTGTTTTGAGTGTGTTGCTTTAAATGTGAGTGAGCTGTTGCTCCCAGAGAAAAGCGCGGAGCGTCAAGAGCTCCAGCTCCGCATTAGCAGTGCTAGCAGTACTAGCCTCCACGATTAATACAAACCTGTTATCTTTACAGAAAACTACTCGTTTTCAAATTCAGTCATCTGATTATACTGATTATTTGCATTTATGAATTACACAGACGGGGAGCACGGCGGGATAAAAGTAACAACATAGCTGGTCTCATGCTATCACAAACTTTATAAGTTCCACTTCTGATTATGAGCTCGACAACTTCAAGCGATCAACTCACATTGCTTTCATATGCAACTTTTAACTACCACATTCATATTCACGATCATTCTGGCAGCACTTGAAGGCAGCATCAGTGAAAACACACAGAGACAACGATGGCTTTAGCAATAAGCCTTACAGAGTGCCAAGAAGCTCTTTCAGAAAGGCAATTTGGAAAACAAACGTGTGATACTTACTTTGTCTGGAGCTGACGTTCATGCACGAAGCGTTGGTATTGATTCATAAACATTTAGGGGACTTTACCGTTTGTTCCCGGGATATTTCCTTTGAAAATGAAATTTAACCACAGAGTCCTCGGCTCAGATGAGGGGAGATTATGGCGACTCCTATGTTTATTAGTGCATTCCAAAACACAACACTTGTAATGCCTCTTTGGCGCTGTCATTGTATATATCTCCAGTAATGGCGGAACGCAGCTTCTCACTCAGAGCTGTGTTTATGCTAATTGGGCAGAGAGCGTCACAAATGGGTGGGACTTTGTGTGTGGAGGAGCATCAAGCAGTGTTCAAAACTATCGCCTTACTTTAGCCCTATTCAAAACGGTTAGCTTTATAATAATGTTTTCTGATCTGAGTGGAACGGATAGGTTTTCGCGGGAGATTCGAGCATGGCACTGCGTCATTACGTCACGTCTGTAAACATAAAGACGTTGTCCCGGCTAGTAGGCTATCGCATGTGAGGATCCTGCAGGGCAGTGTTGCCAGATTGGATGGAAGATTTCCAGCCCAAAAGCTCACAAAAACCCACCCAAAAACCACCCAAAACTTTAACTGTCAAAATAATGTGATAGAAAGTAAATTGATAAGCCATTTTTAACTCCTTATAATGCAATAATGACGACAAAATAATATAAATATAATGCTAGATAAATTGCCATTTTTAACTCCTTATAATGCAATAATGACGACAAAATAATATAAATATAATGCTAGATAAATTGCCATTTTTAACTCCTTATAATGCAATAATGACGACAAAATAATATAAATATAATGCTAGATAAATTTCCCATGGATCAAATCGGGGCAAATACATTAAAGAGAACTACCAAATATGATTAAAATATGCAAGCAGACACGGTCAAAACAGCAATCAAGAAATTAACCGATACCCCCGAAAAACACATGCATCATTTTCAATGTCAACAGTCAGAATTTAAATGCAAAAAAGTGCCCAATATAAGTGATCAGAATAAGCAACGTAATTATAGGTATTTCACACTCGTTCATGCACACACCATGACAGTCAAAACTGTCATTCTGTATGATAATCTGACAATAAAAAAATTAACAACAACAATAATGCTCTTACTTTCGTGTCGCACTATAATTTCACACAGAACTAAGTCTTTCGTGAAGTTCATATTGTACATTATATAGAATTTTTCACAGTCAAAACTAACAAGTCCAGCATCTTTAAAGGATATACCAATCTGGACCGTTTAAAAGATAAAAGACAGGATCATATAGATATAAATAGATTTTGATTAAATATTTTAACTGTGCTCTGATTTCGGAGTTGCAGTGATATAGCCTTCATGTCATCTCGCTCAACAGGTGTAATTCACGTTTTGAGAGTTAAAACACTCTCCACTCTTTACCATCAAACTTATATGTAGGCATTATGGTCACTTAGTCATAGATTCAAAATCAGATCCTTTATCATGCTAAAAACCCGTCGCTCATGAATAATCACGTCTGTCTGTTGATCCCTAGTGATTGGCTAAAAGTGTGGCCACGACGTCAACATCAGCACCAGTCTCTTTGCAGTGTGCGTGTGTGTTTAGTAACGTTGTGATGACTGATTGGATGCATGCAGTGGGCTATATATATGCACACTTGGGCTTGTTTGTTAACCAATTAGCCTATACAATTGAAATGTTCTGAAAACCGCCAAACTGACCAAAAATCAGCCCAAATTTTGTCCACCCACCCAAGCCAATATTTACCCACACAATCAAATTCAAAACCGCCCAATTGGGCGGGAACCCGCACAATCTGGCAACACTGCCTGCAGGTGGTGGATCGTTCTTAGCCTTTTCTCACAGCAGCTAGAATAATTAAATGCATCATTTCGATGGCGGATTGTAATCCAGAAAGGATTAGGTGTTTATGAAACACATGTGAATGAAATTAAATTATATTGCAGTTTTAAATGTGCTTCTGATTACAGCTAGCCTGGGATTACACAAGATTTGTATTTTAAAGAAAACCAGTTCGAAGGGAGCATAGCTTGCTTTTTGGGTTAAAAGAATTTCTTAATATGAAATTCGAATGGCATGACAATTAGATTAGACTGTACAGAAATTGAACCACTAATGTCACATGGACCATTTTAACGATGTCCTTACTACGTTTCTGTGCTTTGATCGTGGTTGTACCCTTGTTGTTTATGAAGGGTCAGAGAGCTCTTGGATTTCATCGGAAATATCTTAATTTGTGTTCCGAAGATGAACGAAGGTCTTGCAGGTTTGGAACGAAAGTAGGTAATTAATGACAGAATTTTCATTTTTGGGTGAACTGTCCCTTAAAGTACACAACGCTTCTTGATTTGGGACGTACATTGCTGAAATTAGTGAGCATCTTTAATTCAGTAAGTTAGTCAGATATTGATTGTGTAATTATTCTGTTGGATTCAGTTCATTCAGTTCATCCTGATTCAAAGGCATAACTTGTGAGATCAGTAATCTCCAGTAATCCCTTCAAACGGTTCATATGAGTGAATCAGACTACACTAGACAACTCAATAACCATATAACGTCAATAAACCTAGGAGCCTTTACATGATACTGACAAGGCTGCCAGAGTTTTTGCAAACTGGTGAGTGAGTTGAATTTTTTAATTTTTTATTGCAGTTAACAGCATGTCACTCAGTAGACTATAATTCATGTTAAACGTGGAACATTCTTTTAACATGGTGCCAGTAATGGGCCAGAGCCAACATAAACACACTTGTTTACAGAACAGCAACTAGAATCTACTTTATAGCAACTGTAATGTGCAAAGCCAGTCCCTATTTGTCTTGTAAATGACTTTTTAATGATAATTAAGCCACATCCATCCATCACAGCAGTACAAATCCACACTGACTCGTCCTACATAAAAAAGTGACATATTTTCCAATAACCGACCAGCAAGCCTTAACGCAATGAATGCGTCATAATGTAGCAAGATAGGGCAGGAGAAACATTAAAGACCTACGCAGAGATGGACAAAGCCTGGCGTTGCTGCATTGTTCAGTGTGAATGAAAGCAGTGAGGCTACAGCGACACCTGTCTCCAGCAGAAGCCTGTAATGAGGTACCACGTGGAGCCAGAGAGGCTCATTGTCCAAAAACACACGCTCTCACTCTCACACACGTGCATGACAAATGGCCCCGTGCTGCCAAGCCACTTCATGCTAATGCCTGTTTGGTGTGTGTGTTTGGCCGAGTGCCTCTATTTGCATACGCCGAGCAGCGAGTGTCCCGGCACCTCGCTGCGTCGTCCTCTCTACCCTCCCTGCTATGTTTGGTGTCAGAGCCTCTGGGATATTAATAAGAGCCCTGTTTTATTTTCAGGGCTGAAAGCAGTGTAGTGGAGCGTTAGTAAAGGGAATCCGTCTCCTTGTGCTTAACATATGTAATGCCACACTAATCAGCGTCAGCTCTGCCGCACAGTGGCCCCATATTCACACTGATATGATAAATAATGCAAATGTGGCCAGCCACCGCAAATGCCAGAGTGAGCCAGGGAGCAGAGAAAGCGTGCCGGAGACCGAGAGCCGGCGGAACAGAATGATTGTTGTGCTGTCAAATTGATTTGCATGATAAAGGGCAGCCTAATTGCAACACTTAGCTGTGGCGTCCTGATAATACGCTACAGGATTATTAAAGGACGCGTGTCGGCTCTCCTTTGACTTGACTGATATACCCTGGACTTTTTGGGAGGCACCGGCTTGGAGTTGTTTGCGGCCACCACTCCCAGTGTGAAGCCTAGTAGTTGCTGTATGCCACACACACACACTTGCATTTCCATTTAAACGCCCACGTGTATTTCTGTTTCTTGTTCATTTTCTGTCACATGGGTGGCATAGAGTGGACTGAGGGGGGTAGGGGAAGAAGAAAAAGACTATTTCCCTCCTGCCTTGCTTCCTTTTCACTTTCCTTTCTTCAGCGGTTCCTTCCATCTTTCCTTACTTAATTTTTACTTTTCTTCAGTCCTCCTTACTTTATTTCTATCCTCCCTACATCATAAAAAGTGTACCTTTAGGAGTACAATGGCATGCCACTGGGGAAGGACCCTCAAAAGGACATCTTATTTACCCATAAAGGGTTCATAGTAGTACCTTAAGGGTACGTATTATCACTCAAAGGATCTAATATGCACAATTTAAGGGTCCTGTTCTGGTGACAAGTTGTTGTACTGCTAAAGGTGAATTTTTTGTGCATTTTTGTAAAGACATAAAAGAATGAACAAAGGATTTTCCCTTCTTTCTTTAATTTTTACTTTCCTGCCTTCCTTTCTTTAATAATAAATGATTGATGTTTCAAATTTGAAAACACTGTAGAAAATCCAATTTAGTCTCTTGCTTCGGAGAAAAAAAAAAAGAGTGTAGTTCTGTATCACTGAGCCAATCTTTAGCTTTAATGTTCACACAGGGGCCGGCACTCTATGATTTAATGTGGCTTGTGAAAATGGCCGCCATTATGTACACTATTAACAAATCAAGTGCTGTGCTATCCAAGAGTGAATCTGTCGCACTTATGCTGGGTGGCTTTATGCCTTCCACTTATGATTTATGGACCCTTTATAATCAAAGCAATTGCAGAACAATGGAAGTTAGAGATTAGTATTCCGGTTTCTGCTCTTTTTAATCAAGGAAAAAACAGTGTTTGAGCCAATATCTAGCAGGTGGACCTCAGCTTAGCACCATCTGGAAGTCCAGCTGATCAACCATCTAGACCAGCTTAAAAAAGCAAACGACCCTAATGACCAGCAAGAATCCATGTAAAACCAGCAAGGACTCTTCGAAGATCTAGTCTTTCCACTTATCCCTAATGCGCTCTGTCTTCTTCCTTGTCCTAATATTCCAGCTCTGGCTCCTGCTCTCTCACTCTACTAGAATCCTAATGAAGCCAGCATGACCGTTGAGCTTCAGCCAGGAGGAAGTCTGGCTTTTCGCTCTTGCTACAGATTGGTTAATATCCCTGTGCACCGCATTAAAAAAAATAAAAAGGCAAAAAATGGGCATTCCTATTTAATGAACCATTTCCTCAGAACAGGGACACAAAAGCCAAACCATAAAATTGCAGATTGCAAGGAATAAAAGCAGTGTACGCTATAAAAGACACATTTCCTCTTTTTGTTCTCGCTGTGATAGCAGTAATGCTCGGCGATCACATTGAAAACACTGTTAATTCTTTTGGCCAAAGCGCAGAAGGAAAAGTTTGCTCAACTCCCTTTAGCACTCAGCAACGTCCATATGTCCATAATCTTGAAAGCATTAAAATGCTGATTTTTTTCAACCCTACATTTATGCCTCCCGAAGGAACTTCAAGAGAGGCTGGATTTAAGGCAGAATTATCTCCTTATATTACATATCCACTACAAAATCTCGAGCCAAGGTAAGGGACACAGATCTAAAAAAGCACTAGTACATATCACTACTCATAAAAAAGTGTGCACTGACATAGTCATCAGCATCAGGTGACATATTAGCTCTCTTACAACCGTCTCCTCCTGAGAAGCAAAGCGTAAAGCCCTCCGTAGGTCTAACACCCACAGTCAACAAACACTCATGCTCTCAGCTCACACATAAACAGGTACAGCTGCTCTAAAAAAACAACCCGCCTTTCATACACTTCATCATAGCATGCAGATGTTTTTCTAAGTCTTTTCACACGTTAGAAATGACTTCTACATCCAAGGCCACAGCTGTGTGGATCTAATGTATTTTCCCCCCTCCTCTGCTTTAGTGAATGACTCTCAATTGTGAACTATGTCAGCTCTATAAAGATTTGGCTTGGAAAGGGGACAGCTCTGCGGAGTACATGTTCGTTTTATTTACGTTGAGGTTTTATTTGCGATTTGAGCTGGGCTTAAGTGGGTCTCCTGCGTATTGTATTTAAGCAGCTACAGATGCCGGCCCGTACGTTTCGGGGTTCCCATGTTGAAATTGGCTACCACATTTGAGAGGTACCTCTGACAGGAATCCCTGAAGTTGCCAAAAAAGCTGCAAGATGCATTTTCTCCTGATCCAATTAAGTCTGTCATTGCCCTTTAAGTGAACATGTGGACATAGCAGAAACATTTTTTTGCAGCAGTCAGAGGTCATATACTAGAACCTTCACTCATATGTTTGGAGAGAGTCGTCTTGGCCTTTCTCTTGTCAGCCGTGCAGCCCAATCTAATTTGGTGGGGTCCGAGACTTGGATGCTGATCTCCTGACAGAACACGTAATTTGGAGCGGTGACAGGCGGCTCTGGGGTAGGACTGAGTGATTCAGCAGGACACTTCAGCTTTATTAGATCAGTCCGGTGCTTACCCATCACCCCATAGGAGTGCACTTGCCATGTTCGTGGGATCCTGGCACACACACAGGTGACAGGTTAAACACGCACAAGTCAAATGCGATAGAGGAGGCAAAGCGGACTCCAGGCTGAGCATTTTTGGCAGTCGCAGCTATATGAAAGATTAGCGTATTCTATTGCTATATCCTATTGCTTATTCTCATGTTCTGTCGGTAACACTGAAACTGTGACGAGACAAGCTATATTCCAGAAGCTGCCTTGCCATTGGCTGCCTACTTGGGGAGTTGCCTTCTAAGCGAACAACTTATTTGTCCACACAATTGACACTAAAAGAAAAAAAGCATGGGAGACTTAACGTACAATCTGCTTTAACAGAGTTTGGTATTAAGCTAACATCGTAATACATTAATAATTTTAATATTCAGACATATTAGGTAAGATAGTCCATTTTTAACATTACAATATGTGTTATGATTATGTTTGATTATTATAGTATCATGTTGTTAGCTTAGTAACATGCTAACGTCAAACTGGCTTTCCCAAAAACAGGAAATATTGAATTTAAAAAAAACTGTATTTTGAAGGATTGCCTTCTCCATGCTCTATGTGCAGTGCTGCCTTATATGGCCAAAACAAGGCATCTTAATGTTGCCTACCTTTGAAAACAGGCAGTTCACTAGGTTTTGTAGCAGAGCTACAGGCAAATAAAAAGCCATGTAGAGTAGAACTCAGAGGCAGCAGGAGTTTGAGTGTTCAAGATCGCACCCTGGACCAGATTATATTCTGATAAGTGCTGTCCTTTGCCTTCTCGGCAGCAAAGTGAAGACACTGTGTTCAGCAGGTTGAGTCCTTTGATTTACTCACAGCTTATGGTGACTACAGTCTACTGTGAACCAAACCAGGCTACCCAATCATGCCACATGTCCCATGGAAAAGATGGGATTTGAGCTGTGTTTGGGGAAAAGGAAGATGTCTGCCAGCATGAGGAGTAGGGCCCCGGTGGAGAGCGAGAGAGAGTGTGTGTGTGGACTACAGGCATCTTTCTGCTGTAATGAGAGCATGAGCTGTCAGAGGTGCGTATGTAATGACTCCCCTGCCAGCTGCTCAGTTCAGGCCCTGCGGGACGACATGCAAACCTGCAGATACGAAGACATACACTCTGACATGCACACTGCACCCACACGCGAACATTACAGACAAACTTCTGCCTTCCCCTCTTCTTGATGAGAGTCACAGCTTGTTGCTCCTCCACACACACTGTTCTACTCATAAGTTTACATATACGTTTAACATTTGTTTGAAATGAGATCATAAAAAACACTTATAGTCAAACACTTATAGTCAAAATGTAAATAAAAAAAGGCTGCAAGCAGTCAGACAACACAATGTAGTAAGAATCAAAGGATTGTAGAATAATTTGTTATTATTTTAAAATTATTTTTAATTTTGTGTAAATTAGGTAAAGCAAGTTTCTATTATACAGATTGCTCAGGACAGCACTAAAAAAAAAATAATGTATAAATTCTGTATTATTTCTATATTATATGAACTGGCCAGTTCTATATTAAACTCACAAACCCCCTGCAGTTCCTTCACAAATCCCAGTTTGATAAACCTTGATGTAATGTAATGGTTAATGCACTTTGTGTTGTTAATAACAACTAATAAAATATATTTACTTTCTCTTTGTATCTTTATATCAAAACATGGTACACAATTATCCTATTTAAATCAATGTGGTAAATGTGTTGGCTCAAAAGTAATCTGAAAGTGATCAAAAAGTAGTCTGATTATACCTAATTGTGAAATGTAATGGATTACGTCATTAACTACAATGTTCTATGTAATTTGCTATCAGTAATGGACTACAATTTTGAAGTTGTTTACCCAGCATATATGGAATTTCTCTGCAAAGTATGTGTAAGGAGAAAAGAGGAGTATGTAAACTATGTAGGTGTTGAGTCTTGCTGATTAAGCTTGTTGAGGACATACCAGCATCCAACACAACATATGTTGGTTTATTCTGCAGAGGAAGCTATTGGATTTTGGCTCTTGTCTGAGTGGTCCTGGCCATTGCGCAAAGCTTTGACTGCGTGTTTTCAATCTTAATGGACCTGTGACAGCTCAGCCAAGCCTCAGCCAAAAAGCTCCTAACAGCACCTGCTTAGCAATGTCAATTTGACTAATTCATGACAACACTTCTCACATACCAAATGAATGTCAAAGACACTGAATATTCAAAAACTCAGGCTTTAAAATGAATGGCCTGCTCATCTGGGAGCTGCAATTTTACAGATAATACTACACAGATGACTTAGGCCTACTTTTCTGACAGTCATATCAAAATTATGCAAATGTGTTTTTCCGAAACCTAATAAGTTAGCTTTCAAGATAGCATTTTAAGGCATAACAGATGTGCTCCAAGCACAAAGGCTATAACTAAAGGTAAGCTATAAAATTAAGAAGCCTCATTTTGGATGAACTGAGCACATGTTGATTGCATATGACAGACTAGACATGCTTCATCAAAATGTATTACGATTACTTCTGTGAAAAGAATAAATCCAAAATGGCAGACAGAAGCATAGGGTAAACTAAGCAGTAAATATACTTATTTTTCATTTGATTTCAAAATAAGTATCACTTAAAATGATCTTAATCTTACAGAAATTGATCATTATACCGAGTATTTGTGTGTAATTTTTTTATTTTCTTAGCAACGACGTTAACGTTTAGAAGCAATGTGAGTTCAATTTGAGTTGCTTCAAATGTAAGACGTCCAAATCAGTCACTTTGGAGGATGTACTTTTGTTAGAAGGCAACTTCACATGTAGGCACATTTCCCATCAATCCTTTATAAACCATTTTTACCACATCCAATAACATCCCTTGGTCTTAAAGGCCTATTATCATATTGTGTGTAATGATTGACAGTTAACCTTCACTTGAGTTCTTGCTGTACAGACAGTGCAGGTGACCTCCGTGGCCCTAGCAACGGTGTATTAATAATAATCTGATAGAATTACCAGGAACCAATTAATGTGCAGGCCGGTGTCTGGGCAGCAGTTAAAGAGGTAAATGTTACTGCACTGCTGGTTGCGCAGGAGGACTGCGGATTTCAGCGGCAGGAAGTGCCATCCCTGCAGCCTCCGTCTGGAAATGTGAGAGGCCAGGAGGTGAAAGCATCAGCATACAGGAAGCTTGTAGGTTGGCTTACAGTGCAGTGTCCCTGCTTGGTCTGACTCAAACCTCCCCACTCAGCTCCCTCATTAGCTGTGTCGAGCAGGAGGGGGAGAGAGGACGTTGAAAAGGGCAGTGTTTTAAGGTCACTTAAGAAAAATACAGCCACGGTTATGTGGCGAGAGGAAAGCATTGATCAAACTGTACATGTTTTACACTAGTTTTTTTCTTCAGCTCTTCAGATCATTTTGGGAGAAAAGCCACTCCTCTTTAATACTACTAGGTCTGGTATTTTTAGGCCACTCGATGATGTTGTTCATTATGGCATTTTAACATTTTCACAGGCTGTGTGTGCTCTGTTAATAGTGTTAGAGCATAGAGGTTGGTGACTCAAAACCATTGGTCGGCTGTATTTTTGGACAGTGGGATTTAGGTGGATCTGAGCCCTGGATTTAGGAGAAGTGCCTCTGAACGTAACAATATAACTAGCTAAATACATGGATGCATGGGCGTGCTTACTTACTGTATATCATGTCTCCAGACAACCTCAAGCTTAATATCTTCATTAACTCTTAAAGGCATGTTCTGGCTTAAATACTACTTAAGCTCTGTGGTCAACAACATGTCAACAGTCACATGCTTAAAATGGAAGTGAATAATTTAATCTTTCATAATATCATACACTGCCCTCCAAACTTCCTAAACCTTCCAACAAGACAATGACCCCAAGCACACTTCCAAGCTGTGCAAATCCTATTTGGAGAGGAAACAGTCAGCTGGCATCATGTCTGTCATGGAATGGCCTCCCCAATCACCCGACCTCAACCCAATTGAGCTACTATGGGAGGAACTGGACCGTGATGTCCGTAAGAAGTGTCCAACCAGTGTGAATCATCTTTGGGCAATCCTTCAGGAGGCTTGGAGTAATATACAGTATCAAATCAATGTTTGAATAAACTGACAGCTCGGATGCCCAGATTACTAAGGGAAGTCGTGGCCTAATGGTTAGAGAGTCGGACTCGTAATCCAAAGGTTGTGGGTTCGAGTCTCGGGCCGGCAGGGATTGTAGGTAGGGGGAGTGAATGTCCAGCGACCAATGTCCCTTTGCCCATTTTGGTAACGTGTCCAGCAACCAATGTCCCTTTGCCCATTTTGGTAATGTTCCCAGGCAGGTATTTTATATGAAAGTAATACACATGCAAATTCAGGTCCTACTTTAGTGGAGAAAGAGAGAGTCTTACAGACTACAAAACTGTCTGTAAGATTTACATTTCAACAATATAGAGGACTTTTGAGTTCACGCTTGACTGATGCAACATGTTGCTCAAGTTGGTGTTGCTAACACAAGTTAATTGATTCCAAACCCCTTTGAAATCAGAAATGTCCAGAATTTTAGATATTAGTCTGTTATAACCTCACAGGGAATCATAAATGGTCTGCTACTGAGAAATCTGTCAGCTAGGTAGATAAGGAGAACATAGCATTACTGCGCCTGACAAGGTCAAGAGCTTCTGAAGGGCAGTTTGAGCCAGAGGCAGCAGAGCTGGGAGCAGATTTCTTACTACCTGCCAACCAATGGCAAAGCCAGTTTGACCCTTCAGGGTCAGTTCAGTGTCAAAGTGATGGAAATCTGACTATGGTATGCGTTTTTCGTAACTGATGGGCTCAACTCAGTGAGATGGGCATGAAGGGAGTAGGGGACTTTGCAAACGACAATTTTTATTAGTTTATTGTTAGACTCTTCCAAGAATCCACTACAGGGGTTTCGTGTCATTTAATGTCATTCTTCGAGATTTACATCTAAAACTGCGATGATACCACTTGATATGGCTTGTGCCACTCCACTTTTGCTAACTGTCAAAATACAGTGCCGCTATGAAACGAAGGCGTCTGGGGCATAAACAGTCAATCATCTGCCTGCTTGTGCTTGATTTTTTCGTGTTTTCTTTTTTAAACAGATCAGCAGATAATTAAATATTTTGAAAGTAGTTGGAGAGGAAAAAACGAGGGTCTGTTTGCTCTGAGAAAGATAACGTTCGCCTACTGTAACAAGAGCATGGCTGCTGCTCCAAACAATATTGCTTTAGTGCAGGTCTGCATAATAAAGAGGCTGCTTATGCATATTAATGAGGGCACTTTGCATAATGTCTGCTCCATGTGACATGCACAGCAGAATACAGACACTCTGTCAGTTGTACTTTACTTAGGCGTGGCATGAATAATGTTATTTCCATCCACATTGGTCCATACAAAGATCTCCAGTTAAACTACCCCCCTCCCACCCAGTTTTAACTTCACTTGCCCCTACGGCCATGGCTTTCCCCCCCATTCCGACACACACTCGCATCTCTAAAAACATATGGTAGAGGTGTGTGTGATTCCAAACGAGGTCCTCGTTACCCCCCCACCCCCTTTTCGTTCGTGCAAGCTTTTGGAAGAACTACAGCGACATCTGCATGTATCATGGCTCAAAAGCGCCAGGCAGATACCCGCTGCGAGCGGGCTCTTTCTGCCAGGCTGCCGCCCCTTTGCCCCACAGATCTCATTACAGCTTTCATAAACGTGGCTAATTGCGCCGTTCTGTATCCTTTCAGCATTTGCATATGCTAAGAACCACCCAAGGGCATTTAGCAGGTGAGACTTGGGTAAGACGGCTATAGTAATTTTGCCGTTTGCAATTACATAAGCTAGTTTAGCGAAAAACAGAATCTAATCCAAATATGGATGTGTGTGTATGTATGTGTATATATATATATATATATATATATATATATATATATATATATATATATATATTAATAAACTTGTTTTGTATCCGGCACCTTCTGTGCCACATGTGAATAAATGTATATATTTTCAAAATTGTATATTTATTATTGAATATTTCTGGCTTTATTGTGGCCCTGTATTTTTCAAAATAAATGTATCAATTTATTTACTCTTTATAGTACATGAAAATATTTTTTTCTCTTTTAAATAAAGTGCCTTAAAAGGTTCATAAACAATGTTGAATCAAGCTCTCATTTTCGTGCACCGAACAATCTCTAATGGTTAATTAAGTGTGTAACCGTTTGTTTACATTCGTGTGTTCGTGTGTGTGAATGCGCATATGTGTAAAGAAGCTCTTTTATCTATTCTTTCCACAGGACAGTGCGCCAGACATAATGACAGCGAGCACATTTAACCATAAACAAAAGATCAATTTCGCCAAGTGATTTAATACAGGCAATCAGAGTCTCGGCAAGCATAATAATTATGCGCATAGTCTGTTTGATGGGTGGTTGGCAGAGGGGGCAGATGTCAGCAAGTGTTGGATTTGTTTCATACAAGGCAAAAGCTTGTGACAGAATGCCCCCAGCGATTCCCACGCTTTACTCCCAACCCTGAGTTGTCAGTCCCCCGCTTCCCATCTCGCTGGCACCTGGTGCCAACTTCCCACATTCCCACTTCTGTATCAAACATATTTAATGTTTCACAATAGCAACAAAATTTCCCAGGGCTCCTGAATAAACATGATATTTAAAAGTGTGCCTTTAAGACGTAATGTACAAGATAACATTACACATGAGTGTACAAATATACATTTCCTTTCTGTGTAAAAGTGGCATATTTTGGCCTTCGTTCGTGAAAAAATATTCCGGTGATTACGAACAGACGTATCCGCATTCACCCACAGCACATAAACAGTACTCTTGTTCCTTGGAAGACGCTCAATTAATCCGCATATGACAGGCTGAGCGAGCCCCTCCTTCTTTTTTTTTTTTTTAATTAACGTTGAATTAAAACGAATTGGCAGGATGCCGGAAAGCAGGCACACAGCTTTGAAGATTGCCATCGCATAATGAGTCGCTCTTTCCTTTTTTTAACACTTTGTGCTCCTCATTTCCCCACTCCCTGTTCTCCGCTGCCAGTTGCCAGTGTGCCTTAGCAATTTAATGATATGCAAATGAAATATGCATAAAACCATTCTGCTGTACGATGATTAAGCGCTGAGGACATTAGCAGGTGCCCTGCCATAGGCTCTCTTGTTGTCTCCTCTCCATTTCGCTTCGCCTGCAAACGCCACCTCTATAACAAAGCTCAACACTAATAACAGCAGAAAACTAACCATTTTAATAATGACGGTAATATCCAATCGGCAGAAATTTAATCCCGTGCAGCGTTTGTCTCGCCCATGTTTTGTAATATCCACATCCAGGGAAAGCAGAGGTCCTTGGAATTTGAAGGATTTGGTTGCAGTGAGCAGGGAGAGAGGAGAAACATGCTGGGTTTTCCTGGGGAGGACTTGGGAAAGACTAGCATAGCCAAGCATTGCAGTTGCTTTTCTCTGCTTGTTTGCATGTGGTATTATGTGTATGTTGGCTCACAAAGAAGGAAAATATTCTCCCTTTCTTTTCCTTCTGCCTCTCCCTCTCCCCCCCTCTCCCTCCTTGTTTCTGCCAGCCAGTTTTTTTTTCCTCCTTTTTTTTGTAATCCATTTGTATAATGAGGATGAGACGCAATTAACTTCCCCCGTGGAATTAAAATAAAAGACAGATCATCCAAACCTCATTAGCTCCAAACGATTATATCCATTCCGCGGCGACAATTAAAAAAAAAAAAAAAAAAACACAACAAGAATTATGAATTAAAGCACTAATCGCATATGCGACAAATACTTAATCGATTGCGTTGACGATGCCCCAAAAGATGCCACCATTGTCCAGCCTGTCCTTCCTGGTGGCAGCCTTGGTTCTGTCATCTTGGTGGTTATGCCAAGGCAGTGTAGGAAGCACAAAGATCTTATAATCCCTCCCTTTGGATGACTTCTTCAATTATTCATATTCCACTACCGTGCCCCTTTGTCCAACAAAATCGAGAGGCATGAGAACTGCAAGTAAAAGTTTGGAGTATCCACCTGTAATTAGCGCGCACTGATGAGCCTCCTTCCCCGCGCTAATTGCCGTTTTAATTTTCGCCGTGCATTTTAATCAGTTAAAACGAACTTAAGCAAATCATCCATTCTCGCCGGTTGCATCGCCGATCGTAGTTGGCTGTGTGCCCGATGCCCATCGAACCAAGGCGACGTTCCTCCTCCAAACCCTACAGGTACCAGCTCTCAGAAAGGGCTACTACTTCTGTGGTCGATTTTATATATCTAAAACATAAACAAAACGAACGGGAGGAGTTTGCCAGTTTCTTGATTGGGTGGCAAAGAGGGGGCATGCAAAAAAGTGGGGGTGCCAAAAACGTTCCCACAACACCCTGCCTCATTTGGCTGAGTTACAGGCAGGCTGGTCTGGAAGTTACCGCCTCCCCAAAGAGTCTGATGGTGTGATTCTGTGCCCCCTCCATCAGGTTCCTGCTTGGCTGTTGTGGGTGGCACCCCCCTTGTCTCTTGTCTCCCATACGGGTTGATGGCGTAAAGAATCTACAGTCTTAGCCATTCATCTCCCTGGTGATTGCTGTGAATGTAGATAAATCGCACACGCCTGCCTCCTCCTTCCCTCTCTGGCATAGCCTTGCTTGCTGCTGAAGTGGAGTTTCATACTTCTTGTATTTCCTCTTCTTATTTTGCTTTTTAAAAAGTCGATCATGAGCTACACCTGAAAAAGTCCACGTAGTGGAGAAAAAAAATATGACTTTTCTTTGTTGATGGAATTAAAACGATTAGCGCGTCGTTAAGAGAAAATGCATAAATTAAACCCCATCTGGTTAGTTGATTTATAATTTTATGCGCCGGCTCATTAGTATGCATCCTCATGTTTGCTGATTCTCTTTCTTGCCCCTTTTTTGTGTTTAGCTTTTGTAAACAGCTGCTGTTCTGCCGTTGGCACCGTCCCCCAGGTCCTCTTGTGTTGAAAGGCGATTGGAGGTTGGCAGCATCTGACGCCGCAATGCCCGTGGTAGACATTCTTCACTGCATTGGTTGGCAGGCGGTTGACAAGAGGTGGTGGTTCATATAGAGCAAAATGAAGTAGTAAACGGAGCGGAGCTGGCACAAAAAGACGATCACCTCCCTTTTTCGTATAACAGCTTGCTGCTTTAATTTAGTTTTGTCTTGTTTTTCTTGCGCCAATTTGTTTTCATTCAAAGCCGCCTCGTTGCCTTATTGAATCCGTCGCGCTAATTAGCTGCGCAAACTTTTCTGTTTAATTAGTCAACAAAAGCACCACCGCTGTCTTTGTTTGTTCTTGATTCCAGTTATTTTTGCCAACCGACCATGTCGGGCACGTACATGTTCACCTTTTCCACATGCCACTGCAACGATCCTGCCATCCTGTTCAACAACAACAACAAAAAACGCCTTGGCATCTCCAGAAAACGTATCGCCGTGGATAGGTAGATGCTGAAATGTGCCACATGTATCCACCTGGTGTCTGCGGCATGGTTGCCAGCAATGAAGTTGGCATGGCATCTGCTGCCTGGCTGGCAGACTGCCTGCTTGGCACAGTAAAATGCACTGCAGGAGAGAAGAAAGCGAGGAAGAGAGAGGGAGGCGCTTCCTCATGCCCCGCCTCCGATGCCATTCGGTGGACAGCGCCACTATTGCCATTTTCCCCATAAAAGTCTGGATACACTTTGTACCTTTACAGTCCCGTGGGGTAGTGTGGTTTAACGCGACTGCCATTGGCGTCCATTGCGATGGCATGCAAGGACTTTATGCCGCTTATGTTGTCTCTCCCGCTCCGATGCCAGGCAGGCATTATCGACTTCTTCCCATCTTTAAATTCCACACTGAACGTCACCGACATTCCGTAATCACGAGCAGCAGATGGTATTCCCCTCCTTTTCCTGTTCGCTTTGAGCTGAGGTTTAGCCTCGTACTCAAGAAACCCCACCAGCAATCCTACTTTTAATATTAGTTGTATACACGTCGCTTAAAAAAAAAAAAGACCATTCTCCTTCGCCAAAACGAACCAAATGGCGTGGGTCTTCATGTTTTTTTTTCTTGTGTCTAAACCCGCCTCCCCCCCCAAGAGCGAGCGCCAGTCCGCCTTGGCGCTACCACTGAGTGGATGGCACCGTGCCAGCTTTTCACTGCCACAATCCGCATTCGCAGCTTGTTTCTCGTGCTCGCCCATCCCCTATCCTCTTCTCGTCTTTTTGCACCCTCCCCTCCATCGCTTTCAGCTCTGCCAGCACATCCCCCTGCCGCCCCCCCCCCCAACTTTGTTCCATAAGCCTGACATTAATTAACATACGGGTTAATTGATTCTAAGAGCTGATGACTTGCTCATAACATCTGTCGTAGGCTGGCTACCCTGCTGCCCGCCCCACTGCGCCATTACCCTGGCATTGCCCGCTTGTCTACTTTGCCCTTCCCTCCATGGAGGTGCTCAAAGCCCTGCAGCCCAGCATCTGGAGTGAACAGTTTCCTTGCTCCTCTGTACGCTGGGAAGGAGGCTGCTTATTGGACTAAAGCTGATCACAGTTGACGTTTGCCATCTGATCTCTGCGCAGAATGTTGCATGGCATGTTGTTATAAATAATCTAAGTCCTCGTAACCACCTCCCACCTTTTTTCCCCCTCTCAGTCACCCTTCGATACTGTCTTTTCTTGATACACTAAAATATTATCTGTCTCCCTGGAAACTTTAGTTTTTTGGGTCTTAATTTTGAGATATTTTTCATAACGTTCTGATCAATAATAACATTTGACGAGTGTGCCATTTATTTTAATCACCGTTGTGAACTTTTTATCTGCACTTAATTATCTTCTGTCTTATGTGAGCGCCACTGGAAACGTTTCTGCAGTTTACCGCTGAATTAACGGTGTCGGTCATATTTAATTAAGCAATTATCAAAAGTGTAATTATCAAATATTATCGCACAACTTGCATCTCCGCTCTTTTTTTTTGTGTGTGTGTGTGTGTTGCTCTATTTAGAGCTGACGAGGCTAAAAACACGAAGCTGTTTTGAATTATTTAATCATGTGATTTCCCCCTCAACTCGGTCTCCTCTCTGCAATTAATTAGTCTACGGCAGTACTTGCATGCAAATGATATCACTGACTCATTTAGACGTATACATGCACGTTAGCGAATTGCCACATCTTATTTTTGAACACAGTATTATTTGTTATTCTTAACCACATCATTTAATCAGAAAATGTAACTCTGGAAGATCAAGTTTTGAATTGCCTCACACTGTCAGTGTTCCATGGCAAGCATTGCCTTGCATTTTTTTCTGGAAAGCAGCATGCTTGTGTTTTGGGGCACTGGCACACACGGCTCCGGCAAAGCTCGATGCGACATTCTTTCCATTTTCTCGTCTTTGCTTTTTTTTCATTATTAAATAAAAAGGAGCACAAGGCTTCGCAGGCAACAAGAGGAATCCATTATGCAAATTGCCTGTTATTTGCATAATGTCTTATGCCAGGAATATGCAAATGAGACATATAATTTATGAGTGCCTGCATCTGTCTCGGAGTGTTCCCATAAGTTACAAAGAGAAGATTTATTTTTATTTTTTATTTCTCTCTGTTCTTCTTCTCAAACTGGCAAAGATGACAAGCACCATACCCACAGAAAACAAGCACAAAGTGCGTTCTCACAGGCTGTGTACCATCAAAGTGTGAGAAAACTTGGCAGCTGGTGGCTAGGAGACAGGGGAGGGGACGTGCGGATAGCAGATACGGGGAAACTGGCACAATAAATCGCTTTTCAAAAGGGCGGGAGCAGAAGGCACTTTCCTAAAACAATTGAACGCGTTAGCACGACGAAAAGAAAGGGAAATGCAAATGTCAACAAGCCTCATTTAGGGGGAAGTTGGAAGTTCCCTGCTGTCCCCCCACACTACTGGGTGCCGTCCTGCCCACTTGGCTGGGCGTGTGCCCCTCTGAGGAGCTGCCAGCTTTGCCTCTTCCCCCACAGGAGTGTCTGCGGAGTCATTCGTGATGTTGGCTGCGTAGTGCAGCTTAGCTAGAGAGAGGGAGAGAGAGAGGGATGTAGAGAGAAGCTTCATGAGGAAATGTAAATGCATGAGTACGTAAGTATGTGAGAGCACGGGCTCTTCCAGCACCCGGGAATGCCAATGCACAGGGAACGGCCAGAGCGGGACCATCGCCGCCGTTGTCGTCGGACGTGCCCTGCTGTCTGCGATCTCGCTAATTCCACCCATTCTTACCTTTTGTGTTTGGCTTCTCGTAATCAATGGCCTGTTTTGCATACTTGATCCCTAATGTGACACATTGAGACAAAGCAGAGGGAGGGTGTGTGGTACAGGAAAAAACTTGTTTTTTTTGTGTTTTTTTTGTACAGTCGACTGGAGAAGTGATAATCGTTTTTCTGTGTTGTTCTTCGCAAGGCCTCTGTTCAAAGCGTGCATCCTTCGGATGTCTTTTCTCACTTGCCGTCAAGTCAGGATTCGTCAGAACAACTTCAGGATTTCGCCCGTATGTTGTTTTTGGAACTATTTCCTTTGGATTGGGATGAAGTTGGCGTGACGTTGTACTTGCTTACCCGGATTACTCTTTGCCCTAGGGATGCTGTCTGTCCCTTCTGTAATATTTCCACAGAATTATACAGCCAGTTGTATACTTAACTGCTTTCAGAGCCCATTGTACCCTACGTGACTGCTAAGACTGATGATCCAGAGGTCGTGTGGCAGTCTGGAAACCGCTCGGAGCAGTGTGTGGGCATCTGGAGGGGTATGAGAGGATACTCGGAGCCTGAGTGAACAGGGCTGGAGCTGTTGTCCTTTGGTTTCAGAGCGATCCGCTTGCTGTGGCGCTGTGTCTCGTCAGGTCTCCTGCTCTAAGATTCTGAGAGCCGTTGTTAATTAAAGTGCAGAGATCATTATCCGCATTTGTTTCGTTCGCCTGGAAATTTTTGCTTGTTCGTTTGGGTCGTGAATATTAGCGTGATGTAATTGGGAGCTCTCTGTAATTTTTTTTAATAGCGATTCCTTTTCTTTTTTTCTTTACATTGCCGTTAAGCCTTCATCTTAATTATGCAGAGCAGACGTTTCATTATTCGCTTGCATACTGATGAGATTTGTGGAGATTTTTTTTTTTTTTCCACAGATGTTTCTTGAATTAATGGGTTAAGAGATGTGTATTTGTTTTTTTTTAGTTTTTTCTTGTATTTTATTTGCATTTTTCTTTTTGTACATTTTTTTTCTTTAAAGACCAGTTGTTAAAAAAAGTGAATGGAATTTTAATGAATGCAAGACATTTCTGAACTATAAAGTGGGATTCATACAGAACGAAAGTAGCATGACTATTACTTGCTCAATTATCAGGCTTTCTCATTTTGTTGTCATATGATGCTTCTGGAAGCATATGTACCTTCATTTACTATTCCTTCATGTGTTAAACCAAAGAAAGACAAGTTTTAATGTAGTTTGGCTAAGAAAGGAGATTAAAGCTTTTAAATACCTCACATGCCATTTGTTCTTTTTCCTTAAAAATATTACTGTCATTTTATGAATTCAAAAAGAGAAAGACAATTCAACAAGTTAAAAACAAATTGTATGAATAAAAACACTTGCTCGTTTAGCTCTAACGTGAGTCAGCAGTTCAGGAGAGGACACTAAACTACCTTTTAGATGGCAACCAAGAGGAGAGACATTGGAGTAGGAATTTAGGTTATCAGAAATGAAAAGAATCATTGTTTGTCAATGATAAAAATGATTTGTTCACTGTACTGAAATACTATACTGCAACATCTTTAATGCTGGATTTTTAAAATTAGCTAGTTTCAACAATATGTTTTAAAAGTACATTTTTTTATTGTAATAAAATGGAGCATCGCATGTTAACTAAAAGTAGTACTAAAATTTTTATTAGAAATTAAATATTTTGCTAGTGTAAACATTCTCAATTTCTACATAAGATGGAAACATTCTTCTTGATGATTATGTTTCAGTTAACATTTTTTAAAGAAATAACATCCTTAAACCGGACTGCATGAGAACAATACACTCAGATACACAACAAAAGAAATGATACTACGTGCTGGTGAAAATTAGCGCTATAATTGGGAACGCTGTATAATTGTTCAGTAATTACAATTAGTTTTTTTTTTTTCCATTGCCGTTAAGCCGTCATCTTACTGTAATTATGCAAAGCAGACAGTTCATTATTTGCTTGCATATTGATGAAACCATTCATCTCATATGCTCTTCTAGCACAAAGAATAATCGCTTTTTGTATTCCCCAATTGTAAGTCGCTTTGGATAAAAGCGTCTGCCAAATGACTAAATGTAAATGTAAATAACATGCTTTATAAAATGACTGCTCTGTAATACATTTCATCAAATTCTTAATTTTTAGATTAGAGTTTCGTGGAAATAGGTACCCTCTAAATAAATAAAGTAAATAAAATAATAAATAAACATCCATGTATTTTTAATAAAAATGGTCTCTTATTAATTTGAAAATGGACTCCTTGAGAGCCGTTGTTAAGGCGTACTCACTCACACACTTTCAAATGTATTCTTCTTTCAACTCAGCAGTTGAGTTTGTAAAAAGCATCTCTAGTCTTTTCTTCAGTTTTGCTTATATACTTGACTGCGATGATCAGAGGACACTAATAATGATGATTGGTAAGATGAGAGGAGCCATGCCAGCACCGCTCTGTTTAATTGCGTGTTGTTCAGTTTATTATCAGTCATTTATTTTCATTTTATGTAATTCAGTTGACCACAGTCAGTTGGGCCTCACATTTAACAGTTTTGTATATTTATGAGGTATAAAATTTAAATAGCCTAATATAATATAGAGATGCCATTTTAAGAGCAGCTTGAGTTAGTTTTCAACAGTGAAAATGTGATTGTATGTATGAGTTGTATGTAGATGTATGAGCACTCAAAGTTCATTTCAGTCGTGCCCTGACACAGTGCTCACTGTATGTGTGCAACCCACATTTGAATCTGGCTGGTGTCAGTTTTATTTTCATTATAAAAAAATACTGAAGTGTATCAGTGCTTCAGCCTCACACTGTTTGGACCTAACAAACGTTTTTGTAGTTTGTGGAAATTAGTTGCTTTGTGAAAATTTCATATTGTAGCTGGTGTTTGGCAATGATGACACCACTACTCCAAAACTGATTATGCTTTTAAGATGAATAATGGATTATGATTTTATGATTTTAAACGCTTTATAACAAGGTTGTAAACATTTGCACAGTTAACATACTATTGATTAATTAATGGATTCATTCATCTTTTCACATGTGCTTATCTTGGTTAAAGTCATATATACATCCAGGTCTGAACTTTTATAACGTGTTCCATTCAGTTCGGTTGGGCACTTGAACTGTGCTCTTTTATACCACTCAACAGTGAATGAGACATGGTACTTAATTATGGCCCGATTCACATGTGCTTCTTTGCATTCACTGTGCACCTTGACCCCACGCTATATGTCACTTGGCTGGCATTTAATTCACAAGATGCTCTCTCATGAAATCTAGCTTCAGCTGTGTGAAGGTTTTAGCGTTCAGAGTAACAGCTCCACAGAGTACAAAGACACAAATAGGTCCAGGCTATGAATAATTGAGGTGGCCCTTGGAAAAGATGTTGATTGGCGCTCTATGCAAGGACCTAGACAGCTCTCGGTCATGGTAATCACATAAGTGACTCAAAACACTTCAAGTAAACAATCATCCATTCACGGGTAGATGAGAGGAGCAGCTTGCTTCATGTTTGATGGTGCGGTAACATTCAGTGTGCTCTTCAGGTGTAGGGATGTACACAACTACATATTTTCAAATCAAGTTTGTAGCTTTTGCACTAGTTGAGGTGTCTACCTGCATGTGTATAGCTGTAGAGGCAGTGCATTAAAGGGGATACATTTAAGGATGCAACTATGAGAAATAGCTTTACTGCACATTTTTAGCTGTTAGCATGCAAATTAAAGTGTTGCTACTAAATATAAACAAACTAACCAGTTGTTGGATGGCTAGTGTTGGACTAAGACCTTGTCTTGTCTATGGTAAAGCCTAATATTGATTGTATTTGATTTGTTTCAACCTAGGAGCATTGAAAATACATTTCAGCAAACCTTTAATAACATACCTATTTATACAATTCACTGTAGTTTCCAGTGGAAAAATTTACATTCCTTCTCACATAAGTTATGATTACAGGGCAGATTATCGATTAATAGAGACAGTTCTGTGGAGTTTCTTGCAGAATACTGCATCATTACCTCACAATGCTCTTATCATATTTTAACGTTTACATCACATAATTAGCTCCATATGTATGACTTTTCTAACATTGTAAACTTGCTTGGTAGCTCACCCAGTACACCATTGTGCTTGTGATGTGGAGCATTCCTGTATATATTCCGTGAAACATGAGTCACAATTAAAGAGGTCAAAAACTTGTAGATGCAAGCCACTCACCAGACATTTTATTTCTGAACTGCTGCAATAAGTACAACAATCAGTGTATTAAAACATTGCCAGATTCACATTCATCTGTTTTTAGTGGCACTGACTGAACATTTGACTTTGAAAGTGTTGCAAATTGTGCAACTGTGCCAAGCAATATCAGTTTGCAGAAAGGTCTCCACATGCATGTTTTTCCAATAAGCATGGGTCGATTTGTTTACATGGCTGAGGTTAGCCTACTTCATGTGTGTTATCGCTGACATTTATTTATCATCATTTAGCTAAACCTGAGCACTGATAGGCATCTGTCTGTCTTTCTCTCTCCACTAATAGTCGTCTGAGTTATGATGGAAGCCATCCAGGATGCCATACAGGAACAGCCTGAGAAGCCTAAAACTAAAGTAAGTTTCAAATATTGCATTTCCATGAAACCTGAATCAGCCCTTTCTGTTGTGTGACAATTGCTATGTTCCAACCTTACTGAGCTGCCTCATTGTGTACGGTCTTACATAGGCGGCTGAATCAACAGTGTCTGAAATTAGCATGTTGCTAAGCTATCAACTTGATGGCTAAATTTGAAATAGCATACTAGCTTAGTTGCTTGCTACTTATGGTAGAAGTATAAACATTTAAGAAATACACTCAAACATTAGGTGAAATATCCCCAGGCTCAAAACATGCCTTCACCTACAGTACGTGTTTGCAAAAAAAAAAAAAAATGCATTGTGCATTTATAAATCTATAAAATACATTGTGCTGTGCTTTACAATTTACTGCAGTTTTCAGCTGAAATTAACACTAGTAGTAGTAAAACATCAACAACTTCAGTTTCACACAAATTATGATTACGGGGCAGATTATTCATTAATAAAGACTGATATTTGTGCAGATTCTTGCACAATACTATGTAATGACCTCACAACACTTTTACCTAGTGCATGATTTGAAACCTATCAAATTTTGATGTTTACATCACATAACCAGCTCCATATGTATGGCTTTTCTGATGTAGTAAACTTGCTCAGTAGCTCACCTGGTGTAGTGTTGCTTTAACACCTGGCACATTTGTTATGTTGCCAGATTTATGTTTATCTGTTTTGGATAAAACTGAACACACTTTTACCACCACTCACTGGACATTTCACATTGAAAGTGTTGTGGAACATTAAAGAAGCAACGTAATATTATTTTGCTGAAATGTCACTACAAGCATGTTATTCCAATGATGGTCTTGGATGAAAACAGTTTGTCGCAATGAGTTCTGGGATTGCCTTGTCTGTAAGCGATACACTACTAAAATCTTATAAGGCAACATAATTTTTCTATCTTCTTTTCAATGTAGTTATAGGATTGTCAGTGCAGGTAAGTAGTTCATTAAGTATTGCAACAGATCCAACATTTGCATGACAACAGCCACTATTGTGTGTTGTTGCATATGCAGTGCATGACTTCGTCCCTGTTTCTTTACACTCCATCTGCTAAATGGAAAAACCCATGTGTTCCCATTTGTCTTTATTCAGGGTTTTGCACCTGCCTGAGCCTAAGGAGGACCTGAAACACATAGAAACCCCTGGAGGGTATCCGATGCTTGGTTAGGCAGTTATGTTAACTATAGCATACCATAAACGCCTACATAAGCAAAGGATTGAATAATTCACAGTGCTTGACAGATCTGTAATTAAGAGCATCTTGTAGGCCCCTCCATAATTCATTTCTGCTGCCCATATTTGGTAAACAGAGCTGGCACATGATGAGGCAATAGAATGAGGTGACACGATGCTCAGGCCTGACATGACCATGGTGCTTCATTTAGCCTGAAGGGAGGTAAGGTCCTCATGAATACTGTACATACATGTATACATGCAGTGGCAGTTGTGTGCTAATGTTAGCATGAGCAGCATCAGGCAATCTTGTTTTCGTAGGAATCCTATTGGTAAATGATTTCCTGATGCGGATTTCGCCATGGGTTCAAGTTCTCGGATTCGCAGCACTGACCAACAGAAAGCTGCTTGGTTTGGCTGTGTAAACTGTGCTTCATATAATGCTAAACTATTCACAATAGATAATGATCCTTTTTTATACATTTCTCTGAAATTTTTGCTAATGTGAACACAACATTAAAGAAATATACTTGATTATTTACAACTTCTGTTTTTAAATGTTGCTTTATGAAAGTGAACCAAACCAAGGATAAAATGCAAGATTGAACCAGTGCAGTTTTAGAACAAAGCAAGTTAACTTTACAGCTCAAACTCATTCATATCAAGTAAACAAATGTATATATATATATATATATATATATATATATATGCACACACACACAACAGACTTCTCTCTGGTGATGTATGCAGGACTTATCCAATCATTTAGTCCACTTAACCTGCCATTCATCTGCCTCTTTTTTTTTTTTTTTTTTTTTTTTCAATAATCCTTTACATTATGATACACATTACACTGCTGCTTCCATTTCATTGTGACTTTAAAAGCTGTTGTCTGACTAGAATCCATGTTTTAATCTGCCCCAGGTCATATCTTGATCCTATTCCCTTCGTCTCTCTTCTATTTACTGTCCTTTACTTTTGGTAAAGGCTAAAAATGAAACTGAAAAAGGCCTTGAGCCAAAATGTTTGTGTTTTGTAAAATAAATTCTAAAAAGAAGAATATCTTTGTGAGTGCTAAACATGGTTTCATATAAAAATAAAAATGACTAATCTATAGTGAATATACTTTAATACACTATAATCTTTACATTGCTGTTTTGCATTTTCTGCTTTCCATAATACATATTTTTAATTTTAGATTGACAAGTGTACATTTGATTATACATTAAGTGAACGTAACCTATAATTGTTTTTTTTTTCATAAAATGTTAAATGATTTTTGTGTTATAGCTTCATATGGGATGAGGATCACAGTCTAAAATGGTTATGCAATATGAAAAGTTGATGTTAATTTGAGTGAAAGTCTTCATTTCTTTGATTAATGCCCTCTGCTATATGGTTGGACTGCATGTCCGCAGACGATGGTGGGGCATTAGAGCTCTTATTGATTTAGCATATTTAAACAGCTCCAAAATAAGAGAAAGGCTTAAAAAGGGCACAACTAATTAGTCAGTTGTCAATAATTGACACTAAGATGTATGCAGTGTGACTAGAACTGGCTTTGATTGAAAGGCCCATTTATCTTTTACAGATCTGACTGTGGATGTGCTTTTTTTCTTTTCTTTTCTTAAGCGTTTAGTGTAGAGGGAAGTGAATTAGAAGTGAGCTCTGTCGAGTATGAATCATTAACCTAAAGCAGACCATGTCTGTTTCATCAGTCATTGAATACTCACTAATAGACTATCAAATTGTTGCCTCTGGGTTATGCTGTGATAACCTTGGCCTCAGTCCATACATACACACACATGAGATGCGCTCTGGCAGGGAGTCGGATGATGTCAGCTGTCAGGCTTGGGGACAGCGGTTCATTTCATTGTCTAGCCCCCTCTTTTGGAAGTCTGCCGAACGCAAAGTGATTCCCAGAGCTGTCTCATGACCTCTGATCAGTTATTGTGAAAGTCTTTTCTTGCACCATTTGTGTATAGATATACAAATACTGGTTTGCTGAGGACCTGTGCAATCATGCCTTCCACCTAGCAGATGAAACAGGGTGATGAAATATTTAATATTTACATCGAAATAGAGACCATATCTATGGATCAGAATGTCATGTAGACTTGGGTCATATTTGACTTGGGTCGGAGAGCAGCCACTTAAGTCAATGACTTGATAATATTAAGTTAAAGTTAATCTGCCAAATTATTACAAATTTATGATTTTTATGCTAATTATTTTTCATGGTAAAAAGTTACTTTATTTCTTGTTTTATGTACTTTATTCCTTCAGGTTGTTTGCACCAAATGACTTCAATTTGGCAGACAAGTTTTTCAAATATTAATAAATAAATTACTAGATTTCTAAGAGGTAATTATAAAGTATTAGGTCAAACTAAGTTTTTTTTTAATACTTTTTTTGTTTAACCTTTATTATGATATTAGGACAGCCCTGACATTTCATTAAAAATATTTCCATCCTTAAATAAAAAAAGCAAAAAAAAAAAGTTTATTTGTAGAAGAGGTAGAATGGGGAAAAAAATAAAATTTGATCCCCTGTTGATTTTGTACGTTTGCCCACTAACAAAGAAATGATCAGTCTATAATTTTAATGGTAGGTTTATTTTAGCAGTGAGAGACAGAATAACAACAACAAAAAACAAAACAAAACAGAAAACCGCATTTCAAAAATGTTATAAATTGATGTGAATTATGTATTTGACCCCTTCGCAAAACATGACTTAGTACTTGGTGACAAAAGCCTTGTTGGCAATCACAGAGGTCAGATGTTTCTTGTAGTTGGCCAACAGGTTTGCACACATCTCAGGAGGGATTTTGTCCCACTCCTCTTTGCAGATCCTCTCCAAGTCATTAAGGTTTTGAGGCTGACATTTGGCAACTCGAACCTTCAGCTCCCTCCACTGATTTTCTATGGGATTAAGGTCTAGAGACTGGCTAGGCCACTCCAGGACCTTAATGTGCTGCTTCTTGAGCCACTCCTTTGTTGCCTTGGTCGTGTGTTTTGGGTCATTGTCATGCTGGAATACCCATCCACGACCCATTTTCAGTGCCCTGGCCCTGACGGTACATGGCCCCGTCCATCATCCTTTTGATGTGGTGCAGTTGTCCTGTCCCCTTAGCAGAAAAACCCCCCCAAAGCATAATGTTTCCACCTCCATGTTTGACGGTGGGGATGGTGTTCTTGGGGTCATAGGCAGCATTCCTCCTGCTCCAAACACGGCGAGTTGAGTTGATGCCAAAGAGCTTGAATTTGGTCTCATCTGACCACAACACTTTCAACCAGTTCTCCTCTGAATCATTGCGATGTTCATTGGCAAACTTCAGACGGGCCTGTACATGTGCTTTCTTGGACCTTGCGGGCGCTGCAGGATTTCAGTCCTTCACGGCGTAGTGTGTTACCAATTGTTTTCTTGGTGACTATGGTCCCAGCTGCCTTGAGATCATTGACAAGATCCTCTTGTGTAGTTCTGGGCTGATTCCTCACCGTTCTCATGATCATTGAAACTCCACGAGGTGAGATCTTGCATGGAGCCCCAGACCGAGAAAGAATGACAGTTATTTTGGGTTTCTTCCATTTGCGAATAATCGCATCAACTGTTGTCACCTTCTCACCAAGCTTCTTGGCGATGGTCTTGTAGCCCATTCCAGCCTTGTGTAGGTCTACAATCTTGTCCCTGACATCATTGGACAGCTCTTTGGTCTTGGCCATGGTGAAGAGTTGGAATCTGATTGATTGATTGCTTCTGTGGACAGGTGTCTTTCTGTGGACACTCCCTTTAAGAGAGTGCTCCAAATCTCAGCTCCTTACCTGTATAAAAGACACCTGGGAACCATAAATCATGCTGATTGATAGGGGATCAAATACTTATTTGACTCATTAAAATGCAAAATTACAAAAAAATGTTTTTCTGTTATTCTGTCTCTCACTGTTAAAATGAACCTACCATTAAAATTATAGCCTGATCATTTCTTTGTCAGTGGGCAAACATACAAAATCAGCAGGGGATCAAATAATTTTTTCCCCCACTGTATGCTCCATTTATTGCATTTTGAAATAAATTAATCGATACATGATTGATCATCAGAGCACCCTATCAATCACCCACATTTTCTTCATAGAATGTAAAAATCTATTTGTAGTATAGTGTAATGACAATATTGTGAGTTTTTGCAGTACTAGCATATTGAACTCATCAGTGTGACAATGTTTGTCCTTGTGCCATGTCACACTTAGGGGGCCATACATGGGGTCATCATTGACCTCTACCTCTCCCTCTCTATCTTTACCTCTAAATCTCATTTTCAGCGCCACGGCATTGTGTGCAGCGTGCTCTCGTGGCTAAAGGTGCTCGTTAAAAGCTATAACTTATCTCACGTTTGAAGCTAATGGGAAGAACACTGGCCACAGTGAAAAATAAATTACATTTTTTCCCCCCTTCCCTTGTGCTGCCCTTCTAACCCATCGCGTAATATAGCAGTGGTGAGAGTATGCATTACAGATCCGAGACATTAGAATTTATCTGTACTGCACAACGCTGACTGATGCATTTGAAAATAATGTACTGCAGTCCCAACATTACAGGACCCTGTAACTAATGGACAGCTCTCGCCTGAGCTCGCCTCTGTATATCATTCAACTGCTGCACCTCATCAAGCCCAGAGTCCTTTACAGAGCAGCACAGAACATCCTTTTTTATTTTCTGTCTTGCTCTTATGGTACGTGTCCACTGGCGTGGAATAAATCTGCCCACTGTTGCTTTGGTTTTTGGTGTCTGTAAAACATTCAGCAGTGCAGTTGTTGTCGTATATGGGTATATACAAAAAGTTTTGTTAAACACTACTATTCTAAGAAATAACAACCCTGACATCTCTTGCTTTATGCCCCTTAAAGGGGTCATATGATGCTATTTTAAAGGTCATTATTTTGTGTATTTGGTGTAACAGAATAGGTTGACATGCTTTAATGTTAAAAAAACACATTATTTTTCAAATACTGTAGTTATTGTATTGTTGTAGTTCCTCTATGCCCCGCCTCTCTCAAATGTGTAGTTTTCTACAAAGCCCCTCCTTCCAAGTGCAGTCTGCTCTGATTGGCCAACTGACCCAGTGCATTGTGATTGGCCGAACACCACAAGCACGCGTCGGAAATGTAACACCCCTTACCATAATCGCGAGCTTCAGCTTTCACGTTAGTTTTATCAGTTCAAGCCCAAAAGGGGAACAGAGTCGCGTGACAGACACAGCAATGATGCTCGTATGTATTTGCAGTACACAAGCTGCGGTTAAGATGATTTCTGCTGTACACTCCGGTGTGATTTGACCCTGTTCCCCATACACACACACACACACACGATGCGTTACGTGCAAAACTCAGAATTTTAACAGTCAATAGCAAATACTCGAACTAATAACAAAACATACTTACAATTGCTGATTCAGAAGCGCCACCTTGTCATAGCAAAGTCGGAATTGACCTTTTTTTTTTTTTTTTTTTAAGTGCATAGTCAGCCTTGTACTCTACTTGGTTCACGAAACTGTCGTCCATAAAATGCGTTGCACAAATTCGAACATTTGGGTTGTGCTGTTGCGTTGTGAACAAATCTTAACCAATGATTCCTAATTGGATCTACTTTCGGAGGGCCAAATAAAGTGCTTTTGCTTTCGCATAGAAACACACAGTGTCTCTCTGACATGGCTTCATCAACACTACTGCGGTTACTCAAACCACGCCTTCTTTCCTTGTGTGAACGATTTGGGCGACATTATGCAAATATTTCCACATCGTGACATAGACATGTGGGAGCGTGCTTGTATGAGCCGTTTTAGGGGGGCGTGGACGAGTCTTAACTTTTATAAAGAATATCTCTTTGGGTTTGAGACTTTAGTCTTTGCAACTTTAGGGATCTCATCTAAGCTTGTAACACCCCAAAGATGAAGGAAAACTTGAAATCGTATCATATTAACCCTTTAAATGCCCCTTTTCTCCCATTAAAAAAAAAAAACTTAATTGTGGAAGAGGTATTTTTAAGTCATTTATATGCACTTTTGAAAAAAATGAATAGATCTGTCATTGACCCCTAGGGCACCCGAACAATCACCCACATTTTATTTATAGAATGTAAGCATCTAGTTGCAGTGTATTGACAATATTGTGCTGAGCACAATGTGATGCTGAAAAGATAAATCAGTATCACTTATAAACAGAATGTTTTAATTTAATGGCATTTCCAATAAAACTGTATATTTGTCAAGATTTGCAAAATATTGTAATATGTTTTTTTTGTATTTAAGATATATTAAATACTAGCTATGAAATTAACTTTAGAAAGAAGGATGTTGTTTAAAATGTCGTCTTGTATATTAGCATGATCAGGTAAAATATTTTTCTTTATGATTAAAGCCCCATTCACACCAAGAAGAGATAACTACAACAATAACTGTAACAATAACTATTGTGGCGGGAGGAGCCAACGACAGACACAGTGGGCGTGGCGTCAAGCCTCGGAGAGGTTTTTATTAAACAATATATTAAAATAAAGTGTCCAAAGGGGGAAAAGTGTCCAAAATAAACAGGGATCTGGTGTCCTCGTCGTGCTACGGGGCTGTGTAGGAGGGCAGTGTTCAGGAGGGAAGGGTCCAGGGAAGGGGCGGAGTCCGGTGGCCGCACGCGCTCCCCTCTCGGGGCCGGGAGCGAGTGGCGGCGGCGTCTCTTGCGCGGCTTCGTCCATCTTCGGCAATCCCGGCGCTTCTGGGGGATTCGGCGGCCCGGCATCCTGGCCCGTCAGCCGCCTAACGGGTGCGGCAGTCCTCCTCGACGCTCCCTTCCTGGACCCACGAGGACACCAGCGTGCATGCACGGGGGAGAGACCGGTCTCCCGAGGAGAGGCGCGCTCGGCGTTTAAACGGCGGCGGTGATGAGGCTCTACTCACGTCAGGTGCGCCTCATCACACGCCGCTAGCCCTGGCTGTTTCAGCGCCCCTCCTCTCTCACACACCCACTCCCGTCGGGAGCCTGGTGAAGGGCGGCGAATACGGGACGGGGTGGTGATGATAGACAAGGGGGAGGCAGCCGACTCGTCACATTATATTGGCATCCACACCAAGGGACGATAACATTTTGTTTATTATAAGCATCTGCTACAGTTGTGTCATGTGCCGCATTAAATGCTGTACTCTTTAAAGTCGGGATTGGATGCTAATGTTTTGTATCATTCATCAGCTGAAAAATAAAAGATTATGAAAGTGATTCCAACAATAGTGTTCCTCTGTGTCGTTATTGTTGTAGAATTAGAGCTGTTATTAAAATCTTACAGTTATCGTCCTTGGTGTGAACAGGCCCTAAGTCAGGTTAGTGCTGAAGGAGACCATTCAAATGTTCAAAATAAATTACATGCATACAACCTCAGACCCACTATTATCATAAGAGTATGAAACTGATAAACTTCCAGATTATTAATAAATTCTGTCACAAGCTTGTTCTTTGTGACCCTCTGATTTTCTTGGTCTTGGTAATGATGTTGATGCATTCAGTGCTCTACCAAGGACATCTAGCATTTACCAGCAGTGTAAAACAGTATACTGTTCTGCTCCACAGTACCTTACCTTAACGTTTTTTTTCCACCTAACCTTTTTTTATTTAATAACATAAAATATGTATAATGTGAACTGATTTAATAATTACTGTCAAGGTTAAGCTTTTCAGGAAGAAGAAAAGCATTCAAAACTTGCAGACATGAAGTAAACATGACCAAATCAGTCACACATAAGCATTCAAAGCGTAATAAGTGACTGATGAGACTTCTTTGAAGCACAGCTATATCCCAACTCTTTTATCCTCCATCCTATTTCCACTGTCCATATTTCTTTAATAGTGTTTATCTGAAATAACCATGGCCAGCTGCCTGCTTAAGCCAAATCAGCCCAAAGAAGGAGAAGATGGAAAGGCCAAATGAATTCCATCCACACAGAGGTCAGAGAGACAGAAAGTGCATAGCAATGCAGTTTGGTCAGCAGGCAGGAGGAGATTGAATGCTAATAAGATCACAGAGAGATGGGGAGCTCGGGCCCCTGGGAAAGGTATAAAGGTGTTGTCTGCGCATTACAAAAAAGGACTAGCTGAAAAAATAATGATGCCTGCCTTAAGGTGTATTAATAATCACAGGCAGGCTTTTTTGTCCAGAGGATTGTTATGGCGTGGAACCAGCACAAACCAAATCAGAGCAGATAGAGGAGGAAAAGAAAAGAAAGAGAGCGAGAAATAATGCAAAAAACGGGAGTTGCTTTGATATGAGGCCTCTTCCTTCCAGTACTGTCTAGGTGTTTGGCTCAGCCCATGTGGACTCTCATTATCTGCACTCTCCTTTTACTCTTAATGGAATACTCAGATGGTTGGCTACAGCGGCTCACGTTTGGCATGCTTTTCCTCCCAGACAATGCCCTTCCTCTAACAAAGGTGCACAGGAACAATACTTTGTAAGAGTAGCTGAACAGGTCCTGCTCATCCCCTGTGATAAAAGACCTAAAAGCTCTGTCTTGTTGCCCTCAGCCTAATAGGAAATTCATAGAATAGCTAATGAAATGAGAGACCTGGATGAAGCATGCAGTATCGCCCATCAGGAAAGACCAGTGCTGAAGAGTTTAGCTCCAACTGGCCTCAACACACCTGCCTGGAAGTTTCTAACATGCCTGGTAGGATCTTAATTAACTGGTTTAGGTGTGTTTAATTAAAGTTGGAGCTAAACTGTGCAGGACTACGGCCCTCCAGGACCAAGTTTGGAGACCCCTGCCCTAGACTCTACAGGAGCCTGGCCTTGTAGGAGCAGCATTAGACACCCCTGCTCAAAACATATCCATTAATTACCCCAAATGATAGATAAAAAAGAATGTTACAAGTCTCAAGCCATAGCCCAACTCTAACCTCAATCCTACATCTAAAACAAAAATCTAATTTCAGGGCTACCTAAGTTTAGTTCCATTCCTAATCAAAGACACTTCACCCAGCTAATCAAGTACTTCAGGATTACTTGAAAATAACAGGCAGGTGTGTTTGAGCAGCGTTGGAACTGTGGCCTGCATGAAGGTAGCTCTCCAGGAACAGGGTTGGCTATCCCTGGTTTAAGAATGTTTTTCCAAGACCAACAAGGACTGATCCTACATGTTCACTAAGTCATACCTACTGAGGTCTTAAATGAAAGAGGGCTCAGTGGTCGAGTAAAGCCATATGGGTGCAGAAATTATTCAGCTTGTCTTTATCCAATACCGTGGGGCAGGTATCCGCTGTCCTCTTAAATGAGCTTGCTTCAGATGAATGGCATGGTGAATCAGACTCGAGTGCTTTAGTAATTGGCCTATGTAGAAAACTTTGCTGGGAATGGTTTTAAACCAGGAAAGCACTGAAATGCATTTCTGGGTGGTTATCGGTTAGCGATGCAGCATTAAAAGGTCGACCTTGCCTGATGCAAAATGGAGCCGGTGAGTGACTGTCCCAATTTTAGCAAATCTCTGCTGCCTGATTGTCTCCTGAAGTGGCCTTGTGCTGCTCACATTAATTAACGGTCCACTAGAGGATTTATTTGATTATTGCCTTTATTTCTTTTTCTGCATGTTTTTTTTTACTCTGTCTGGCTATCATTTATAATTTCCCAAACTGCATCCATTGCATCAGCTTGATTTAGACGGATCTGATGGAGTCAGAGTGCTTTTTTCATGGTAAATAGCTCGTGTTTCAATGTCAAGGCATTAACGGTAAAATTGTGACTGGTATATTTTCATTTGCTGACTATAACAACCCCAGAACGTAGTCATTGTGTCCTCCCCCACAACCACCCCCACCCCATATTCCCCTCTCTCTATAGCTTTGATGTGTGCTATCAGTAAGACACATCGCTAACACCCCTCTGCACCCCAAACCACTCAATGTCAGCACCTTTTGATGTAGCCTATGTGCACATCCAAATAGAATTTTTAAAAAGCTGCCATTATCATTTTGATTTCTGCCTGAATGAAAAGAGTGACCTCTGGCATTTGTGCGGAGAGTGAGGTGGAGGAGGCAGTGCAGGCAGATATGGCTCATTGACATTAAACCCAATGTTGTGTGCCGTTTCTGAGATTGTAGCATACTGTCACAGGAGTGAAAAGAAATGACAGACTCTCAGATAAGGCCTCTTTCGTTCTGTGTTTACTCAGTGGGTCTAAGCTGACATGTGAGCCGTTTCTGTCTATGATTTAAAACTTGAGAAAATTGTAGCGCTCCAAACAGGAAAAATTAAGTCCTTTTACTGCAGGTGCGTAGAGTCAGTAGGATACTTGAAATTAAAGAGGGTGGCTAACCACACTCTGATCCACTCGAGACTGAAAAAGTCTACAAAAACATCATTTTTTTTATTTTATAAACTGCATCGAGCAAAAAGTGCAAAGTGCCTGTGAATTAAAAACAAATGAACACGAGCAAGTAAGCAGACGTTTCGGCACATTGCTATCTTCAGTGATCACTTAACAAACATTCACCCTTTTTAACTAGGTCAGCAATTAAAGATTCAATTATCTCAGGTAAACCTCAATTATCACAAGTAGAATTCCAAGAAAGTCTGATCATTCACATATATAGCAGAATATTACAAGTATAGGCTACAACTACAAAAAAATGATTAAACATTACAAATACAACCGATATAGCAGAAGAGAGAGAAAATAAAGTAGTAATGATGATGATAATTTTTTACAAAAAAACAAGAGAGTTCTAGTTCTTCATTTATACCCTCAGGAAATAAAGATTTAAGTTCAAAGATCCAGAAAGCCTCCCTTTGCAACAACTTCTTATCTCTATCTCCACCTCTTCTGTGAGGTAGAATCCTCTCGATGCCCAGGAAGAGTGGTTGGCAGACTTAAAGTGACGAGAAATTGAAGATGTATCATCCTGTCTCCTAATGGCACTTGTGTGTTCAATCACTCTTGTGCGTAATGCACGTGTAGTTTTACCAACATATAGTTGTGAACGTGGACAGATGATAATGTAAATAACATATGTACTCTTACAAGTGATTAATTGTCTAATCTTATAGGTTTTTAATGTAAGAGGATGTGTAAATGAAGTCACTTTCAGACCCTTTGTAAATGACAAAGCAATCATTGATGTATCTCTTAAACAAAATAATGTTGTCAAGGAAAGGATTATTGTTTAAAACGTATCTGTCCTCCAAAAAACCCAAGTATAAATTAGCATAATCAGTAGCCATAGTGGCCCCCATGGCGGTGGCCTCAACCTTTAAATAATATTGATTTTCAAATAGGAAATAGTTTTTAGTGAGTACCATTTCAGCCCTTTCAATGATAAATTTGGTCGGGAGACCATCGTCATCATGGCACAAATCAAGCAAATGTTCTAAAGCCAATAAACCTTCATGATGTGGAATGTTAGTGTACAGTGAGGTCACGTCCATAGTTGAGTTGCCAATATAACATCCTGATGAACATTTTGTAGAGTTGCTAAACATTGCGGAAAATCAGCTGTCTCTCAAATAACTTGGAAGGGAAGTGACTAAAGGTCTATGGGAAAGTGACTAAAGACTCTGTCTATGATTTAGCCATGGAAGAGAAAAATAATTTTATTTAGATGAGTTCATTTATAAATTGTAGAACAAATCAACAAATCAGAGGGTTTGGTTAGGGTTCAGCATAGGGCTGGGATTGAGATTGGGTTTGAGTTTCAGGTTCAACAAAATATTTCGATCCTGAAAAGTTCTGTCACGTCCCTGTTGAAAAAACAAGCATATGCTGGTTAGGTATGTTATGAAGCATGGCAGCTGGTTTGATCTGGTTTAAACTGGCTATAATCTGGTTATGAGCTGTTTTTAGCTGGTCATGTGCTGATGATCCTAAGCAACTAGCTCCTGCTCAGGACCAGCTTAAACCAGCTCAAACCATCCGCCATGCTTCAAAACATACCTAACCAGTGTATGCTGCGTTTTTTTTTTTTAAACAGGGACCCCAGAACATACGTGTACAATAGCTGAACTAACATGAAAAATACCTACTTTGGCCTTAGGACTTAGCTAGAGAGATAACTCTACCAATGTGTTTTATTGGTGATTTGACATGTTGAAATATAAGCTTAGTAAACAGTTTTGGAGATATAGGTATTTCCACATTCAGAAAATGGCTGACATTATCAAGATGGCCGCCAAATATAACCCTACTTCCAGAAAGGACTTTTTGTACATGTAAGTAGTTTCTGTTTACATATTAACAAAAGTTTCTTGACTTGAATTACGGCATATTACTGAATCACTCTATTAATATCATATTTTACTCTCTTAAAAAAAAATGAAATAAAAAAGTAAAGGTAAAATGAGTTTAACATATCATTTATCATAATCTCATTCATTTCATGTTATAAAGGACTACATGAATAAAAGGCTGAAGTATCATGTTGCGAACTCGTTCTGCTGAAAGCTATTTGGCCAGACACAAAACTCTCTGTACCTTGTTGGAGGTGAGATACATAGGACATAATGTAATTCTGTACAAAAAAGATATTTGTAACAGCAGATTAAAAAGAAATCCCATGGCCCTAGCCGGACAAAGTACTTCTCTTCTTTTCTTTTTTCTCTCTCCCTTCATTTTTTTCTTTCAGCTCTGCAGACAAAGTTGCAATTAGCATGCTAATGCCGACATCTGAACCTGAAAAGCTATAAAGTCAGTAGGAGGCTTTTCTGGGTGTCTGGAGATAACAAAGGACCTTTTACAAAAATTACCAGATGAAACACTGCCATTTATTCTGAAAGGCCTGATTTCTTCAAGATATGGATGTTTGGCTCTTTTTAATCCCCTTTCCTAAATATGCTATTGAGGTTGCGTATGTGTGTTTATGGCTTGTTGTGGTTAATTAAGTTGAATACACTTTACCATTCTCCTTTGGGTAGAGTTCAGTGGATCATCCAGGGTTTTTTGATGCATTTTAGAGTCTGAAGTGGTTCATTTAGGAGTCCTACCTGGTTGTCTTTTCAAAGAGTTGAAGGATCAAAGCATCTCCTAATGCAGAGCTGCTGGGCACCAGCTAAGACCTGTGGTTCAAAGATGGCTGGTCTTAGCGTCAGGTCAGAAATAATAAAGAGCGCATAATAGCCCTATTAATGGGACCTTGGAGTCCAGACCCAAGTACTCACAAGAAACAAAGAAATGTGTGCAGTACTACAGATGAGAAAGGAAATAGGCGTTGTCCTTGATTATGCAGGCAAAGGGAAACAAATGGTGTGAAAGGTGGCCTGTTAGTATAAGGGGGCTCCTGTGATCAAAGCAGCTGGGGCCCAGTCTTTGCTGAGCCCTCCTGCTCTTGCTGTTACGCGTAAGAGTTGGAAATACTGGAAATACAAGCAGGGCTTTCCACTTCAATGCCCTGCAGTAGACTTTCAGTGCTGGTAGATTAGATGAAGTGCATTGGAAGCCTTGCTGTCTATCTTACATTAGCCTAAACCACAGAGCATTGTCATACCTTATATATCTTCTGTGGTGCTTGCTGTTATTTAGTGCTCAAAAGTTCAGATCTCTTGCAGAGAAATTTTCTCAGGTTATCATTTGACTCTCATTTACCATGTTCTTTTTTTATTTTCTCAACAGCAATGAGACCAAAAGGAGAACAAATTGAGAATTTTTGTTACAACCCAAATTCCAGAAATGTTGGGACGATTTTAAAATTTTTATAAAATGAAAACTAAAAGACTTTCAAATCATATGAGCCAATATTTTATTCACTATAGAACAGGGGTGGGGAACGTTAATCCTGGAGGGCCACTCTCCTGCAGAGTTTAGCTCCAACCCTGGGGAAAAAAAAACCTAACTGCATCCTGAAGACCTTGATTAGCTGGTTCAGGTGTGTTTGATTAGGGTTGGAGCTAAACTCTGCAGGGACACCGGCCCTCCAGGATCAACGTTCCCCACCCCTGCTATAGAACATAGATAACAACAAATTTTTAAACAGAGAAATTTGACACTTTTATCCACTAAATGAGCTCATTTCAAATTTGATGTCTGCTACAGGTCTCAAAAAAAATGGCACAGGGCGTCAAAGGGCTGAAAAAGCAAGACATTTTGAAAAGATTCAGCTGGGAGAACTAGGGCTGTCGCGATAACCGCAATATCGCAATACCGCGCTATTGGCGAACACAACCGCAGATGAATGCAACAACCGCAGCAACCGCGATATTTCCGTCTTTGAGCCGTCTTTTTCTTAAGGTTACACCCTTCTTGTTTTACACTTCGTGCATGTGTACTGAATATTAGTAATGATAACAATGTGTACCATGCTGATTTGTACAGAGGCTCAGTAAATTTACACTTAACAAGCCTAAACAGACAGCGAATGAGAGAGAGATCGACTGATCGCGTGCGATTACCTGCGTCTGCCCTTCAGGCCGAGTCATGTATATTTGTGAAAACAGGTTGTCATGTCCAAGGAAAGCAAAATCTCTCTTAGCATCGATGCATTGCTGGTCAGCTGAGCCTTTAAAAGTGGCGCTAAAAGTTAAAATGATTGCCACAGCGTGTTTCATTCCATCTCTCTTTGAATGAATCAGCATTTTTGAACGTGTAGTTGAATGAACGGTTTAAAGACTCACTCAAAGACAGTCTCTTGATGCCACCTTGTGGCGAAACAATGAAACTGAACTGACTCACAGCCCGTCTAGAACACGCAAATATCAACAGAAAAAGTATCTTGTCAGTCAGATTCGAGAATTAGAACTAACTGTATATAGGCTAACAATAGACTAGCGATTTTATTATGTTTTTGTTTTGTTATGTAGACCGTTGTTTTGTCATTCTCTTCTATTTACTTCACTTTCTGTTTCAAAGCGATTTAGTTTCGGTTTCATTGGTTTCTGAATATGACCTCATTACATCGTAACACATACACACACAGATTTTATATATATATATATATATATATATATGTGTATATATATATATATATATATATATATATATATATATATATATATATATATATATATATATATATATATATGCGGTAATACCGCATACCGCGCTATTGAACCACTCAAAATTACCGCAAGGGAAATTCCTTCACCGCGACAGCCCTAGGGAGAACATCTAGCAACTAATTAAGTTAGTTGACATCAGGTCTGTAACATAAAAGGGATGTCTTCGAGAGGCAGAGTCTCTCAGAAGTAAAGATGGGCAGAGGCTCTCCAATCTGTGAAAGAGTGGGTAAAAAGATTGTGGAATACTTTTAAAACAACGTTCCTCAACGTCAAATTGCAAAAGCTTTGGAAATCTCATCATCTACAGTGCATAACATCATCAAAAGTTTCAGAGAAACTGGAGGAATCTCTGTGCGTAAGGGACAAGGCCAAAGACTTTTGTTGAATGCTCGTGGTCTTCAGGCTCTCAGACGACATTGCATCATTCTTTGGCATGATGATTGACATTACTAAATGGGCCCAGGAATACTTCCAGAAACCACTGTCAGTAAACACAATCTGCCGTGCCATCTACCAACTAAAGCTCTGTCATGCAAAAAGGAAGTCATATGTGAACATGGCGCTGTCGTGTCCTGTGGGCCAAGGCTCATTTAAAATGGACAGTTCCAAAGTGGAAAAGTGTTCTATGGTCAGACGAGTTCAAGTTTGACATTCTTGTTGGAAATCACGGACGCTGTGTCCTCCGGGCTAAAGAGGAGGGAGACCTTCCAGCGTGTCGTCAGCGTTCAGTTCAAAAGCCAGCATCTCAGATGGTATAGGGGTGCATAAGTGCATACGGTATGAGCAGCTTGCATGTTTTGGAAGGCGCTATGAATGCTGAAAGGTATATAAAGGTTTTAGAGCATGCTCCCCTCCAGATGACGTGTATTTCAGCAGGACAATGCAAAACCACACACTGCAGCTATTACAACAGCATGGCTTCGTAGTAGAAGAGTCCGGGTGCTGTATTGGCCTGCCTGCAGTCCAGATCTTTCATGTATAGAGAACATTTGGTACATCATTAAATTAAAAATACGCCAAAGACAACCACAAACTCTTCAGCAGCTGTAAACCTATATCAGGCAAGACTGGGACCAAATTCCAACACCAAAACTCCAGAAACTCATAACCTCGATGTTCAGACGTCTTCAAACTGTTTTTAAAAAAAGAAGAGATGCTACACTATGGTAAACATGTCCCCGTCCCAACTATTTTGAGACCTGTAGCAGGCATCACATTTGAAATGAGCTCATTTTGTGCAAATAATTGTGAAGTTTCTCAGTTTAAACATTTGTTATGTTATCTATGTTCTATTGTGAATAAAATATTGGCTCATGTGATTTGAAAGTCTTTTAGTTTTCATTTTATTCAAATTTAAAAACATCCCAACATTTCCGGAATTTGGGTTGTATAAACTGTGATCAAATTTGCAAAGATTTCTGCAATAATAAGTCAGAAGATTTCAGTATGATCTAGAACAGTCAAATTCTTCCAAACAAAGTGTAAATTTTCTGAGATTTGAATTGTATGTTTCTGTATTCTTATAGATTACCAACAATTGTCTCAGTTGTTCTAGTTTTTAATTTTATTAAGGAATTTAGTGTAACATCCGAGACTTCTGAGAATGTTGGTACTTCAGTGAAAGGTCAACAAACATATGCAATATCATATTGTTTAAAAGGATATTTTAGCCAAAAATGATGATTCTGTCATCATTTACTCACACTTATGTTGACTCACACCTGTATGGCTTACATTTGTTTATAGATATATATTAGAGAAAATATGTTATTGTGTTTTGTCCATACAGTGGTGTCACTATGTGAGTAAAAACAGCTGAAACAATCTTCAAAATATAATTTATTGTATCCCACAGAAAAAAGTAATATTCACTGTAAATATGAGTATGAAAATGTGTTATTTTGAAGTAGTAGCAATAGCATTGTGCTATAGGCTACAGTGAAATTCACCAACATGTATGGTATTCGTTTTCAATTCTCACTCATGTTTCAGTTCATCTGTAACCTTCGCTTCATAAGCCATGGTTCATATATTAGATCATTCAACAGTTTACATAACAGCCCTTCTGTTTAGTGCTCTCAAATGAGTTCTCTCGCTTAGCAACATTATATGTTCAGTCTGATGGAAGACAGTGCCTGGAGAAATTGATTTCCTTACCCTTCTGTATCACAATCTGATTTATCGGGGCACATTTCAGATGTTCATTAAAACATCTTTATGTGTGTTATCTAAGATTTTCCTCACTGATGTGCCCACTTACACTCTTTGTGATATGAAATAGACCTCTTCAGTGCATAGACTCATTTTGCTCCAAGTCCTGATAGGACGACTTTGACCTTTTGGATTTTTTCTTTTGTAACAGGATACTTATAGTTCACAGTATGATTGTTGCTTCCGAGGTGAATCCTATTGTGCCTTCTCACTTCTGCTGCACCTCTCACAGTATCTCATTTTGTGACCCAGAATTACAGAGGCCAATTTAGTAGTGGAAAATGGATTCATAGAATCCCTGGAGTTCACTTACAAGTACCACCATGGCACACTCTACCTGCCAAGCTATTCTATATGACTGATATGTGATGCATCACAGAATGGTGCCATATCTCTCATATTGATGCATTCACATTAAATGTGGAATCACAAGAATCAGAATCAGAAAGATTAAATGGGTTTTTATATCTGTCCTTCCTTTTGTCCATTTTTCTGTCATGTAGGCTACTACACCACCAGTCAAAAGTAATTAAGATTTCTGAATGTTTTTGAAAGAAATCTCTTATGCTCACCAAGGCTGCATTTATTTGATTAAAATACAGTACAACAATAATATATATATTTTTTCAAATTTAAATAACTGTGTTCTATTTGAATATGTTTTAAAATATAATTTATTCCTGTGATACAAAGCTGAATTTTCAGCATCATTACTCCAGTCTTCAGTGTAACATCATCCTTTAGAAATTAGTCAAATATGTTGATTTTGTGCTCAAGAAAAAAAAAAAAGTGTGCTTCTTAATACCCACCTTAATACTACCATTAGGGCCCAATAAACTGTATTAATATGAATATTTTACTTCTTTTTTTCTTTTTACTGGTTTTACTTGTATTTTCAATTTTTTACTTGGAGATGCAGGTTCACATCTGGTCTATGTGCCTGACATTCCCCCTCCATTTTCTTGTTTTTTACTGTCTTACATAGTAAATACATAAAAATAAGTAAAAAAATTAATAAAATAAAACACACAGTTGATGTTGTGGTGGGTAGTTTTATGACATCTGTCATGGTAAACACACAGAATCTGATTTAGATGGCATGACATTATCAGAGCTTTAGACATGTGTTTGGACATTTGTAGGTGATTTCTGCCCAACTTCTCATGTGCACATGCTTGTTATGTTGAACATGTCCCTGCAGCAGTCACTGCTAAAACCCAGACCTCTTTTGTGTGACCTTACTGTGTCCGAGTGTTTGTTTTGACATTCTTAATATTTAATACCCTCACAATAACCATGCAATTCAACACATAACAATCTTGGATAACAGTCTTCTGACATGGCAACGGTCGTGTTGTAGGTGGAGGAGCGAGAGGCTCTGATCCTGGAACTACAGGATGTCATCACTGAGTTTTATAAAATGTCAGTGAAAGCTATATGATATTAAAAACAAACATTTAATAAAGAATTGAATTTTATGTTACTTTACTTTTTTACTTTACTTTTAGTCATTTAGCAGACGCTTTTATCCAAAGCGACTTACAAATAAGAAAAAGTGCAACATTTAAATGAAAACAAAAAAATAAGCTAAAAACAATTCAAAATATTAAAACAACAAAATGTATGATTCTAATAATGCTTATAACACTAAGCCAAACACCAAAAAACAACTACATGTGTATGTAGAGCCACACACATATACATACATATAAAAATAAATTCAATATATATATTATTTAATTTCCATATAGTATGAAGTACTAAAATAACTAAAATTAAATTTAACTAAAAGTGAATAAACAAACTTATACAGACATCAACACTGAGCCAATCACACGTTTTAAAACAACAACAACAACTTACACATAGTAATAAATGGTTATAAAAACTGAAACAGAAGTGAAACAAGTTGTAGGAAAGAGGAAAAATAAAAAGCGATACTTACAGTAGCTATATCCATTGCCGGTGTCCCTGTCCGGTGGAGTCGCACGGTAGAGTCGATGGTTTTTACACTCTTCGGTATTCACACGAGGAGGGCTTTACACGACGGCTGCCGCAGTATAATAACCTTTTTTTATACCCATCTAACAAATCACTATTTGAATTCAGCTGGACCCACTTTCCAAACGTGATTTCAGCAAGTCTCAACACAGTAAACAAAATAAGCAAAATATAATATATTAACAAAATATATATATTTAACAAAATATATATTTTATATATATATATGTACAGTGGTGCCCAAAATTATTACAACACTTGGCATATTTAAGAGGTCTCAGTTGTTTTTGTGGAATTAGCCATTACAATACCCATAAAACGAACTATTGCCGGAACTACCTGCGACGGAAGGAATCTGCTGGAACATTGAAAATGATGGACTGGTCCCTCAAAGTACGGACCTGAACCTGAACCCCATCGAACAAATTTGGGGCGAGTTGGAAAATAAACTGGACAGATCTATTTAGGGGTGGGAGAAAAAAATCGATCCATCGATGCATCGCAATTCTCTCTACAATGATTCTGGATCGATTCTGAGCTTAGTTTTTATCCAGATGTGCGATGATGTGGAGTTTGCTCCAGAAACACCCGTATTCTGCTTGCTTCCAATTCCTCACACACATACAGCACTCGAACCTTCCGTAAAATAATCTTTCATAAAGTTCGGATAGGTTGAAGCGAATTACAACTACTTTCACGGGCTTCATTGCACAGGATGCGCTGCGAGAGACTGTTTGATGTTACACTTGAAGTGTGCGGTCTCGTCGGTATTTTCCTTACAAATGCTCTACGAAGTCATCATTTATGTGGTTTGGAATACAGTGGACTTATATATTTAAAATATGAACCTCACTAACAGAAGGCTGCGGCTGTGCGCGACTCCGTGATTTAATGTTTTTGCGTCTCAAAATGGTTTTATGATGCAAAATTAATGTAAACACAGCCAGTTATGTCTTAAGGGATTAGACGGACAGGACAAACCACATTACTTCTTATATTTCAAAAGAGATCCGTGCGTGAATGCAGATTAATAGAGCTCCCGCTGTCTATGATGTCATGGTAAAAAACAACCCTGCTGAAAAAAGCAATAGAACCCTACCCAAAACACAATAGAAAATGTAATGGATTTAATGGTTATGATGGGAATTGTATTGGTTTTAATGAAAACTATAATGGTGTCTACTGGTATGTGATGGATTCTATTGGTGGGATGTTAAATCATATTGGAAAAATGCCCAAAACACATTACAAAAAGGAATTTTGTAAAAAAAAAAGCTAATGGTTTATAATGGTATTTTAATGGAAACCATTAGAATTTCTGTGATGGTGTCTATTGGGCTTCTAAAAAATCACTCACAGTTCTTGAATGGAAAACATTCAGATAATCTTAAATACTGAAAGCACTCTTTGTTTGTTTTTTGTTATATGTTTCTATGCTCCTCTTTATTATTTGCTACTTAGTAGTATGTTTTGAAGTTATAGGCTTTTGGTTTAAAATTCTTAACATACAACTGTTTTAATTATTTTTTTATTTGTAATTATTTTAAAAGTACTTAATTATGTAAGGATATGTAAATGTAAGGATTTTAAAATTCTCAAGTCGGTAAACTAATTAATTAATAAGGGGGGAAAAAAGTAGATCAAGAATCGTTCTGGAATCGGATTGTGACTCCCGGAATCGGATCGAATCGTGAGGTGACTAAAGATTCCCACCCCTAGATCTATTGAACATTCAAATGAAAGCCTTTGGCTTGAGTTGCAGAAGGTATGGGATAACATTAGTGTTGAAGTTCTCAGGAAATATATTGACACTATGCCAGAGAGATGTGGTGCTGTAATTGCTGCAAAAGGTGGATATACCAAATATCAAAGCTAAAAGTGAATAAAAACAGTACGACTCACTTCATCTGATATATCGAGCACATCGCTTCATTGAGCACATCTTGTTGTGCTCAATGTTTCAAGAACATTATGAAATGAAATAATGTTTTAGAGGCCAAAAAAGGTCATTTTTTTCAAATCTGTCAGGTGTTTTAACAATTTTGGACACCACTGTATATGTGTGTATGTGTGTGTATATATATATATATATATATATATATATATATATATATATACATATATATATATATATATATATATATATATATATAATATGTGATCCCAAATACAAAAATTAGAATATGTATTTGAAATGGTCCGTTATCCTTGTATTTGCACTTTGTTTTTTTTAAATATCAATTTTTTTAGCCCTATAAATGTTCTTTATATAGTCCTCTCCCCCTCCATGTGAGTGGGAGAGCAACTAATTTAGTGTGCTGAGCATCTCATTGACTTTTTAGGAGGTTCAGTGTGAGACCAGTATCACTGCAGGAATGAAGCTGTAGAGCAAACCGTTCAATCAGCTCAATGTTCCCCTTCAGCCCAGATGACTGGATGAAGGATTGGCATGTCAGGGTTTGATTGAAGAAGTCTTTCACAGGCATAACAGTTGTTAAAACTACAGCAGGCTTTCTCTAGCACTCCCAGTGATGCAATGTCCAAATAAACCTGAGGAGATGAGAATATTGAAGGGTTATTATTATTTTACTACAGCAGCATATTTATATATAAGAACATTGACAGTGTTTGCATTTTTCTTGCATTCTGACTCAAGTTCTCAAGTTAAGCAATGTGGTTGTTGATTCACAATCTTTAAATTGCTCTTTGTTAGTCCCGTGCCCTTTAGAGGTACATACTAAACAAACTCTGTTTCTCATCTGTTAAGATGCAAGGTTCAGAGGAGACTAGAGCTCAGCTGAGACTAGAGCTGGCTGAGAAAGCAGAGAGCAGCAGCACCACGCTGAATGTCGTAAGTACCCTCAAAAGAAGCGTTTGTTTATGAGTGTGTGTTCACACCTCGCTTACTCTTAACCTCATGTCAGCATGGTTCTATAACAAATCAAAAAACGTGTTGAAAAAGGTGTTGGGGTTAAATGGATATCTTAATGGGTTTTAATATTTTAAAAACTAAATGCACTCAAGGTCATGTTTTAAACAATGTGAAGTAGAATACCAAAAACACTGCTAATGATGGATAAACTGTAGTAGACCGCTTTAAGTAGATTACTGCGTTAATATAAGTTAAATATATTATTAATAATAATTGCATTAAACATATTTGACACCAAGTAATGTGGTTTGTTAGCATGACTGTATGCTATTTAGAGAGTGTTGATGAAACCTGGTTTGTTCATTTAGAATTCGACAGATTTGACCAAGTTAATGGGACATAGGTGCATTACAACAGCTTCAGATGTAACCCTGGACCACAAAACCAGTCTTAAGTTTCAATTTTTTGAAATTGAGATTAATACATCACCAGAATGTATTAATATTGAATATCTGGAATCTGAGGGTGCAAAAAAATCTAAATATTGAGAAAATCACCTTTAAAGTTGTCGAAATGAAGATCTTAGCAATGCATATTACTAATCAAAGTTTTTATATATTTACAGTAAGAAATTTACAAATGGAATATGATCACTACTTAATATCCTAATGATTTTTGGCATAAAAGAAAAATCTATAATTTTGACCCATACAATGTATTTTTGGCTATTGCTACAAATACCCCAGCGACTATTCATTGCGATACAGAGACCGTAGTGGTTCATCCGTCTTGGTCTCAAGCGCACATATATGAAAACCCACATCTCCATTGAGTGATTGGAGGAGCAGCGAGAATCTGTGTGTGTGGAAGTTTCTGATGAGGCTAAAGCAGGAGCTGAATAGAGCCACTGTCCCTCCTCCGTTCCCCAACTGGAGGCTGCTGACATCTTCACGCATCTGGCTGAAAGCCCAGAGACACTGGGAGTCAGTTAACTCTAATGAATTGTAATATTGTGCAATTTTAATCAGGCACTAGTTTGGTATAATTATCGTATAATTTCTGGATAGGATTAGATGCAATTAAATCCATGACTGAGAAATGGGAAAGAGGTCAGCTGTGGAGCGAATAGACAGACAGTTTCGAAGTTCTTTTTGTTTTTGTCTAACATGAAAATTGTTCTAAGGAAATAAAGTGTTTTTTCTCAGTCGGTTATTGGATTTGGTATGGTTGGTTGCAGTGATTCAGGATGTAATTATGCATGTCGTTTCATGTTATTAGGTGACGTCTGGAGATTTTTTTCTTGGTGACCCTCAAGTAAAATCAAATATCAAGGGTCTTAAGGTGGTTTGAGACGGTGTAGGTGATTGATTTGGCTGTTTAAAAGCCTGAGAGTGTCTCGTTCTGTTCATCGTGGAATAGAGTGGTTTCAGGATTTGCTTGGCAGAGGTGAAATGTCACCCAGCATACGTTTGAGGAATGGTTCACGCAAGAGCTTTGAAAAGCTTGTCATCTGCAGTTCTTATAAAACCTAATTCGCCCATGTGCTTATTCAAACTTGCTGCATTTAGACAATGATGCCAAAATCTGGTTCTTATGAAACGTTTGAATATATAAAAATGAGCTACAGCAGAGGAGATTATTGGAAAATGAGTGAATGCAAATGTGCCAGATCAAGGAAAATCCAAAAACATATATGGCAAGTCTTAGAAATGTATTTATTTTGATTTCATGTGGCTTTGAAAATCATTTATACCATTTTACATTTGCATTTAGCAGACGCTTTTATCCAAAGCGACTTACAAATGAGACCAATAGAAGCAATCAGACCAGCAAAATAACAATATTATGTAAGTGTTGTGACAAGTCTCGGTTAGTCTAACGCAGTACACGTAGCAATTCTGTTTTAATATAATAAATAAAATGTATTGAATAAATAAAAAGAAAACAAGTAGATAAAGTAGAAAAATAATCGAGAATGCTAGTGTTAGAGGGTCAGTTTTTTAAATAAATAAAAAGAAAACAAGATAGAATAGAAACAGAATAGAGAACGCTAGTGTTAGGATCAAGTGTAGATGGAAGAAAAGTTATCTTTTAAAGAAAAGTTTCAATTTAATGACCCAAGATGTCAAGTGGTGTAACCATCAAGTAAAAAGTAATAACCTATTCAGTGTAAAAAGTCCTTTTTTAACAAAAAACATGAATATACTGTGTGTGTGTGTACATATAATAGTGAAGGATCATGTCAAAACAACCTAGGGTTCTCTTTTAAAGAATTGTTCTTTTCATTTTTTTTTTTTTCTAATTAAGATGTCAGGACAGTTGCATCATCCTGATATTTTTGTCTTCATGCCCCCTCAAAAATATTTATTATTTAGATTTTCCTAGTTTTTTGTTTAGGAACACGCTCACCATACAAAAGGTGTATTCGTGTCATTGTGTGAATGAATTGTGTTTTAAACATATTGTAGATGAAATGAAAAGATTTAGACAAAAAAATAAAATCACACTTGATTCAAATAACAGCTTAAATTTCAGTACTTTCATCACACAGGTCTATCGTATAGCTTAGGAAAACCTGGAATATAGCTCACGAGTTGAATAGTCTACTTCTATGGTGCTTTAATGCATTATAAATGCAGGTTTCTTAAAAATAATTTAAATTTTTGAGTGAATTATTCCTTTTATATTTTGAGAAATTGTGGCAATATGTAAAGGAAGCGGTTTTATTCCTGTGGCGCCGATGGGCAAGGTAAGTAGAAGGGGAAGGTTATCTGTGTCAAATCACTTGCTCTTACTGCCCACTCTTTGGGTATTTCCCAGCTGCCCCAGGGGCTGTCAGGATCCTTACCCTTGCCTTCTATCTCCCTACTTTGCTCTTCTCCTCTCTCCTCCCCATCATTCTTGCCCTCACTGTAGCGGAAACACATTGCAAAGGAGAGCCAAAGTCACACAACATTAGTTTGGTAGTAGCAGCAGCAACAGAAAGCCATTACTCTTCCCTGACAGTATCAAAGAGAACAGTGGAGCCAGGGAGCGGCTGGTCCCCCTCCCTCTCGCTTCCTCAGCTACATGCTGCTCGCAGGAAATTGCCTCATACTTCAGTGCGCAGGAGGTGACACGCTGGTGACAACCACGCATGTGTCACTTTCAGGGTCTGGGTGGGAGCAGCCCCTGAATTCTGAGACAAGTGCTGCCCAGGGAGTTGCATGAGGCCAGCGCCTTGGAGGGCTGCATCCGGCAGACCCGCGGCTGATGCGCCATCTTAGAATTGCAGCGGGGTTTGGAGCCCTGATGCTGCATTCAATACGAAGGTCAATGCAGTGACTAAGAGTCAAGATTGGAGTGAAGTGTTCCTGGACTTGTTGTGCGACACCACTCTTTCAAAGGTGATGCCTAACAGGTGGTCTTGCTCTGAGATGCGTGCAATGAGCTGCACACTCACCGGTGAAGAGCTGTTGTGCCTTTGACCCTGTCTTTTAAAGCACAGGGGCAAATTACATCCCGAGATAATAGAGCGCTGCAGTGATGACGTGTTTTTGTTGGCCTAGGCCAACACGGAAGTTAGCATCACCCTGGTTCCCTCGACAAAAACCCAATAGGATTTTGCCACTTGCTTTTGGATTATTGCAGAAAATAAGGTCTGTGACTGTGACAACAGAAATGTATGAGTCTTACATGTTTTGTTCAACATTATAATCTTCAGAAATGAACAACTTTTATGAATTCTGAAGTCTAAATACAACTGCCAGACGTATAAAGTTAAACGTAGTCTATAAATCAACTACACTACAGTCACATGACTTTAACGTCAACACCATTAAGATTCTGACAACTCTCTATTTAAAAACATTTTCCCTGAAAGTTTAATTTATAATTTAATTTATAGTTTAATTTAAGCATAATATAATTTAGAATAGTTTGCAGAGAGCTTTTATAAACATAATGAGGCTGGAAAAGTAACTAGTGAGTAATTTAGTTTATTAGTGATGTATTTAAGTCATAGAATAAGTGTGAAAATATCTTCAGACTGATAATATGAATCTGAATAAATTAAGATTTTCTGGCATTTAGCCAAAATATATTCAAAAGCCTATTGGCATCAGGACCAGACGCGCTAAAATGATAACTAGTTTCCAGGTTTTTACCAACAAAAATATGTCGACCCCACAGCACTCAGTTGTGTGGTAGACCCCTAAACATCCCTCAAAATGACGAAATATTCATGTCTATTTTGTCTCTTTATACTATAGAGGTCTATAAAAACTGGGGAAACCAGTGTCCCTTAAAAGGAAAGTTTGATCTATGTCCGTATTTGCAGTGCCTCTGGGCAGCAATTCATAAAAAAAACTCTGGCCAAGCTCACAAATCAGAAACAAAATTTCTCATAATCGTTCCATGTACGATTACAAAAAATTTATATTTCAGGTTGGGAAAGCCAATTCGCATGTATAGTCCTTAGCTCATGACTGGAGAACTGTTTCTATGGGAAGAGGAGCAGTGATGTAATGACTTTACTAATTAGTGTTTGGCTCTCTCATTTAAAAGGCGAGATTTATTCCACCATATTGTCCACTGCACATTTTTCCATTCATAGTAATATAAGTGAACAGTCTTGGTAATCTGTTAGCACTTCCATTCATCTCAAAGGAAGTTGTTTGGCTCACATAGGACCCCTCTGAAGTATACTATTAGAAAAATGCCATCTTTGCTCATGGGAACCACAGAACCTTTTGAGCCAATCATGTGAGCTGTTAATGCCATGTAACTAATCACTCTGGGGAAAATTAAGTCATGGCAATGCTAATTAGCTAATAACAACATAAAGTGCACAGTCACAAACCATTCACTACTGACCGTCATAAGCTGTTATGTGAAGAGTAGAAGACAGGGAAAATATAAGTTGTAGTTTAAAAGGAATTGTCCACTTTATTACAATTCTGTGATCATTTGCTCACCGTTCCAAACCTGTATGACTTTCATTGATCTGTGGAACACAAAAGAAGATATTTTGAAGAAAACTGGGAATTGTTTTCCATTGATTTCTAGTGTATGGACAACTGACACTCAGACATTCTCAAAATGTTTTCCACAGAAAAAAGAAAGTCATACAGTTTTGGAAGGTGAGTAAATGATGACAGAATGTTTATTTTTGAGTGAACTATCCCTTTAAGAACATAAATTGGGCACTGATAAAACATCTACTACATGCCAAATAAATATTTAGGTTTTTAGAACCAAAGTTATGTGTATTTGCATCATCTACCAGCAGGGGTTAATAAGGCCATGCTAACCATGCTGACCCTGTGCTTTTCATAGCTTTGGAAATTTGAATGTGTTAAAGGTTGATAGAGTTGCATCATATGCGGTTCTGCTTTTGTCAAAGCAGAGCAGTCTGTGTTTTGTTGTAACATAAAGACAATTTTTTTTCAAGCCTGCTCACAGTGTTGCTAAGACCCCCCTCCACACACACACACACACACACATATCCCTCAATTAAGCTACAGACTTCTGGAGGACCAGGATGTTTATTGCTATTCTACAGCAAGCCTTTGTCACAATTGTCTGCGTCGTCCGTTCTCTTCTCCTTGCACACCCCCCCGTCCTTTAATTTGGCGCAGGGTTGGGGGGATTGCGGCAGGGGCCGGTGCGGTGGCCGCGGCTGTGTGATTAGAGCGAGAGTGCTTCTCAGCAGGACTCTCTGTTTTATATTCATCAAAAGCGCTCGCTTTGATTTGCTCCTCCTTGACGTGTGGCGGTGCAGGCTGTCGCACTGCTGCTGAGGAAATCATGCGCTTACAATGCCCCAAACCCCTCCTCCTCCTCCACCAATTCCCTTTCTTAGCCAGCTCGCTCACATTCCCCTCCCACCCAAAAGACTACTCTGCCCAGCCCTCAGGCTGCCCTGCCATCTTATTAATTTCTCTATTATTACTAATATCACCTTTTTCCCTCAGATGGGCCGACTTTCTCCAAGGTCACTGTGAAAGATTTGCTGAGCTGAAACTTAAAATACTCCCCCGTTATACTCAATATATTGGCTTAAATTTAGATCTTTGGTGTTGTTCATTTCATAGTGAACGTGAACGCCTTTCTTTGTTTATGTGTCAGTCACATTTAAGGGGAATTCACAAAATATGTATTTGGCTTGCTTCTTATATGCATATTCAGGCATTAATTTTTATTATTAATATGAACCTTGTCTTTTTAAACACATTGATGTGTTTTCATATTTTTAATCATGTTCTTCAGCCATTCGACATGTGATTAGAAAGAGATTCAAAAGGTGAGAAATGGAAAAAGATTAAGAATTGTCACAAGCCGGAATCAATGTATGTATCAGACTCAGAGCTTGTATGCTATCCACTTCACCCTGGTTCCAACTGAATTTTGCAATTTATTCAAACCCCACAGTTTTGTGACATTTTGCTTTTCAGAGCAGTTTTTGGCATTTGCACTATTGCCAGGGGACTGTTTGAGAGTAGACAGGAACCACTTGGGAGAAAAGGGCAGAGTGGGACTGGAAGTCATATTCAAACGCATGTCAGAGCAAGTGCGTTACCAGCCAAGTCTCATTTTCTGAGCAGTCATTCTGTAATAGGGCTGTAAATAAATTAATTGACTGAGTTAATTACATAGTATGTTGATTAATTCATCAAATTAATTGCAATTAATTAAATTGCTGATGAAGAAATGAAAAGAATTCAGAGATATGACATTGAGGCGGATGAGTAAGTATGAATAGACATTAAGTAATTTAACAATATTACATAATCATAGTGAAAGGATCAAGCAGTATTTTTTTTTTTTTGTTAAATTAATGTTTACTTTAATCTTTGCATTGATTCTGATTTGCATTAATGTAATTGTTAATTATGTTCACTTAACTTTTTTTAAAATTACATTTACATTTAGGCATTTAGCAGATGGTGTTATCCAAAACAACTTACAAACAAGGACAACAGAAGCAATCAAAATCAACAAAAGAACTATAATAATGTAAGTGCTGTGACAAGTCTCGGGTTAACTTAATGCAGTACACATAGCAAGTTTATTATTATTATTATTTTTTATAATAAATAAAAGGAAAACAAGTATATAGAGTATACTAGTGTTCTATGGCTTATGTTTTAAATAAAAAGAAAGCAAGTATAGTAAAGTGTGCAAGTATTAAAGGATCAAGTGTTTTTTTATAAATAAAATAAAATGGGTAGATAGAATAGTAATAGAATAGAGAGTGCTAGTGTTAGAGGGTCAAAAAAAAAAAGAAAGAAAGAAAGAAACCCACTTAAGAATAATATCCAGTCAGTTTTTACAGAAAATCAAACTGTTCAGTCTGATGTAATGTTCTCTAATGCTTGTCTACGTTAGCAACAGTGACAAGGTGGTGGTGTTTAGTAAAGGGTCAATTGTTCTAATGTAAATTAATATTAATAATAATTATTATTATTATTATTATTGATTTTTTTTATTTTTATGTTTACTTTTTGCATTTCTGTATGGTTTGTGGAGAATTCTATATATATATATATATATATATATATATATATATATATATATATATATATATATATTAAATGGTTAAATTCAACCCAGTCTCATTGGAAAAACATGGCTGTATCTACATTTTTGCAAAACCACAAAAGTGTACCTATATATATATATATATATATATATATATATATATATATATATACACACATTAGGGTTGGGTACTGTTTACATTTTAACTGGTACAGTACCTGAAGTTCCGTCCCGGTGCCCAGCAGTACCTTTTTTGGTACTCTACTCTCTGTGTAATAACAAAAACATTTCAGTGAAAAAATAAGTCCAAAACTCTCACTTTCAACATTTTGAACAACAGGGCCCTAAAGTCTTTTTCTCTTTTTTTTCCCAGAAATTCTTGTGTGTTTTAATTTCTCTGATAATCAAATGAAGGCATTAAACATTTATTTGTTTTTAATCAAATGGAAATGAAACTCTTTTATTTTTTGGCAAGCATAGGTTTAATGTTAAAATTAATACATGGAAGAAAAAGTTTCTTTTTAAAAGGTTTTAATAATAATTGTATTATTTTTTTCTACAATTAAGTTGTTAATCTGGTTGTAGTATTTATTTTAATAATTTAATTGTTTTATTTATATTTGACAGAAAATGGAATATATAAAGACATTTGTCACGGAATGTGGTTGTAGCAAAAAAGGCACACGATGAAGGAATTAATGAAAAGGAGTCTTTAATATACATCATCACACAATTTCCATTAAACTAACATCAATATGAGACAAAGACTGAACAGAAACAGAAGGCTTATAAAGACAGACAAACTAATGAGCAAACAAGATGAATAATACAAGACAGTTGAAATGAATGAACGATGATTAACTAATGAAAACAGGAACTACAAAATAAGGCAAAACAGGAACTCAACAGGAACATACACGTAACAGTTCGCCCCGTAACAGTACCAACAGGGAGGGGGGGTGGCACCCTGGAGGCTGATGCTGGACAGGGACACAGAGGAGGCCTCCAGGGCGGATCAGGCAGACCCGGGAGCCATGGTGGATCAGGAGATTCGGGGAGCAATGGCAGATCAGGAGACTTGGGGAGCCATGGCGGATCATGGGACACGGGAGGCCAAGGTGGATCAGGAGACACAGGAGGCCATGGCCGATCAGGAGTTTGAGGCGGCCATGGCGGATTTGGCCCCCAAAATTTTCATGGGGTGAATTAGGAATTCAGGGGGGTGCTCTGGAGGAGTGGGCTCTGGAGGGCGCTCTGGAGGAGTGGAGCTGACTTCCACAGGAAACTCAGGGGACGAAGGAGGCTCAGGAGACGATGGGGAGCTGGACGGGGCCAGTGGAAGCAAAGAAGACGAAGGAGAGCATGCTGGAGCAGACTCTAGGGAGAGGACAGGAACCGAGAACTCCGGGGGTAGCGCAATATCGATGAGCTCTGAGGCTGGAGCCGGCGGGCTTGACAGCAGAGAGGCCAGAGGGCTTGAGTGAGCCACGAACGGCAGCGGGTTTGATGTCCCCGCGAACGGTGGGCCTGGGTGAGCCGCGAACGGCGGTCTGGAGAGAGCTGCAGCTGGCGGGCTGATCGGGGCTGACACTGGAGAATCCCTTCCTTCCAGCTGAGTCCGGTGGTGTCTGGGAGGTCCACAGGGTGATGGTAGTTGGCCCCGATCCAGAACAAAGAGTTGAGCATTGCGTCGTTGAGCCCCGTCCACACGGCTAGCCCGCTGAACTCTCGCGCAATCTTCTCCAGTGGGAGATCTCGGCGGGCCAGGACAGCGAAGCGTGCAGCGGTCTCCATAAGCTGTATAGGTCTCGTATTCTGTCACGGGATGTGGTTGTATCAAAAGGCACACGACTATATAATATACGAATATACATCAACACATAATTTCCATTAAACTAACATCAATACGAGACAAAGGCTGAACAGAAACAGAAGGCTTATAAAGACAGACAAACTAATGAGCAAACCCGATGAATAATACAAGACAGGTGAAATTAATGAACGATGATTAACTAATGAAAACAGGAACTACAAAATAAGGCAAAACAGGAACTCAACATGAACATATACGTAACATTATACTGTACAAAAATAATACAAGAATAATGTATTTCTGTTACATGTTAAACCGTACTTTTATTTTGACGGGATTCCGTGAAGTTTCTGTGTGTATACAGTATGATATGATGCTTGTTTCTCAAATAAAATGATACAATTCTCATGAAGTGACTCTCACAAGCAGGTCTGGAGATTAAGTTCATGTGTTCATGTCGTCATATAATGACGCAGAGGCCGAAAATCATTGCAAGCATCACACGTGCTTCAGTATTTGTGTAGTAAACAATAATGTTTCTCCACCATTCATTCATACAGAGGCAAATGGAACATGCAGGATTCGTATTTAAACCATCTTTTTGCATTTTAATATTCACAGACACTAGTCCATATCACGATTCGAATTAAGTGACAGAGACAGACTCTTGATATATTCATCCAAAAATTTACGAGTTCCGTGGCATTCCGTGCTATAAATTCAGTTTTTCATCTGGTACCTCAAAACACTTTTAGAATACTGCATGACTTATAAACTGATATATTTTGAAGTTTGCATTGCATAACCAGCTCCTTATATATGGCTTTTCTAATGTAGTAAACTTGCTTGGTAGCCCACCTGGTACAGCACTGTAGGCTAGCGAGCTAAAATACCAAGATTGCTTCAGCAATCAAGGTTAGGTTGGTTTAGGGTTTAGTGTAGGTGGTACATTATTTTCAAACACAATAGTGTTAACCTTTTAGCTCTACTCACCAGACATTTAATTTCCAAACTTACATACAATAACTGTCCAATAAAACATTGCCAAATTCACATTCATCTGTTTCGGATAAAACTAAACGTGCTTTTAGTACCATTTCAGTTTGTGAAGTGTTGCGATAGGTGCTAGAAGCAACGTAATATCACTTTGGCAGACATGTTGCCACAGGCACATGTTTCCAGTGAGCCTGGGTTGGTTAAATTGATAGCCCTATTCTTTTCACATAACAATTTGGAAACCATCATCTAATTTTTAGCATTATCTTCAAAAATAGGGCTTACCAGAATACTGAAAACACTGGCTCTCCCGTAGTCAAGCACTTTGAGGCTGTATGTCACAAGTAGCCACTAAGGATCAGTGGTCAAAGGTTAATGAAGCTGGACCTGTAGGTATTCCTCACTCGAGTGTTGTGTTGTGACATGTAATTTGTAGTGTTATTTTAGCTCTTACATTATTTTAGTTACTGATATCGGATGGAATAGGTTGGTTTTATCCCACACTTAATGAGCTTCCAGTCTCATCCCGCAAGCGTTTACATTGGAATCTCATTACCCAGAGCAGCTGCACAGTCAATACAGCAGAGTCTGTGAAGCCTCCAGCTAAACTCACACACACTCATTTCTCTCCCCATACAGCTCATTCACCGCACAGCTCGGGGGATTTCTTGTCTCATGCGTTCGTGTTTGAACTGCGCTGGTCTGAGTGCGGCCTGGAAATTAACTTTGTAAATTATTAAAGCTATTTCCAATTCCGCAAACATAGTCAAGGAAAACACGGTGGGCATAAGAATGCACGAGTGCTCACGTGTGTGTGTTTAAGATCCATGGGGAGGGATGGACCAACAGAGGCCGCTTGGTCCAGAAGTGGACGACTAACAAGGTCACACCAGCCTCAAGGTCAGGAGGGAACAAATGCTCTGTAATATTTCACTAGCGTCCCAGTGGACACTCAAACAAATGTACACATACACAACACACACTCCTTCAGTAAGTGAAAATCATCATGAAGTGTGCCATTTGCATTCAGGGAGAGCAGCAGCAGAATGAAAAGCAGGAACAGGCAGGGTTGTGTGCTCGGGCCGTTAATTTCATTTCTCCCCTTCAGCAGCCTGTGCCGCATCTAATTCAGCCTCCAGTGCCTCCCACATCATGTAATGTACTATATGCAGGTGAGGATATGAAGGCTTCTTTGTCAAATTCGTATAAATGGTTGAGTCCTCTACCGGCGACTCTGTGAACTAGATCTAGCGTGGCTAGGAATGGAAACTCGTCTACATTATTTTGGATTTTTATCCTTGAGATTGCAAAATCTGTTTTGGAAAAAACACCTGATTCTTTTATATGAGCTCTCCGCCAAAACGTAACATGGTATTACTACATACCATGACAATACTGTTGTATTTGGTACATATTGCACACTATTGTGAATACTATTGTATTTGGTACATGGTACATATTGCATCACCATGTTTTCACATGTTTTACATTTAAGGACTTTTAGCATGTTGTGATTATGTATGGTTAATATAAAAAAACTGTGAAAAATTGGATGATATTTTTGTATCATTCATGGTCTAATATCCTGTACCATACTTTTTGTATAGATCATATCCCTTGATTTTACTGTTTTGTATAAATTAAAATGAATAATTTCTTGTGAAAAGAAGTACACTTTAGCATACTTTCAAAAAGAGTACTTATTATGAACGTAATATACTCTAAAATTGAATGTAATGTTTTTGGACACTAGATGAATAAATGCATGTTTATTGAAATTGCATGAAAATGTGTTATATTTTATAAAATTATATTAAATATGATTAGGCTGAACTTTAGACTTTTTTGACCCACTTAGGTAGGACATAAGTACATCTTCATACGCAATTTCATTATTACTGCCTATTGTTCTGACAAGCATTTATGGCAAACTAAAATATACTCTAATGTTGTTTCTTTTATAACTTGTATGTCAAGTATTTAAATGTAATACTAAATAAGACACTACAGTTAACATGATTAATCTTTAGAATGCCAGTCAGCACAAAAAAAAAAAGCCGTCTGCATGTGAAAATATTACTTTTTTGCATTATATTTTGATAATTGATAAACAGGAACATATTAAATTGGCTGGCCAATGCTTAGAACATTGTTTAATGTGAATACAGGTTATTGTCTCTCTTTTCTCTTCATTCATAAACTCATTCCTCAGGTGTGTTCAGTGTATGTCTCTTATGCTTCACTCTCTCTGTTTGAATTGTGCTTCAGCATCTCTGACAGCCTCTTCAGGATCACTGCACACATTATACCAGGAATCACTGACGAGCCTTGTGCTGTTTGTTTCTTCTTATTTTGACACATGTAATGTTTTTATTTGTAGGCTGCGTGTATGATTTAGAAAAGGGTTTGTGAATCACACTAGCATCATTTGGTTTATCTGCATGAGCTCCTCAGTATCATCCTCTCATCAGTCTCTTACCCTGTGAAGTCAGAGAGTTTGATTGCGCTGTTGACGAAGTCAGCTCTTGGCAGCCGATCCTTTTGTTCTCTATCTGCTTAAAGTGCCGGAGGTGTTTCAAAAGCAATAAAGAGTCGAGCCATTTCAAAAGATGGAAGTTCTCTCATCAGACGAGGGAAAGTGCTTTAGTGCAAAACTAGACAACGTGATGGTTGTAGAAATTAAACTTCAGGGTTGGCATTGCAATCAGTATCAGCTTTGAGACTTCATCTCACACTGATCTGCAGATATCAGTCATCTAGTAAAGGGTTCATATCATACATATATATGAGTCTACTTATAGTGTTTGTAAAGGTCATCATTTAATTTTTTTTTCTCTTTTTTTTCACAACCATTTTCCACCTTCTCTCTGAACCTTAGAATTAAGGCCATTTTTAGCTGCTATAATTTAACATAAATTCGACATATAACAAAATGTAAAAATATTATATCTTTACTGCAATGCTACAAATCTCCAAATTTAAAGGGGATGTCTAATGCTATTTCATGCATTCTGGCTTATTTACACTGCTAAAGAGTTGGATTCTCATGCTATACATGACCAAAGTCTCAAAAAATTTGTTGGACATATGACGGATTTCTGTGCCAAAGACACTCCTTCAGGATTTGAATAAGTTTTGCAAAGGTTTTTTATTTCCCCGAGTATGGCCCTGTATTTCATCATAAAGGGTATGATTCCATATATGAGCACTTCTCCAGGAAGAGTGCGTGCACACATCAACCAGAGCGAGAGTACGGTTTGAATATATGTGGCTGTTTCTGATTTTTAGTTAGTCAATAAAGATTTTGTTCCTGTTTCGATGTGTTTTTGTAAGAAAAATATCCATATTTAAAATGTTATAAACACTTTTCTGTCACTTCCACTAACTGTCGTACGTGCAAGCCGTTCCAGGTGGATGATGTAGGACGTAGCGCATGCACCTGTGGGATATGCTAGTCTCGCGAGTTTGTTTACAGGAGCAAAGGAAGCAAAGTTTCCTTACTTTAGCAAAGCAAAACCAGTCTCCTCTCGGCTTATATTGAACTCCTCCAACATTTTTTATTTACAAATCCTCAGTTTGTACTTCTAATTTGTGACTGGCATTTTGTTTTGCTGTCTCTAATCACTGGCGCATGCGCTATGCATACATCCTACGTCATCTGCCGGAATGGCTTCCACCTACGACAGAAGTGAGAGAAAAGTGTTTACAACATTTTAAATATGGATATTTTCCTCACAAATATGAATCGATTCACTACATGAGATCTTTATTCACCCCCTGGAGCCATGTGAGGCACATTTTATTATGGATGGATGGGCTTTATTGGAAAATATTATAAAGCTTGGAAGAGCAAGGACAATTTTTAATATAACTCTGATTGGATTCATCTGAAAGAAGGAAGTCATAAACACCTAGGATGCCATGAGAAACTGTGTGTATTATGTCCGCTTTAAAGTTTGTGTTCTTTTAATTCAGCAAAGAGGTCATCTATGATTTCATCATGTGATATGAATTCATAGGTTGGTGTTCACAAAACTTTTACACAAAACACTGTTAAATGGAGGATGAATGGTAAATTTTCATCTCTTTAGGCTCATATTCTGTACTTTTTCATGACTGCAGGACCTTGTATCAAGTAAACTTCCTCCACTCTTTCCTAATGTAAGGATATGCAGAGCGACAGACACTTCAGCACAGTGTTTGCAATATTTGTTTTTGTCCACCATTGTGCGCCATTCAGAATTGTGAATGCCTTTTAAAAACTAATTTAAATCCTGAATTTGAATTGAATTGGAAAAAAGATATAAGAAAAAACAGAATGCAGAATTCCAATTCAAATGTGAATGTAAGGAAGCAAATTTAAAAATAATTGAAATTTTATCAGATGATGTGATAGACAGACAGACACAGAACGATAGAATGATAGATAGATAGAATGATATATTGAGGATGGATGGATGGATAGATAGAAAGAGAACAATGGAAAGAATGATAGGTAGAGAACGATGACAAAAAATGACAGATAGACCAGCAGACTGACAGTAGGTAGAAAGAAAATGATGATACGGTAGAAAGAGAGTGACAGACAGAACGACAGACAGAATTGCTTTTTTGAATTTCTGTCATTCCATTAAATTCCAGTTCAGCTTTCTGTTGGGTGTGTGTTCGGTTCAAATTCACACTCATGAATTGAAAGGGAGCCAATTCTTCAGTTTTGAATTTTGTCCAACCCTGATCTAGACCCAAGCTTAAGAAAAGAAGAATAAATCACAATATATCCCAGGACAGAAAAGTCACCCTGACTCCCAAACTGCAACACCTGGCTTTGAGTGAGCTAAGCTGAGGCTACTGCAGGCTCCCAGCAAGCGGATCAGATACGGCTGGATTTATGCTGTGGAAGTGCTGGCCATGACTGCTGCCAGCTCTCTTGGTCAGTTCAGGTCCTGTCTGGACTTTAGGGCTTCATTAGAGCAACTGTACAGCTCTAGTTTTTCCGGTCCCTTGTAGACTTATGTTTGTAATGTAAGAAAGGTAATCATTACATCTGTCAGCAAGTGATGTGGGTTATTACAGCATTGCATCTGATATTATTTCTCAGAACTGGTTCGTTTAGTGAGGTAAGTTAAATGAAGCTTAGATTGGAGTGTGTTTATTGGTTGTGTGTGTGTGTGTGTGTGTATAAGGGTGAGCGAATTGTGAATTGTGTGTGTTCTGGCTCAGGACGTGATGTGTTTTGATGAGGTCTCTGTGCCGCGTCCTGCTCTTCTCTTGTTGAGATGCTCGGCACCCTGCGTCCCCTTCACTTTCCCAATTTGACAGCTGATGGGATCTTATATGGAATATGGGAGAGTTTGAATTGTCCGCAATATACATAATGACCTCATTTCTCTTTTCCCTCCATTGCTCCTTACCGACGGCCTCCTCCTGCATGCTCTTTACTCTTCCATCTCATTTTCTCTCTCTGTTTTTACCTCTTCTACCTTTCATTTACCTCATGCTGGAATATGAAATATCACTCCCAAGCAATTGATTTCTGTGTTTTTAACAGAAAAATGAGGGTTTCATTCACTATTTGTGTGACAATGCTTACATAGTAATCATGACTCACCAGAAAGTTAAAACATACACTACCATTCAAAATGTAGCGGTCAGTATGATTTTATTTTATTATTTTTTATTTTTTATTTAAATATTATTCTTTTTTTTTGCAAGAAATTGATGTTTTAATTTGGCAAGGACACATTACTCTTGATTAAATGTGACTGTAAAGGAAAAATTTAATGTTTCAAGTTATTTCTGCTTCAAATAATCGTGGTTCTTTTGGCATTTCTATTCAGCGAAGAATCCTGTTTAAAATGCATCACAATTTTCGAAAAATAAAATTAAGCAGCACAACTGTTTTCGGTACTGATGATGATAAGAAATGTTTCTCGAGCAGCAGACCATCATATTAGAATGATTTCTGAAAGATAATGTGACACTGAAGACTGGAGTAATGCCGCTGAACATTCAGATTTGTCATCACAGATGAAAACTACATTTGTAAATTTAATTAATAGAAAACAGTCATTTAAATTGTAATATTTTACTGCATTTTTGATCAAGTAAATGTAGTCTTGGTGAGCATAAGATTTGAAAAAAACATTTGAAAAAGTCTTGGTGTCCCAAAACGTTTCATTTCTTGCATTTTAGAATAGATTTTGATTCAAAAGTTTGCTAAAGTATATTTCTTTTTCACAAGAACAGGCTTGACAAACTACATAAACTTCTTCAAACTGATTGTTTTCATGTCTTGTGGTAAATGATCGGAAAGTGTAATATTAAAGGCAATACATTATAGTCAATGCTCTAATGGTAGTAAAACAAAAGGTACACGCTTCAAATCATTTCTTTGTTGGTTTGTTTTTTGCTGTGGGACGACCCTGATACATGGCCATGTAGGCACCGGCCATACTTTCTGCTCAATAGCTCATCACATCCAGAGCCAGGGTGGAGAATATTCATACACATCTACGTCTATACATCATCTTCAGCAGTTCTCTTTAAATTTGTATTTACTCTGCTCTATTTTTTATGAGATTTGTCCACATACACTGACTATTTATGGCATTACCACAGTCTATTGTTCCCTTAATACAAACGTGTTCAGCATTTGCCTCTGTGTATTTGGATAAACTGCTTTTTTTTGCCCCCTCTCCCTCTGAGCAAAACAATCCTGTTTTATTATTCATCAAGCAGACACTGTTCCAAATCTCCCTGCAGCAAAATGGAGGTGCGGTCGTGGCAGAGGAGGAAGGCATGAGACAGATAGTCACATGGACATGGCCGCTCCTCCGATTCCCATGTGAGTTGATGCTGGGTGACAATGGAATTCATTTCCTAAGAGCTGCCATGTTTGTGTGTGTGTGTGTGTGTGTGTGTGTGTGCATCAGAGCGGGCTGTTGTAATGAGCTCTGGCAGCAGCCTGCTTTAGTATTAAAGGCGCACATACACTTTTTTCTGTCTTCTGCACCTTTAGTGGGCTTCAGTGATCTGTTTACAGCTAGCAAAGGAGAGACTGGAGCCTTGCCGACTTTAGCCATGCAGATTACAGCTTCCTTCCTCTCCATAGACTTCAGTCAGGATGGAGCACCGAGGTCTATAATACCTGGAGACATCCAATAGCATTCATTTCAGTGGAAGTCGCCTGGCTGGCCATTTTCAGATATTCTTTTTTATGTTGAGATTTTTTTGATACATGTTGTTCATAAATTTTCATACTTTTTGGGGGGAGCTGCACAGTTTGTGTCAAACATTTAATTATATATTTTTAAAGACTGTGATTCAAAATTCAGTAAAAAAGCTCCATGTGTGCTATTATTATTATTATATACAACAACTACCAAAAACTATATATATATATATATATAATATGCAATTATGCCAAATTATTCATTATAAATAAAATATTAAACAAAATAAGAAATATTACTATTGTAAAATTTCACTGTAAAATAAAGAAATCTTTAAGGGGAGACACTGCAGGCAAAAACTGTTTTTTCATGCACCTGTCAAATTTGAGATTTTGGGCTTTTTGGTTTTTCATAAAGTATTTTTTCAGACTAGTGGAAAGAAAACATCCAAAAGACACTGTTAAGTGTTTCTTCTATAGCACTTTATCTATTTGTGTCAATAGATTTCAATTACAATACATATTTTTAAAGGCCGTGTTCTGAAAATGAGTTTTCTGTCCTACATTGAGCCATATATCTCCACTTCAGTAGCACTTACACACACCAAACCGTACATCTTTATTCCTATCAATATCCTGAAGGTTTTTACAGAGGGATTTGTTCATATATAATTTGATTGATTATATACAAGATTTTATTCCCCCAAAAATTGTGATTTCTGTCTGTGCTAAGTATTTTCTGAATTATGGAGGGACAAAAGGAGATACCCAAAATTTCCTCTGTAAAAACTTTTGACTCTAATATGTCAATAAAATGAAATAAGAATTTTGAAACCAAATTCATCCAGTGTTTAGATTTTTGTTCTAGAAATGTATGCAAATTAGCGCATATTTCATTAAATAATGCCTCATTTGCATATTTAAACCTAACATTTTAGAAAGCTTGTAATACAAAAAATGTTTGCAATTATCAATGTAATCAATCAACTAAGTGTATGTAAGGTGATAACTATTAGTTATTTTTTTTACCCTATTCACCTTCAGTGTCTCGCCTTAAGAAAAATACATTTTATAAATATTACTTTTTACATTTTAATATTTCATAAGTAATATTTAGTAATTATATAATTAAAATTATTAAATTTTACAGTACAACGATTTCTTTATTTTCATATGTTGAACCATTAAACTTTTATCAACGTTCATCAGCTTTTACCATAAACTGAGCTGCTTTGAGACACTGAAGATGCTGGATAAATATCTAAAAATAAATATATTTAAATCAATTTATTTCATTAAATTGCACCCTTTCCGTATGGATATACAAATTGAGCTATAATCACAATTTAGTTTTTAATTTTGATTAATTGTGCAACCCTATTTTTAAATACTTTATAAAGTAAAAAAAAAAAAAAGAAACACGTAAATTTGCATAATATTTTTATATTTTTATTTTTCTTGACTTAAACTAAATCCAGTTTTAGTCAGATTAGTAAAATTGACAAAAATTAAATTAATGTAATACAATTAATAAATATAACATGACACATTTTAGCTAAATGTAAAGGACATTTTTGTCAGTGGCATTTGTGTTCACTGGGAATTTTGTGTCAGCTGAATGATTTAATACTAATGTAGTTGTTTAATTTGTGCAAAATTAAATATGGAGTCTAAGGCCCATAACTACTCAGTTCTGACTATCAGTCCCACACTTTAGGGTCACATCCCCAAGGACTCCCTCCATGCTAATAATCATTAAATGACCTTAAACGCAGTCCATTATACATAATGGTGTGCCAGCACCCATAAATGGGGCAGCCCAGGTTTTGGTTCACTTTGTCCAGTCCAGAAAAAGGCTGTAAAGTGGGCTCGCCGTGGGCAGGAGGTGTGACCGCGTGTCAGAGTGAAACAGTGAGGGCTGATGGAAGCTCCCTGAAAGTCATTGGTGGGATGGGGAGGTCAGTAGGAGCAAGGGGGTGTGAAAGTAATATAACGAAGCCGTGCTGTGCTGAGTTAGAGGGTCGCAGTTCGACATAAATCACCTTGGTGGCTAAATTGGATTTATTTGCCATTCAAAGGGCCACTTGATCTTTCACACAAATGATCCGCTTTTTGGATAGATGGAAGTTTGTGCCATCGTAGTGTGAAGGGAGTTTTCGACAGGCTGTTTTCTCTTCCTCCTGCCGGGGGTAATCAGTGTGTGAGAATGGTCTTGTGGTAGAGATTCCCCGCATCATTATGGGATAGTAGTGGCTGCCAGTTTATCCTAAGCCACCACAGCTGCTCAGCGCTGATTTCACGTGCATTCTGTGGGGAATTGCCATTGCACACAATCATCACATTGGATTAAAAGTTGTTGTGATTTTTAAGCACTCAACTCCTTTGCCAAAATCAATACAGTAAGTCAATAGCTAACCCTACTCTTGCCACTGTGCGGTTTTGCCTAGAGTAGCCGACTCGCTGTGCCTCGCTATAGCATAGTCATGAGTCAAATTAATCCAGGAGTGCTCAATCATAGCTCTTTAGTCTCACATCTGTCTTGTTCTATTCAAGTCTTTTAATTTTGATTGTCTACAGGCTGGCCTGCTGCACAAAAGCCTGAAACATGCAGGTGAACGCTAAGGCTTCTACATGCTAATGTTTTGTTCTGAATAGCCGCTTTTCCACTGTCGGGCCAAAAGCGGGCGTGCCAGGGCCAGTCGGGTTTCCTCTGTCACTTCCGGGGCTTGATCGTGCCTCGTCAGTGCTTCCTCGGGGCCGGGGTTTTTTGGCCTGACGAAAACCTTCGGCCGAAGCGGGCCAGCTGGGGCTAGAGGAGTGGTTATGAACAAAGGCGGAGTATCGAGATCGGGCTGGAGTTTCTCCGCGTCTGGAGAGCGTCAGCGCCGCGGATCATTTCATAAAGTTAACAGCTGTATAATACCAGCATTAAAGACTTTTAAAATCATTTTAACTCAAAACTTACTTTCAGACAGCAGTGAGTGTTTGAAATAACTTATGTTTGAGATCCGATGTGGATTATGATCACCATACAAGGCAGAAATATTTTATAAGCGATGAAAAAGACTATGCATACAAGCCACAGTTACCACAGTAAACATGGTAAATACGACTGCTTGAAAAAAAATCCGACGTCAGCTTCTCATTCTCTATCACAATCGTGTATTTATTTAGTAACATATTTTATCTGTCATAAATTTCGTCTCGAGACTTTAGCTCCGCGTATGTCATAAAAAAAATATAAAAATGGCTTTTGTTCGGGAGCTCCCTCTGCTACTCAGGTTGTATTTTTGATGGAAAAATATAGAAATTATTATTGTAAACATTGATGCTTTTGGATTTAAATTTTTAACAAAACACGCAAACAAACGGCCGCTTTTATCATGTTCGTTTTGTGATCGTGCTAGCTCCAGAGACTTATTTCTGATAACTTCTCTTTGTTGGTGAAATGATGGGGTTGCGTGACGTTGTTCCAGAGAGGCATGTGAAGGGCGGGTTTTTATCGAAACTTCTGGCCCAACGGTGGAAACGCATCGTGATTTTGCTGCAGGTGCTGCAGGTCCGAGGCTATCAGCCCCACTCGGCACGTCCTTAGCCCTGGCTCGCACTGGCCCGATAGTGGAAAAGCAGCTATTGAGCCTCTAATTGCTATAGTGGGCAAACTGTATTATATGGTTTCCTCTTTTTGCTAAAGTCAAGGCAGAAGAGCTGAAGAGAATCTTGCTGAGCAAGTTAAATGCGCCCATGAGGTTTGTTATTTTTAGAGTTATGCAAGAAACGCTATCAACCTGATCAGCAATGTGTTACTCAAGCATTAGTTTCTGCATTTGCGTACTTGTGTAGATGTATTTTCATACTTGTTTGGCCTAAGCTATCGCAGCTCACTAACTAAAACTTGGGTTACAATCTCTACAGTTCAAACAAATATGAGCATGGGAGACCAAAGACTCAAAAGAATGCAAAACCGTTTCATTTTCCAAAGTTTAGCGAACTCTAATTTGCAAATTCACATAACAAACAAATAAATAAATACTTAAAAATAACAAACAGAGAATTAAAAGGTCACAGATGGCCATTTAAAAAAATAATCAAATAAATATATTTTCAGCTCTCAAAACTCAACTTTTCAAAACTCAAATTGGCAAGTTTTCATCGTACGGAAGCCTATTTCCTGCTATCAATTAAAAAAAAAAGGTAATTATGTGGTAAAGTTAAAATTATGAGAAATAAAGTTGTAATTTTAATTTAAATGCAGTTTTACAATATGAGATGAATTCTCAGAGAAATGTTAAGTCTTTTGTGAGATATTAAGTCACAAATTTTGAACAAATAAAGTCACAGTTGTGCAATGAAATCCTAATTGACTGTTAGAAACTCACAATTACTAATAAAGTTCCAAATAAAGTCACTGATGTCAAGTTTGTGGAGAAAAAGTCAATGTTTCTCAGTCAACATATAGTCTGTGCTTTTGTTTTTGTTTATCTTCTTTTTTAAATTAGAGATTGTAATTTCTGCTTTAAAATGGTAAATTGTACTTTTTTATATTTATATTTTTAATGCTTTTTGAACATAATGCATACTATATTCTTCAAAGATACATTCTCTATATTTGTTTTCATTGTTTTCAGAATATAAAAAATATGATTTTTATAGAGCTGCAGAAGCTATTCGAGAAATAAACAGATATGTGACCCTGGAGCACAAAACCAGTCTTAAGTCGCTGGGGTATATTTGTAGCAATATCCAAAAAATACATTGTACGGGTCAAAATTATCCATTTTTCTTCTATACCAAAAATCATTAGGATATTAAGTAAAGATCATGTTCCATGAAGTAATTTTGTATATTTCTTACCATAAATATATTAAAACTTTCATTTTTGATTAGTAATATGCAGTGCTAAGAACTTCATTTGAAAAACTTTAAAGGTGATTTTCTCAATATCTTGATGTTTTTGCACCCTCTGATTCCAGATTTTCAAATAGTTGTATCTCAGCCAAATATTGTCCTATCATAACATGTATAAATCTCAATTTGGAAAAAATGACACTTAAGACTGGTTTTGTGGTCCAGGGTCACAAATAATGACCCCACTTGTCCTAAATGTGAGAATGCTTAATATTACATGCTTCAAACAAAAGCAGATTGTTTTATGCGACCTGCCCTATTATGGGCTTTGCCTGATGCATGTGCTGTTTACTGTGTTTTATTTTCCTTAGAATTATTTTTAAATTATAATTATTATTTTTTTATCCAAATAATCAAATAAATAATCAACAAATGAATCAATTATCAAAATAATTGATAGGGTTAGCCTTATTGTTTTTATCTGATTAATTGAAGAAACAACCGCCAGATTAATCGATTAGCCAAATAATCGTTAGCTGTAGCTCTAATATTTTGTTTACTGAGGCACTCACGTAGTTTGACCTCTTCAGCTTGTGAAGGCCAATTAAGAACTCTCTTCTCATGCAGGCATGAAAAAATTCTATCTTTTATAGACCATCATTAAATCCCACAGACTTCCGACTCTAGATCCATGCAGACTTCCTTCTGTTTGTAAAGCAGAGCCGGGCTACGTGTTAACGTTAATTGAGCAGCGCTAATAGCGAAGTGTCTAGGATGCAGAAACATTCTCAGCTGAAGCCAGTCCACCAATAGGCTCTTGAGAATTATTTTTAGCTCATTCGATCTACCCATAGACATAGGCAACATTTTTCACTGGTTTGTGTAGGTGGTGATAAAATGAATGTTTGGCCCAGTGTCAGGAGTGAGAATAACCACGCATTGTGATACTCAGCAAACAGAGTTAATGGTGAGTGCTCAGCGGAGAGAGTGGGTGGCAGGTTTACAGAGGACAGAATGGAAAACTGATTAGATGACTTTCGCTTGCATTTTTGAAGGTGAATGCCTAAAGAAATGGGCAAAGTCTCCAACTTCTGTCAAATTCTGGTGCCAGAGAAGAGGAAAGGTGGACCTATTTAAGGTTGCGGCTTTGCAAGTGCTGTTCATGTTTCGTCTTTCTTGTGCTTTCTCTCGTTTGCTCTGCTTCTGTCTCAGCTGTTCTCACACACACACTCACACACACACACACACACACACACACACACACACACACACACACACACACACACAGACACAGACACAGATACGCCAGTGTCGAGGGATGAAATAAGCTGCTGTGTACTGTAAGACAGGTGTCAGGCTGTCCTCTTCGGCAGCCATAAAAGTTAATTAAAGAATAGGAAGGTTTATTGTGCTCCTGCACAGATGCAGGACCGCTGCTTAATAACAGCCTGTCCTGGATCTGCTGTCAAGACGAGCAGCCCGGCTGAATAATACACCTCTGTCTGTTATTTGCTGCTCTTTCAAAAAAAAAAAAAATCTTAGAACGTGAGATATTATTAATTGAATAACCTGTGACAGTTATCTGTGAATTTAGTGAAGTATATTATTTATTTAGTTACAGATATTTCTTGTATTTACTGGGACAATGAGGCTGGAAATAATAAGGGAACAGGAGTCAGGATGTGACATGAGGCGAATTTGAAATCACATTGCTGCATGAGCACTATGACTCAACAGCTCTATTCTAAAACACAGTGAACTGCCTTGCTTTTTACAGCCTACATAGGCTGCTGTCTTCTAAGGCACTGTAACCAAAATAGGTATTATGAGGTGATTGATAAACTCTTTGTGGATAGCAATTCAATGTGGTTCACAAATCACACATTAGAGATGCAAGTCAATTTGATTTCAATACAGTTTGAAGCTAGCATGTTGCAAAGTTAACTTAGCAATACTAAGGAGACAAAACACACAACACACCTTGGGATAGGGCAGGGTAATATGGCCAAAAATATTATTACAATATTTTTTTCCATTTCATACGAGATTGATATTTATCACAATGTTAATTTACCATTAATGGGCAGTTTTGCACGTGTTTGTTAGACCTGGAGAATTCATGTAAGCTGTTCACAATTAAACAAAAGTTTATTTTCCCTAAATTCTATCTTTTCCGTTTTATTTTATTTTTGTATTTTATTGTGATTTCGATATGATTTTAGTGTTTAGTTACTCTTTTGATCAATATTTTGTGTTTATTGGGCATAAATGTATGTATTTATTATTGAAATTACCTTTACCTCATCTACCATTGTCAGTCCTCTGTCGTGTGTGTCATGTGTTCCCACCTCATGTTTCCTTATTTGGTTTGTTTCCTGTCCTGTGTGATTATTAGTTTATTCTGTTCAGCTGTGTTCGTCTAATTATCTGTGATTATCCTGTGTATTTATAGTCCTGTCTGTTCAGTTTGACTTCGTCTGGTCTACTTGTTACTCCCCGGTGTTCCTGTCTATCAGCCTTGCCTTGCCTTGCCTTGCCTTGCCTTGCCTTGCCTTGCCTTGCCTTGCCTTGCCTTGCCTTGCCTTGCCTTGTCCTGCCTTGTCCTGCCTTGCCCTGATGTCTACATTAAAGACTGTTCATTTGAGTTTACTGCTCATCTCCGTGTTCTTGTATCGTCCTCGTGTGTGTGCACCGTGACAACCATCTTGGGCATTTTTTTTTTCATTAGGTTTTTGTTTATTCTAGGAGTACATTCTCCACAAAGAACATATGTGATGCTATCTTAGAAGACATGATGTTTCCACCTGGATTTGTAAATACATCCCTCTATTGCCTATAATGCTTTCTAGGTAGGCAGCTCAGTAACTATTCAAACAGAGCTGATATGTCAGAGCTTGAACTTCTGAAGAAATAACCAGCATACAGTAGCTGGTAACCAATAAATGCATAGATGTTTGCGCTAAATTTCGTGAACGAACAAATACCTACTATATTGTTGATCATATGGTCTTTTCATCCTGGTAGACTCTGATTGCCTTACCAGATGAATGTTAGTCTCAGACGTCACGCCCACGGAACGTTGACTAAACGTCTGATACATATGGTACATTTATCTGGAAACACTTCAGGAGTTTCAAAGTCATCATTTGATTGGTTGAATTATACAGGGTTTCCGGGAGACGCGCGTGTTGCATTCTTTAACGTTCAGTCTGGAAACAAAGATGCCGTGATGCCACACCCCCTCACGAAAGAAGAAAGCCATCGTGTTTCCAACTGATGACGAGCGCTTGTCAGGATCAACTAAATGCTGAATTTTCAAAAGTATGTGAAAATTTTAAAGTTCGCGGCATTGCGGATCCACCACTAACTAGAACAAATATAATACTTAAAATAACCAACTTTAAAGCTTATACTGAAAGATAAGTGGATAATTAAGAGTAACATAACCTCAGCAAACGTTTAGAGATCTCACTGTCCCTGATTTTTTTTATGAGACAGCTCATTGTAGTTCATTCAGATTTTTATGGGGTTGAAAGATGAAAGATGGGGGGCCGAATAGCCTGCTAAATAGGGTATATCAGCGCCTATGCATGAAACGGTGGACGTCATCACATTTTGCTTTATGTCCAGATTCAGTTTTAATTAGCTGGGCTCAGCTGCAGTGGATGTGAGCGAGAGAAACAAAGAAAAGAGAAAGCAAGGGAGAGAGAGGAAGGGAGGGAGGCAGAGGGTAACAGTCCAGCAGTAAAGGATGCATTAAGCAATTAAAGTTAGGGAGCGCGCGAATGAAGTGAAGCGATGATTTCTTTTTCAGTAATTGCCTGGTGATCACAAGGGAGTCAGGCATAGGAAAGAAGGCAGCAATATACTGTGCATCAGCATTTTATATTGACAGTCTTTAACACGCACATGCACACACATACAATGCTTTTTTTTTCTTCTAGTCACACAGAAACAGCCTTTCTTTCTGTGTGCATCTATACTAATACATCTCATACATCAACCCACGTGAATAAACACACAGACATACCTTATGCATGCATTTGACATTGTCTAATTATGTATGCATGCATATTTGATGAAGAACACAGGCATTCTCAGTTTACTGTATTAGTCAGTGTGAATGGTGGGATTATATGAACAGCGCTCAGACTGGCTCATCTATGATTTATCTGGTGGCTGTGGCGGAGCTCGGCTTGCTTTCCTGCCTGCTTTCAAAGCATTTGTCTCGCCTGTCTGCGCCAGATAAGATAGAGGAAATTCTCCAGTAAGGATGCAACAAGAAGAGGGAGGAAGAATAGGAGCGATGGAGAAGAAAGGGCCAGAGGAGAAGTGTAACCTTTTGTTTGTGGCTGGTATGAATAGTGCAGCAGGGCGCAAGGCTGTGATTAATGCTAATGTATGCGGTTGGGTACGGGCAAGGCCTCCTGGCCACTGATTACCTATAGTGGAAGTGTGGAGGGGGGAGAGGAAGGGCGACCTGGCTGGCCATCTTATTTCGGTTAATACGTCGCAGCATGCAACACACAAAGCGTTGAAGAGGCAGGAGATAATCAAGAGCCCAGCGCATGGGGACAGGCAAGATATTGGACTGCACAAGCAGCGAAAGCAAAGCCAGATGGAACACGATTTATTCCACCAAAAATAGTTTTTTATTTATCCCCACTGAAGTACTGAGGAAAACCAATTTCAGTGCAAATCTGTTGGCGATTTATAGGCGAAATAAGTCATTTCGCTCACTTTTACACAAAAAGAAATACATGGCAGTTTATAAAATGTCAGGATCACATAACCAGCAGAATACGACTTGATTTGTCTTGTTAATATTTGTGAACGCATCTGGCTGCGGAATAAGTTATAAGTTATAAATGTGCCAAATATGGTGTTTCTGCAATGGCAGAAATGTATGGGTCAATGTATGTGTATGGGACACAACTTTTTCTTAAAATATAATAAAATATATATTCTTTAGTTGTACATGGTACATAAAAAGTATATTCACAATATAACCACATCCCATGATAACTATTTAAGGTATAGCGAGAACATGGAGATTTTGTTCATAAAATTCAAATATGTATTTTAAAATACAACTTTTGTGTGTTTTATTGGTCTTTATAAGTTTTTTTTTCAGCTGTTGTGGGGAAAGAAAAAACATGGCCACAGCACATGAGGAATTGATGCAACACTCATGGATTTTTTAGAATGAGATGTCAACCATGTTAAGCTGAGTGACTAGGTCAGTTCACATTCATAACAGTCAAGCATATGAGATTACTCTGACTACACAACATCATACAGCAGAATACTAGTCACGTTATCTACGTAATGTTATCTGACACTTTTCATTGCTAAATAAATTATAAATGTGCTAAATATGCTATTTTTTACAGTGACATTGACATTGAAAACACACTTGTTTTTGCACACCAACCTCCACACCAGTAGGTGTCAGTATAAGTCCAAGACCACTATCGTAATAGTTAAGTAGGCAAATTAGTGCTAGTGAAACTAAACTAAAAAAAAATGTTTAATAATATTTAAAAGCCAAACATATTTAATTGAAATGTCCATGTTAATCTGACAGCCTTGGTCAGTTCACAGCCATTAATGTGAACACCACATCATGTCATTGTGTTCCAGTGATTAAAACAAACAAATGCAGCTTTATTAAATTAAGCTGAAGGACATGGAGTCTTTACTGCTGATTATTGTTTCATGAAACGATGCTCAGAATGAACATTTATAGGCTAATTAGATTTAGTACTGCTGTGAGAAATGCCAGACTGCTCTGACTTCCCCTCGGACAGTTTGAGATGCTTGCCAGAGGTCAAACAGAGACATGAGCTGGATTAAACTGCTCATCTGAAACTTCAGGTTGGCTAAGTGGATTAATTGTACAGTGGAAAGGTTGGTCCAGAGCATAAGACCTTCAGATATACACAAACAATGAGTTCAATATGCAAGGAAACCATCACACATTTCTTAGTACACAGCAAGCCATTTTACACTTCCCTTCGGCTCATGTACTGCTAAACCTACAAGTTTTTCAGGTGAATCATGTTCAGAACGTTCATATAAATATGCCACTTTATATTTGGAGATTTTATGTTTAGGGGCTGGATGCATGCATTTCATCCAAATAATTAAGTACTTACAGTGTCTTAAGTTACTTAAAATCATTGGCCTACACAAGCTTTGGTGACGTAGGGCCACAAAAAAATAATTTGAGTTGAAAATGCATTTTTGAGTTAAAAATGAGAGACATGAGCAGTGGAATGGATGCAAGGAAAAATGCATGGTTTTGAGTAGGGGTAAAACCCCTAGTTTTGAGACACATTTTTTTCATCTGAAGTTGAACTTCATTTAACTTTTCTTTTCACTCAAAAAATATTTGAGATAATATATTAATGTTCATACTTTTTTGACAATGAACAGATTTATGCTGATTCTTAATGCATTTTAAAAATATATTGTCAAATCAAATAAAAGATGCAAATAGTGATTTATTCGTTTACAATTTATGCATTTTTATTAACTTTTTTATTTATTTATTTGATTTATGTTAGACTGACAAATATGCATTAAACTAAGTTTATTAGTTTATGTAAAAACGTTTTTTTCTTGCATTCAAATTTGTTGTTTATATTCCAACAAAGTGTGTAAATATATTCATATAATATCTTCTTTTCATTAGGTAGAAATGATAAACTTACTCTTACACATCCAGCTCAGGGAGATTTAGTGTCTGTCGATAAGATGAGTGGGAGTATAAATGGGAAGCTTTGGTTCGTATTATAGACCTCCGTGATTTATTTCAGAGAAGAGGCTGGACTTTGGAGGGTAGGCCATACTGTGCCATATTTGTGGCCACATTGTGCCAATAAAGACCAAATTTGCACTGAGCATGTGCTGTGTGTTCCCATCTATGGGGAAATGCTAGAGGTCATAGAAAAAAGCATGCTCATGCTGCATGGAGAAGGCCTAACCTCTCCGCCATCAGCCTGTGTGACCTTTGCCCCCCTACAGAAGAGCTCTCAGGGTCACATTAATGCATTTCCATGAACTTATTGCAAACCAGTTGGTGAATGGTGAACAGCACGGAGACCCACACAACCCCAGAGAAAAGGGGAAAGGGGAAGAGAGTGACAGAGATAGATTGTGCTCCCCTCCCCATTTTGTGAGATGGAGCAGTAAAGTGCTGTCTGGCAGACGAAGAGCTCGTTTGGTGGAGTGTGCCACTAGGGAGTGCGAGGCTGGGGCTATGAACTTAATGAAGTTTGACTAAACTCATCAGCGTCTGAGTATCAGGATCTCAGAGACAGAGAAAGCAGATGCGGAGGGGGAAGAAAAGCAGAAATTTCCAAAGGAAGCGGCTCACTTAGAGGTCATTACTGTTCTACAGGAAGTCCCATGTGAATGGAGAGGGGGTAACAGAAAGAGCAGGTTTGGGGGGTTGCAACCCACCTGCTTTGTTCCCCTTCACTTTTATCATATTTTTTCTCTTTTATTGAGGAGAAAGAGACTCCAAACTCGAGTTGACTTAAAAAAAAAAAGGCAGGAATTTAGTGTACTACTGGTAATTGTGATGGTTCTAAAGAATGCTGCATACATAAATGACCACAAGTACAAGTCGACAACTCTGAAATATTGGAATTTTAGAATTTTTAGAGGGTGATTGTTTTAATTTTTAATGTATTAGACTTGAAATGCCTTTCAGAATGATCTAGAAGTCACATTAGTTATGAAGAAATTCAACTGTAAAGCAAGTAGCAGTTGTTAATCTCCTACCATTTTGGTTGTTTCAATAAAATATTTCATACAATGTTGACTTTACAGCTTAGAACAAAAATATTTTGTTCATTGCACCAAATTTTTACAACAAGAATAGAGCAAGTCAGTTTAAACAAATGTTTAATTGAACACACTGGCAACACAATAAGGTCTTATTACTTGCATTAACAATAAGCAATTGATTTGTTGCAGTATTTATTATTCTTTGTAATCATCAGTTCACTAAAATACATCTGCTTGTTGTTAGTTCAGGTCCATTAGGCTAAATAAGACACATATAGGCACACATTTTGATGTAACTAATGCATTAATAATTGTTTAAATTAACATTAATAATAAATGTTTTAAAAGTGTTTTTCATAGTTAATGTTAACTAATGCAGTTAGTTAACAAATAAAACCTTATTGTAAAATGTTACTAACAAACTCGATCATCTGAAATTCTTGGAAACAGTCTATTGGAAGCATAAGTGAATTAAAACTAAATTTATCAAATAACCTTTTTTTGAACCAGAAATCCACCGTCCAGTTTAGCTGTCAACCGAAATGATGTATGATTATAAAAAGGATTAGGTTAACTTCCATTTTACAAATTTATATGAACTGAACATTATAGAGATGAGGTTAAATGCTCAAGAATTATGCTGCATTAGCTCATTTTAATTAAGTAAATTGAACAAGCGGCAACAAGGATGATGATGACTTCTGCAAAGGTGTGTGTGTGTGTGTGTGTGTGCTTGTTTATGCTACATTATGGGCTAATTACTACATTATAGTAAAACCTGAATGATGTTATAAAGTGTAACAATGCAAACATGTTTTCTGTAAGGGGTAGGTTTAGGGTTGGGTTAGGGGATAAAAAATATGGAAAGTCTAAGTCTATTTTAAGTCTATGGAAAGTCCCCAGATTCACAGAAACAAACTTTTAATACAGTTTCAAGGATTTCTAGAATGCACATTAGAAATATACTGCATTATTAGAGAGACATGACCATAATGTGAAGTATAATATTTCAAATTGTGTTCGGTCTTTTATCATTTTTGTTCAATGACTACCTGCTTTTGGAATATGTGTGCTGGTACTGTGCATGTCTATCAATAATATAGACAGTATCAGCACACATATCCAGTGGAAGTCATGGCCTAATGGTTAGAGAGTCGGACTCGTAATCCAAAGGTTGAGGGTTCGAGTCTCGGGCCGGCAGGGATTGTAGGTGGGAGGAGTGAATGTCCATCGCTCTCTCCACCCTCAATACCACGACTGAGGTGCCCTTGAGCAAGGCACCGAACCCCCAACTGCTCCCCGGGCGCCGCAGCATAAATGGCTGCCCACTGCTCCAGGTGTGTGTTCACAGTGTGTGTGTGTTCACTGCTGTGTGTGTGCACGTTGGATGGGTTAAATGCAGAGCACGAATTCCGAGTATGGGTCACCATACTTGGCCGTATGTCACTTCACTTCACATATTCCATGAGAACCTAGTCTTTGAAGAAAAATCGATCAAACACGTTCTTTGCATAGCTGAGAAGTAAAGCACATGCTTAAGATCATCTAGAGCTATCAAACACAATTCAGAACACATTCTAGTCACGTAAAAGGTTGTCCTTGCGGTGGGCTGAAAAAGTGTCATTCAGCATTTCTAAGATAAACTCTCGAAAAATCTAAGTCTTTTGTCATTTTGTGATGTAGATCTATTCATTAGAACGTATTCACAACCAGCTTTAACATACCTGTCAGTTAAGCTTGCGTTCACTATAGCACTTAAACATAACTAAGTGGAAATTTGGTTAAAGTCAACATGGAATCAGAATGGAGCCTTTTTACATTTTTCACACTCATTCTTCGTCTTATTGTGAATGTTTGGCTCGTGAAATACTGTAGCTTGCTCTTCATCTGATACATCACGAAGTGAGGAACATTTGATCATTTTATCAAAGAATCAGAGCAAATGCTGCCTGTAAGTATATATTAGATTAGTACAATATAGGAATTATATGAAGATAAATAACTGTTGTCACCTAGGCCGCATGGGCCATTAGAAAATATTTAAGCATAATTTTAGCAAACTCATATTCAGTCTGGCTTCATTTTGGTATGGAAGGCCAATGTTTCACAAACCGATTAACTGCTGCCTATATTTTCTTGTGTACATGACATTGTGGAAGCAAAATGGGTTTGAAAGGCAATTCATATTATTATTCATATTATTTAACATTTATGTATATGAATTGTATATAAAATTTTCATCCATTTGGATTATATTATATAGTTATTATATTTTTATGTAGTTTTAATAAACTAATAAACATAATGTGATGCATATTTGTCAGTCAGCCATATGTAAATGAAACAGACAATCATACTAATAAACAAAATGTGTTTTAAATGCACAATAACCAGGTTTATATATTTATAATCAATAAATCCAACTTCTTTCAATCTCATACATTTTAATTGATTGAGTATTGCTTGTAGCTATTTATGTATGTAGCTATTTTGTACCGTTCATACTTTTTAACAGAATCAAATTAATTGTATTCACATTTTATGCTGATTCTAAGCAACTAGAATAAATGTATTTTGATATTGTTTTAACCAAATCAAATCAAATACTTAATAATAAACTATATGCCATATAGTTTTTTTTATGTGTGTGTGTGTGTGTGTGTATATATATATATATATATATATATATATATATATATATATATATTTATTTATTTATTTGAATTGTACACACCATTTCCTTCCATTTGGATTGGCCAAGTGTAACAGCCTTGAAATAAGTAGAATGTAGCTCTTTAGCTCTTTATAGTTCAGAAGACTGGTAAAGATGTACAGTATGGTTGAAAATTTAGTTAAGAAATGCAAACATAGAAATAAATCTATTATTATCTGTGGTGACAACACAGGCTCAGACAGATTGCAGATATATGTTTTAAGGTTAGGATGTTCAGATGTTAGTTCAGGACACATTACATCCCTTGCATACAGAAACAGATAAACAATGCATATGAAAAACAAAAAAGCTGATTTTGTTTTCCCCTCTCTAGAGTTTCATTCAGTCTCACCCATTAGGGCGTTTGCTTATGTGACTGGTTTGTTGTGCTATTGATATGAATGAAGTCTACCTGACTTGTTTTTCTCCTTTCGCCTCTCATGCTTTCATTCCGTGATGCTGTTTTTCTCTGTCTGTCCTCCTGCACTCACCCTCCCTCCCCTCTTCCATCTCTGGTGGCTGGGGGGAACTTACAATGCATTTCACGTCCAAGTGGAAGTGTGTTGCTATGGTGGTTGCTAGGGATTTAGTCTGGAGTGACGTGAAAAGTCCGAATATTTAAGGTGTCCTTCTAACGCAGGGATGTTTGAAGCCGCTCGGAATGAGCAATCACCTCTGAGGGTTGCATTTTCTCGCCTCTCTCTTTCATTATCATGTCTGCCTCTCTGGAAATATCACCATTGATTTTCAAAACACACTGACGGATAAACTCGGAGAGACATCAAGCTATGCAGAAGAGAGCTTGGCTTTCTAGTAAATACCTAAACAGTGCTACTGTACAATATGCAGTCACCGTATGAATCTATAATAGGAGTAAACATATTTTTGATGATCGGTTCAGAATGTGGCTTAAAAAATACACAAGGCAGCGTTTCTGTTTTGTTTTTTTTCACCTTTCTTTGCCCGCAGTGAGAAAAGTAGGTTCCTAATGTCTTTTCCTCACCTTCCTAATGGAGTGTTTCTCCGGCGCAGATTGTGTGGTTTAAGGATGTTCTTGGCCATGGTTAGTGAGGAAATAATTGATTGTGTTGAAGTATAGTTGGCCGAGGCCACGCTTGTCATTGTGAGCAGGTTTGTAGGCAATCAGTGTTAACTAACTGTTCTCCAGAGACATTATTGAGGAAAAGGTCAATACGAGCGTGGAAGGAAGGATCAGGTGTCGTCATCAGCACTTCTCACCAGCACTTGTGAACTCTTTAGCTTTCTGCCTTCACAACAAAGTGGATCTCATGAAATACATGTTCTTCAATTACACACACTCTGGGAGGCGAGATGTTTTGCCCTGTCTCATTGAGTTCTTTCTCTTTCGTCTCTCTGTATTTGCTAGCTGTGTTTATAGTTCATCTTTTTCTAGTCTTATTTTAATCAGGAGATAATGAAAAAAAGAAAGATTTTGACATTTTACAGTATGAAAATAGAGCTGTTACATGAATGTAGGTAGCAGCTCCGATCATTTGGTTGTGAATGGATTTGATGAGTTAACATTAATGGTATATATTGTTTGCCTGTGTCCATGACATATACTGTAAGAGTTTCCTCAAGAAAGGTAATAAATGTATAAAAACTAGTCAAAACAGATGGAACAAGTTGTAGAAATGTACTCAGGCCCGGCGCCAGGACGCACGACCTGGGGGGGTGGGGGGGGGGGGGGGGGGGGTTGTTATATTTCTTGGGGGGGGGGGGGGCAAATCGGGGGGGGGGGGTATGGTGCGGTTAGTTTCAAGTAAACGCTCAAAATGCATTATTTGGGTAACACTTTAATTCACTTAATACATTAACATATTAACTAATGGAACCTTATTGTAAAATGTTACAATTATTTGTTTTTAAAGCATATACGTTCATAAAAACACTTAAATTAAATAGAAAAGCAAACAGGTGCATGATTTGGCATGGCAGCCAATACAAATAATTAATAACCGTTTCCTTACCTAAATATCGCGTTTGGACCAGGCTCGGTTGCAGAATCACATCACTCTGTTCTTCTGAAATTATTATCTTCATCTATATAGTGTAGTTAGCTATAGTGTAGTGTCGTACGTGGCTGCTTGTCAAGCATGAAAAACACAAGTTTTATTTAAATTCTGAATATATTATCGTATACAGCATGCAAAGAGCACTTCCTTTAAATCTATTAAAAACTGTCACTCATTCATCACGTTTTAACCAATGAATGTGACCACACATTGAAACTTTTTTTTTTTTTTTTTTTTTTTTATTAAGTTACGAGCATGATAGAACTCAGTGCTGGACAAAATGTGGTGAGTGCGTGGATTCCAACCTAAACACCTCTGATTGGCCATTGCATTGTAGAAATAAGCAAACATGTCTGTGATTGGCTACTTTGCTCCCCTCTGCGAAAATACATTGTAAAATCATTTGATGCTTTCCAAAGCAGAAGGGCAGATACACTGGATTGTTTGACAAATCTATTTCGTTATGATATTCGTACGAAGAAAATCCTAGACCAGGAGTTATGGGCAGCTTTTCCATCTAAAAGCAATCAGTTAGACTATTTTACACTATGAGTTAGACTATTATACACGCTAAATCTGTCCGTGGCCCTCTGTCGCCGGGCCTGAATGTACTCTTTGAATTCATAGTTGTTTCAAATGGTTTTAAAAAAGCTTTTTTTTGTCATTTTCTTTGAAAATGACAGATCATGTGGTATGACCTTCAAGTAAAAGATACTACATATTTCTCACATCTTGAATTTTTAAGTTTTTAAATACATTATATTGTCAAGTTCAAAAGTATATGTCCCTCTCAAATATTATTATGACATTTTACAACCCAAAATGACATTACCTTCTCATGACCTATATTGTTTTAAAGATGGTTGCAGTTTACTTTCCATTTATTTGCCGTCTAGGATAAGTAGTTGAGCTGATACAGAGACACTATTAGTAGTTTCTCTTCCCTACAGTTGTCTTTTCCTTCTATATGCCTGGTTGCTTATTCTACCATCTTACTGGCATCTGTCTCACAGGTTTCATTTACTCTGAGGTTCATCTTCCCTGTGTTGCTGTGGAATGTATTTTAAGTACACACTATAAATTGAGCTCATAGTCTCATCAGATGCTTGTCTTTCTCTTTAGGCTTCCACTGATCGCACCGCCCTCAGAGGAACAGAGCTGTTGAAAAGTGAGGTACAGTTTTTGATCCCCATTGGTCTTTATGTTCTCTCCTTAGACCTTATACTAACAGTGCACTAATTACACTATCCATGCATTAATTAACAATGTAGATGTATGACAGGCTTCTAAAATCTTCCTCAAAATTCAATCACAAGTGGCCACCTTTTAAGATTTGTTTTGATAGTAGTTGATCTGTCTGTTCTGATGTCCCAACCCAATCACCTGAGATGGGTGTTAATGTATTAAGTTGGAATTTAAAAGGCATTCTCAGTTCAATTCTGAATGGCACACAACCCTAGAGGGTAGATGACTTGCTTGATTTTACATGGATGAGAACAAGTCTGTAAGGGATAGATGTACAGTGTGTTCAATTGCTGTTGTTCTTGGTGTTTATCGTTTAGCCAATGAAGCATTTAAAATCTGCCTTCCGAATTAATTTCCAGTGAACTAAAAGCTGACATGAAAATTAGATTTGAACCTACAGGGATAGTTCATTCTCATGTTGTTCCATATGCCTTTTTTCTTCAATGGAACACCAAATGCCATCGTTTTTGACCCTGCTGACTTTCAGTCAGCCTTCAAAATATCTACTTTTGTGTTCAAAACATGCACATTTTGAACAACGTGTGGGTGAGTAAATGATTACAGAATTTCCATTTCTTGGTGAACTATCCCTTGAAGACTGTACACTACAGCCTATTGAAAGACTATGACTCTATCCCTTACAGCCTTGTTGTAATTTATCTCAAAGGAAATATGGTGCCTTCCCTCAAACCAAATGTAAACAAGTCCATAAAGCAATGCTAAAGTCTGTAATCTGGTTGGTAATACATGACTGGCACACAGCGCAGTTTCTTCCCAAGAACCTTCATCTCTTGTGCAAAACACGGTAGCCTATCTGTAGCAGTCTTGCAGACAAATCTGACTCTGTAATGTATTGACAGTTGAGCAGTCTACATTAAGTGCATACATTGAACGTGCACATCTGTCAAGGGAGGGGGGTTATTTAGGAGGAAGATCAATAGAAGGTTAAATGACCGCTCTTCGGCACTACAGGCCCAGCTGGAGCAAGAGGGAGTCGCTCTTCCGAACTCTCCCCCTCCTCCTCTCTTTCCCCACTGCTTCTGCAGCCATCACACATACTCAGCTTAGTTAGCCTGGGAAAAAGAGCCCCAAACCCCGATCAATAACTTTGGTCTTGTCTGCCTAATTGCTCATTGGTTGACATTGGCACCCGGCTATATGTAAGTGCATGTTCCTGGAGTGATTCACTCTTCCCTTCCCTCTCTCTCTCTCCACCTCCCTCTCTTTACTCTCAAAAACACCTCACGCCCTCCGTTCCTTCCTCTTCGCCACGTTTGGGATGGGAAACCCGAACCGCAGTTGTCACGTCGGGACGTGAGCATCCAAAGACTCCGGCAAGACCTGCTCCTCTCTCATCAGGCCCGTGACACCCTGAGCGTTCAGGTAAATAAGCTCCGCTAATGACCATTAGGCAGATAAGACTCGCTCTCGCTCTCTTGCACGCCTGTTATGCAGATCTGCGACAGGAAATTACCTTTTTTTCCCTTCTTCTTCTCTCCTCCCACCCCCCCGCATCGATGATTACCATGCCTTCAAGTCTTAAGTGTGCGGTGTTTGCATAGCGCTCTGATTATTCTCACGGCATACTGCATGAATAAACAAATGCATGAGGGCGTATATCACGCAACCACCAATGCGTATTGCTACATGTTCGTTGTGTATCATTTGGGTTTGTTTCAGCGGGACGATAACATCCGAAATACGTGTTGATTACTGCAGCACTATTTGCATTTCATTTAACGTCGAGTGCTAAAGCGACACTGCCCCTCTCTCTGGATTCAAATGCGATATTGATCAGTCAGTCTTGGGAGCTCAAATCAAAACAATGATGTCGGTCCTCAGCGCCACATGCATTTTAACCTTAGTTTTTACGAATAAACAAACAATTATGGTCACTAATCGGATGCATGATCCATTTTCCAACCCTCCATTTGCCATAAGAAGCGTTTTGCTATTCCTTTCAGCTTTTTTCCAGTTGTAGTGTGCTAATGTCATGATTTAAATGAAGTATTGATCAGTTTAGGAGGGGAGAATGGAGAGAGAGCGCAATTGTAAGGCAAAGAAAGAGCAGGGTTATCGGCTTGCATCACACACTGAAAAGCAGAGCTAAAGGAATAGCTGGGTTTTTAGGATTAAAGGGAAACGATTCTTATTCTTCCCTCATCGTTTTAGTCCACAATCTGGCAGGAATTCTAGTGTTCGCTATGCCAACAGACGGATGGGAAGAAGAGGCAATGCTTGAAGTGCTTGTCACCAGACCACAATCAATGGGTAAGGCGAGGGGCGACTGTTTGATTTAGGTAACTTAGGCGAATTTGTGGATTACTCTCGGGCCTCTAATGAGCAAGGCTGATTAATTGATCGTCGGCGGGGAGTCCCCGGGCCTCCATTTTGGATATGCGACTGTCATCGTGCGACGATTTGAAATGCAGAAGAGGATGGTGGATAATGCCAGACTGGACCGGAACCAGGGGTCTGCCAAACCTCCTCCTCCTCTCTCTTTTTCTCGACTCCCATCTTCCCCTCCTCTCCGTTCTCTTTAGCAGGTGACCATATTGTGCTAATTACAATAATAATAATTTATTTTCGATGTGACGTGGTGGGCCTTGCTTTAATTATTTGAAAAATAACAACATTAATGAATACTTTTTTTGCTTCAAAAAGCGGTGGAGTGACATGGTACAAACTGCTTGTGTATGTAACCGAAAATTGTAAAGATCCGTCTGCAGAAGTATTGCTTGTTCTCCCGCTCTTCCTATCGAACAATGAGCTGCGATTTCACATTTGGTTAAGAAGCATTGATTTTTGCTTCTGCATTCAGTGCAGGGTAGCCCTAGCTTGTCTGGAGTGTCAGGGTGTATGTGAAGGGTCCTAGAACCGCTCGGGGTGGATATTGGGGCTGCGATGAGGGCCAGATGAACACCGGTTCCTCTTTGCCGGAGCTCTAGACATGGCAGGTTCTGTGAAACGAGCAGGCGAGCGGAGAAACAGGCTCTTTGTAGTGGATTGATTTTCTTTTCCTTTGCGCCCTGCCCTCTATTGTGGTTGGATAGCTGGACGTCCAAGAGCAGAGACTGTGGGATCTGCAGAGAGAGCTGCAAGAAAGCCAGCAGGAGCTCCAGAGGGGACACGACCGCAACCAGCAGCTGCACAGGCAGCTACAAGATGCCAGGAAGCAAGATCAGGAGCTGCAGGCTCAGGTAAAAGCTTCACGGCCAGGCCCAGGCTGTTCGGGCCCACACACTCTCTCTTTCTTGCTTTCTCAATGTCAGTGCTTTTGTTCTGGGCTCTTCTTTGTCGCGTACTTTGATTTCAGACCACTACATTTGCAGTAATTTATGTATTTTTCTCTTCTTCTAAGAAGGATCATTTCATATAAGAAGAATAATAGCTGTAATTATAAAGAACTTGCTTGTGCTGTAACACACTAAGTTTACCAAGAGGAAATGTTAGTCGGGAATGATTTTGAAAAGCTTTGAGAGGAAAAAAAAACATGAAATGATCTAAATCCAAGATACTTTATGTAGTTTGAAGCTTTTGTTGTTTTTCTACATGGCTCTTGCTGTAATGACAGCGGCTTGTGAGCTCCAGTTGTAATTTTGACATGTGGATGGATGTTTTGGCTCACTGAAATACTTAATATACAGTTTGTTAGGAGTCTGAAATCTGTTGTTTTTAGGTACCAAATAAGCTCTTTATTTGTTTAGGTGACTCTGCTAACCTTGTTATATTCCAGGTTTGTTATAGAGAGTGCAGTGCATGTGTTGAGCAGCTGGCAGTGCCTGTCTGAACTCTTCCAGCTTGACTGAAGTTAGTTTACTTTGAGACAGGTGTTTCCCCTCCCCTGTTGAGGTGAGGGTCCCAGAATTTTTCTGCCAGATGCCAGGGAACATGATAAACAATGCAAATAGATACAGTGTAAATAGATCTTAAGATTAATTGATGAAAAATATTTGAACTTACATTGAACTTTTTGCAGACTTTTTTATCTAGATATCTTCTGAAACTCTAGTAAAGGGCACATTGAAATTACAAAAATCAGAGAAGGTTAAAGCTGTATTCTCCATTTATTCTCATTTGGATATTGAATGTTGTGTGATTTTCTCTCTTTTGGGCTGTAAATAATTTAAATGCATCTAACCAAACAAAAAGTTTGTTGTATTAGGCACGTAGCTGCAAGCTTGTTTGCTGCAATGAGACTCTGAGCCCTCCCCTCCTGGATGGGACTGCTGACCAATCAGAGCTCAGGCCAGTGCTGTCCGTCACCAGTGGCTGTGTCACCTGTCGCTAGGCGTCATGGCAGACTTGTTGGGGGAGCTCAACACCGATTGCTCAGAGAACAATCTCACAGTGCCTTTGTTTACTAACACTCCCACAGTTAAGTTCATGGCCTTTTTACGCTCCAGCCTCACGCTCATGAGGGGCACCTTTATCATCTCAGTGTTCACTGCTTTATAGCATTTTAACCATATTCATTACTTTGTAAGCCTGAGTTTTGTGTGCAGTATCATTTTCAGTTCTCAAGACATGATGAAAAATAGAGGCAGCGCAATTGTTTTGTTGTTGTTTCTGTTTAGAAGATATATTTAATTGTTAAATGTGCACTAAGTATTTTTTCTTGATGATTTGCTGATTGATGCTATAGTGCTGTTGCACTTTATACTGACACCTATTGCTGTGGATGCCGTATCACATTTTTGGTCACCAGTGCTGCACCAGTTTTAAATAAATATCATATTCAGAGACCAGGCACACACTGTGCGCAAGAAAACTTGTCAGGAGTTTGACGTTATCAACTCGTACTCGTTCTGTGACTGTGAGCTGCATTACACGTGGAGCTGAAATGTAGGCTATCATGAAAAGTATCCACCTTATTCGTCCCGAAAAAATGGGCATGGCCATTTGTAAATTTTATGGGTCTTGCTGGTCTCATTTGCTTCCAGCTATTTTTAGCTCTACAAAACCGCTTGTTTTGCTGCTTGATGTTGCAAATATGTGTGTCTTATCATATTATTTTAGTGTATTATCTTAATTATGAACACACTGGTTGTAGTAAAACAGTTTTACCGTTTAATGCACGTTGTTGTTCTTTGCGTTTTTTTTCCCTGTAAGTGGCTAATTACCCGGAAGTCTTGTCCATAGGCTTACTTCCGCATTTAGGAATAAGGTGGATATGGATGGTGGAAATACAGACGTATTTAAGAATTGTAAGCAGCACTACACAACAACATGAAAACAGCGGCGCAACCGCTGTTTATCATAGCAAAGGCAACATATCATATGAGCTCCATGAGTGGAGAATGGGAATGCCAGAGTTTATGATGGTTAGAAGAAATCTCTAGCATTAATTCTGATCATGTCTTGTCTTGAAAAATGAAGACAGTTTGACATTCGTCGTATAGGAGACATCTCACTGCAAGACAAATCTGGCAAATCTGATACTGCCAGAATTTCATTGGAGGTCAAATTTGATCGCAGTGGCCATTAATCAGCTGTTGGTTAACATGTCAAACCAGCGATCAAAGACTATAGATTTTAGCCCAGAATTATAGGAAAAATTTTCAATTTTCAAAATTTGTCTCAGATGACCAAAATCGCACAGTGCACTGAGCTATAGCTGAATCATTTATTCCACAGATGAAAGGTTCGATTACAGAGGTTGTAAGCTCCATACTGGTTGATCCAGACACATTGCTGTATACATCTGGTAATGTCATGTGTTAGTGCTTACAATAAGGCCGTAACCATGTCTTAAATAGGATTTAAAGGAATTTCAGGGAATAAAGAAAATGATATATGAGCAGTAAAAATAACTAGAATTTATTGTAATCAGTAAATAAATAACTAAATATCCACACATTCTTTCTTAATCACATGCTTAATATAGCAAAAATGGTTTCATTCATATTTATTGTTTAATTGCTTTCAGTTATTAAATACACAAAGGATGTAAATGAATTGCAATTGAAAATTGATAAATTTGAGGAACAAAAATATGCATTACTGGATATTACTCTCATTTGCTTAACATTTTTATTGTAAAACATTCAAACAGTAACATCATAAATATTTAACTACTTACATCTTGCATTACACGCTTTCACTGAAGCAGTGCACTGGAATTCATGTTCGGGTTCTGATAACAGTCTGCCTTCTTTGATTTGATTGACCATCTCAATCATTTTGACATTGACAAGAACTGTTAGACCACTGAGGCATCCATATTTAATTATTGGTGGCCCTTATTTACACTGCATTGTTGCCATGTGCCTTTTTGTCCAATGTTGTTGAAGTACATAAATCTCAAAATATGTATTATTATTATTTTATTTCATTTATTAGGATATTGAATTATTTTATTTAGCATTGTCCCTTTTCAAAATGAGATCACCTGAACAGGATGTTAATACCAGGTGTAAATAAAGCCATAGTATGAGTACTAAATAACCTCTTTTCCACTGTCGGACCAGTGTGAGCCAGTGCTTTAAACAGGCCAGACGGAGCTAATAGCCTCGGACCTGTAGCACCGAGGCCAAAATCACGCTGCGCTTCCACCGTCGGGCCAGAAGCTCCGCAGCGCTTCACTAAAACCTGCCCTTTACACGCATCTCTGGAACAACGTCACGCAACCCCATCATTTCATCAACAATGATAGAAAACTAATCAAAAATTAATCACTGGAGCTAGAGAGATCACAAAACGAAAGTGATAAAAGCGACCATTTGTTTACATGTTTTGTTGTTTACTTAAAGATTTAAATCCAAAAGCATCGATATTTTACAATTAATGCATTATTTGTCAGGACTGAAAATTAGTCACACAGAAATAAAGTGGTATTTGCTGTTATTTCACAAAAGAAAGAGGGCACGCTTATTCAGTCACGTCTGTTTCTGTTTATTTGAATGAGTATGTAGTACTCTATTCATGTGACTCAATATGGAGACCTACATGTGTGAAATAACACAGCAATGTCTTTATCTCATATGTGTGCACATGATCTGTCAAAACTATTCATTGCTTTAGCTGTAATAAAATACTTTGTTTCCTATAGTAGAGCTACTGTATATGAAGTGTGTCTGCTCTCTTGTAGCTCTCAGAGGTGAAAGGGAATCTGGTGAAGCTGCAGCTGGAGGATGGAGCTCTACTAGGAATCAAACGACACCAGACCACTGAGGTACCACTGTTGATGACAGTTTTTACCTATAAATTAATTCATGAAATGGTTTTCATGCTTTATTGGGTATTTGAAAAATGTGTAAGTTTAGCCAACAATTTTGGAGATTTTGGTCTGTCACTAAAATGTTACTAAAATGACCACCGAGTGAACTCGAAGGCCACCTTGATTAAAGGAACTTGCTACCAAGTTGTTTCTTTAATGTAGTTTGTTACCATAAGCATAACATAAAATTAGAAATATAACCCTGTGCCACACAAAATACTTTGATATTGGGTGCAACATGTCTCGTACCTTTCATATAGTCTGAGATCTTTTTAAATTGTTTGTGCAGCGGTGTTGTGTGTATGTGTTCGCGCTCTCTCTCCCTCATTAACCTGTATGGCCGTGGATCTGAGCTCTAGCAGATGTTTCCCTCTAGGGGGCTGTGTTTTATATTGGAGTTATACATAGCCATGGCTGAGGGGCTGCTGAGAAAAGGTCAGGCCTTAGTGAGCGAGTCTGATTATAGCTGGGAAATAAGTGCTCCACGGGGCTGATTGCAAGGAGGTCACCTCCACCAAGGGTCAGATTGAATGAGTGTGTCTGTGTGCGCCCTTGGAAAGAAGCTTCAATTGCATTAAGTTTCTCATGTGTGGCGCCGCCCTGTAGGTGGACAGAGTCACTGCGGCGCTTGATTTGGAGCAAAAGAGCAAAGAGGCCCAAGAAGCTAGGAAGAAATGCCACGAACTGGAGGATGAGCTATCTGTTGTCCGAGCCCAGCTGAGCCGGTGCCGGGAAGGGACGCAGGGTGCCAAAAACACAGTGAGATTAGATATTTCACAATTTACAAATACAATCAAACCGACGGTGAATATATGCACTTGAGTAGTTGAGCTAGGAATGGAAATGTACCTGGCCATACCATGCAGGGTTATTATCATTAAGTAAAACTTTAAAATAATAATAATAATTGATACTTGAAGCAAAATAAATATTAAATGAAATAACTAAAACTAAATATACTGAATAAAATAAAATGAATAAAAATGAAATAACACAGCAAAATGACTAAAACTTTAACCAAAATTAACGTGAAAACTGAAAATATAAACATAAAATAAAACCATAATAGTATAGTATATCAGTGATGCTAAAATAACACTGATACCATCATGCAGTCATGCTAATACCATGGTACTGAATGATGAATATTCATACACACCACAGTATCTACATGGTATTCCAAGGTACTTCAGTGAATACTATTTATTACCATTGGACATGTCCAAGAAACCATTGTCATTCTTTAGTTTGTATGTCATTGTAATCTCTGGCCTTGGCCCAAATGACACACTTCATGTGCACTAGCGGACTTACAATGTCTGCTGCGTATACGTGTCCGTTAAGTTCATGATACTATAGGTTGTCCTATTCATCATTTTAGCGAACATCCCCTTTGTGGCTGCTATGCACACTCAATGCACACTTCTACCTGGCAGTCAAAGCGGCATTTAATTACAAAAGTGTGGACTCAGAAGAACGCGAGGGTTTTAGGGTGTGATTTGGGACAGGGCCTCTGTCATTCATATACCATCTGCTGTTTGTTCATAGTCTCTGACCCCTCTGTAATGTCACGTGGTCTGGGAGTCATTACTGCGGTTAATGCTATTCTGTTTATCCAGTTGACCTCTGCTCAGTTTACTGAGCTGTCTTAAGCAATTTTACAGACTTCAGATTTTTGGAATAGTTTTTACCCTGAGCATGCATTATACTGACAGATGTTTAGGATAGAGGAACTTGTTAAAGAAGAAAGTAGAAATATTATGGCTGATTACAACTTACCAGAGTACTCTCTGTTCTGTTTTTGCTGTTTTTATTTGATTATTCATGCCACTTTGATAATAAAATAAAATAATAAAATGAACATTTGTAGAAAAAGGTTCAGTATATTCAAATTTGCATACCAATTAGTTAATATATAATTTGTTTTGTTTTGATTTGATTACCCCTTGTTTCTTTCTATCAGTTATTGTTTTGCCCCAGAAGGGCTGAATTTTGCATTGGATTTGAAATTACACATGAAATTGTGTATGGCAGAAAGTTTTTGATCTCTCTGTCAGAATATCAATGAGAGCTCATGGGTGCTACATTCTTATTCTTTGTGTTTTATGATTATCTTTTAATGATCGTTCATGATCTGGAACTGCAATAATCAAATTTCTTCTTTTGAGAAGTTTCTAAACATAGTATTTTTCAGCATTACCTGCAAAGCCTCACCTTGAATCAGACCTATAATTCATATAAACGAATGTCATATTGTTTACTTAAAGGCATAGCTCACCCCAAAATGAAAATGCATTCATAAATTCTCACACTCATGATGATCCAAACCAGAATAACTTGTCAAAATGTCTAAAAGGAGCCACATAGGTATGTCCTGTATATTTCAAATCATCTGAAGCTTTATGATTGAATTCTCAGTCTGTTATTGTACAGTTTCATCTATATATTTAAATATATTGTCTCAAGGTTTCCAGTGTATAGCAAATTTTGATCTGTTCCTCTCACAAATCTATCATAGGACTTCATTTATAGCATATAAATCATACGGACTACTTTATAGTGCTTTTTGTCCTTTTTGGAAAGAACATGAGTCACAGAGTTTGTAACAACATGAGGGTGAGTAAATAATAAGAGAATTTTCATTTTTGGCTGAACTATTGCTTTTAAAATCATTATTACTCCACTGCACAGCTGGACAATTCTGCCTTTTGAAAGACCTTCATATCAGAGGTTAAAATAAGCCCTTGGCACAAGCCCGTCTGTCCACAGATCACACACTTCCACACTCTTAATGCTCATGATTTTCACAGAAATGAAGCTGCGTTTGTGATTGAAACTGTGGCCGCATTATTACTCACCGGTGACTGTGAGTGTGTACGTGTCTGTCTTGTGTGTTTAAATGACGCATACATCCTTTATCTGCAGCCTGCACTTAATCCCAGCACTGCTGGCTCAGGAACAGATTACTGACAGCAGATGTGATGAGAGCAGAGCAGGGGAACCCGACACACACACATGCACATACACCTCCGCTTCTCATTATGACAGAACAGTGCAGCCATTTTCTCACTGCTCTGTTTGTTCTGAGCTACCATCTTTGCTCTGGTTATCGTCTCCTTCTCAAAACATTTCTGTGTTTGATGGTAAACAATTGTGATGTGAATTTCATGATCTTTGTGCGTGTGTGTTCCCAGGCTGAGCAGATCCAGCGGCTGGAGGAGGAAGTGTCCAGGCTGAAATCTCAGCATAGTTCAGTCAGTCAGCAGGTAACAGCAGGTCTTTGCTACCTCACACTCTTATTTCTAACATCTCCCAGTGTTACCCTGTCAACAGAACTGTCACTTTTTTTTTGGACCTTTTTCTACTTAGATATTGAAATGCAATCAAGAGATAGATGGGGGCCCATATTCCCTTTGAGGCACATTGTATACTCTTGGCAAACCCCTCAAGCAGCTATTAACTTGTGAAGTTATTTTAGCTGGATTTCTGCTGCCATTAAAGAAAAATGGCTTCTAGCACCAGAGTTATTATAGTAAACTACAACCATAAAAACCTTGTTTCTTGAAATAAAATAGTTTTTTTTTTTTTGGTCATGTGACCATCAACCAACATCAGAGAACTGGGAATATGAGAATTTGTTGTTGAATTATTGAAATATTAACTTTAAAAACTTAAAATCTTAGGTGGTGGTTTAACTAAATATTTTAGGCCAAAGGTTTCATCAGGACTTGCTGGTGTGTTTGAGATCATTGTCCTGCTGCATAACCCAAGTGCGCTTGAGCTTGAGGTCACAAACTGATGGCCGGACCCGGAATTCATGGTTCCATCAATTATGGCAAGTCGTCCAGGTGCAAAGCAGCTGACGCTGACGCTGCAAAGCAGCCCCAGACCATCACACTACCACCCACTATGTTTGACTGTTGGTGTGTTCTTTTTATGAAATGCTGTGTTGGTTTTATGCCAGATGTAACGGGACACACGCCTTCCAAAAAGTTCAATTTTTGTGTCATCAGTCCACAGAATATTTGCCCAAAAGTCTTGAGGATAATCAAGATATGTTTTGGCAAATTTGAGACAAGCCTTTGTGTTCTTTTTGGTCAGCAGTGGCTTTTGCCTTGGAACTCTCCCAAGGATGCCGTTTTTGCCCAGTCTTTTTCTTATTGTTGAATCATGAACACTGACCTTAATTGAAGCAAGTGAGGCCTGCAGTTCTTTAGATGTTGTTCTGGGTTCTTTTATGACTTCCTGGATGAGTCATTGTTGCGCTCTTGGAGTAATTTTGGTAGGCCGGCCACTCTTGGGAAGGTTGACCACTGTTCCAAGTTTTCTCCATTTGTGGATAATGGCTCTGACCATGGTTCGCTGGATTCCCAAAGCCTTAGAAATGGCTTTATAACCCTTTCCAGACTGATATATGTCAAATATATTGGTTCTCATCTGTTCTTGAATTTATTTAGATCGCAGCATGTTGTGTTGCTCTTTAAGCGTGCTTCACTTTGTCAGACAGGTTCTATTTAAGTGATTTCTTGATTCAACAGGTCTGGTAGTAATCAGGCCTGGGTGTAGCTAGTGAAATTTAACTCAGTTTTCTAAAATAATGTGGTTAATCACAGTTCTTTCATGATTTAACAGGAGGGGGCAATTAATTTTTCATGTAGGACCAGGTAGGTTTGGACAGTTTTTTTCCCTTAATAAATGAAAACATCATTTAAAAACTGCATTTTGTATTTACTCAGGTTATCTTTGTGTATTATTACAATTTGTTGGATGATCTGAAAGTGTGACAAATATGCAACAAAATTAAAAAAACAGGAAGGGGGCAAAAACCTTTTCACGGCACTGTATGTTCCAAACGTGTCTGATTTTAAATCAAGACATTCATGGTGGACGTACTGCCATAATCGAACCTGCATTTCCCACATGAGCACCAAGGCTTGAGCATTAACCACTAAACCACAGTTCCAACTGTCTTGTGCCTCCTAATGCTACCCAAATTCAGTCTCTCACACTTAAATCACAATATCTGCCACATGACGCCATGGCATGTCTTTCATTCTATTTCTCTTCACTTTTAAGTCTTTGTTTCTTCACGTCTCTCTGGTTGAGTCTTCGTAACCCTCTGTTCTCTTAGGGAAGCAGTGGGGATGGCTGGCCGCTTGAGCCCTCGTGGAGGTTAATGGTGACTCGGGCTCCAGGTGGGAGTAATCAGCTGTGTGCAGTCCAGCGGGGGTCAGCGAGTACCAACGCTCCCTCCTGGAGCCCCCATCCTTCCTCCGGCGGAGGAGTGTTAGGGCCCGGAGAGTGCCGAATGATTGCTAATAAAACATTTGATTGAGAGGAGAGCGGAGTGCCAACCATAAACAGGCTGGATTCTGCCCTTTAATTTCACCATCTCCAGAGAATTGCTTTTGCTGTGCCGCAGAGCGAGGCTTATACACAAGCAGTTAGTTGTCTAGCCTAGAACCGAAGATCTAATTTTGCGCGCACAAGCGTGTGTGCGTGCGCACGATCGGGTGTTTGTCTATTTTGTGTTCCTGGGGACAAAAACTAAGGGCTTTTCATTTTAAATTCTCACTGCTGTAGATGCTGCCTCAACGCTGATAAGAAAAAAACAATCATTTCATACTGCTGAGAAAATTGTCCGTAGTGCGGCTAAGATGGCAACAGCCTTGCGCAGAACACGTCGGATTCTAATTTGCTGTTTCTGTCAGGTTGAATCGTGTTGCTGAGGTGTGTGTGTACCTGACTGCATGCAGACGGTGTATTAATGCACCATATGATTGACTAAATGCATTTTTGCTGCACTCCCAGTATATAATCACCCCTGTAACGTTCACAACAACAACTCAGAATTTCTGCATAAAACACGCTTGCTTGCTTGCGTGTATGTGTGTGTGTGTTGGGCTCAGATGAAAGGCTAACTCAGGAGCATATATCAGACACTAGCATGCTGTAATAAAGGGCCGGCTATAGAGCTGCTTCTCTCCTTCTGGGAACTGCGCGCATTTTTATAACCTCACTGACAGCAAGATAAAGTGCTCGTCCAATTAGAAAAATATTTGGGCGCATACCTTCCTGCGAGAGTCCCCGGCTTTTTTATTCTCAAACCCATTTTATATGGAATCTCGGGCATTTTGGTTGTTTGTTTTTCGCTCCACGAATGCGACACGTGTGTTTTTGCCCTGGCAGCATGTGTAAGAGCGATCACATGCATCCGGTTTTTGTAAAGGCTACGGTTGCAGACATTGCAATGGCTGCACTCCACGCTCACGCACGCGCCCTGATTAATTCTTAACCTTCGTCCGTATTCTTTCCTCCTTCTTTTAAGAATAGATGTATTTTGGGGGGCTTTTCTTACAGAGTGCATTAAAATTAAATTCTCTCTTGTTGTTGTGAAAGAGGTGCACGTTAAAAATAATTGGATGAGGGAGAGAACAAAGGGCTGCCTCTCCCTTGCGCGGCTGCATGGCCCAGCGAGGCGTTAATGCCGCGCCCGCCGCATTGTTCGGCTGTCTGCAGCCATCTCCCCAGCCAGACACTCAGTGCTGCTCAAGTCACTTTTAATGTCTGATAATCAAGGTGAATTTTCAAAAAGCTGCCATTTTCAAATGATGGTGTATATATTATGTGGAGATGGGGATTTTGAGAGAGGGGAGGGGGCCGGCGGTGGGCGGCAGACGGGATGAGGGCCATGCACAGTGAAAGAGAGACACCTACTGGTTGCGGGCCGAACTGCCGGGACGCTGTGCAGAGGGGGTTTGACGGTTGCATGACAGATGTGTGATAGGCTTGTGTGTAACCCGTGTAGCTTACTTGGAATGCATCGGTGGAACATGGCATTCCGAGAATTGCGGTTTCTTTATTAACTATATTGCTCGTAGTACAAATCAGTGAAAGACAGCCTGAATGCATGAAAATGAGTAAAACACAACACCAAAAGAGGACGCTTAAAAACTATTTAATGCATTTTTAGTGCATCAGCAATCAGCTAAAATTATACCATTTATACAACTTGTTAAATGCGATTATGCAGAAGTCAGCTAATTTCTATTTATCCATTTGTTTGTTAGTTCATACCTAATGCATTAACCAGTGTTAACAAGCCTATTGTAAAGTGTTTAATTCATTTAATTTATCTTACAAATGCACTCTTTTGGCAAATGGTTTGTGCTTTGCTAGACAAACGTGTGCTTCTCAGTGTTTTGCACCTTTATTTGCCAAAGACATGTGTCAGATAGCTTTGCAGGCTCTTCCATGAATTTACATTTTCATTTGTGCAATACAGATGGAACCAGCCATTCGCTACTGTACATGAAGCTGTGCCATGATTTTTATGCTGGTTTCACACATACAACTAAGGCATTTTCAGAGAACGAGGCAATTTCTGGGACATGAATTCTGGTAAAAAAAAATTTTGGTAATACTTGAATTAGTATTTGCTGATAGAAAAGTAGTTTGACCAATAGCATGCACGCATTGGACATAATTGACCAACTGTGGCATACGAAAAGGTGGGATCTACAGAGAATGGTCAAAGCAATGCTAATACTTGTACATAGAATGTATAAAGACTATGGAGAGCATTTCAATATCGAAACGAATCCCAGACAAATCCCGGTCAGATGCTTCTTTAAGGTCCAAAAAGAGGATGTGTCTGGGAAAAAGAAGATGTATGGTCACCTTAATAAAACCAATGCTGGTTTTTGTAAATGTACATCTATAGTCATTCATTACTGTGTTAAATCCCAACATCATTACCTTGGTGTGTAGCAACCAAGCTCTGTCTCACTATACATCTTTTTATTCTTTCTGCGGTGCTTCTGCATTCTCATTTTTCACCCCAGCGTGCACCGCACCGAACACTGCAATGCATTACAGAGGTGAATGTATGCAGCACGTAGAACGTAATAAGTGTGTATTTATTTCCTCCAGACTGATTTACTCTCCCCTGGCTTGGAGGAGGGAGAGGAGAACAACCATCTGCAATGAGCTTGATGTATCAGATCGCACTGTTTTTTGCAGTGCAATCCTTTTTATTACTACATTGTGACTGCTTTTGTTTTTTTGTGTGTTTGTACATCCTGTTTCAAGCTAAAGTCTCTGTGGTGCTGGACTTATGCGACTGAGTACAAAAATGGGATGGAAGCCTGAAATTGCCGCTGAGCTTTGTGAGGGCCGTGACATGACAGGGTCCAAATGCATTATCCTCTCCATAAGGCCTCAACTAGTGATAAAGAAAAAAAATACTTTTTTGCATTCTTTGAAGAAAATGGACGAGTAAAAAGCCTTTGGTCTGGTGCGTCTGTTTTTGTCATTGATTATGAGAGCGCAGGGGTTTGTTTTAAGATGCCTGTCTTCAGTGGACTGACTTAATGCACCGGCAGAGCGCGGGAATGTGAACGAGGAGGACAGGAGCCTGTGTCTTCACTTCTCTTTCATGAAGAGGCCGCTGCAGACGTGACGTGCTTCCTGAGAAGGATCCTCGTCTCTGTGTGTATTTGTGACTGTGAAACGAGGACGGAAGTATCTTTGAGGCACACAAACATTTATAAACAAAAAGGAATGCTTTTAATGGGTCACAACGCAGGGTTGTCAAGGGTATTTGTGGCTTCAGTACTGGTGGATGTGACCTGTTGATCGACTGTGCTGCTCTGAATCAATAAAAAAGGAAGTTGATGCTCATGTCATGACGATGCATCCCAACAGGTTTCTAGTCATTAGTCCATCCTATTTGAAAGCAAAAATACAAAGTTCTGGCATGAAACCCTAGATGGCGCAGAACTCAATATGACATCATTATCACATGTAGCAGCTGATTGGTTCTCTCCTGTATCGGTAGCCAATGAGCTCGCTGCTCAACATTCAAATACTTGGCTAATGCTTGTGGTAACAGTTGCAGCACACTTCAGAAAACCCTCCTCCTTCCCCAGCTCCACCTTTATAGATCTGCTATGGGGTGATGATGTATGTTATGAGGTTATACATATATGTTATATGTGCAGCAGCAGTATTTCTTACATACTCACAGCAGCATGTTGTGGATGTATTGGCAGTGCCGCAGCAGCGTAGCAGATCTATTCCGCTACGACCAAATACATTAGCAGTGTCATGTACATTACCATGCCAATCCCTCTGAGAGATGTCATGTCAGAAATACAAATTAGTACAAATTTTGTGTTTAATACTCAGCTATGGCACATGATTATAGACCAATTAGATTCTACTTAGATTCTGCATATATTTAAATTAAGTAACTGACAGAAAATAGCATTTATCGATTGTTAACGCACTGTTAGAAACAATTATGTTGAAAACTGTAAATGTCCTGGCAGAAAATGATCAAGTTTATGGACATTTCCTTTAACCCTAAAACAAAACACAACACAATGCAATGCCTAATTCAAGATACAGGTAAAATGTGAAAAATCAATATGGGAAATTCCTTCATGTATTTCATGTATCACAGAACATTGTGCCTTATTATTACAGACTTTTCTTAGAGTGACATGTTTACTATCATTGAGATACTATTATAGATTGTATTTATATTTTGAATTTAGTTTTCAATTTTTATTAATTTTATTTCAGTTTTAGTTTGATAATTTAATACATCAAGTTGAAAATGAACAATTTTGCCTTGGCAAATATTTAAGGTATAACGTTTATTTTAATGATTTTAGTTTTAGTTCACTATAATAACCCGGATTGTTATTAGATTGGCACGTCAGTTTTTATTCCCATAATGCCTCATATTTAAGCTCTTAAATAACATAAATGTTTATTTGTTTGTTTTCCACCCTGTTATGTGATTAGTGGGTTTGAGTTCATTTCATCCATTGAGGTCTACATAGTTTAGATCATATGATCTGGTGCTGTGGAACTTTACATGCTACTTTTGCCTGATCAGGTTAGCCAAAAGCAGCTTTTTTACTGCACCACAATAATGGACTATGGTTACCAAACATACAGTAACTGCAAAAGTGACTCTCCCTCCATCTCCACTGTTTTCACCCCAAACTCATGCCATTTGTTTAGCCAGTCTTACTGTGTTGGACTCCAAACGTGCAAGGGTTATGGGTTAATTTAAAGGGTTACTCCACCCCAAAATGAAAAATTTGTCATTAATCACTTACCCCCATGTCGTTCCAAACCCGTAAAAGCTTTGTTCGTCTTCGGAACACAATTTAAGATATTTTGGATGAAATCCGGCAGGCTTGTGACTGTCCCATTGACTGCCAAACAATTAACACTGTCAAGACCCAGAAAAATATTAAACGGTTTAAAAATATTAAACTATCATGCTAGTGTTTTTTTTTTGTTTGTTTTTTTTACACAACAGAATGTGTGCATCTCTGTTGTGGAACTATAAACCATGTAGAGTGGTAGATTTAATGCCAATGTGGGCACGGTGCCCACGAGGAGGCAGTGTGTGGCCTGAGCCTTCCTCTCACACACAGACATACATATAAACACATTTGACCCATCAGATACAGGTAAAAGAGTCAGAGTCCTGCGATACAACATATATAGTATATACAACAAAAGTTGTACACACACATGCACTTATTTTGGTAAAAATAATTGGTACTAACACTAAAAATGTGTTTCTTCACAGAATGCTGAGGAATATTTCCCCCAATCCCCCTTTTCTCTTTCTCATTCCTCTTCTCTGCTCTCCTCTTTGTATCCTTAAAATATTCCGCACATCTCGCCGCAGTTCCGCATGACAGACACCCCTAATATAATCTGTGTGTCTGAATTCTAATTTATACCGTCAGGATAAAATAAATAGTCTGCAGTTAATTATAGGGAGCCAGCGCCTGCCTTTGCCCGGGTGATTTATGAAGTGCGTGCAGGCATTCTCCATCGCATTTTTCTTAATTTATTTTTAATCTGTCTTTCTATTAATTCTGCAGCAAATGTCTTAATGATGTGCGAGGTGTGCGTTAATGAGAGCAGGTGGAAGGAGAGGAGCTCAGGTGGGGGTGGGGTACAGGGGGTCTGGACCTACCAGGACTGCACTTAGACCCCCCTCCCCTTCACTCCTAACCCCCAAAAGCTCTCCCTTCCCCTCTCTCTCTCTCTCTTTTCATGTGTTTGCTTTGTTCTGTCGGCTCTGAGGCTGCGTGTGCACAATGCCAGTAAAAAATATTAATACCATGGAGCAGTTATAGTATCAGATGGTAATACTATGTTACTATGATATCCATTGATTACCATATTTATACCTTGATACTGACATAGTACTCTAAGATACTTTAAACAATATTATGATATATCAGGTCATAAAAGGCATTTTGAGGTTATGGGCATTTACCAATGTCACTTTTTCATGATATAACACTTTTTCATTATAATTCACCTTTACATTACTTAACTTTGTGCTCTGTCATATACAATAACTTAAGTGGCAAGTTAAGCCAAAGAATTTAATATTCTGCCATTATTTACTCACCCTCACATATCTCTAAACCTATATGACTTTCTTTTTCTGCAGAAAACACAAAAGAAAATATTTAGAAAAATGTTGGTAATTGTAACTAAAGAGTTTTGGTGACAATTGAATTCCATTGTATGGACAGAAACACTTGAGGCATTTCCCAAAATATGTTTTTTTTTTTTATATCCCACAAAAGAAAGAAAGTTTTGGAATGAAATGAGGGCGATTTAAATGATAACAAAACTATCCCTTTAAATGTGTTTAAAGTATAGCATAGCACTGAAAATCTATTAACTTTGCAAAATTATTGTCATTATTATCTGCTTTATACGCCTTCCTCCATCTTTAATGTTGATACTTTCATTCCCTTTCTAACTCAGCAACTCGAATATCATTAAAAAATGTATATTTCCCACTGGTAAATATGACATATACATAACTTGAAATTACAATTTTAACTAAGTTAAACTTGGGTATAATGCTGCTTTAGGTACTGGTATAGTATCATAAAATATGATTAAGATATCATGGCAACAATATTGTGCACCATTTTTAGTGGATGTTGGTGTAGACATGCTATTTTTCCTGATAAGTGTGCTCATTTGTTGTTCTATTAGATGCTTACAGATATGTCGTCTCATTTAAAAGGAAAACTTGTTTATTGCTTTGTTCCAATACCTATCATTGCTTCTTTTGAGTCTCCCATGCTGTGTATGATGCTGTGTTGCTGCCTATTTAGACCATTCCATATCAATCACTTAAGAAGTTCCCTTGAAGTTACGATTCTGCCTTAGAGTTTAGCTGCCTATGTAGGCAACAGACAGTATGGCAGCTCACTAGGTTTGGAAACAGAGCTTACAGATAAGTGTGTCTGTCTCAACACATCTCCTCAACTCTTTTCTCACATCCTCTACCATTTCTCTCCCCATCTGCCTTCCTTTCATTTCCTCCTCACAAACAGATCCTCGGTAAAGCAGCTAAGCATGGGCGGCTGCGGCGCAGCTCCTGCAGGAACAGAGGGATAATTTAATTTATCTTCCTTTTTGTCTCTCCAGTCTGCTCATTTTATTCACACACAGATCATTACACACCAATACCCCATTTTCATTTCCTACTGCGTACAGACGCACACACACACACACACACACACACGCATGGCTTTGACTAGGTGGCAGGCCCAGTCCTGGTGCTGCTGTCGATCGATACCCGCGCTTGGATAGGAGAGATCCGCACTGCCTTAATAGGTCCTGCAGGTCCTACCATAAAACACCTCTACAGACCTGAGGACCAGAGGCTTCATAAATTTCTCTCTCTCTCTGTGTCTCTGCAAGATGGAGTGGGACTGAATGCAGCCACATGGGGTTGGGGCTGAAACAGAGTCGTGCTGGGCGGTACAAGGGCTCGTCTGAACAGGTTCAAGTGTGTAGCTTGAAAGGAAAGGATTGGGAATGTGTTTATGGAGTGGGCCGGCATGAACGTGTGTTTACTTCTTTCATTTAGCACAAGAAACTGTTTAAACTAGCTTAATCAGCAAGACAAATTCTATTTTATAACAATACTGGAATCAGGACATTTGGTTCTTTTGGCGGTTCTCATATGTTGAATCTGGCACCAATGAAGATGGAGCTAGAAAACTGTATGGAACACTGTACTAAAAAAAGTGTTCTGGCAATAGCGTTCAGCGTAGAACATAAAACATAACCAGTGACCAATGTAATCTGGTTCTCAAGCCAATGACTCTTATGAGCCAGTTCTTGTTAGTGAATTATGTAGCTTGAGCAAGTCATGTCTGATACTCGTGCGAATGACTCTTATGAGCCAGTTCTTGTAGATGAATCATGTAGCTTGAGTGGTGATGTCTGATTCTCGAGCGAATGATTCTTATGAATCAGTTCTTGTAGGTGAATCATACAGCATAAGCAGTGATGTCTGATTCTCAAGCGAATGATTCTTATGAGCCAGTTCTTGTAAGCGAATCATGTAGCTTGGACAGTTATGTCTGATTCTCGGACAAATGATTCTTATGAGCCAGTTCTTGTAGGTGAATCATGTAGTTTGAGCAGTGATGTCTGATTCTCGAGTAAATGATTCTTATGAGCCAGTTCCTGTGGGTAAATCGTACCATGTGAGCATTGATGTCTGATTCTCGAGGGAATGACTCTTGGTCTTTTTAGTGAATCAGAAACCCTTATGAATCAGTTGAAGCAGTTTCTCAACTAGTCTGACTCACTAAATGAAACGAGTCATTAATTTGTTAGGGCTCCAAGGTTAATCCAAAAAAAGTGATATAGCTTCATCCGATTTTCAAAGTGCAAAGGCTGTGATATAAATAAATATATGTGCTGCATGTTTCAGAGTGAAGCGTGGCACTGTGTTCTTTTACACGTGAGCAGTTCATGATCCAGTATTTTCAGAGCGGCTTGGTTCACAGTAAATGCTAATTATTATTATTATTATTAACACTTTATAGTCACGTTCATATAATAACAAAATTTTGCTCCAATGTGTGCAGCCCAACAAACAAGCACTTAAAAGATGCATTTTTTATATTTCTTCCTCAAATTCAGTAGAATCAGTAAAGCAACCATTAGGGAACAGTAATCGCTCAGAGGAATTGGCATCATAATCGTTAAATTCCATACGATTCCCATATCTTGTTGCTGGTGGTTGCCAGGACATCACTATAGGGCTGCTAGGGTTTTCTGTGTAATTTCACGTAGCGATCTGATTGTAGGGGTAGTCAGCTTATGCATCAACAAAAGATGTTGATCACGTCCTACTCGGCGAAATTACAGCTGCCAAAACGCACACCGTCTGAGCTGATCTTTTCAGCGGGGAAAGCTCAACTGTTGATGAGATGTTTGTAAGACGAAATGCATTTGTAGCGGTAGAGGTTCTCCAAGTCCAAGTGAGTCATTACGAGTGATTTTTACCTTCACGACGCTTCGCAGCAAGAACGCACGCAGTCGTGATTTGGCGTGTGAAGCACAGCGGGCTGCAACGAGGCGCACAAGATTGGATTAAGAGTTACACTGGCAGCAAAAGGAGATGGCCGCCCAGCATCCGTTCTCCCTCTTTCCTCCTGTCCCTCAGGCAGAGCGCGAGCGTTATACAATATGTGTGCGCTTGCATTAGCCAAACAGATAGCTACCAACTTTAATTGCCTCTGCATCCACTTACTCACCCCTAACGCCCTTCAACCTCATCCACCCATCCCGCTTTCCTCGCCCGCGTAAATGAAAGAGCAAGAGGCGGGAGATGGAGGGAGAGAGAAGGCGAGCATAATTACTTATTTTAGTGGACTGCTGTAGAATGCCTCTCGCCAAATTACTCTAATTCCAAATGGTTAACAAGAGCCGAATAGAGCCGAATCCGTGTGACAGCAAATTGCTTTCCCATTTGCAGCCTTAATGGCTTTTCATACTTTGCACTTCCAATAAGCAGTAAACTCGGAAATTAATATTGCACGCTGTGTTATGATGCAAATGGGAGGGAGATAGGAGAGCCGTACCTTCATGCAGAAAGCTCTGATTAGATCTGTAATTGCTTCACTCTGATTTTTTTCTCCCTCTCTCGCCCTTCGTCTTTCTCGTTTGTAACTTTCTGACGTATTTATTGAGCTATTTTGAGATTTGCCATTTCACTTATGCATCAACATTGACTGCACTTTTGATTTGTGTCACGCTGTGGTTTTTGTTTTCAAATCAATGCTAATCAGCGGTAATTTGTCAGCGGCGTGGAGACGCTCGTCCTGGGGGTTTAATGTCTTTGCTGTCACCTTTAAGGTGTTTGTCACACATTCTAGTCAGAACAGCTTTTTAAAATGAAACAGAATAATAACAGAAGGCTTGTAAACGAGACACGAGCGGTTTTAAGGTGTCTTATTGAAATGCACGCCACTTGCACGTATGCGAACGTTTCACGGTGAATAGACAATTGCGTTCGCTGGTTTGAAGATGTTTGCAAAACACTCTGAGGTGACGTGTTAATGGCAGTACTAATGAAATCCTGAACTCTTAACTGCTCGCTCTTCTGCCTGATTAGCACATGCATCTCACATTTAGCTGTGGTTGATTAAATGTAGATTGCTCTAGATGAAATGAAATAAAATTTGATTAAATAACATCAGGGCTGTAATGAAGCATGTAAATGTGTAGATAATGTAAATAGGAAGATTTTCCTCTCTGTTGGGTAAAAAGGACGTCCGACCATCAAACTTCAAATGATTCACTAAAGCAAGCATCGCTACAGTTGCTCATGTTCAGAGTTAAGGACCTGAACGAACTCTTAACCTTAACAGTATGTATTATACTTTGGCAAGTAAATGGACAAGAATGATAGGGCTGGGTAGTGATAGTGATATATTCCAATTCTTTATTTCAGGTTATTCTGTGTAGTTTGTTTTACAAAAATGACTTTGTGCTTTTTAGTAAATCAGAAACGGATTCGCCAGATTATCATACCGCACTCGACTAAATCAAAAGTCGAGTTTTTTCTCAAGCAAAGCAAATTTTAAAAGTCCACTGAAAACATATCTTATTACATTTTTGGTCATAGACAATGTATGTTGAAGATATACGTTATTGTCAATGTGGTTAATTAAAAAAAATTTTTTATAGAAACGTGGGCTATATAAATTGTAATAATTACAAGAAGGAAAAGAAAGAAACAATCCTTTGAACATTTTGAACATTAAGATGTTATTGTTCCCATTGTTTTGCATTTGCTCATGCAGAGACATATAGACTGGGGGAATCCCCCCCATCTTCCCACCCTCTGAATATTACGTATCATAATGTAACTACGTGTAAACATTATTTTTGGCGTTTTATGCTTGGAAAACCAGCTATTTTTTTTTCGGAAATTTTTTCTTTCTTTAAACCTGAAACGATACAAGAAGGATTTGGGGATTAATTTTATTTACAAATAAGGTATGAAATGTGCATACTTTTAAATCGACACCTGCCACAGTGTTTCTTATTGTTATCTGTGATCCCTCTTTGTGTGAATTCTCCAAGGGGGGGGGGGGTCTAAATCTTATCACTCAGCTTACCAGGTTAAAACAGGTTAATTTCTTTATTTTCTTAAATATGTGGGTAGATAGTATTTATAGAGTTGTAACTTTTTAGTTTTAGTTACTTTTTCTTATTTGTAAGTCGCTTTGGACAAAAGCGTCTGCTAAATGACAAAAGTAAAAAAGTAAAGAGTGTAAAGACCATCGACTCTACCGTGCGACTCCACCGGGCAGGGACACCGGCAAGGGATAGTAGTAGCTTTTTATTTAATTTTTTCATTGAAATGTTTATTATTGAAATGTTGTTGTTATATGCATGTGTTAATTTTATTTAATTTCTTTATTTTCTTAAATATGTGGGTAGATAGTATTTATAGAGTTGTAACTTTTTAGTTTTAGTTACTTTTTCTTATTTGTAAGTCGCTTTGGACAAAAGCGTCTGCTAAATGACAAAAGTAAAAGTAAGTAAAGTAAAAGTCACCGCTGGCCACTGATATATATATCTTTTTTTTTTATTCACATTAAATATGTGATTAATTTGCAATTAGTTAGATTAATGCAAATCATATACTGTATATACATATACAGTGCTGAGTAGGAACTGATTACATGCAATCTGGATTATATAATCAGATTCCTAAAATTGAGTACTCATAAATGGAAATGCTCATAATCAGATTACAGTTACTTACATATGGATTCCACGATTGCATATTATTTGTAAATTGGCATTAACTTATTCATAATTTATTGATTCTCCGTAATTCTTCTTCTTCTTTTTTTATTTTAAAGTTTCCTTTCCAAAAATCCTACTGTGTGTCATACCATTTTACTTTGAATATATTCACAATATTGAATGGCCTTGTAAAAGTCATATAAATAATTTTCCATGTTTCTGAATTTGGGGAAAAAACAATGGTAAGGTAGGTAAAAAGTAGTCTGAAAGCAATCTAAAGTAGTCAGAATACATTACCTAAATTGAATAACATTGATTGTTACTAAATACTATTTTCATCATGTAATCTGTAATCAGTAAAGAACTACAACCAGCACTATATATATATATATATATATATATATATATATATATATATATATATATATATATATATATATATATATATATATATATATATATATATATATATATCTACTGTATATATACACTCACACACATACATACATATGCTGTACTATACTGTAATGATACTATAATGATTATCATTTCAGTACTCTCTTGCCATCCCTGCCAGCATTCTTCAGCTTTGGGTGGAAAGTATACTGTACATTCTGCAGCCCCAGATGCACACAAGCAGCTGACCTTTGGACAAAAATAGCAAATACATTCAGCCTGATTGGCTGGCGATTGCAACCAGTGATTGAGGTTAAGTGGCCTTTGGTCTGTGGTGTGCTGCCAGGCCGCTATATGCAGTAGGACTGAGGGGACCCCACCTGACCACCTCGCATGTAATCTGATCCCCTCGCACCGTTTCCATGGCAACCATCTCTTTCTAGTGCTTCTTGTTCCCATTTCACTTGTCACTTCGGTAATTGCCTCAGAATTTCCCTGTCTGGGAGAGTATTGGGGAAAAATGATGATGATGACAATAGTGATAAGACAATATTTATGAACTGTGCATTAGTGGAAAGTGGATGGAGAGGTAAAATTCAAAGGGAGACGGTGCTGGAAAACAGATGTTGATGGTTTTACATGGTGGTCCTAGCATGGACATTTCTGGTCATTAACTGGCATAGATGACCGATCAGCTCCACTGAATATAATGGAAACCTAGATACTCACATGCTGGAAAGGTTAACATTAGGTTAATGCAAACACAATCTAGCTTACTGTGATTACAATAGGACAATATGGCAAAGAAAATCTTCAAGTTTTTCAGAATGTTTGACCAATTCAAGATAATAATTTAGATTTTAGTTTATCTACTTTAATTGTTAAGATTTTTAAAGATCAACATTCTGAAATAAAAGTGATCAGGCAGATCAAACCGTAAGGCGTAGAGACCTGAAACTTTGAAGGGTGGTAGTACCCACCCTATCTACAACATCATCAAGGCTTGCCCTGATTGGCCTGATGGGGGTGCTACGGTGATCAAAAGTACGTAATCGCAAAACTCCTAAACCGCTCGTCGCCCACTCAAGTCTCTTATATCATGGGAAGCCTTGGCTCAAGACAAACAAAACACTTGTCGCATTCTATCAAGAAATTTTCTGCTATTTTGGATTTTTTGAAAAGTCTACTTTTGCAAACTAATCCTAGGTTTTTTTGCTCAAACCAAATGCAGCACAGAAAAATTCCCTGGAGACTGAGAATCAGTAATTATCCAAAAACCAAAGGCAAAACATTCGAAATTGGCAGGGCCACTTTTCCTAAAAGGCTTTTCAATGGTTTGACCACTGTGTGGCATTATAATACGATATTGCATTTTTCAATGGGTAAATGATTCCATATTGTGTGATTTTTCACACATACACACATTATTCATATAATATGTTAGAGCTCCTCATTCTGAACAAGTTTCTCTCTAGGACAGCTGATGTCAATCAAATCGTTTGTTAAATATTGGAGATTATTTAAAAAATCTACTTTTGCAAACTAGTCTTAGGGTTTTCACTCAAACTCAAAACCACTGCAGTACAATTCTCTGGAATCTCTAGTAGGGTTGTGACATTAAGTAAATTTTCCCACCGGTTAATTGACGTGTGACAACACGAGTAATATCGGTATCACCGTTGGGGGGAGTTAGTTCATTTGAGTTTTCCCTCTTTTCCTTGCTTTCTTTTGATTTTGAATAGCTTGTAAAAGAGCTGTGCGCATTTTACTTTCACTTGCAAATTAGCGGCAATTCGGCGTCAAGCAATTGTTCATTTGAGTTTTCCCTCTTTTCCTCGCTTTCTTGCGCTTTTAAAGAGTTTGTAAAAGCGTTGTGCGCATTTTACTTTCACTCTCAAATTAGCGGCAATTCGGCGTTGATTCAATTCAAGCAACAATAAAATACAACGTCAAACTCATAGAACCTTTATTAACATAACAAATAAAAATACACCATGCTATATGCCTAATATAAAATAACAAATTACTTAGGCTACACCAGTGGTTCTCAAACTTTTTTGGTCGCGCCCCCCTTTAAACCTATAAAAAAATCTGGCGCCCCCCCACCCCCTTCCCGAATCCCCATCCAACCTCAGACTACCAAATAATTTCTATAAACTTTATGAAAAATGTATGCTTTTTTTAATTTAAAGAGTCTAAAGCGGAAAAAAACAAACACCTGCAACATTGAAACATTGAAAATTATTATTATTATTCTCTCTATAATTTTTTTATTCATTTTTATTTATTAAGCGTTTTTTTGTGGGTTTCATGCTGTCTGCTAAGGCATAGGACACACACAGGCCTTTCCTCTCACCAACAAAATTAACACCGTATCTACACCGGACGCGAGCAGCAAATACAGTAGAACCCATTAATCAGGGGCACTGTTTACACTGGATGTGGCGCAGCACGACACGACAAATCCCCGACAGTAAACTGATGCCTTGTTCTATTTATGACATACTGACACAAAATTAAAATGAATTTCAACGGACACTTTGTCGTGTCCAGTGTAGACTGTTGCGGCTCGGCGCGATGTGATTCGACAACTGTAGCGTCCGGTGTAGACACGGTGAGTGAAGCCGAGAGCAAGATATGCCTCGTCATATTTTCTGCATTCAGCTTTTGAATGACCAGCTCCTGCCTGGGTCCTGTGCGACTTCATCTATGGCTTTTCTTTTCCCTTTCACAGACCGATCCATCTCCCATTCTAAGTTACATCCTTTGGCTTTTACTGTTTTATTCCTTTTCTTTTTCTGCTGATGGCCCGCACCCACCCTGGCCCCACACTTTGAGAACCGCTGGGGTACACGAAGTTTGGTTTTAATATTTTTATTGATTATTTCCAATATACATCACATTTAACAATCCCCCAACCCTTACCAACAAATCCCCAGAGTAGCGCTCATGCTGTCCAATAATTCAGAAAGGAATTACAGGTTTAAAAATACATAAATAAAAATAACAATAATAATAATGATGATAGTAATTATCATGATAGTAAAAAAAGAAATCAGTGCATACATATAAATGTTTACATCAGGGAAAAGAGGGAAATAAATAGCTAAAATAAAAAAAAAAAAAGTAAATTCAAATCAATAATTAATCAATATTATTTAAAATTGTCAACATAATCAATGAAAGGTTGCCACATCTTAAAGAATTGTTGTCCCGATCCTCTTAATGAGTACCTAATCTTTTCAAGGTATAGACAAGACATCGTTTCTCTAATCCACTGAATATGTGTGGGTGGGGAGGATTCTTCCATTTTAATAGAATGGCTCTACATGCTAACAAAGAGGAAAAGGCAAAAATTTTACACATTGATGCTGACAGCGGTAACTCCTCTGGAGCGACTCCAAACAATGCCACAAGTGGTTCTGGTTCTAATCTGCACTGAAGAACCACAGAAAGAGTGTTAAATATTGACCGCCAGAAACGCTCTAGTTTGGGACATGTCCAGAACATGTGTATTAAAGTATCTTCAGCACACTGACATCTATTGCACAAAGAGCTAGTACCAGGAAACATTTGGGCTAATTTAACTTTGGATATATGAGCTCTGTGTACTACTTTAAACTGAATAAGAGGTTGCCGAGCACACATGGATGACAAATGAACCTGTTTAAGAACACAGTTCCATGTGTCATCCGAGAGTGGTCCGCCAAGGTCTTCCTCCCAAGCTCTCTTGATGTTGTCTAAAGGGGAAGATGCCTGAATTATCATTAAATTATAGATTATGGAAATTGAGCCCTTAGCTAATATGTTACACGAAAGATAACTATCCAAAGGATTTTCATTGATAAAAATGACCTAATATAATCTCTTACTTGCAAGACTCTAAAACAATCAGATTTAGTAAGACCAAAGTGTGACACTAATTGTTCAAAAGAAGCAAATAAATTGTCGATAAATAAATCTTTATCCTCTTGTCAGACCAACTCCTAAACGAACAATCCTGCATTGAAGGTAAGAAAAAGTGATTACGGGCAACAGGGCTAAGAAGAGAAGGATCCTTAAAACCAAATGATCTCCTAAATTGAGTCCAAATCCTCAGCGAGTGTTTTACCACTGGGCAATCAACAAAAGTATAAGAAATTAACTGTAGTTTGGTTGCAAGAAGTGCTGGAAGGCCACTTATAATTTGTTTTGCCTGGAACCCGGGCAACTGATTAGCCAATACTTTCCCTGATTTCTCACCACTTTCATAAAAAACACTCTTGGTTCTCCTCAAAAGGCCCTCTATCTCATTGGTCGAAAGTAAATCGTGCTCTGATTTCAATTTAAGACACCTCTTATACAGATCTGGTGTGGACGACTTAGCATATTGTTCATCCAACCTAGAAATCTCATTAGCAAGAGATATTTGCTTTTCTTTGGAATTTTTTATTTTAGTAGTGGCATACGAAATAATTTGGCCTCTTATATATGCCTTAAGAGCCAACCCCCAGAAAATATAATGATAACAACAAAACTACCTTCCAAAACAACAGCTGAGTCTTTTACACACTTCCTTATTTCTCCTTACCTTATATAGTCTCCGTCCCTTAAAACAGAATATCCTCAACATGAGACATATAATTAACACATGAAGTAATAGGCTTAACATATGAGTAGAGCCATGGCATGACGATCCATTCAAAATAAAATAATCGAGTAAACCAAAATGAGTGAAAATGTAGAGAAAGACAAGTGTCTTCCCTAGAACAGCCAAAAACTGTAATCAGAAAAAAAGACATGCGATTTACTGCATTTAACATATCTTACTCAACAGGAGCCGTCTGATCAGACACAACAGCACAAAGTCAAAAGAAAAATGTCAGTTTGACTCAAATAGAAATGTTCGAAGTCTGTAGTACTTAGAAAAAGAAATATTTAAGACAACAGAAATGTCCACTTGACTCAAAACTTTACAAGTGAACAGCAAACCATCCTTTAATGTTCAGAAGTCCCAAAAAAACACCCGGTGTTGTAAAGTCAATGATGTACAGCCGGCTATCTCACGACATAAACAATGTGGAAAAGAAAATAAACGGCTTATATACACTCACCTAAAGGATTATTAGGAACACCTGTTCAATTTCTCATTAATGCAATTATCTAATCAACCAATCACATGGCAGTTGCTTCAATGCATTTAGGGGTGTGGTCCTGCTCAAGACAATCTCCTGAACTCCAAACTGAATGTCAGAATGGGAAAGAAAGGTGATGTAAGCAATTTTGAGCGTGGCATGGTTGTTGGTGCCAGACGGGCTGGTCTGAGTATTTCACAATCTGCTCAGTTACTGGGATTTTCACGCACAACCATTTCTAGGGTTTACAAAGAATAGTGTGAAAAGGGAAAAACATCCAGTATGCGGCAGTCCTGTGGGCGAAAAGGCCTTGTTGACGCTAGAGGTCAGAGGAGAATGGGCCGACTGATTCAAGCTGATAGAAGAGCAACTTTGACTGAAATAACCACTCGTTACAACCGAGGTATGCAGCAAAACATTTGTGAAGCCACAACACGCACAACCTTGAGGCGGATGGGCTACAACAGCAGAAGACCCCACCGGGTACCACTCATCTCCACTACAAATAGGAAAAAGAGGCTACAATTTGCACGAGCTCACCAAAATTGGACGGTTGAAGACTGGAAAAATGTTGCCTGGTCTGATGAGTCTCGATTTCTGTTGAGACATTCAGATGGTAGAGTCAGAATTTGGCGTAAACAGAATGAGAACATGGATCCATCATGCCTTGTTACCACTGTGCAGGCTGGTGGTGGTGGTGTAATGGTGTGGGGGATGTTTTCTTGGCACACTTTAGGCCCCTTAGTGCCAATTGGGCATCGTTTAAATGCCACGGCCTACCTGAGCATTGTTTCTGACCATGTCCATCCCTTTATGACCACCATGTACCCATCCTCTGATGGCTACTTCCAGCAGGATAATGCACCATGTCACAAAGCTCGAATCATTTCAAATTGGTTTCTTGAACATGACAATGAGTTCACTGTACTAAAATGGCCCCCACAGTCACAAGATCTCAACCCAATAGAGCATCTTTGGGATGTGGTGGAACGGGAGCTTTGTGCCCTGGATGTGCATCCTACAAATCTCCATCAACTGCAAGATGCTATCCTATCAATATGGGCCAACATTTCTAAAGAATGCTTTCAGCACCTTGTTGAATCAATGCCACGTAGAATTAAGGCAGTTCTGAAGTCGAAAGGGGGTCAAACACAGTATTAGTATGGTGTTCCTAATAATCCTTTAGGTGAGTGTAGATCCACCGGTCAAGTCAACCAAATGACCAACCTTACCTTCTAAGAGGTGCTAAGAGGCATTACGGTGAGCTGTTAAAAAGTTCTTGGCCTCATCCACCGATGCAAGCAGCTTTTGTTTGTCTTCCTTGGTCATAATCCTCAATCTTGCAGGGAAGAGAGAAGGGATGGTTTAAATCCCAGAGAGTAGAGCTCTGCCATTACCCCACGATACTGAGCGTGCTGCTCCAGGACTTCTGGACTGTAGTCGTCGTAAATAGCGATCAGCTTGCCACGATACTGCAACGATCCTCTTCTCTTACGAGCCTCTCGTATCACCTCCTCCTTAATCTGGTACCGACAAAAACTAACTATAACCGCTCTCGGCTTCCCTCCCTGCTTTGGCTTAGCCACAAGTGCTCGATGCGCCCTGTCGAATTCCAGAGCAGACGACAGAACCTGTTCGCCAATAACTTCCGACAGCATCTCCGAAAAGAACACAGTGGGTCGAGGGCCCTCGACGGATTCCAGTAGGCCAATAATCCTGATATTGTTACGCCGACTGCGACCCTCCAAATCAGACGTTTTGGCCTTGAGCTTAGTATAGTTCTCCGTTAGCTCAGCACATACCACTTCCAACATGTGAATTTGGTCGCTGACAAGGTCTGCATTAGATTCTAGTGATGTTATTCGTGAACCATGGTCCGACACCGCAGCTTGGACGAGATCAAGTTTCGCCTCCAGAGATGTTAAAGCAGTTTTAAATTCAGTAAATTCTGTGCTCTTCCAATAAACTTGTCAAGGCCGACATGCTAAACACGCCATGAGCCACAGGCGCATCGTCATTGGCAGTAGTATCTTTATTTGCTTGTTTGGCTGATTTAGATGCCATTTTCTTCTTTCTTAAGTGTTAAATATGTTTTCCAATTACATTCAAGAATATTAAACTGGTAGAAGATTATTAACTAAAAATAAAAGAAATCTAAATAGCAGGGCTCCTCAAATCTTTCCCTGGAGGTCCAATCTGCTGCAGAGTTTAGCTCCAACCCTGATCAAACTACCTACCTGTGATTTTCTAATGATCTTGAAGACTCTAATTAGCATGCTTAGGTGTGTTTGATTAGGGTTAGAGGTAAACTCTGCAGGAATGGTCTAGATTTGAGGATCCCTGCTATATAGGGACCACAAGGTAGACGCGTCTACTCCATTCACATTCGGAACCGGAAACCTACACAAAGTTTAAATAGGTATATAAAACTGAAAATCAAACACTGTGGAAGTGAATAAATAAGAAACATAGAACGTTTATTAGCAAAACGAATAAGAAAGCTTGGGGGCATGGCATATACACCTTGATGTAAAATAAAATAAATATAATACACAAAGTTTAAATAAAGTAAAAATCAGTAAACACTGTGGAACTAAATAAATAAGAAACAAAAGTATAAAAAAGCTTCCAAAATCACCTTAGATAAATGGCAAAAGTCAACAGGATTTTCAATATACTGCCAAACAGGTGCTTTTGCATTTCGTTTCTAAACTAAATCTTCTGCCATCGTCTTGTCTTTCTCATCTCACTCTTCTTGTCAGTCAGCTCGACTCACTCTCCTCACGTGATAAATTAAATCTGACTCCTGCTCCTGATCTGTGATGCCACTGTCATTTGGCATGCTGCATTGAGCAGCTGCGTTCAGTTTTTAATTGCAGTGCCAGTCATCTCATGACTTGTGTTGCGTCTTAACACTGGTAATACCGTGTTTTACTTTACACTTTGGTTAGCTATACTAGCACTGTAAAAAATAAAAAAGTTGAGGAAACGCAAAAGTTTAAGGCAACCAGCTTCAGCAGGTTTTTGAGTTTTTTCAATTGTTGTTTTCAGTTTATACAATAAGAAGATGAGAAAACTCAAAAATCTCCTACAAAAATAATTTGAGAGCTCAAAAATCAGTTTTTTTACAGTGACGGTTATGGCCAAATCAATCCAAAAGTGTATAAATCCTAAACGAAAACTCAAAACTTCACAAAACTAGGTAAGCACATGGTGCATATGATACTAAAGAAGCATGCCAACTTTTATGGAGATCGGATTATAGGTGGCGCTTAACAAGCCATAAAGTTGAAAAAAACGTCATATATGGTAAATTACCTGGAATTGCCAAAATGCTCTTTTTAATCACTGATTAAGTGGTAACAGTCTTGCTAAATAATAACTTAACAATTTAGCATGTTTCAAAATCCAGCTTCATCACCTTAAGTGACACTGCCATTTAAAAAGCAGCAAATCAGATTATTAGAATAATTTCTGAAGGATATTTAGATTCTAATAAAATTTCACTGTTTTTTACTCTATTATTGATCACATAAATGCAGCTTTGCAATAGAAATTTCTTTCCAAAAAAATGAAGAAATCTTACTGACCCCTAACTTTTGAATGGTAGTGTGACCCAAGCTTGTGATGTCCAAACTTTGAGTCCATTTCAAAAGATTCTAGTGATTTCCTGTTCTCTTGTCACTATCATTGTCATCCTTCAGTGTTTCCAACCAGACTCCCCTGATTCCTTCCTACAGCCATTAGCACTAGCTCTCTGAGTTTGAGCTATGTTTTACCCTTGAAGCGGTGCTGCATAAGTCTCTGGGGATTGATAGGTCAGGCTGATGCTTCTATCCATCATTATGTGCAGAATATCAACAGCAGGAGAATAGTGCACCTTATGCTTTCTGATAACAGAGAGATTCAGCTCGAGCTACTTGTCTTTCTCCTGCGCTCCAGATCCTATAACCTTTTAAGACAAAGTTCTCAACAAAAACAAATGTGCCAGCCAGTGGAATATTTCAGAAATTAGGGCATAAAAGTAAGAAATGACTCACACATTCGCCCCGTCTTCCTAAAACAAAAACACCAAAGTCGTGGCCAAATGTCAGTGGAATTAATTGATTTGCCCGTATTTGTCAGGAAAGAGCAAGTGCCTGACTCCAGCCTGTGTTATTAAAGCTAATACCTCAGTGCTTTACTGCCGTGAATCAAGCTCTGACGTGTCCTTATGATGTATGGATTTATTATTCAAAGTGTTGTACAGGTCTGGGAGGCCCCGTACTCATCCAGGCCCCCGGAGACCAGCTGTGTTTTCAGAGTAAAGAGCACTTAGAGAATGGCCCGCGGCGGCTGCATGCCGGAGTGCCTCTGGACACAAGCTACTGTCCAGACCTGAGGAAACATCTGCAGATGGACCTCACAGTGAGGACTGTTTGGATGAAATTGCTGTCTCCAGTGGAGCTCTGTGTTTCCAAAGTGTCTGATGATAAACCATACAAATCTGTCATGCATTTTCACAGCATTGACTTTATCGTGCACGGGGTGTTTATTTAAGCTTATTTCATAAAAAATAATGTACCAGCTGGTCAATATGACAAAATCAGGATGCCAGCATGAAGCCTAATATCATCCTGATGGAGATTATTTTGCATCTGTAAGCCTGTATGTAAGCTACAGTATGTAGAAAAACTTGAAGTGGTCAAATATACAATCAAGTGGTCATTTTCAAAACATTTGACCACAGAATGCTATGATCAACCAATCAAAATCAAATATTCCAGAGAGCTTTGTAATGATTAGCAAGAGCATTAATAATAGTAATGTTTGGTGTAACAAGCAATGCTAATGAGCATTTAATAAAGTCAGTACTAAACCAATACGTATCCTGAACATGTCCAGTAGTTGCATGAGTCAAGGCAATGAACATGGGCTATTTTAGTCCGAGCGGGTTTCTTTTAGTTCAAATATGTTCTCTTAAAAACTTTAGGAAGTTGAACTTTCCTGGTTTGTTAAGGCAGACTTTGAAAGGGTGCTTTTTAACACCTCTCTCCAATCAAGGAATCTGGGTCAAAGAATGTCCTTTTTGACTCATTTCATTCTCTCTGGCTCTGATCGGGTGTGAGGAATGGTATCATTAAGGTAATGTTCTTGAGAAGGCGTTTAGCCGAACTGTGATGCCCCTCTGCTCCTCCAACAGCTGCAGTCTCAGCCCAATCTACAGTGACCTTTGCAGCACTGACTATGCAAACACATCCTGAACCAAACGACTCTTTACAAAGTCAAAAAAGACCTGTTTACAAGCACAGCCTCTTCCTTTACTCATTAATAAAATTGTACCATAGTATGTTCAACGCTCATTTCAGCTTGGGAAGTAGATATTTTCAACTTTGTACTTGTGGCAATGACACACTGATACTATGAATTATGGACATTTTTTCCCCCTGTGGATTTTGCAAAAAAAAAATTAATTTATTTATTTTTTTAAATCTATTCTATTTTTAAGATAACGTATTAAAATTACTGAAAAAAAAGAATAAATTAAAATATAAAAAAAAACTAATAAAATGCATAAAATTATTTTTTAATACTTTTTGCATATAATTTTATAATTGCATAATTCTAACTTTTTATTGAAGTATTAAAATAATCTGAAATAAAAACTAAATTCAAATATAAAAAAATAAAGAAAAAGCTAAATAAAGCACATAACAACTGTTTTATATAATAGTTTTTATTTTCACATACAGAATATAATTTTTATTCAATTTTATTTTACTAAGTTGAAGTAGTAATTTAATAAAACTAAAATAAAATAAGTTAAAGCTAAATCGAAATATAAAAAAACAATAAAAATGTAAATAAAGCACATAACAAAATTACTTATTTCTAGATTTTTTACACAGAATTTTATATTTTTTATTTTAAGTTGAAGTATTTAAAGCTAAATCTAATTTAAATATTAAAAAGATTGTAAAAAAAAAAAAAAACTAATTAAAGCACATAACAAAATGACTTATTTTTAGTTTTTTTTACTTTATTTTTCAGTCATTCACACTCATTCTTATTGTGGAATGGGCTGATCATGACACTGTAGAAGATCTTAGTCCATGTACCCTGACCAAACATGGCAAATCAGTGAGTCCACCCTCAGTCCTGCTGTGAGAGTCAATAGCACAGTTCATACTTTTATTTCCACATTTCTCTCCATTTTATTGATTAATGTTTTCTTTTGGAGCAAGACGGTACTTTTATTGCTTTGGCTTTTGTGATATGTTTTTGTTTTGGCTGAGGAGTGCGGAGTGCGCTCATATATCATGCACTTCTGCACAGTTTGCGCTCGCTAGCCTGTGGTGTTCATCAGTAATTAGACCAAAGTCACAGAGGTGGCCAAGTTCAACCTCTTCATTAAGGATCACTCTCCACACGGCAACACCTGTAAATGGAGAGAGAACTAGAATCTATTATTGAGCTGGACATTTTAAACAAATAAACATTGTGAAATAAATAGATTTGAATTAAAAAGACATTCTGAAAATTATGGAATTTTAACATTCATTTAAAGTCGTGACGTATTGTCAAGTATGGTGACCCATACTCGAAATTGGTGCTCTGCGTTTAACCCATCCAAGTGCACACACACAGCAGTGAGTAGTGAACAAATGCACACACACACACACACACACACCGTGAACACACACCCGGAGCAGTGGGCAGCCATGCTGCGGCTGCCCGGGGAGCAATTGGGGGTTCGGTGCCTTGCTCAAGGGCACCTCAGTCGTGGTATTGAGGGTGGAGAGAGCGCTTGACATTCACTCCCCCCACCTACACTCCCTGCCGGCCGGGGACTCGAACCCGCAACCTTTCGATTACAAGTCCGACTCTCTAACCATTAGGCCACGACTTCCCCCCACGACTTTATATTCTTATGATAACAATATAGTAATGAATATTTGAATTACATCTCAGAAATACAAAATAGAATAATTTTCATAAATGTATATGTGACCCTGGACCACAAAACCAGTCTTAAGTCGCTGGGGTATATTTGTAGCAATAGTCAAAATTACATTGTCTGGGTCAAAATGATTAATTTTTCTTTTATGCCAAAAATCAATAGGATATTAAATAAAGATCATGCTCCATGAAGATATTTTGTAAATTTACTACAGTAAATATATCAAAACTTAATTTATGATTAGTATCATGTATTACTAAGAACTTCATTTGGACAACTTTATAGATGATTTTCTCAATATTTGGAAATTTTTTTTTTTTTTGGATTTGGTTTTGTGGTCCAGGGTCACACATTAATTTTCTTTTATTCTATCTTTTTTTGTTTTGTTTCAAATTCCCACCAAATCTCAAATGACATATGTTTAATAACCTTCTGTAAAAGAAATTACATTTAAAATATTAAAATGTAATAATAATTAAAACCCTTCTTGCTTATCTGGGCTCATTTAATTGTTCACAATTAAATAATAGTATATTTGCATAATTTGACAAAATAGCAGCTGGATTGGAAATAATGCACAATATAATTTTTTTTTTATTTACCTTGATTTACCTTGTTTGTTTGTTTGTTTACCTTTAATATTATTACTTGTTGCCTTCTATTACCTATCTCTAGCATGCCGTCTCTTTGGGAAAAAAGCAGTCATGGTGAAATGACTCAGTGAGTAATTGTTCTTGGTGAAAATGATGCTACAACTTCATGTTTTTATGATGGATTTTCATAGTTGAAGATGGATAGTCTGGATCTGGGACAAGGGTAGAACAAGCCTGTACATTCAAAGGTCAAGGCCTTTGAAAAATAGCAAAAGTTAATAATAAAGGCATGATAAAGTCATTTTTAATCCGATTTTCATATATAAATCTTTTAGTTTTAATAAAAGAGCCCTGGGACCCAAAGTTAGAAAAACAGCAGTAAGTGTTTTGTTGGGATCACCGCAGCGCATGATTAATGATGTCACGTCTGAGGGCGGTTCCTCCGTGTGTCAGTTCGCTGCGTGCGTCCAGGTTAAGTGCAGGTGTGTGTGAGAGCGCTTCGGCACGGTGGCCGTCTCTCCCCCCTCTCAGGGACCTGGACACAGCTTTCCCAATAGATCTTTATTTACAGCACAGGAGTCGGAAACGGCTGGTCAATCCATTTAGCCTAAGGCCACTGATTTGTTCGTATTTACTACAACACCCAAAGAAAAGCCGAGGTATTTTTCCCTCTCTCCTTCCTATTGATTCGGCTCTTAGAAAATCTGCTCTGCTGTCTAAACACTATTGATCCCCCTGCTCTCCTCGCCAGCTCTTGCACCAGTGTATAAAGGGACTGGATGAATTGAAATTTCATTTCCGACAACTTGTTTCTTTTATTTTTTGCCTTTTTTTTTCGACCAAGAAGCAACACTCAGAGCGTCGCTCGGCGTGGGTCAATAGCCCCACAATAGCCCATGAAGGCTGAAGGTAAAGGTCAGTAGAGGTGAACTGTTCTACTGTTAGCTGAGTGTCTGTACTGTAAGGGGCCTTTGATTTTGGTCCAAATGAGATCATAGAATCCATTTCCTTCGCTTTTAAACTTTTGTATGACCCATAATGTGTGTGTACCTACAGGAATGGTGTCGGCTCTGGAGGGCACAAGAGGAGATGAACGCGAGAGAAGAGGAGTGGAAGAAAGAGAGATCCTTCCTTCAAGAGCAGCTCAATGGCGTCAGAGAGGAGCTCCACCGTGCCAACCTCAGGGTACCGCCGCCAAACCTTTCTTCCCATTAGCCTTTTCACATTTCTCAGAAGTGTAAGTTGTCTTAGTTGGGTAAACTACTATAGTGGTGAATGGAAACTACAACAGAAATAATGTTTGTGTTCCCATTTCCTCCAGTAGCAAAAGACAAAATCGTCCATAGTATTTCTGACTTTTCTATGACAAAATATTGAGAGATTGATTACACTGGTAAGAAGTCAAATTTGCCTCATCCAAAACACACAAACACACAAACAGGCCATGGTGGCTACGTCCTTGCCATACGATACTCCATCTACACTGCATATTCATCCTGGTGCTGAGATTGTAATAAGCCGTATTAATTATTTTCCTGCCATTGACGAATTCTTCTATAATTTAAGACATGGCGCTTCCCCGTCATTGACGAATTATTCCAGCAATCACTGTTTTCACTATTATATGGTAGGGGGCGCTGTTACAGACCTAATGAAATAGTACAGCATCTCCAGATCCAAAAACATGTGAAGAAGAAAATCTGTGTAAACCAAAAGGAGTAGATTGAAGTTGTTCATGGACAAGTAAGCTAGCATGATGACCAAACATCATTATGAAATAAATGTTTTTCTCTAATAAACATTGGCCACAATTAAGAGCACCCTTTTATTCAATACTTGTTGAAACCTCCATTTGCCAGTTTAACAGCACTAAATGTTCTCCTATAATGCCTGATGAGGTTAGAGAACACCTGACAAGAGATCAGAGACCATTCCTTCATCCAGAATCACTCCAGATCCTTCAGATTCACAGCTCCATGTCTGTGCTTCTTCTCTTCACTTCACCTCACTCATTTTCTACAGGGTTCAGGTCAGAGGACTGGAATGGCCAGCAGAAGCTTGGTTTTGTGCTCAGTGGCCAATTTTTGTGTTGTTTTTGTTTGTGTTTGGATTATTGTACGGTTGGAAGATCCAAACATGGCTCATTATAAGATTTCTAACAGAGTCAGTCACTTATTGATTTTTTTATCTGTTGGTATTTGATAGAATCCATGATGTCATGTGTCTAAACAAGATGTCAAGGACCTCCAGCAGAAATATAGACGCACAACATCAAAAATACAGCAGTATATTTCATTGTACACATGGGGTACTTTTTATCCCTGTGTTCACCAAACCCATCTTGAGTGTTTGCTGCTAAAAAACTCATTTTTTAGTTTCATCTGACCATAGAAGCCAGTCCCATTTGAAGTTCCAGTCGTGTCTGATAACTGAATATGCTGGAGTTTGTTTTTGGATGAGCTAGGAGAATTTTTCTTAGAACCCTCCCAAACAACATGTGGTGATGTAGGAGCTGTTTGACAATTGTTTTTTAAGGTTTTCTGACCCCAAGACTCAAATATTTCCTGCAATTCTCCAGCTGTGGTCCTTGGAGAGTCTTTAGCCACTCAAACTCTCCTTCTCACCGTGCATTAGGATGATATAGACACACGTCCTCTTCCAGGCAGTTTCGTAACATTTTCTGTTGATTGGAAATTCTTAATTATTGCCCTGATGGTGGAAATGGGAATTTTCACTGCTCTAGCTCTTTTCTTAAAGCCACTTCACTAATTTGCGAAGCTCAATTATCTTTTGCTGCACATCAGAAATATATTCTTTGGTTTTTCTCATTGTGATGATTAAGGGAATTTGGGCTTTGTTTTCCCTCCTATTTATATTTCTGTGAAACAGGAAGCCATGGCTGGATAATTTCATGTTCATAATCACCCTGGAGTGCTCAAAATTGTGAATATGAATGGGAATATACTTCAGAGATATTTTACTCATAAGAATTTCTAGGGATGCCAATAATTGTGTCCAACGTGTATTTGAGAAAAAAATTTATTTCATAATGATATCCCCCCCATTTTAAATTCTTATTATCCAATGAAAGGTTAGATTTTTGTGAATTTTTAAAATAAAAGATCAAAAGTATAAACAATACAGATTAATTTTCACAGCCTTCTTTGATCATATTTGCCAAGGGTGCTGATATATTTTTGGACATGACTGTATGTATGTATATATATATATATATATATATATATATATATACAGTATATAATTTGTATGACGCTGCTAAATGACTAAATGTAAATGTGTGTGTGTGTGTATATATATATATATATATATATATATATATATGTATATGCTGAAGACACAATTGGAATGGAATAAAAGTGGAATACTGACAACAAATTGACCAGATTTTACATTCACAACCACAAGAATTATATTTTGGATAAGATTGCATAATTACTTCCCCAGACTTTGTGTTAAAAACACACAAACTAGTTATCTGTAATTTAATATCAGTGCTATATAGCACAAAGTATAGTGTTATAAATGTACAGAAATTTTTCTAATAATGAAAATATAAAAGTTGCTAGATTTACGAGGTTAATAAGCGTGGAAAGGCATCATCACTGTCTGTGAAAAGAGTCCACGCTGCTCAAAAGGGGGAGGCCCTGTTTTAATTATCATAAATATTCAAATAACGACCACGAGCCCATCCCACATTCCATTTCCAGCTCTTAATGTTGATGCATATTTTAATAGATTATCATTACCGCCATCATAACTCTTATTACGGTAAACGTAATTACCAGATTTACGGCCAAATTATTATTTTCGTCCCCTGCAGCCATTTTGCTCAGCAAACCCAATTTTTCCCCCCGTCGTAAACAGACAGCTTCTGAGTCTGTGACCCCTCCCAAAACGTCGAGCCGTTGATAAAGATAAACACACAAACAGGCGACGGCAGCTGCGTCCGTGTCTGTACGACACTCCATCTGAATTGCATATACGTCCCCGCCGCTGAGATTGTCATAAGCCGTATTAAGAAAAATGGTCACACGGTTTGACACAAATTGGAAAATGACATTTGGAAAGCGCCGCTGCGGTGGAAATTAGAGATATTAAAATTATAAATCAATGTCTGGGTAGAAGGAACAAACGGGGGCGGGGGTTAAAGGTCCCCTCATGACTAGGCCCCGCTCGGGCTAATCTAAACCCACCGGGCTTTGATTGTTCATCCACTGTCCACTCATAAAGAAAGGAAGAGAGGATATTGTGTCTTTTCTGTGGAGTCAAGTCAGCTTATTTAGCGGCTTCCACACCACAACCTGCTAATGGATCATCTCAAAGGTGTGATATGCATTATGCAAAGGCATCCGCTTGACACTTTTAACAAAGCCTTTCCTCCCTGTGCGTCTCACCTTCAGTTGCCTTTGTTCGTGTGTGTGTGTAGGAAGAAGAGCATCGGCTGAAAGTGCTGCAGATTGATGAACTCCAAAGAGAGGTTGACAAGACACTGGCACTGCTTGAAAAGGAGAGAGAGGTCAGCAAAACCCTATTTAATAGCCTCCTGTACATGCACTTTGGGGTGCATTTTACATGCGCCATGCGAAAACATAAGGATGTACCTCCAGTCGCAGTGAGCTTGAAGTTCACACTTTTTTATCTGCCATTTTTTATTTCTTTTTAAAATTAAAAGGCTCCCTGATGGTTAGGCCTGCTGGGTCTCTGAAATCCTTGACACGTCTGACCCTTATTCGTCTCAAGACTCTCGCTGCACTCTTGATGGTGCTCAAAGCTCAGAACACAGCAGCATGTTATACACAGCACAATAAAATAGAACAGTTTTCCACTTTCTACACGCTGCTATTATTCACATTCTCTTCTTCAGCTCTCCTGAGCTCTTAATATCTGCTACTTTCTGTAATGGACCTTTCATTTTAAGTGCCACAGCATTGGTAAAGTTAATGCACAGGTTAAGAGGAAGCTCAGGAATCTTACTAAGTAGTACAGATTCTCAGCTTTATCTCCACATAATACAAAGCTGTCACTGGGCAGGTACCCTAAGGTACAAAGGTACTTTTTTTATACCTTATTTACACCTAAATGGTACATACTGTATTAGCAGTGCCGGCTAGATTACTTACAAATTGTAGTCTGTTACTGATTACAAATTACGTGACGGAAATTATAGTTTGTAATGTAATCTGTTGGATTACTCATATTAGGTAATGTATACTTTTTGATTACTTTTAGATTACTTTTGACCCAAGAGCATATTACATTCTTTGTTATCAACAAAGTCTCTGTTTTGAATTTCTGTCATAGTCAAATTATTTCGAAAGGAGAAAAGAAAGAAAAAAGATCAAAATTAGTACTAGGATGCAAATATTTAATTTGATTATGATTCTTTGCTCAGTTATATAATGCATCGTTTAATCTGATCATGATTTAATGTCATTATTTTTTTTACATTTTAAAATGACGATACTTTAAAAATATGCTGAAGACACAGATGTAAATGTAGGGACTTGTTTACATTGTCGTGGAATATTGGCAACAAATAATACACCAGGTGTTCCCTTCACAACCAAAATAATTATAATCATTTATAAAATTCTGCTATTAATGTACAGAAATTGTGCATTACAACAAACTGATGAATTTCTACATCCCAAATTGGAAGGCTTCTTTGTTTGATTGATACAATTAAGTATTGATATTCCAAGGCTTTTTTATTCGTTTTTTTGTATGTGTTTTGTGTTGTTTTGTTTATGTAAGTACACCCTAGTTACAATGCAGCACTGGACAATGTAAAAGCATTCAAAGTGTATGATATCTTGTCAGTATCGTACACTGTCTGCTACAATCAGCAGCACAAACCTATAAGAACACAGTTTATGGTAGCTTTATATTATGTTGTGCTTTGTTCCAGTTTGCTATGTTGCCTAGATAAAGACAGCCTTCTGTTTTGTCATGTTTCATTGCTTCATTTCTTAGTTTTGGGTTTATATTCTTGGTTATCTGCTAAACCAATCATCACAGCATGTTTTATAAAACATGCCCAGAAAATAAAGTGCATTGTGTGTTTCAATGCTTGTGATTAACACCTTGCACGAGACCTTGCTTTTGTTCTCCACTACAAAAGGACACCTTAAAATAAAGTGGATAGAGGAAATCAGTCAATGCACACAATATAAAAACAATCCATTGTTGCATTCTCCTGTAGTAGAGTAGAGCATCTTCTCTGGGACACTCTGAAGGACTGTGCATTTCCTTTATTTTATTTTCCTGTTGTTCTTATACATTCATCCCTCAGCACCTCTCTGTTCTCTTCATCTCTCCCTCTCTTTTGCTGCAGGATTGTGTAAAGGCAGAGCAGCTGGAAGGACTGAGCGAAGAGCAACTCAAGGACAAGGTCTCTCAACAATCCACTGCCTATTAGCTTCTAAGCAATGTCTTCCTCACCGCAGTAAAGTGGCAGTCATAACCTTGCCATAGTTTGAATTAGAGCTGCAGCTATTTTATTTCATTTTATTTCAAATATATACATATATATATTTTTTTTTACTGCTGTTGGATATACAAACCTAAAAAGCAACATAAAACTATGGCTTTCAATACAATAAAATATATGATTTCTTTAGAAATATTTTTTTTTACCTTTAGATGTAATATACTGTATATTATATATTGATATATTATATTATCACACATTCAATATTGAATAATATTCAATAAGTTTATTATTATAATAATATATTTTTTATAATAATATTAAATAGTTTATTACAGTTTAAATTGTTAACTTACCTCACTAATTGACCATCCTGACCGTGAAGGGTGAAGCAGACTTTAGGTTAAGTGTTAAGACCCAGGTATGTTTTATTTTCCATGTTCTGCTCACAGTTTAGTGCACAAGCATTTCAAAGTTTACTCCATTGACTTTGAGCACTGATGGATACAGTTGGCCCATCTAGTGGAGCTTTCTTTTCAATCACTCAAATCACTTGCGTTGCTGTCCACGCACAAGTCGGACACACTGTGAATGTCACACAGACAGTGGAGTTGGAGAAAATGCGGACAAGAGAAGCACACTTTTGGCTTTAGGTAGGCTGGACTCATGTTTGGATGAGGGTAACCTGAGGGCGAGTGCTCAGATACTCTTGTGTGGCCTCCATGAGCTTTGAGACCTCCGTAAAGCAGCTGCTTTAAAGTGCGACTAACCGCCACTTACCACTGCGTTTTCCTCTGCTCCTCGGACAAGATTACTTTCCAAACAGAGTGCAGACAGCTTGATTAATAGATGGGTCCACCGAAGTGCCTCCACAGTATATTTTCACACTTACTTACGCTCATTTCATTCGCATGGACTTTTATGCGCTGAACCTTTCACCACAGGAGTCCATCAGTTCATAAAAAAAAACATGTCTGTCTGGGAAAAGTCATTAAAGATTCTAGATGTTGAGTTTAAGAGCTGATGGACAAGGTCACTTCTAAACTAACTTGCTTTTCATCTGTGTAGGGGCATCAGTCACGGTGTGATGCAACATTCATTAAAAGATTTATGTAAATATAGAATGTCTTACTGAAGATTCTGGCTAAGGCTTGTGAATAAAGCTGTGATGGACATGATGTATACGAAGTGAAGTGACATTCAGCCAAGTATGGTGTGACCCATACTCGGAATTCGTGCTCTGCATTTAACCCATCCAACGTGCACACACACAGCAGTGAACACACACACACCGCTCAAGGGCACCTCAGTCGTGGTATTGAGGGTGGAGAGAGCGCTGGACATTCCCTCCCCCCACCTACAATTCCTGCCGGCCGGAGACTCGAACCCGCAACCTTTGGATCACGAGTCCAACTCTCTAACCATTAGGCCACGACTTCCCCCTGGTCTTGATATATCTTCAGCTCAGTTTATTGGCTTTCTTGCTACTTTTTTGTGTTTGTACAGTGAGCGATACGACAGAAAATGATGGCAAAGATAGACGATATCAGGAAATGTTGCATGCCGGATTCAAACTTGAGTTTCCCACTTGAGCAACATGGCTCAATGTCGCGGCACACATAACTGGACCAAAGCTCCAACAGAATAGATGTGTTTCTAAACAGTAGACAGCAAGTCAGTCTACGAAAAAATAAATAAAGCAAAAATATGCATTTTAGTGCAGGGGCTGATATTTACATTTGGCCAAAGGAAGATATCAAATTATGATATCAAATTCGTGTAAATATGAGTTGTCACTCGATATCTCCCAATAATGTCTTAGTCAAATGATATTTAAATGCTTATTTGTATGATCAAAGCTTTGTAGTTTCAAACATATAATGCAATGCAATACAGTGATGACTGACAGATGTACAAATAAACGTTCATTGTTCATCAAAAGCCTGATGTATCATGTCTGATACTCATATTTTAACACAAGTTAAAAAATAATAATGTATGGATAATCAAGTAAACCTAAGTTGCTCCAGTAAAATGTTTATCTTGAAATATTACTAACAATAGGAAAGTTATTCTTATGTTTACTTCATAAAGATTTCATTTCAAAACATTTCACAGCAAAAAACCACAATCTGAAGGTGGAGTACTTTGATGATGTTAATAATTTGTAGGTGTTAGAAATTTGTATTTCAAATATGATACAGTATCCTTTATAGGGTTAAAATACATGCCACTTGGTTTGATATTTCTGTAGAAATTCCAATAACATTCATGCATTTTGCTAAATTGTCCAAGTAAGTGTTGCATGAATGAAGCTTCCTGTGCATGTGTGTGTAGGTCAGGCATCAAGAAGAGCTGCAGAAAGAGCTGGAAAAGGCTGGATTTGACCAGAAGGAGAAAGAGCTGAAGGAATGGAAAGAGAGCTGGTACTCCGTCTCAGAGAGCCTCCGGCACGCACACACACAGCTCCAGCAGGCCCAGGATAGCCTGGAAATACAGCAGGAGAAGAACCGCAGCCTGCAGGATGATGTAGACAAGCTCCGTACTGCGGTGAGGACAGGGGACAAAACACTAGAATTCAAGGTCAAGGTCAAAGGTCAACATTAATTGATGAGTCAATCGATTCACATATTTAACAGAAGCTAGTCTGTTGAGTCTAGTGAGTATAGGAGATGAGACCAGTGCAGGAAATTAGTTTTTTGAGCTCCCTCCCTTCCTTCCACACACTTTTTATAACATGTACATGAGCACAGGGTTTTTATTCATCAGTTTGCACCTACACAAAGACCTTTGCACTTTTAATAAAGGCAAAAAAACAGAAGAAAAGCAGTTCACTTTTGATTGCCAGTAAATTTGCTAACAATTTACTCTATTTAGTTTGTATAGTTTGCATGTTAAGATTAATTTGAATGATGTAATTATCATTACATCATTCTAATCAAAATGTCACAACTTGATTGTCCGGTAAAACAGCAGACTTGTCTCATGTGATATATGCCAGACTTCTCCAATCATAAACCACGCCCCTTTCTTTCAATTGACTACAAGCTTGCATTCAGATCTGCCTCATCCAATCAACAACCAGTGGATAGACCCAAGTCCCCGCCCTATCCATTTCACTCGGTCTTCGTCACATATGGAAAAGCTTTGTTTCTTCTTCCATTGCAAGTGTTCTGCTATCAAATAATTGTGTCTATACTTTTACTGTCTTTGTGTAATAGTTAAAAATGCAGTTTCTGCACTACAATGGAATTATAAAGCTAAAGCATACTTTCAAACAACCTGTCATTACCCCTTACAATCACCATCTAATTGAGATTATTCTTATCTTTACAACATTTTACTGTTTTATCTGGGACTTGACAGTGAAGAGCTAACTATGAAAACACTTGACTTTAAACTCTCTTCTCGATTGAAACCCAAACATTCCATCCTTGTTTTACCACGTTGTCTGTTTCAGCGTATTTTGAGAAGTTTTTGAATTTTGGCTTGCTCAGCCTGCTACAGTAGCCACGCCCCAAACTCTTGCTATTGGTTGAGCTGAGAAGAGATTGACAGATCTGAGCGGACAGCTCTAAATGATTTGCTGGTGCCTGGGAGGATCAATGTGTCGATTTTTGTAGGAAATAAACACACTGCATACTTACAGTAGTAACCCAATAACCTAGGTTAAGACTATGTATTGTGACATAAAATATAAATTAATCAATAAAAAAAATTAAATCATGCTCAAGGTCATTTGTGTACTTCACATGACCCTAAATACCAACCTTTAAAACTGGTCCAGCCCAAATTCTTACAAAATATTTCAAGGACCCCTGCTACTTCAATTTGTGTTATTATTATTACTTTATTATTACTGTAGGCAATTTGATTAGACCATCTGTTCTCTGCTTTATATCCTACATCCACTTACAGAAAGATGCTAGAATCATAAGTTGGATCATTGTGTTTGGAATAAAGGGGGGATGGTACTTTAGCAGATAATTATATGTAATCCACAATCATTTCCAATAATAACAGATGAAGTGGTTTGAGCCCACGTTACCCAGTTCGCCATTTAATGTGAGATAGGCTGCTGCTCGCTCCCTAAAAATTGAACCATTTCCTTAAATCAGCAATTTGCCCTGCTTCCAGGATGCAGACAGATAGAGCACAGAAATGATGGAGCTTCATATTCCAGTACTGTCTTTATATAGAAACAGAAGATGATTATTGTTTGTTTTCCTTTCTTTGTTTTGATTGGATTGAACCCTGCTGTGTTTAATTGACGCCAGCTCAGGGTCTGTCAGATGGGTCAGTGTGAGGACAAACTGCAAGATTTGAGCCAGGAAACAGGATTGTTGAGAAAGAGACTGCAAGGACATGAGCAGCAAACTACAGTTCTTCACAAGCACATTATTACACAGTAATATTGTTGTAATTATATAGTTCACATAAACATCATTTCAAATAACTGTTTTCTATTTGAATGCTAAATTCAATTTATTCCGGTGATGCAAAGCTGGGTTACACTTTATTTTAAGGTGTCCTTGTTACAGTGTAATTATACATTTAAGTACTGAGTTATATTAATTAACTACACATAATTACTATATGGTTAGGTAGGTGTTAGAGTTAGGGTTTGACTTAGGGTTACTTGCATGTAATTATGCATAATTTATTGTTATTATAATAGTAAGTGCATGTAACATGTAACAAAGGCATCTTAATATAAAGTGTTACCCAAAGCTGAATTTTCAGCATCATTGCTCCAGTCTTCAGTGTCACACGATCCTTCAGAAATCATTCTAATATACTGATTTGCTGCTCAAGAAACATTTCTGATTATTATCAATTTTGAAAATAGTTTTCCTGCTTAATATGTTTGCAGAAACTATGATTTAATTTCTTTTTTCAGCATTATTTGATGAATAGAAAGGTCAAAAGGTCTTATGCAAAAGAGTATCTGTACTGTCACTTTTTGTCAATTCAGTGCATCCTGGTTGAATAAAAGTGTTCATTTCTTTTTAATAAAGATTGTGTGTATATACATACAGTATATATATAAATATTTGAGGTGAAATAGTATTTATTTATTATTTCGATGCATGTTGAGCATTAAATGAATTATTTATATTTGTAATCAATATTATAGGCATCTCCCTAGGTTTTGATGCAGAGTTTATACCATTTCACAAGGGTGCAGGAATCTGAAAATTGTGGAGGTGCAACGAATCATCTTGACTCATGAATATCAAATGCACAACGGTCATCCAGTACCTGATATTCTGTAAAGCAGAAATTGATAAATAGATGTTAAGCATAGCTGTTTACCACTTTCCAATGCTAAGGTTTGACAGCAGCTAACTGGTGTTAATAACCCTATGATCAGCTTGACAGCTTTTTTTTTTTTTTAAGTTTATGCCATTTTCATTGCAAAAAAGTACTTAGACATTTCTAAAATGCAATTGTTTTCACCACCGTGCCTTTTGATGTTTTGCCTTTATCAGTTTTGCTCTAGCTTTATTGATTGTTTATCCAGTAGTCTGCTGCTCAGCTGGAATAAATGAGTGGAGTGTAATGTGTTGTGTAAGAAAAGCAGCAAGCAGATCTAGATCAGAGATGGACTGAGTTTAATTCTGATCCGCATCAATACACCACCTGCTACACCCTCTCCAGCCTCCAAGATCTACACATCTATAAACACATCCACTGACCGGCATGATGCAACTTGACCTGTATTAAGAAACATTGCATCTCTGTTTCTGTGCATGTGTTTGGACAGCTGGTGGAAGAGCAGTCCACAGTCTCCAGGCTGAAGCGTGAGCTACAGGAAGCAGAACAGCAGAGGGATCTCCTGGACTCCAGAGCAGCTGAGCTGAGCTGTGACATCCAGCAGAAAGACTGCAGGCAGCTCACAGAGCAGGACGAGGTACACCGCACCACATACTTTGGTATCTTTGATAGTGTCTGGTAAGTGTTCATGTAGAGTAAAAGATGTGTGTGTGGTAGGTGTCCAGTAGAGATGAGATGGTTCTGAGAATGACAGCAGACCTGCAGGCCGCTCAGGAGAATCTGACCGCTGCACAAGAGGAGGTGAGGAACACCTGTCAATCATTTTGCTCACCTTCTGACAAGTATCTGTGACAGACACTTTGAAAATACAGCCACCTACATCATTACTGAAAAGTTTGGGGTCAGAATTTTTGGCGTCAATCTGCTCACCAAAGCTGCTTTTATGGAACTGTATTTCAGTTCAAAATCACTGTTTTCTACTTGAATATAATTTAAAATGTAACTTATTCCTGTGATACAAAGCTGAATTTCCAGCATCATGACGCCAGTCTTCAGTGTCACGTGATCCTTCAGAAATCATTCTAATATGCTGATTTACTGCTCAAGAAACGTTTCTTATTATTAACAGTGTTGAGAACAGTGCTTAAAATGTTTGAAAAGAGTGATACTTTTTTTAAAATAGGAAATACAAAAACAATTATTTGAAATAGACATATTTTGTAACACTGTAAAAAAAAATCTGACATTTACAGTAAAATAACAGCAGCTGTGGTTGCCAGAACTTTACCGTAAAAAACGATTTTATAGACTTAACTTAAATTCACAGTAAAAAAAATTATTGATTGATAAAATGATCAAATTGAAATAATCTTTGAATTTTTAAACATTGATAGAAACTTTTTGACATTGAGTAAACTTGGTCAGTCATGTTGTAAGATAAGGGTTTTGCAGCTTAGAGCTTGCAAACATTGTTTAATTTCACCTTGATCATATTAACATTTCCGTGTTTATTTTGGTGCTAAGATGTAGCTCAGGTACATATATAACTCTAGAAGACCGCATCTAAAGGTCTCTGTGGGCCGAATGCGGGCAGGATCAAGGACGCGGGCCGTCCAGTCTATCCGCTCTCACTCACACACTCAGAAGAATAAAGATGGACCTGACGCCCAACCCGTCTCCTGCTCGCTGCCAAACTTTTGCATAACCTGTCAACTGAAGTAGAAGCTGTTCTGGTTTATTTATACATCTCTGACTGGTCAGTTGTTTGTTTGGCAGAGTGTCCTTGTATGTTATAAATGGGACAAAGCTGTCACTTCAGTGCTGACTGGGTGTTTTGAGTTCTTTGAGAGATTTTCTTTTTCATATTTATTAATTTATTTTGACTTTTTTCAGAGCGAGCGAGCGGTGAATAATGCATTGGATTCTGCTCCATGTACTGTTTTTATCATTAGCATTCAGTCCCAGTTATCTTCCGAACTTATGAGTGCTTGTGAAATGTTTGTGATGTTATTTATTTATGTTGCCCTCTCAATTATTCATTTGTTTATTTATTCATGGCAGAACTAACTGCAATTGGAAAATTCATTTTTGCTGAAGGGCACATCCATCCCTCCCCCACCACACCTCAATCCGCTCTCCCTCCCTCCTGCGCATCAGGTTTGTTAGGAACTGCTTCATGTGGCATTTCCTAAGACTCAAGGGGAGATGTCATTTTAATCCAAGCAGACGGCTGAAGAGACGGGAGATACAGACAGAGGAAAAAAGAAAGCGAGTACTCCATCTGAAAAAAAACTTTGCACTATAAGGGTGATGGTGCAGGATTATAGGGAGACATTTAATGAAAGAGGGATGAATTTGATAGAACTTATATATACACGGCTCTACATGTCTCTGTGGTACAGCTATGTTTCATGCTGAATTCCCTCAGGCCTCTGTGCCTTCCTGCTTTTTTTGCCATTCCTTTCCTGCTCACTTTCCCATATATGCACACTATATGGACAAACGTATTGGAACACACCTCTTAATTATCGAATTCATGTGTTTTAGTTAGACCCACTGCCATATGTGTATAAGAGCTAGCATCCAAGCAGGCAGTCTGCATTTGCTAAATGGGATGCCATCATTGCAATTAGTCAGTTCGTGAAACACAGAGCGGTGTCGCTTAGTGCCGAGGCACATGGTATGTAAAAGTCGCCAATACTCTGCTCTACTTGCATTAATATCAGCAGAAGAACTATGCAGCGGGAGCTTGGTGGAATGGGTTTCCATTTCCAACAGCTGCATGCAAGCCTCGCGTCAACAAGTACAATGCCACGCATCAGATGGAGTGGTGTAAAGCATGCTACCACTGGACTCTGGAGCAGTGGAAACCTGTTCTGTGGAGTAACTGTTTCCACTGAGCTAAATTCCACAAATGTTTCCCTAATCCATGGGTGAAAATATATATATATATATATATATATATATATTTTTTTTTTTTTATCATAGTAAAACCATTTACATTAAGTATTTCCTATTTTAATATATTTTCAAATGTTATGTATTCCTATGATGGCAAAACTGAAATTATTATTATTAAGGTTGAAAACTTTAATATTTCATATTTTCCTAGAAATTAAATTAATAGTACTTTTATTCAACAAGGACACGTGAAATTGATCAAAAGTGACAGTAAATCATTTATATTGTTTCAAATTATATCTATCTTAAATATATGTTGTTCTTTTGAGCTTTCTACTCATCAAAGAATCCATGGTTTCCACAAAAATATTTAGCAGCTTAAATTTTGACAATGAGGCTGTTTACACCTGTCACTTCATGCGTTTTTTCTGATCGGATAGCTATCTGATCCTGAAAAGACCAGGTGTAAATGCTCTCCGAAACGCATTTGAGATAGATATAAATCCGATCGCTCAAACCACTTCAGGAGGTGGTCTGGGATGAAACTGGACAAGTGTAAATGCATCTGGTTGTTGAAACCACATATGCAAATTTTATTCCTCCCAAAATATAAAAAAAAATAAACATGTGAGAGCGTTTTATAGGCTATATGGCATGTTATAATCAGATAGGACAGCACTAATGCAACAAGCATCACCGCGGATGAGTAGCTGAGTATCTCTTCACCAAGCCGACATGCAAACTGCCGCGAATGAAACTGAAAATAAATCTCAGACGCTCAACACACAATCATCTTCATTAAAAGTAGTGAGACTAACCTATCTTTCCAGTGCTGATGCCGTGCTCTCGCTTGTTGCGGTCTCTGATATTGAAATGATCTGATAACGAATAAAATGCAGCGCATATCTATTGCTTTCATTGATGTGAACTCCGTTAAATTTGTATATAACACGGGAATTAAAGAACAGATTTATGTCCGTTTTGCGAAGACACATTTATGTGGCCAAGTGTAAATGGAAACGTTTTAACAAATCAGATAGATATCCGATCAGAGAAAATGCATGAAGTGACCAGGTGTAAACAGGCCCATTATGAATGATTTCTGAAGGATCATGTGATACCGATGACTGGAGTAACAGCTGCTGAATATTCAGCTTCACCATCACAAGAATAAACATTTTAAATTGTATTAAAATAGAAAAGTTGTTTTTAATTGTAATGTTATTTCACAGTATTACTTTTTTACTGTATTTTATCAAATAAATGCAGCCTTGGGGAGCATGAGACTTCTTTCAAAAGCATTTAAGAATCTTAATTATTCCGCACACACAAGATAAGGGTCATTCTACACTTTTCTGTCCCTGGACTTTACAGAAATATTACAATTGAAATACACATTAGGGTTAAAACAAATTATATTTTAAAATGAAACAATATGTTATTTGAACAATTACACCTTTCTGAGCCATCAATGTGGCATTTTCTTTTATATATATATTTATTTTTATATATTTTTTTAATTCTAAGTACCACAAAACTGCTCGTCCCCACAGCCATGTACAGTGGGAAAGTGCTTTATTTTGAGGTCAAAAACAGGATTTTTTACCATTTAAAATACAAAAGTCTATTCATTACTATCAAATATATGATATAAATGGCATAAAAAAAACAAAATGCCAAATAAATATTATAAAATATATTATGAAAACAGTGGTTCCCTGGAGTTGTGTCACTGGTGTTACCGCTTAAAAAAAAAAAAAGTATTTTATTTTGGAATAAAAAAATCACACTTGACTTCCTCCTTACGGAAGTTCTAAGCGGCCATGCATTATTATAATTTTTCTGTCTTGTTTTCTCGTGATCACGACTTAATTTTCTCGTGATCACGACATAACGAAAGTTGTTTTCTCGTTATCACGACTTAATTTTCTCGTGATCTCAACATAACGAAAGTTGTTTTGTCGTTATCACGACTTAATTTTCTCGTGATCTCGACATAACGAAATTTGTTTTGTGGTTATCTGGACATAACGAAAGTTGTTGATCTCAACCTAAAAACCGTTTTCTCACGACGTAATTGTAGCTATCGTGAAAAAATCAGGGCCGCTATATTGTCTTCGACGATAAAGTTGCAGACCCAACAGCCTCCTTCTCAAGTGTCGAACACTTATGTGTAAGTCCTCAATCACTGACAGACACAGAGCTAAAATGTCCGAGTATGAATATGCATGACAAGTATTCTATCATGGATCAATGTAGTCGGTCACACACACAACACCTTCAATATTTGGGATGGTACTTATACCATATTTTTATTTTTATTATTTCAGTTTGAGTGAGTCCCTGATCAAAGTAAAAGTGAATACGATCATCCATGAGGCTGCGATGATGCTGCTTCTATAGCATTTTCTCATGCAGAATACACAGAGAAAATTAAGTCGTGATAACGACAAAACAACTTTCGTTATGTCGAGATCACGAGAAAATTGTCATGATAACGACAAAACAACTTTCGTTATGTCGAGATCACGAGAAAATTAAGTCGTGATCACGAGAAAACAAGACAGAAAAATTATAATAATGCATGGCCGCTTAGAACTTCCTTACCTCCTTCCTATTTTCTAGAGATCTATGAAAAAAGGCCCATGTTTAGTCCACTGTTTCTTTTCAGTTATCAGAAATTTTCTCATTTATCTCATGATTTCATATGAATCTTTTAGTTGATGTCACTGGTGTGACCTATTTATTGTTGGGGAATTGTAAAAAAAACTATAATACAAATGGTTTAAACTAATTAATTTAGTGAGTATACCATGATTGACAACATGTGGTTTGATACCTTGCAGCAGACAATTTGTAAAATGCATTTTTCTGTAACTCTGACTACGTGTGCTGAAAAAAAAATATTTCATAACTTTTAATATTGCTAAAGAAGGTAACACCAGTGATAAAAAAAATGATGCATGTGGTCTTGAAATTACAGAAGTTCTAAGCGGCCATGCATTATTATAATTTTTCTGTCTTGTTTTCTCAACTTCACACTTGAGAAGTAGGCTGCAATTTTATCGTCGAAGACAATATAGCGACCCTGATTTTCTCACGATAGCTACAATTACGTCGTGAGAAAACGGTTTTTACGTTGAGATCAACAACTTTCGTTATGTCGAGATAACGACAAAACAACTTTCGTTATGTCGAGATCACGAGAAAATTAAGTCGTGATAACGACAAAACAACTTTCGTTATGTCGAGATCACGAGAAAATTAAGTCGAGATAACGACAAAACAACTTTCGTTATGTCGAGATCACGAGAAAATTAAGTCGAGATAACGACAAAACAACTTCCGTTATGTCGAGATCACGAGAAAATTAAGTCGTGATAACGACAAAACAACTTTCGTTATGTCGAGATCACGAGAAAATTAAGTCGAGATAACGACAAAACAACTTCCGTTATGTCGAGATCACGAGAAAATTAAGTCGAGATAACGACAAAACAACTTCCGTTATGTCGAGATCACGAGAAAATTAAGTCGTGATCACGAGAAAACAAGACAGAAAAATTATAATAATGCATGGCCGCTTAGAACTTCCATATGAAATAATTGCACAAAAAAGCTAAAAAAAAAAAAAAATTAAGCTGTCATTTATATGTATTCATAAAGTCAAAAGGTAATCTAATAATGTGGTCTAAGTTTAAATTTTAAGACATTTTGCCACACCAAAAGTGGACGCTTCTGTAGAATGACCCATAAAATATTATCAAAATATCCATATGCTTTACCATAAACTTACAGTTAATATTGTCATTTGTTTGACTGTGGCGTGTTTAGCTGGCAGAGCAGATGCAGCAGGTCACGTCCAGGGAAGAGGAGGTTGTGGCCCTGCAGAAGGAGGTGCGCAGACTTCAGGAGATCCTGAAACAGAGAGAAGATATGATGGAGAAGAGCAAACACAACACGACACAGCTCCAGCGAGAGACAGACTCCCTTTACAGACAGGTAAACACACACACAAAGTACAAACACACTAAAAATCACAAATTGCCCAGTCTGGGTATTGACACCTAAGAAAGATCCGGCGTAAGCATGACTTTGGTGGTGTTGTTGTGAAGCGCTTGTGTGTATTTCGCTGAAGGGTGTTTGTGAGATCTCCGGTGAGCGCACTCGTGTGTAATATTTCCTGTCTGCTGCATCGACAATCCACACAAAGGCATGGAATTCCAATTAACTCCCTTTAATTAGGCCCTCCCTTGCTCATGGCACAGTTCCTTCATTTATTTTAATCTTGTTTATGCACCTTGATTGTTTCACAATATAGATTTTTTTAATTAGGGAAGATTGATTAAATTGCATTGATTCTCTGTCCTTATTAAAATGAAACAGCCCCCCCACTCTACTCGCTCCAAACCAGTGTTATTTTTCATAATTAGTGGCTGTGCCTTCAGCTTGTCTTTAGGTGTGTGTGTGTGTGGTATGAAAATAATGTTTATCATACTTTATCACAGCATCTGAAAGACTGTTGTAGTGGCCGCTTTAATCACTTTATGATTTAGTGGAAGTTTTGGTTGTGTGCTATTTATTAGTTGCATTTTCCAACAGAATAGATCCTAAATACATTAAACAAAGCAATGCAATACTTTTTTGTGTGTGTGTTTATATTAATATATTAACTCAGATTATAAAAATGAACACAAAAATGCATTGCTATTGTAAATGATGTGTATATCATGTACTGTAAAAAATGAATATTTGATGATAATTACAATAATAATCTTATTTACACTTAAAGTCCTTCATGTTCAAAGCCGTGATCTTCAAACATTTCAAATCTGTGTGCTTTTAGTTTACTGCTGAAAAGCTGTAATTTTCTGTCCACAAAAATGTTGGATATTATGCAAATGTGTAAATAAAGTCAACTTAATGCATGTTACAAATGCATGTTAAACTCGCAACACAAGCAGACATGGAGTTCACTGCATTTACTGTAAACCGAGCCTCTCTGAGACTGATTGTATCATGCAGCCACATTTATTTATTTAAATTTTACATTCAGTATTGTTCATTATTAACTTTTCATCAACAAAATCTCGTTTGGAAAACCCTGACCTAGACAATACCCAGAAAACACCTAGCATGTGCTCAGAAACACCTCAGCAAATACATATCCACCACCTACAAAAGCTTAAGTCCAGTTCACACCAAGAACTAAAACTCTAAATATAACCAATAGCTATATTAGCATCTACGCCAATGTACAGTAACATCGTGCACACTGAATTTATGTCGTGCTTTAAATATTCAAGGTTTTTAAAGTCAGGTGGATTCTGATTGGCTGTTAATGTTTTTATCATCCATCAGCTGGAAAAATAATCTTTATGATAGTGATGCTAATGATATTGTTTCTCTGTATCTCTGTTCTCATAGAATTACAACGCTCATTAGAAAAAATGTTCTAGTCATGGTTATTGTCTTTGGTGTGAACAGGCTTTTAGTGTTATCTTGGCTAGTTTTGCACATCAGGCAGCACTGATTTTATTTACAAAATGGGAAAATGTATTTTCTTTCACGGTGGCATTAGATTATTGTAGTAGATGATTGTTATAGCAGACGCTGGCTGCTTGTAGAACACTTCCAGCCCTCTAGAAGATCCAGTGCTTCTCAATCTCCTGCTGTCTGCTTCATCTGATAAACACTTGATGCTGATCTGTAGAATTTCTAATCATGAAGCTCAGCTCTTTTAATTTTGATCGATGACTCCGTTTATCCTTTACATAACACATTCCTGTCTCTGTTCTAGCCCTCCACCTCCCGATCGCCCCCACCTCTCTCCGCACCCCTCCACCTGGTATGAAAATGATATTAGAAACTAAATGAGATTTGAAATTGTGTGTTTGACAAGTGACTTGATGACAGGGTTTTATTGCAGGGCTTGATCCATGGAAATTTTATGCTAATAACACTGCTGGCCAGCCGATCTAATCAGCGGAATTAATCAGCGGTGGAAAAGAGCGAGAGAGCTCCATAAAAAGTGTGTCTACCCTCCTCTCTCTCTGTCTGTCTGAGTCTCATCTGAAATAGCCACAGGCTGTTGTCTGTGTGATGAGTTTGCGACTGAAATAGGGACTTTAATTAGACTGAGCTTAGCACTGATTCATGCTGTAACGCCACCACGCGACACATTGCTGTCAAATCCTTCCAAGGACTCATAAAGGTGTGCGGAGTAATTTTTTGTTTATGTTGCTTTGTCCCATCTTGGACGTATACTGACACCTAGAGATGTGGATGCAGTATCATGTGAAAGTTTTCAGCCACTGTTGATTTATTCTGTGAATGCCAGCGCAAACCTTCTTTTGGCGTTAAAATAGTACTGCCGGGTTTTACTAAAGACGCGCAGTGACAAATTAGCGCTGAAAAGGCGTGGACACAGTTATGTTTGCGCCTTACCTTATTGAATATGCATTTGTAGGAGTTTCCCTTTCAGGCACAAACTTTATGGGAGGAGAGTATTAAAATGAATAACGCAACGCGTTTTACTAATGTTTGCACTCATCAAATTACTGGTAATTGCGCCATTATTTAACGCCCAAAAAAAGAATGTCTTAAACTATTTTGCGCTTGAAATGGCTGAAATGTGTTACTAGGAGGAGGCACCGCAGAGATGAGAGAGTACGTGGTAGAAGGGAGAGGACTTTTTTCCACACGTAATTTATTTGGAATGCAAGATCACGAAAATATCATTTGCCAAGCCATGTTATTTTAGGCATATTTTGGCCTCCGGTTCTTTTCAACGCACTGTGGCTTCTTTATTCTTTATTGGCGACTACACTAATTTGCGCTGCGATATGTAAATGAGATGTTGCGTCTGTGTTCTTTAATTTGCGCCGTTGTTAGTAAATCACCGACAGAAACTTCCCCTACCATCGGCGCTATTTTGGAATTGTGCTCTCGCGCTAATTTGCCCTGTTTAGTAAAACTGGCCCTTAATATATAAGAAGAGCAATAAGAAGAATAGTATTATACTTTTTTTCTAATTCATTGCCAGGCTGACTAAATGAAAACCTTATAGAAGTTCCATTGTCTCATGATTAACTTTATATTTGGAATTATGTTCAAACTGATCCCAAAGTGTTTTATTAGCTAGCTAATAATAATGGTAAATAAGAACCACCTTTTAACTGTACTGTTGTGTGCTATTTTGAATCCTGTTTATACATCTATATACATATCTTTGCCTCGTTTAAAAAGTCTGCATCAATGTGCCTTTTTTGTGCCACAACTGCAGTGTAAATAAATTTAGTTGGCCAATCAGACAGTCTCAAATGTCCACTTTTCTTGTGGTTGTCAAGCCTTGCCTTGCCTTTACCACCTTTTACTAGTTTACATCAACTTAAGGAACATTCATATTCCCTCCTTCCCTCTGCTTGCTTGCTTCATTTATCCCATTCATCTGTCAGCGGTTTTCCCATGTGCATGTCCGTGTTGCTCCTCCCGGCTCGATTCCAAGGAAACAGAAGCGTAGGTGAATCACTAATGGAGTCATTATCAGCTTCCACTCTCTTAAAACAACACAATTAGCGGTGTAGTCTTAATGATGCTTGCAAGGGAAGTTAGGTGCACTGAGGAGACTCCATCCAGGGCCTTCACCAAGCCCAATAAATCACGCAAGTTAACTCACAGAACTAATATACCGCATGTGTGCGGAGTAGTCTGTGTGATTTATTATTTTCACCCTGCAAGACATCTGTTACAGTGCTCCTTATTTTTGTAATGCATCATCAGCCAGGGGAAAAAATAATATTATCCAATCTGGGATCGTCTCTCTCTGGAGTCTAATAATCTAATGTAGAGCTACTATCAGTGAGGCACCACAGACACGCTTCAGGGAGCAAACAGGCTTTGCTGATTTCTGTCTGAGAATCTCTAGCATTCATTATATATGCCAGCCTGTGACTGCAGATGTGAGTCTGTAAATGTAGAGTAATAATCGGATGCTTCTGACTCTAAATTCTAACTAAATGAGCTGTACTTAAAGTGTACCAATTAAGAGTGCCGTTGTACTGAATATCAGCACAGCTATGCAGGCACGGCTCCAAAATCAAATCACTGAGGGTGCTTCTTAAATTAGGATGAGGATGCTCTAACTTATATATATATATATATATATATAGGCCCTATATTAGTGGCATCCATTGCATAATCACTAAAAAGCTGTCACTCATCTTCACGATTGCAAGAGCATGTTATTTTCAATAAAATTCCCTACGCTGCACAACGAATCTCTTATTTACATCGCGTCAACAAAATACCTCAACATAAACTTGATTTGAGTGGTGAGTGGATTCAAGAAATCAACATGTCTGTGATAGCTACATTGCTCAACGCTGCAAAAACATGTTGAAATAGAAACCAATCTCCAAAGCACAAACCATAACGCGGATGGTTTACCATCTTCAATAAACTGCTATTAATAGGCTACAGCTTTAACTGAGGGTGCTTTTGATTTCGTTTGTAGAACCGGGCCTGCGACTATGATACGAGCACTTCTGTGAACTAGAAATTAGAAGTAACTTACCAAAAAAACCTGGCAAGTTTGTATATTTGTTTTTTGCTAATAAAAATAGAAAGTTCCAAAAGACGCCAAAATATCAAGCATCAAATTTGCTGCAGCTTTTCTCAAAAAAAAAAAAATTGTTTGTTTAATTTGCTGTGAAAACCCACCACTAATAATGATGTACTTATCAGTATACATATCCAAAAGAAGCCAAAGCGTAAAGCTTTGCATGTCCCCGTCCCACCCCAAGATTTCACAGAACTTATTTGTGATTATGTGGCCACAAATTACAGAATTTGATAGCATTAATAGTTAATAGTTAGTTAATAGTGGGAATTATTCCCCAAACTAAAGTGTCATTGTATCAGATTATAATAGTTTTTCATTGAAATGTTGAATTATAATTTGTTAAGTTTAAGTAATGTTGTTCTTTCTTTCTTTCTTTCTTTATTTCTTTCTTTCTTTCTTTCTTTCTTTCTTTTGTCTATAGTTTTTATTATTTATAGATTTTAATTTTAATTTAGAATTTTATTTTACTGTTTTCAGTTAAATTATATATATATATAAATGATATAAAGTTTAGTAATTTTGTCTTTTTTTGTTATTTCTATTTATGCATTTATATTAATGTCTGTATAGCTTTTATTCTAATAGATTTTAATTTAAATTTTGATTTATATTTTCATTTAAATTATAGTCAAAGGTGTAGTAGTTTTGTTGTGTTTTGGTTATTTCTATGTATTTCCTTTTTTAATATGCCTATATATTTTTTATTATTTTTATTTCAGTGTTATTTAACTACAAAAACCCTGGGCTGTCCAGTTGATTTGAATATTTCAGCACACTTGTGGTGTCCAAAAAATCCAATTTTCACGCTATCAAGCAAACTAGGTGTTGAAACACATTCTGTTTATCACTCAGTTTTGTTGTTTGTTGTGTGTCAGTGTGAAGTCCAGAAGGAGAAACTGTGTGATCTGCGTGAGGAGGTGCAGGAACAGAAGGAGAGCCGGGTGAAGGAGGTGCAGGCCCTTAAGGAAGAGCTGCAGAGCACACAAAGCCGTCTGCAGACGCACAGAGATAACCAGCAGAGTCTGTGCCGAGAGCTGGAGATGGCCCACAGACAGCAGAGAGACACGGAGGACGAGGTGAGACAGCTCAGCAGACTCCACTTTCACTATATCACAACTTCTGCTTCTAAATATAAGTATTTGTGTGTATCAGGCCTCCTGCAGGGCGGCAGCTCTCCACAGTCAGGATGCAGAGTTGATTGAGCTGAAGGCAGGTCTACTGGAGGCTGAGAAACTGGCCACAGACGCAGAGGCCCGACTGCAGCCTCTTAGTGAATCCCTTGAGATCTGCAAACACAAGTACCAGGCCTGCCTTAGCAAGATTGCACAACTGGAGAACACACTGCATGGCCGCGAGGAGGACCTGAAAGAGGCCCACAGTCAGGTCGGTACTTACATTAGTATTAGTTACCTTTAAAAATTAAACCTGCATTGCAGCTGTAGGGACACAAAATATACTGGTTTTGACTATATTTCTTATAATATTAATCCTTATTCTTTCCCGTTTCCAACAGAATATCGTTTGGTTTGTACTGTGCAATAAAATATTGACCATCTTTTTAATAATCAGCCATAACACGAAAATAATATCACAATAAAGTGCTGTGTAGTTGTACTTCTCCTGTAAACCAATACCTTCCAGTGCACCAGAAATTAGAAATGCATTTTTCTTTAGAAATTCATATTTTTATCCAGCAATAAATTGATGAAAAGTGACATTAGAGACATTTGTATGATTAAAGAAGGCTTCAAGTAAATGCTGTACTCATGAACTTTCTATTCATCTTTTTGAAATTGTGGTTGAATCTGTGTGACCTCTGCATAACTTGAGGATGTGCCAATCTCCTTTCTGATATAATTGAGAAAATATCATTCTCAGAAAAGAAGGAAGCAAACTCATTGCATTTGCTGTCGGAGAGCATTTCACTGGGAATCTGACTTGGGAGGTTTCTCAGTCTCTCCACAGTAGCAAAAAGAGTCTTGTTTAAGTTACTGTTTATAAGGTTTGAGAAGAAAGTCTGTCTAGCTGTGGCTAGGTCCACATTGAAAGCATGAAGGCTGTCTTTATAGATGCTGTAGTGCATTTCGAGTTTTGTCTTCCACCACATCCGTATCAGTTTCCACAAAATATTAAGCAGCACAACTGTTTTCACCATTGATGATATTACGAAATATTTTTGAGCATCAAATCAGCATCAGCGCTGAAGACTGGAGTAATGATGCTGAGAATTCAACTTTTCTTCACAGGAATAAAGTACATTTAAAAATGTATTCAAATACAAAATAATTACTTTAAATTGTAATCATATTTAAAAATATAAAACAATTTGACTGTTTTTACAGTTCAGCAAATACCAAACAGACTCAGTCATGCATTTAGTTTATAAAAACAGATCCCTAATGACTCTAATTTTTGAGCTAAACTGAAACTATAAACCTGTATATTACATTACTGAGAGCAGACATCAGTGGTGGTGTTGAAATGCTTTTGGCCTTTTGTTTGTGTCTCTTCAGGTGGCACAGAGGGAAGAGCAGGTCCTCCGGCTGAGGGCTCAGGTTGTAGCTCTGCAGGGGGATCTGCAGGTACACTGCGCCCAGCTGGAGAGTGGAGACGATGCCCTCGCTGCTCTGAGCCAGCAGCTCCGAGACACACTGGGAGAGCTGGAGCACAGCCGTAAACACAGCCAAGAGTGTGAGCTGCTCATCGGCACTCTCAGAGACACTGCTGCTGCCCTTCGCCAACAGGTAACCCGACCAGAAACACCACTAACTAACCCACAGCTTCAGTAGGTGGGTTCCTTCATGGTGACCCAAGTGGAATCAAACATCTTCGTCGTTCCTGTCTAACAAATGTTGTCCAAATCCTACTTCTACTCCTAACCATTAATAATCACTAAACTCAAAGGGAATTAGAGGAATCTGATTGGTTGATTGGTCAATGATGAACAAAATCTCTTATTTATTATCAATATCCTCAAACAACAAGATCAATATAATCATCAATATTTAAACAAAGAAGCAATAATAATAATAAATAGTAATATTAAGTGTATATATTGAATATGTTGTTTTATATATATAGTCGTGCTGTCAAATGATTAATAAATGTTTTTGTTTGCATAATATATGTATGTGTGCTGTGTATATTTATTATGTATATATAAATACACACACATGCATGTATATATTTCAGAAAAATATGTTATGTTTAATCATTAAATATATTTATTTATAATATAAATTATATGAGTATAAATATAGACATCTAAATGTATGTAAATATTTTCAAAAATATATACTGTATGTGTGTGTATTTATATATACATAATAAATATACACAGAACGCACACTTATATTATGCAAACAAACTTTTTTGTATGCGATTAATCATTTGACAGCACTAGTATATATATATATATATATATATATATATAAAACCTTTTTTAAGAAACTAAGATATTTTATCTTATATAAACTTTTAATATTAAAAAGCTATAACACATGTTATACTATATTTCTTGATAGTTTCATACTGATAATTTATTTATTTATTTATTTATGCTTTTCTGGAGATATCACCCTGATGTTTTGATTTGTGTCTCCCCCCAAAGATATCAAAATCAATTTTAATTAAAAAAAAATCTAAATATGCTCCTCAAAGAAGCTGTATCATTGCATATATGAATTGCATTTTTCATGTTTTAGAAAAAAAACAAGTTACTAGATCCATCAAAACAATGAGCATCATATCATTGACCCAGGAATATTACTCTAGAGATATTGATTCAGAAAAGTTGTCCTGCTTCTGAGAAACCACTGTATATTTTAAACTGAGTATGAGAAAGGCTGCAGATCCGAACATAATGCAACAGATTAACATGCTCATCTCTTCCCTAGAGTTGATTTCTGTTGGGTTCAGATTGCATATCAAGCCAATTGAAACCTAGTTACCACACATATAGGTGGAAAGTGGCTTGTTAGTGCAGCCTGAGGTGTGAACACAATGGGGAAGCGAATCTACGCCATTCTCCGGGTGCAAAAGCCAATCTGAGCTTCAGATACATTTGAGTGTACATTTACCGGATTGTATCGATCCAGGTCAAAACCTTCACGCTTCTCTCTATGTGAGGAGAGAGCGTTTCCAGGTGTTTCATTTCCCACAGTGTCAGCTAGAGAGCTGCGATAGGCTCTTTTGAGGAATTCTGGGAGTTGAAGTTGCTATTGATTTGTAGTTGTTGGGTAACGTTTGCATGTGTGGCCCTTTCAGACACAGCGACTGGTGTTTAAATGGACCTGAAGTTGTTTTGATTCGCGTGTACATTCACCGGGAGGGCGGCTGGGAGGTGTAAAGTGGAAAAGCCTGCTGGGTCTGTGGTGTCTGCTTGAAATAATGGGCATTGCTCTCAGCGGTACAGGGACAGGCCTTGTCTACAGCCCAGCGGTGCGGTCACCTCTGTCAGATACTGTGCACACTAGGTGTGAGGACCTTCCTGTGCCTTTTTCTCCTCCAGCACCTCCGGCTTCTCCTCTCAGATGCCTGTGATGCCCAGCGTCCCATTAGCAATCCCTAAACATCGCACTCATACACGCTATATTGATCCAACTGTTTTCAGTCAGGACCTCAGAACACACACATCCTTTAGCCGTTCACCCATGTCTCCTTCCTAAACGTGTAAGCTCCCCCTAATTGCTCCCGCTCACTCAGAACCTGCTGGGCTGTCGGCATTGCAGCACGTAACCTTCAACAGAGTGAGAAGGAAAGTTTCCTTCATCTGTGATTGTGATGTAAAACAATCACGTCAGTCAGTCGCCTCACTGTCTTCATTCTCACTGGAAGCTGTCAGCTGTAATATACTTGTAGACAGACTGCTGTATAGGACTCTCTGAGATGATCCTCAGCTGGACCAGGGGCTTTCTAACTATTTGGATATAGCTGAAACTTGAAAATGTTGTCATTTACTCACCCTCATGTCAAATCAAACCTATATGAATTTTAATCTTCTGTGCAACACAAGTGTTGAATGCGTAGGTTGCTCTTTCCATAAAATTATAAACTGGGACTGATGCTTTCCAGATTCAAGAAAAGTGCAAATGCGTCATAAAAGTATCCTAAAAGATGTTTATATGACTTCTGAGTTGTGTGAGATTTGAGTCATTATTTACTGCCAATCTTCCGCTCTAGTGGACTGTTATCTGCTCATTGAGTCATCTGAGGAACCGGATCAGTCTAATTTCTAAACAAATAATTTTTGTTCTTCTCATTCTTCTCTCATGCTACTTATTTCTTTTGAAGAACACAAGAGAATATATTTTGAAGGATATTGGTAACTGAACCAAATTTACTGAATTTACCATTGATTTCTATTGTATGGACAAAAAAAACCCCCCAGAAAAACACAGTGACATTTCTCAAAATATCCTCTTTTATGTTCCACAGAAGAAAGAAAATCATACAGGTTTAATGGTAACAGTATTTTCATTTGTAGAAGAACTTTTGCTTTAAGCACTCCATTGGATTTTGTCTTGTTTAGTTTATTCTTCATGTCATTTTCATTCATTCTTTCATATGCCCTTTTATTATTTTAGTCACCTTAAAATTAAGATCCTAATTTATTTTAATCAGATATTTATATTTCATGTATTTTTTGTTTGTATTGAGCACTATAAATGCCAGTATGATCTGTACTATAACCTTCCTTGCTTTTCCTAGCTTGTTGTTTTATGTGTTTCTCAGAATAACAGCAGCAGACAGTGTTACATAATGAAATATTATCTTCATTAAATCCGAGCCCATTTGGAACTGTTTTATATTCAGTCTTCAGTTCTGACAGCGCTGTGCTGGACTGATTTATCTTTCTCAGAAGCAAGAACTTAACTGTCATTAGGACCAACTGTTATCAGACCTTAACGGCTGAAGAGATGAAAATATAGACAAGATCGAAACAGAGCTGCGGTTTTATATGCTATTTTATAGTTCAGAATAATGACTACTCACTCTTTCTCTCTAGATTACAACTTGCTTCCCTATTTTATAACTATTTTTAAGAGATTTCCAGGTACATAAGAGAAATTGGAGAAGTTCGTGACACATAATAAACTGCATCATCCTGGTTTATGAAGATTAATTGTGACCCTGGACCACAAAACCAGTCATAAGGGACAATTTTTCGAAATTGAGATTCAAAAATTGAGATGCAAAAAAATCTAAATATTGAGAAAATCGCCTTTTAAAGTTGTCCAAATGTAGTTCTTAGCAATGCATATTACTAATCAAAAATTAAGTTTTGATATATTTACAGTAGGAAATTTACAAAATATCTTCATGGAACATGATCTTTACTTAATATCCTAATGATTTTTGGCATAAAAGAATGATCAATAATTTTGACCCATACAATGTATTTTTTGGCTATTGCTACAAATATACCCCAGCGACTTAAGACTGGTTTTGTGCTCCAGGGTCACAATTAGATGAAAGATCATTTGTCACCTAATTCAGTAGTCTTAACTAAAAAGCAGGTAAGTCGGCACTACTGGGCTTTGAGGTTATTCAAGATATATTTTTTTGTATGTGTTCCCTATGAACAAAACCAATGTCCATTGTGTTTCTAGTGCCCATGTAATAACAGGAAGACAATTTTCATATTTATTGCCCCCAAGTTTGATTGTGTAAACGGCCAGTTGCTGTCATATGAATTTCCAACATCACTGTAAATCTAAAAACCTTGTGTCTTTTCTAGGCTGAAGAGCAAGAAGAGATGGTAGTGAAGACACAGGCTGATTTCTCCATCTACCGGGCCACTCATGTTCACTCTGACTCAGACTACGAATTCCAGCTGTCCCGCATTCAGGAACTGGAGCACGTGAGTGAAGGGCTATCAGTTTTTGTTGTTGTAGTTGAGAAAAACACTATGTGCTACTCTCACATCTGCATGGATCCATCACCGTAATCTCTGCCTGTTACAAAAATGGGCTTTAAATGGACCCACCTGCTCCCTGTGTCGTACGTTACTGTATACATTGACACCGTGCAACTCGGGGACTATTTATCAGTCATGAGTGGAGGCTTTGATTGAATCCGGAGAGGCTTCGCGCAAGTTCATGGGCACCTTTGTGACTAATTGTTTGTTATGTCAGCGTGGCAGCAAGCCATCCAGCTTTAATGGAGTGTAGTGGAGCGATCCATCAGGCTGTCGGGAAGCTCGCACGTCAGCCAAAGTGTCAGTGTTTTGTTGTGCTCTACGCAAACGGCGGTGTGATTTAGTGCCCTCCTCGCGCCACTGCCCACCCGCTCCCCCTTCTCAGATTGATTGCCCTTCTGTCCCGCTGACAGTGCCCGCCATCTTCTGGCAACCTTTTAGCAAGGTTTTATAGATGATTCGAGCACCTCGTTTGGCTATTTATACATCTGTAAGTGGCCATGAAATATAGATTTGTCTTGACACGTGTTGGCTTTGGAGCGGCGAGTCCCAGCTCCTCGTGACACCTCGTTATTTTAATGGTGCCAAACGAAGGGCCCCCAACCTTGCCCGTGTTTGCTGATTATGCCTCTACTATATTAGTTTCACAATCAGATCTCGCTAAAACCTGTCCCGTTTGCATGCAGCAGACAGAAACGTGGCGTCGAGAGCCGTGACATGCCGGTTCACCTGTCAGAGCCGTGACATGTGAACGCAACCGAGTTCCCAGGGTAATTAAGAGTTGGCACGCACACATAGAGCATCCCAGAGACTTAATTGAATGGTTAGCGCGTCAAAAGCACAGGCTGGTAGATTGGAGGCGACACCTGTCAGGGACAAACCGGGTATTTGCCTTGCGACGAAACCTCAGCAGGCATATATGTACATGCCGCTGTGGGGATGCTAAATGAAGGCCAGACGGGAGAGGAACGGAGTCGGAGAGGCGAGCGGAAGCAGCGGGCGTAGCGATAGCCTTAGGGATAGAGACAACTCGGGGAAGAGGGGGAATTCTTATCCGCCTTAGGTCGGCCCCTCCAGCGCCCCGGGCATCAACACGACTCCCCCAAGGCACAGTCACAGAAGTTTGACAGCTGTGTGACGACTTTGCATGTTAGTGGAGGTGTGTGTGTGTTTGTCCTTAGGCGCTGTTCCAGTCGCTGGAGCGCTGTGGTCAGAGCGCCCAGGAGATGCGGGTCTGCCAGCTGGAGTTGGCACAGCACCGAGATTCCAGTGTGGCAGGTGAGTGAACTCGCAGCTCACTTTCTCACTCGATTCTCACACTGATTCCAATCAGCCGTGTGTTTTGTAGAGGTGCAGCGGCTGCAGGAACAGGTGAGGAAGCTCCAGGCGGATGAGGGCCGGAGACAAGCACAAATTGATTCTCTGGAACAGAAAGTAGCCAATCTTGAAGGAGAGCTACAGGCAGCTCAAAGGCAGTGTGATCAGGTAAACAAGTACACACAACTTACGGATCATATACGTTTTGCCTGTGGCGGATTCTCTCAGTCGCCCTCTCTTAGGCTATCCGGAAGAGAGACGCCCTACTGAGACAGTCCGAGGCTGATCTTCTGCAGGCGCGGGAGAAGATCCGGAGCAAGGCGGCGGAGGCAGAGAGGCAGGCCGTCTCTGCTCGAGGGCTGGAGGCTGATCTGCAGAGAGCCAAGAAAGAGAAAAGGCAGAGGGAGAAAAGAGTGCGCCTCACTCAAAACACAGATGCTTCAGCTCAGAGAACAACTGAAGGAGGCTCATGCCACCTGCAGAGACACGGGTAACACAGAGCAGAACACCTGTATAACTTGGTGGATTGGATTGGTGGATTGCCATGATATGACTAATTGTACATTTCCTGGAGAAATGACAAAAAAGCATAGAGTATAAAAAAAGAGTATACTTTAAGCTCTTAGAAGATTTGGTGAAACTGCAAATACATTTGGACACCTAAGCCAAACTTGGTGCTGGATAGATTACTTACAAATTATAGTCAGTTTTTGACAGCAAATTACATGACAAAAAAGTGTAGTTATTAACATAATCAAGTACATTATACAATTTAGGTCAAATAAATTATATCCAATTTTTTGTTAACAATGACATGATGTGCATTAAACATTTAGTCAAGGTTTCCCAAACAGGGCTTCTTGAAGGTACTGCAGGGGGTTCAAGTTGATGAAAATCTAGTAATTAAATAAATCATAAAAATTTTATTTAGAAATTAATCATTATTCTGAACTATAAAATAGCATATAAAAGTAAGTAAAAACAAATAAATATAAAATGCACACAAAACAGGATTAAATATTTTTATTTCATATTTATATTAAATATTTTATGTTTACCTGCATATTACAGTATGTGGCCATTAACCAACATTAGACAGATCCATTAACCATCAAATGTAGAAGCCTTTCTGAACATATATAATTGAAAAGCTTTTTTAGAAAAGAAAACTTAAAATATAAACAAAGAAACATTGATAATCAATGAATTAAGAATAATTTACTGCCATTGTGTAAATAATATATAATCATGGTATCGATAGAAATGTAACTGTAGTTTGATCATGAGTATTTTAAAATGTATTACACACTAAACTATACCTGTGCTTACTCTGATAGGACACGTTCATTAAAAACCATCTTGGGGCTAGCTGATTAAAAGTCATGATACTTTTTGGTTCAGAGAAAGCTTGTTTCTTCGGTTTACCCTCAAATATGGTAACCGTAAATTCAGATGTGCTTGCTAGACCCACGAGAACAAACCATGGAAATTCATGCTGGTCTAATTTGTTCATTTCAGCAAGGCAGTGATTTTCTCTTGATTTCGCAAAAGGAAAGCAATTGCATTTAAATCTGTGTGATAGAGCGTGTGGGTTTGTCAGAATATGTGTGTGCACCTGCTTGTGTTCTTCAGCAGTCTGAGTCTCCCGTCTGAAATGAAACAGCCCATCAATTCAGAGCCTCAAGCCATCAGATACATGTGCATCTTCACACACACAACACTATGGGAATGATGCTCATTACAAACAATATGCTCAACATAGATGAAGACGGGCAGATGCGGCCAGGGTGTTATATGTATGCATGTATGCGTATATATATATATATATATATATATATATATATATATGCAGTATATATATATATATCTGTGTGTGTGTGTGTGTGTGTGTGTGTGTGTGTGTGTGTGTGTGTGTGTGTGTGTGTGTATATATATATATACAAACACACACACCTTCACCAGTAATTTGATCGGTAGTGCATATATTGTTAACCATATCCAAAACTTTGCCACTTTTGAAGTGAAATATCAGATATTATGTTTTGTGTGTGTGTGTGTGTGTGTGTGTGTGTTTCAGCCCAGGAGCTGATGAGGCAGCAGGAGAAAGAGCAGCTGTTGGAAAGAGGTCAGCGTCTGGCTCAGGAGCAGCTCTCAGAGCGTGTGGCAGAGGTGGTGCGGGCAGAGAAAGCCCAGAGGAGATTCCAGGCAGAGCTCAAGAGAATAACAGAGTGTCTGGAAAGCACCCAACTGGAGCTCCAGGACTCACGGTAAACCCAAAACCAGGGGGTCAGCATGGTCCAGTTAGATTCCACAACTACACAATTACTGTATATGGGAAAAAATGGATGGCCATTCAAAAGTAACCATTGTTCTGACAAAACTGTTTGCAGTTTATTATGCCCCCTTTTACAAGATTGGCCTTGGGTGTCCCCAGAATGTATCTTTGAAGTTTCAGCCCAAAATACCCAACAGATCATTTATTATAACAGCTGGAAAATGTCATTTTTGTCTAAGAAAAGAGCGGATTTGGAATGTATCGCTTTAAATGCAAATGAGCTGCATATTCCCGCCCCGTCTCCAGAAGAGGGTGTCATGTATACGTCTCTCTGCATTGTATATCTAACTTACAGCAATAAACAGCTGGTAGAAGCAAAATAACTGAGAGTGAGAGAACCGGTGTTTAGCCGTACATATGGGAAGCCAAATGCACTGAAAGTGGGATGAAACAGCGTGATGTTGCAGAAATCAATGGACCGAGCCACGCGACCACGCTGCCAAACGAATCTCGCGCTACGAACGGCGCAAACTGATCTCACAAGCGTGGCACTGATAAAAATACTTAATGTACGCACACAAATACGCTTAAATGTTAAGCACTATAAAGACATGACATTCACAAAGGAGTCTGGAGTGATGCACGTATTTAGGTAGATTTTGAGGGGCATTAACTTGAAAAATGAAAGTAATCCACAGCATCCTCAGCAGCTCAGATGTTGGGAGAAAATAAAGACTCTTATGTTCAGGCTTACATCCAAACACAGAGCACCGGGATTGCTTGCGAAACATTGTTGACGTTACAGCTGCTCAAGCACGGAGAAAATGGAGGACAGCTTACAACCGCTGAGGGCGGAAACTATAGCAATGCAGGGCTGTCGATCAACCCCCGTGGCCCAGCCCTACGCAAAGTGACGTCACACTGCGTGAGAATCAAAACAGCAGCCCTAGAGAGACTGACTTGGATTAAAGGGGATTTAAAAATGAGGAGTGGGTAGTTTTTATCATTGTAGGGTGGTTGTGTTCACACACTGCCAACACACATTTATGTCCAAACACCATGTAAAAGTGGATTTTGCATAAAAGGTGCCCTTTAAACACCTTTGAGCAAAAATGGCAGCGTGCATGTTGCTTTCTCAGCATTGACTGTTTTCCAGTGTGCTTGAATGATCGTATTTACCAGATGAGTGCACGTGAACGCCACCACAATGGCAGTATTACCAGTGGGAAAGTCTGGATTTTTTTTGAGCCCTGACTTTCTGAGTTTGGGGCAGGTCTATTGTATGCCTATTTCAGGTTAAATACAACTTAAGCTCTATAGATGGCAGCTGTCGATTACTGCAGAAAATAATTTAGTCATTTAAAAAGGTAGGTAATAATTTAAAACTACATTTCCCGTGATGACAGCAGCATGATAATAGAGTGCACCAGTTGGGTTCCAACAGTAAAAAATATTCTATTCATTTTGTAAGGTCCACATATTTGGCCCAAAGAAGGTATCCAATGGTGGCTGAAGGTTTCCTGCATGTTTGGTCTTTTCAATGCGCAAAGTTCTTTAATTTAATTTAAACTCTAATCTGACTCCATTTTATTATGACCTCGAATTTAGGTTGAAATGCAAATTGGTTGTTTGTCTGTTTCTAATTAGTATTCTTCTGATATTTGATTATTCTAGTTAACTCTTTACTTTATATTTACTCGTTCATTCGGATGCTCATGTCTCTAACAAGGATACAACGTAATCTACTAGAGTCAATAATTACAGAGTAAAACAGAATAAGATCAAATGTAACAATTTATTATCAGTCAGGTAAATACTGTATATATTATGCCAATGACATAGCCAATTCAGAGATATCAAATCATATCAATACAAAACATCAAATTCTCAAAGATAAATCTACGAGTAAAAGATGCATACCTGACTTTATAGAAATACATAGTGTGAAGTATAGAGACACACCAGACTACGGGCTTCTGGCTACAGAATCGCCCCGATCCTTTCCTTAAGTACTTCAGACCAAGACAAACACCCCCCGAGATGGAGACAGGAGCTAACAATTGGAATTTGCATTAATCGAGTTAACACCTTTTGGGACAAAAGGTAATTTTGCATGAAAACCACTGGGAACCGACCCGCCCTCTACAGTGTGCAAAATATCACTGAACTCTTAGGATCTGTATTACCTTTTAGTTTACTTCTTATAAGAATGAGACCATTGTACCAGTCGCCCTGAGACAATTCAAATGATACCAAACATGACTGTAAATATCACTTGCATTAATGTAGAATATTACATTCTGCTATTGACCATTCTGAGTGAGTTGAGTGAGGGGAAGGAAGGGGATAAAAAGGAACCGATGCATATGTGAGAGAGGCGTTTTCCCACATTTTCTCTCAGTGGGATGTGGAGACAGCTGTCAGTATGTTAATACACTGTGTGTTGTCCATCTCAGAAGTTCAAAGTGTCTGAGGTTCTGTAATCCTTACTATTTTCTCCATAGAGGAATTGATTTTTAACACTAACTTAGAAAGCTTTACAGACAGACCTACTGTGAGCTACTGTGTTGTTAATCATCGGTGCATATTATTTCAAATTATTTTTTGAATAGTCAGGTTTAACAGTAGGATTGCTGGTGAGAAACTACATTACTCATAGTTTTGTAAAGACATTTCAGTTTAACTTCATTAAAAATTAACTACAACTTTTGCCCCAATAAACTCCTAATTTGGCGTTTTAAAAAAGTTTTGAAAGGGATAGTTCACCAAAAAATTAAAATTTTGTTCATAGTATTTTTTTCATAGTATATTAGTCAATGACCACCAGCAACTGTTTGGTTACCAACATTCTTCAAAATATCTTCTTTTGTGCTCAACAGAAGAAAGAAGAAAGAGGTTTAGTAAATTATATATATATATATTTATTTTTTTTATTTGGGGGGGGGTGAACTATCCCTTTAAATGCTTCTTTGCTTTAAATTAAAGTTTGTAATGTTGTGATTCACCTTGTAGCTGTGTAGTTTGATAATATCTTATTTTTAAGCCCCTAGCGGTAAAAAAATGAATGGGAAAAATACTTTTTGGAGCTAAGGGACAGGCACTGTTGAACTCTATGGAAGTCATGATAAAGGATGTCAGCATCAATTACACAACTAATACACATTTGCTCTCCATTTTGTGCTGCAGTTGCTAAAAAAGCATCTTTGGTTTGTTGATAGATAAAAGAGAAAGGAAGAAAGAAAACTAAAATTTACCCTAAATGTCCATGAGCCTATTTATATTTGCCCACTTCATGCAATTTCTTTGAATAAATAGCTATTTGATCGCGTAAAGGTGTAAATGCCCTTCAAAATGCATTCAGTTGCATTGCCCTTCAAAATGCATTTCAAACTTGCAAAATTCAAGATGCCCAGTTTGCAATACGATACAATGGCACAAACCATCCTAGATGCAACTGGACAAGTATGAATGTTTTGGTTGTCGAAGCCACATAGGTGAATTCTACTCTTCCCAAAACTGAAAAAAGTCCTATATCTAAATTTTACTCATTCCAAAATGGTAAAAAAAAAATAAGGTGTGAAAGTGTTATACCAGCTTCTGGTAACCAGATATGAGCTTCTTTCTTCAGAAAGCACATGCAAATGAAACTCAACAGTCAGCATCACATCTTAAAGTTAAACACACAGTCATGTTCATTAAAAGTGGTGAATGCTAAATTCTCTCACCGGTGCTAATGATGTTCTCTCAACTTTTGTGGCCTTTGATTTTGAAATGATCTAAAATGCAGCACATATCTTTTACTTTCGTGAGCACTGTACTTGCAGTACAGCATCAGCTAGGGAGAGAGAATGGGACTGGAACTCAAACCAAGTTCCCAAATGAGCCAACAGCTCTTACATTACGTGTCCTGAGCATGTGCACAGTCCACTGCGCCAGTGTCTCTGACACTAACCGAGTTTTATTAAGAAAAACTGCTGTTCTCAAGACAGCTCAGTGTGTTGCCTTCATGACCCTTGGCGTGCTGCTTTTACCTCTTGCTCTCCCCTCCTATGAGAAGGTGTGCTGCTCAATGGAGGAATCACCGTGGGTCTGGATCCATGTGTGAAACAGATGTTTAACTGGCTGGAAGAGGACGAAATAACACATCTTAACTAGCACCTTGCCAAAGGTCTCTTGTTCAGTCAGCCATCCGCTGGTGCTCAGCACAACTTCCCATCTGCCAATACGCATTACAGAGGATTTAGTAATTAAGTGGTAAGTTGAGGACTAAATTGGGTGTTTGTGGGCCACAGATCTACCCCAAGGTCCCTGCAGCCATGTAGATAGGGGATTCTAATTGCTAAGGATATTGATCATTCCCGGCGAGGGTGTGCTGGGGGATTTCTCGAGCGATCGATTAGCTGTTACCGTGGCCGTTTCGCCAATAGCAGAGAAAGAGGTTAGAGAGACACGTGGGGCTTTCGTGGGATCTCCCCACGCTCTTCACCTCCTGAAAAAGTGACACATCACCTAGTCTACCTCCTGCTTCGGTGCCCAGACACCCTCTCTTGTCCTTGACTTGTTTGGGTTTCATCTGAAGGCCGAGAAGGTTTGGGTTGGTCAATAACTCTCACTTCTGCTGCGTTAAGCTTTTCTCTTGCCTTTCCAGTTTTTTTGTGAGTGATTTGAGACGCTGTGGTGGGTCTGATTTGTTGTAGTTGGGTGTGATTTGTTGATCCGTGCTGAAACGGTGCATGAGCTCATCACCGCCCTGCTCTCGTAATTAATTTCGGCCACGCTCATTAAATATTCACGCTTGCCTTCTCTAATTAAATCTAACCTCTCTCTCATGCTCACCGTTCCTGCATGTTATCATGCCTCAATTAAGATGCGTTCTGGTCTGTCTGACTGACTAGTTGAGTTGGAGAGAGATGTTCTGGAAGTGTCCCATTCTCTCATGCCCGATACACAATTTGCTCTGTAAGCACTCCATGCTGTGCTATAAAAAAATAAAGACCAGCTTAAACCAGATTTGGCCTTAGACGCTCCAGAGTCCATTCACTGTCGATCTAATGTGTATGGCACATAAGAATGGTTGGCATACTTTAATTATTATGGAAATAACATACTTTAAAATGATATACTTAAAGGAATACCCCCCCCCCCCCCCCCCCCCCCAAATAAAATAAATAAATAAACATAAACATTTCTGTCTCAGGCCATCCAAGATGTAGATGAGTTTATTTCTCCATCAAAAGAGATTTGGAGAAAGTTAGCATTACATCACTTGCTCAAAAGTGTATCCTCTGCAATGAATGGGTGCCATTAGAATGAAAGTCCAAAACAGCTGATAAAAACATCACAATAATCCACATGACTCCAGTCAATCAGTGAATGTCTTGTGAAGTGAAAAGCTGCATGTTTGTAGCAAACAAATCCATCAGTAAGGCATTTTAACTTGGAACCGTTGCCTCGTTAATAATGCTTCCTCCATTTTGACGGCACCCATTCACTGCAGAGGATCCATTGTTGAGCAAGTGATGTAATGCTAAATTTCTCTTTTGATGGAGAAATAAACTCATCTACATCTTGGATTTTTCAACAGATTTTTATTTTTAGATGGAGTTTGATAAAATAAGGCTCATGTTGTCCTCTTCAGGAGGATGCTGGAGCGTGTGAAGACAGAGGCCAGCAGCGGCAGACAGGAAGCCCTGAGACTCCAGCAAGAGAAACAGCAGATCCAGGAAGAGCTGTACATCAGCAGAGAGACCATCGCAGCCCTGCAGATTAAGGTAAGAGCCACTTCACACTCATCCTGCACGGATTCAGAACTTTAAACGGCAGCATTATTAAACAAAAGTGCTTCACAAAGCCCTCTGTAAGGTCATGATCCACTGTATTGATCTGTATGGATTACTGTGTGCCTGAGGAACCACGCATGCTTGCATGCATTCTCGTGTGTGTCTGTGGTTTTGTGGAAAGAGCATGAGCTCCACATGTTTGTGTAAACCTGATGCTTATGATATCCAGCATGATTTGAGAATAATCCATCTTGTGGAGGAAAAAACATCTGACTGTACAGTGTTCTTATGGACAATGTCATGCATTTGCTAATTTGAGTATTGACCTAGAAATAGTACTGAATATTTAATATTTATTTTACATAATAAAATGAGTTTGTTTTAAATCCTTTAAAATTCTAAAACTCAAATTAGACTTTGAATCCATTATGCACAATTATGTTTAATGGTATGAACTTGGTAAAAAATATTTGGTTTTAAAGAAAAAATCTACATCAAATCAATTTGTTTTCAACTGAATATAATTTAGCACCCTCTGAGTTACGATATAGTTTAAATGATGCAAATGTGTACAAATCAGGTAGAAATATGATTTTATTACTCTTCTCTGTGCTGAAGAGATGTTAGTCTGAAGCAAAGCTGCTCACTCTGTTCATCTGGTTGTAAATTTACTCTTCTATCTTTAGAAACTTTCATAGATCTGATCCAAAAGTCAGTAGCAGTTTCAAATGAATCTCCCTAATCCCAGTTTAATATCTGTCGTGCAGGAGTATATCTCTAATTTAGCCCGCCATCTGAGTGAATATGTCAGCCGTGGCGTTCTCTTCACATCTTTCCAGTTTATCTGTGATGCTCTGCACTATTAGGAGGTCATACCACGAGGATTAAAATTTGCCTTGATCTTTTGAAAATAAAAGAGTTTAAGGTAATAAACATACTGTAACTTTCAAAATGCAAAACTCCTCAACGTTTGTGTTGCAAAAATGGCTATTTCAGAAATCCTTGGATTTCTGCTGTCAGCAAAAAAGAATAAATACATTAATAATTTATTTGCCATATATGATATATAAAAGCATGTATATGTAGCCTATGTGATACAGTCCCTTCCAAGAATGTGACTGTCAACTCTCCATCTTCTCTGTATTTGTGTGTGTGTGTGTTTGTGTGTGTGTGTGTGTGTGTGTGTGTGTGTGTGTGTGTGTGTGTGTGTGTGTGTGTGTGTGTGTGTGTGTGTGTGTACTGTAGCTGTGTGAACAGGAGAAGCTTCTAATCACACATCAGGAGAGTGTTTCTGAGCTGCAGCTCACCATCCACAGACTGCAGGAAGAGGAAGTGAACAGCCAGACTCAACTGCAGCTGTGCAGGAGAGAACTGGAAACCAAAGATGAACAAGTGCAGAAGCACTACCAAGAGGTATTATGGGAACACCACATATTAAAGGGGTCATATGATGCTTCCTTTCAAGCTGTTCGTGCATATAAGATCCATATAAGACTAAAGTCTCAAACCCAAAGAGATATTATTTATAAAAGGTAAGACTCATCTACGCTTAAAACTCATCCTGAAACGCCTCACTCAAACACACCTCTACATATCTACGTCACTGTGTTGGAAGATAACACCACCCAAATGTTTACGCAAAGAAAGAAGGCGTAACTTTTATTCTCGCTGTAGTATTGTTGCCGCTGCTGCCAAGTCGTGGAGACGCTGTGTGTTTTCAAATATTGGGCGTAACATTTCCATCGCATGCTTGAGGTATCCGGCCAATCACAACGCATGCACACACCATGCTTCTCAGAACGATGAGCTTTGTAAAAATCGGCGCGTTTCAGAAAGGCAGGGCAGAGAGGATAAACAATAATGTACGGAATGTGGAAAAGAATGGATTACACCAAATACACAAAGTTATTTTTAGCATCGTCATATGACCCCTTTAATAATCCAGAATCTTTATCCAGTGCTTTTGTTCGTTTGATTGCTTCTATTGTCCTCATTTGCGAGTCGCTTTGGATAAAAGCATCTGCTAAATGACTAAATATAAAAAATATATATTTTTTTAGCTAGTTATCAAGACAAGTTTCATTAAGTTTTTCATGAAGTTTTTTTTTCCCTAACAATGTGAAAGTTTTTTTATTGCATCCTTGCTAAATAAGAGTATTAATTTCTTACAGACCCCAAACTTTGAACAGTAGTGTAAGATAAGTGTTGCAAGTCTTGCTGCTCTTTTCTCAGATGAGCGTTCTGCAGGCTACGGTGTCCAGGCTGAAGCTGGATCTGGAGCAGGAGCAGGAGTGGCGGCGGCAGGGGATACGAGAGGCAGTCAAGGCCGATCAGAGAGGGAGAGAGCTGAGACTGGAGCTCAGCACAGCACAGGCCTCCCATAAAGAGTATATGGAGCTGGTACACTCACTTACACTACCACACAGACACAATGTGAACCATGCCAATACACTGGAGACAGATATCAGCAGTTAGCTGTGTGTTCTAGCTGGCTGAGTACAGTCGAGAGGTGACGGCCCAGAGGAGTGAGCAGGCCCGTCTGCAGCAGTGCCTGATCCAGCTGACAGAGGAGAGGGCGACTCAGGAGGAGCGAGTCAGACAGATGAGCGCAGATCTACAGAGAGCGTACAATGAGAGCAGTTGCTCTCAGGAGGAGGTACGACTGATGCATATGCATATCGGGATTCATTGTTCAGCCTATATTTGTTACCATTTACATTTATTCATTTGGCAAGACGATTTTATCCAAAGTAACATGCATTGCATCCAAGGTATACTTTTGTATTATTAGTTCATGCCACTAGATTAATTGCAGCTTTGTAGATGTTTATGTATGGTCTTAATTCAGTAAGAAAATGAACGTGCAAAATTCCTCACAAATGCAATATGTAAAGTAGTAACATACACCTGTATTTCAACTGACATTTTCATACCCATACATGCAACACTAGGTTCAAAATGATTCAAATGAATGTCATTTGCATTTTCTGTTTCCCATACTACTTTTGTTTATTACTTTAATTACAAGTAAAAAAGCATATAATTTTCAGAATTAAAATTTAAGGAAATGGAAATTGAGATTTAAACATCATCTGAATGCTAATAAATAAGCTTTCCATTGATGTATGGTTTGTTAGGATCGGACAATATTTGGCTGAGATAGAACTATTTGAAATCTGGAATCTGAGGGTGCAAAAACATCAAAATATTGAGAAAATTGTTGTCCAAATAAAGTTCTTAGCAATGCATATTACTAATTAAAAATTAAGTTTTAATATATTTACAGTAGGAAATTTACTAAATATCTTCATGGAACATGATCTTTATTTAATGTCCTAATGATTTTTGGCATAAAAGAAAAATGGTAACACTTTAGAATAGGGAACACTTATTCACAATTAACTACAAGTGTTCTCTCAATAAATTCCTAATTTGCTGCTTATTAATAGTTAGTAAGGTAGTTGTTAATTTAGGTATTGGGTAGGATTAGGGATGTAGAATAAGGTCATGCAGAAACACATTAATATGTGTTTAATTAGTACTAATAAATGGCTAATATTCTAGTAATATGCATGCTAGTTAAGAGACCCTAAAATAAAATGTTACCAGAAAAATCAATAATTTTGACCCATACAATGTATTTTTGGCTATTGCTACAAATATACCCCAGCGACTTAAGACTGGTTTTGTGCTCCAGGGTCACAGTTGTGTTTAGACTCACAATTAGGTCATCTGAAATTGTTATTTTTATTTTTTCATAATTTTTCTTGCTTTTTCAGCAAATTATGTTTCTGTTTTAATGCAAATAAAAGCCTAAATTAAATCTATTCCTCATATCAAGTAATTGTGTCTTGGATTAAACGACTCAATTTATATTGTTTAATTTTACAATGTCTTTATGAACTTTTTAAAGCTTAAAGGTTTTGGTTACTTGGATTTTCAATGGAGGGATGGGAATCTCTCAGGTTTCATTACAAAATATCTTAATTTGTGTTTAAGATATATTAAGATTAACCCAAGTCTTATAGGTTTGGAGTGACGTGGGTGAGTAAATAATGACAGAATTTTCAGTTTTGGGTAAAGTACCTCCTACAGAAATGGTTGACTAATACTAATGCTATTGTGGCCACAAACCCAAACCTACACCTAAAATCTGATTGGTTGATAAAAAAAAATTCCAGAACCAACAGTGATGTCCATAAGGAAGGGAGTTCTCTGACTTTGGCAAACCCCTCAGTGACACTTTGTCCTGAAGTACCTAAAATATGTGCAAAACTGCAGTGCTTGTGCAGACAGTAGGGCCAGTATAGTTATTTAAACCATTCTCTCTCATTCTTTAAGAGCTGTCAGTTTTGTAGGGTAACTCTAATTGGTTTTGGATAACCATCCTCATCATTTTATGGTCAGCAAACTCTACAGGATAACAATAAAACTGAAAAATAAAAAAATAAAGTGTCTCCACTGTCCAGGCCCTAATGTATACATACACACACACACACACACACACACTCACTCATGCATACACCCCAGTCGGACTGCAGAAATAATGATTATTCGTGTGTGTTGTGCATCGGTTGTCTGTTTTCAGCTCTGGCTTTTAAAAATAATTGCTATTGGTGCTGCAGCCATATCAGAGGAAGGCCAATAATGATTCTCGCCAGTCGTGTGGAACACAGCATGCAAGGATGCGGGGGGAGACAGACGCCAGAATAAAGGCGGCTATCATTTCTGTGTGTGTTTGTCTGCCTGGCACATAATTATGGTTGCATAAGGTTGTGTATTCATATGGAGTGTGTGTGTGCGAGGTGCTATGATTACAGCGAGCGAGCGTGTGTGTGTGTGTGTGTTTGCAAATATACTCCGGCCCCCATCTATAAATCAGGTGTGAATTGAAGAAACTGATGAAGTCGAGAATCTCATTTGAGTGTGTGTGTGTGTGTGGGATCACAGAGGGATTAGAGTTGGATATAAAGCTGCACAGGTGTCTGAGACTACCTCATAACCTGCTCTCACACACACACACGCACGCAGCATTTTAATTGTCTTTCCCCTTTTCTTCACCGCTTTTATTGGCTCTCCTCTGCAGTGTGTGTGTGCTCTGGGTAAAGGTCACTGCGCTCCACCATCTTACACACTGACAGCGTTACTAGCCATGAAACTAGTCTGCCTTTTAATTTAAGATGAATTCTGCTATGCTAAAAACCTGAGATCTCATATGAGCCGAAATTGCGTGAGCTGCTATAGATTTGCCACATCGTAATAGTGATTTGTTCAGGGATAGAGATTTTAATGCAGGTATAGATTAAGTCAGCACTTGTATTTTGTGTCCTTTGCAGAGGAATATTATCAGCATATTATATACCACAAACTTGTGTATGTAGACACACACACACACACATATATATAATTTTATTTCAGCTTGTAACATTTCTCATTTCCATGTAGTTTACTTTAAGATTTATTTTGGATAGTTCTCCCAAAAATGAAAATGTTGTCATTAATTTCTCACCCTCATGACATTCCAAACCAATAAGACCTTCGCTCATCTTCAAACAAAAAATACGATATTTTTGATGTAATATGAGAGCTTTGACCCTTCCTGAATGTTCATTTTTGGGTGAAATATCCCTTTAAAAACTAAAGTAAAGTAAACTAAAACTTGACAAAAATATAGACATACTTTTAAAAACAAAAACTCATTAAAATAACAAAACACAATGGAAAAAGGAAACGGAAAATATCACAATAAAATCTAATTTAAAATATTAACAAAAACTATAATAGTATATCAATAATACTTAACACTGATACACACAAAAGTCTGGGGTCAGTAGGATATTTTAAATTTGAAAATACAAAACAGTAACATTATGAAATATCATTCAAATTGAAAATATCTGTTTTAAAATGTAATTTTAACAATACCTCTGATGTCAAATCTGAATTATTATCATTACTCCAGTCTGCAGTGTCACATGATCCTTCAGAAATCATTCTAATTACTGATTTGCTGCTCAAGGAACATTTCTTATCATATTGAAAATGGTTGTGCTGCTTAATATTTTTGTGGAAAATGTGATTTTTTAGGATTCTTTGACGAATAGAAAGTTCAAAAGAATATTTTTTCACAGTTTATCAATTTAATTTATCAATGCTTAATAGTTTCTTCAGACAAGAAGTCAATTCCCAGGTAAAAAGCTTATTGCAGGCAGTCTTGCCTCAAAATCAGGTCATTGGTAGAGCCACAAACGAACTGGGGAAGTGAACATAATAAAAGCTATTGTGTAGTTATAGTCTCTGCACATTTGGAAGTATTTAAGTATTTAAATTTGGCCTTTAATTAGGACTGATTTCTGTCGCTTCAGGCTCGGGCGTGTGAGGGGCGACTGGCGGAGCTGCACACCCAGCTGACGCGCTCACAGCAGCAGATGACGGCCCTGCAGGCCAGAGACGAGGAAGTGCTCATGCTAAAGATGGAGATGGCCTCTCTCAGAGACAACTACACTGCTAAAGTAGCTCAGGTCAGCCACAGTATCCTAACCTCATTTCTATTATTCAGCTGTGTTTCTGTGTTAATCTGTCTCTTCCTGTGCAGGTCGAGGCTTTGCTCTCACAGATGGACGCTCTCAGTCAGAAGTACAGCGCAGCTGTGTGTGAGGCCGATGTTCTGCGGCAGTGTTTAGGAGATGCACGGAGTGACAGCTCTCGACTTCACAGGGAAAGCGAGCTAGTCGTGACCAATGTGAACCAGTGGGTGAAGGAGCAAAAGTAAGAATCTTGTCTTTTGCATTCAACAAAAATGATCTTTTTGACAAGTAATCATTCAGTGTCATGAAATTACATTAAGTGTAAAATGCTAAAAGCACAGCTGTTGGAATACTTGATTCTGGTTGGTCGATTACTGCATTCTGCTGACAAATGTTTTTGTATAATGATAACTACATCGTATGTATCATCATGACAGGCAAAGCCATTATTATTCTTAAAACTAAGGCCTGGTTTCACACGATTAAACCAAGGCCTAAGGCCTGGTTTCACACGGCTAAACCACGATTAGGCCATAGTTCAATTAAGAGATTTAAGTAATTTTATAAACGTGCCTTAGGAATAAAACATTACTGGAGTACATCTTCAGACAAAACAAGGGCACTGATATATTTTAAGATCAGTCAGAGCAAGTTTCTTACAGTTTGAACAGCTCAGCTCGGACTAAGCTTAAGCCTTGTCTGTGAAACCGGGGGTAACGCTATTAAAAATCTTTTTTTGAAATCGAAATGATTTGTAATTGAAATAAAGCTGAAATAAATTATGAATATTAGATGAAAAAATAATTGAAATAATAAAAAAAAAATGAAAATTAGAAATGTTGCCTTGACAACTAACAGAAAGAAATGTTCCCTATCTGTCGGTCACTACGAGTTATGTCGTGACGACATTAGGGGATTTACTTGGAAGCCCCGACTGCCTCTGATAAGAGAAAACGCCAATGAAATTTGGCTAGTGGATTTTGCATACCTGAGCCACTCCCCGTGCATACGGGTATAAAAGGGCGACAGGTGCATCCACTCATCAGATTTTTGCTTCGGAGCCGAGTGGATGAGAAGTCTTGCGATCTCCACAAAGCCTTCTGCCTCAGAAAAAAAGAGTTTGTTCCTGGGTGGCGTCACGGTGCAGACAGCGGTGTCCCTGCAGCAGCGATTCCCCTGGGCACTTCACCTGAAAGAGCAAATTTCTAAAACACTGGGCGGTTCGCGTCTTTTTAAAGATGCCGTTCCGTCCGTGTTCTCTTGGTTGCGGTCGCTTCCTGTCCTCGGATGACGGTCACGAGCGTTGTCTTCAGTGTCTGGGCATCCAGCACGCTGAAGATGCGTTTGTGGATGAGTCATGCGCCTGTTGTGGGCGTATGAACATGGCAACGCTGCGATCTCGCCTTTCCTTTCTGAAAGGATTGGCACCCTCTGCCGCCACCCGTCCCGGTCTCTCTGGCTCGAGCAGAGGACCGCCGGCTGGCGCTCTGGGAGATCTGAGGGTGACGGTAAGAGCTTCTCCGCCGGGCACGTCCCCGCGGACCTCTTACTCCTCCCGCAGCGCTTGTTCCGTCCGGTTCCCGAGTGATTTCGCTGGTTCGCCTCACGGGGCCGCCAGCATTTCATTCGGTGCGCCGCCCGAGGATCAGATGTCGATCGCGGCATCGGGGGATGGGCTTTCGTCCTCTGAGGATGAACGATCGGCGGGGCTGCCCCCCTCGGGTGTTGTCGCCACTGCCGATCCGGACCCAGAGCTGACGGCCATGCTTGCCCGGGCAGCCGTGAGTATCGGGCTGGAGGTCAACAGACCGCCCAGTCCCGAGCCCTCGCGGCTGGATGATTGGTTCATCGGCGCAAAACGCGACCAGCGGCCGCACTTTGCCCCGGTGCCTTTCTTCCCGGAGGTGCATGAGGAGCTGACGAAGTCGTGGACGGCCCCTTTCACGGCCAGAAGCCGCTCGTCTCCCTCCTCCGTCCTCACTACCCTCGATGGCGGGGCGGCCAGGGGGTACGTGGATATTCCCCAGGTGGAGAGAGCGGTTGCGGTGCACCTGTGCCCGCAAAACGCCGCCACCTGGAGGAATCGTCCGCGTCTCCCGTCCAAAGCCTGTAAGCTGACGGCCGCACTCGCCGCCAAGGCCTACAGCGCTGCGGGCCAGGCCGCCTCTGCCCTGCATGCCATGGCCATCCTGCAAGTTCACCAGGCCAAGGCACTAAAACAAATGCACGAGGGTAGTCCCGACCCGGGGTTGATGCAGGAGCTGCGCACGGCGACTGACTTCGCTCTCCGGGCGACGAAAGTCACGGCGCGGTCCCTCGGGAAGGCGATGTCCACGTTAGTGGTCCAAGAGCGCCATCTCTGGCTCAATCTGGCCGAGATGAAGGATGTCGACAAAGTACGCTTTCTCGACGCCTCCATCTCCCAGACGGGGCTATTTGGCGACACTGTCGAGGGTTTTGCCCAGCAATTCTCGGCAGTACAGAAGCAGACGGAGGCAATTCAGCACATCCTCCCTAAACGGCGGGATGCTCCAGCTGCCACCGCTGGCCCAAGGGCCAGGCCCCAGTCTGCTGGTCGCCGTGGGCGCCCTCCTGCGTCCTCCAGAGCTCCTCCGCCCCGTGCTGAGTCGTCACCTAGGCCGGTGCGTCGAGCCTCTCGCAGGAGTGCGGCGCCCCCTGCGCCTCAGCCGGCCGCCAAGTCCTCCAGGAAGACGACAAAGCGGCCCTGACGCGCACAACCCGGAGATGGAGGAATTTGCTCTTTCCCAGGAGACGACGAGGCTAGCGTCGCTCCTTCCCCCGGAGGAGGGCCGGGTGGAGAATCCTGTGTTTTCTTTTCTTTCTGTTCCGCCACTGGCTCAAGGGCCAGTGGTACCCACATTGTCAAAGAAAGAGCAATTTCCCTTTCCTCCGGGTTCCCAGGTCTGCGGGCTGACAGTGTGCGACGCACTGCCTCCTCACTCTCACCCGAGACCCATATTGCCAGTGGCCAAGAGAGTGCGGTCTGGGGACGCGATGCCTCCCCGCGCACCTCTAGCCAGTCCCCCCGGGGACTCAGGGAGTTTTGTGGGGATGAGTCAGAACGCACCGCCTTCTGCTCCATCCAACCTTACTCCCCCTCGCTGCACCACTGCGGGCACGTCGATTGTGCCTTTGGTGCCACTTGCACGGTATCTGGGGGCGTGGCTTGCGCTACCCAGCCCGTCTCGCTGGCTCATTCGCACAGTTCGACTCGGCTATGCGATTCAGTTCGCCAGGCGGCCTCCCAGGTTCAGCGGCATCCTCGAGACTTCGGTGGCAGTCCGAGATGCACCTGTCCTGCGCGAGGAGATTGCTGTCCTTCTGGCAAAGGGTGCGATCGAGCCGGTCCCTCCAGCCGAGATGAGGCAGGGGTTTTACAGCCCCTACTTCATCGTGCCCAAGAAAGGCGGTGGCCTCCGGCCAATCCTGGACCTGCGAGTCTTGAATCGGGCCCTACACAAGCTCCCGTTCAAGATGTTGACACAGAAGCGCATTGTCAAATGCGTGCAGTCCGCGGATTGGTTTGCAGCGATCGACCTGAAGGACGCTTACTTTCAGGTCTCGATTCTCCCTCGACACAGACCGTTCCTACGGTTTGCGTTCGAGGGGCGGGCATGGCAGTACAGGGTCCTCCCCTTCGGGCTCTCCCTGTCTCCCCGTGCCTTCACGAAGGTGGCGGAGGGCGCCCTTGCCCCGTTACGGGAAGTGGGCGTCAGGATCCTCAACTATCTCGACGATTGGCTCATTCTGGCCCGGTCGCGAGAACAGTTGTGTGGTCACAGGGACCTGGTGCTCCGGCACCTCAGCCAGTTGGGGCTTCGGGTCAACTGGGAAAAGAGCAAGCTCTCCCCTGCGCAGAGAATCTCTTTTCTCGGTGTGGAGTTAGACTCCGTGAGTATGACGGCACGTCTCACGGACGAGCGTGCCCAATCAGTGCTGAACTGCCTGAGTTCCTTCAGAGGCAGGACAGTGGTTCCGCTGAAACAGTTTCAGCAGCTCCTGGGGCATATGGCATCCGTAGCCGCAGTCACGCCGCTCGGGTTGCTTCATATGAGACCACTTCAGCACTGGTTACACTCACGGGTCCCGAGATGGGCATGGCGCCGCGGGACACGTCGTGTGACCATCACACAGTCGTGTCGCCGCTCTTTCAGCCCCTGGTCAGACCTTGCTTTCCTACGGGCCGGGGTGCCCTTAGGACAAGTGTCCCGGCATGTTGTTGTCACAACAGATGCCTCCAGCATGGGCTGGGGCGCTACATGCAACGGGCAGGCTTTGGCACATCAACTGCCTAGAGCTGTTGGCAGTGCATCTGGCCTTAAAGCAGTTCTGGCCACTGCTTCTAGGCCAGCACGTGTTGGTCCGCACGGACAACACTGCGGCTGTTTCGTACATCAACCGGCAGGGGGGTCTACGATCACGCCGCATGTCACAGCTCGCCCGCCATCTCCTCCTCTGGAGTCAGTCACAGCTCAAATCGCTGCGCGCCGTCCACATTCCGGGGGAGCTCAATCGTGCAGCCGACGCGCTCTCACGACAGCTCACGTTCCCCGGAGAATGGCGACTCCATCCCGAGACGATCCGGCTGATTTGGAGTCGATTCGGGGAAGCTCAGGTAGACCTGTTTGCTTCCCGCGAGTCCTCCCACTGCCAGCTGTATTTCTCCCTGACCGAGGCCCCCCTCGGCACGGACGCACTGGCACACAGCTGGCCTCGGGCTCTGCGCAAGTATGCGTTTCCCCCAGTGAGCCTGATCGCACAGACGCTGTGCAAGGTCAGGGAGGACGAGGAGCAGGTCTTGTTGGTTGCGCCATATTGGCCCACCCGGACCTGGTTTCCAGAACTCACCCTCCTCGCGACAGCCCCTCCCTGGCGCATCCCTCTGAGGAAGGACCTTCTTTCTCAGGGGCTCGGCACCATATGGCACCCGCGTCCAGATCTGTGGAACCTCCATGTGTGGCTCCTGGATGGGACGCGGCAGACTTGAGTGGCCTGCCACAGGCTGTGGTGGACACCATCATTCAGGCTAGGGCCCCTTCAACTAGGCAAGCCTATGCACTGAAGTGGAGTCTGTTCGCGGACTGGTGTTCTTCTCGTCGGGAGGACCCCCGAAGATGCACGGTTGGAGTGGTGCTTTCTTTCCTGCAAGAGAGGTTGGAGCGCAGGCTGTCGCCCTCCACCTTGAAAGTGTACGTGGCTGCTATTGCGGCCCATCACGATGCAGTGGACGGCCGGTCCCTGGGGAAGCACGATCTCATCGTGAGGTTCCTGAGGGGTGCCAGAAGGTTAAATCCTCCTAGGCCACCCCTGATGCCCTCCTGGGATCTCTCTATTGTCCTGGCTGGACTTCAGAGGGGTCCCTTTGAGCCGCTGGACTCAGTCGAGCTGAAATTCCTGTCGGCCAAGACAGCGCTCCTGACCGCGCTCACTTCCATCAAGAGGGTCGGGGACCTCCAAGCATTTTCGGTAAGCGAAGAGTGCCTTGTGTTTGGGCCGGCCTACTCTCACGTTGTCCTGAGACCCCGGCCTGGATACGTGCCTAAGGTTCCCACCACGCCTTTCCGCGATCAGGTGGTGAACCTGCAAGCACTGCCCTCGGAGGAGGCAGACCCAGCCTTGGCGTTGCTGTGTCCCGTAAGAGCGCTGCGCATATACGTGGACCGCACCCGGAGCTTCAGAAGCTCCGAGCAACTCTTTGTCTGCCACGGAGGTCAGCAGAAAGGGAAGGCTGTCTCCAAGCAGAGGTTGGCCCACTGGATAGTGGATGCCATCGCCTTGGCGTACCAATCCCAAGGCGAGCCGTGCCCCCTCGGGGTGAGGGCTCACTCCACACGGAGTGTTGCCTCCTCCTATGCGCTGGCGCACGGCGCCTCTTTGGCAGACATCTGTAGAGCTGCGGGCTGGGCGACACCGAACACCTTCGCGAGATTCTACAGTCTCCGCGTTGAGCCAGTCTCTTCCCGTGTGTTGGGTAACAGGTAAGTGGCGGGAAGAGTTGGCCGGTGTCACGCTTGCTGCGCCATTCCCCCTTACCCGGGGATACGAGCGCCTATTCTCTCCTCCAGTTAGTTCCCCGAACGGCGAACCCTGGCGGAGTTCCTCCAGCACCCCCGGCAGTCAGACTGGGCGGAGCAGTCTGACGCCAGGCCCAGTACCGGTGTTAGCTTGCCCGGGTCTCCGGTCAGCCCCTGTACTCGGCTAGGTGCCCGTGCGGCCTGATTCCCTTCGGGTGATCCCACACGTGTATTCATCCACGGTACGGTTTCCCTCATGGTAAACCCGTGTCTTCCCTTTGACAGAGCTCTGTCAGGCCCTGCTGGCAGCCTTCCTCCCTTCTCCTAGGTAGGATCTGCCCCAGGGTCCAGGCGTATGTAGCACTGCCCCAGGCTTGGGCCAGTCCATACCAGTGTCTCCACACGTTACCTCCCTTCGGGCAGGGTGTGGCCTCCGTAGCGCCCTTCTCCGGAAGGCTCGCTTCCCCGTCGTTACTGCCGGGCTGTAACAACAAACAGGAAAGACTTGAAGCAATCTTTCATAGAAGGTCGAAATCCCTTCCGATTTCTGGGGAAAGGAACAGCGGCTTGGCTATCTCCAGCAGCAATGTACTCAGTGGTCCCTGCGGGCACCAAGGTTAGCGAATTTGCGCTGGGGCGACGGGAAGGTTGCGACCTTCGCATCGCATTTGTCTGTCACGCGCTAGCTTGTCAACATCTGCATGCCACAAGGTCGTGACGGGGTTCAGGTTGTGGCGCTTTCCATAGACCCCTAATGTCGTCACGACATAACTCGTAGTGACCGACAGATAGGGAACGTCTCGGTTACGTACGTAACCCTCGTTCCCTGATGGAGGGAACGGAGACGTTATGTCCCCATGCCACAATCTCGAACCATCGCTGGTTGCCAGGGACACGTTCTCGGCTCCTCAGCGGAAAACCTGATGAGTGGATGCACCTGTCGCCCTTTTATACCCGTATGCACGGGGAGTGGCTCAGGTATGCAAAATCCACTAGCCAAATTTCATTGGCGTTTTCTCTTATCAGAGGCAGTCGGGGCTTCCAAGTAAATCCCCTAATGTCGTCACGACATAACGTCTCCGTTCCCTCCATCAGGGAACGAGGGTTACGTACGTAACCGAGACGTTTATGTTGAAGTACTAAAATGACTAAAACTGAAAATAAAAATAAAGCTTGATAGAAATATTCACAAAATTGCATAAAATGGTTAAAACATCACTATAATTAAAATGAAAACTAAACATATAAACCTGAATTAAAAATATTAATAAATGCTATAATATATAATATAATAATATATTTTACAAATATATATTATTATATTAATAAAAATAATATAATAATATTATATAAATATAAATAATTTATTATATAAATAAAATATATTTATATAATATAAATAATACTAAAATAACACTGGCCCTTGCAACTGATTTCTTGTCTAAACTGACAAATATTAGCTATTTAATTTGAATATTTTTGCTCAGAAATTGCTAATACATTTCAAAGAAATGGCAAGTAAACACACTGAAATAAACACGGTATTTTCAAGTAGAAAGAATTTAGTTTTGTTTGTTTGTATTGTAAAACATTGCTTCATTTAGTTTGTGTTTTGTATCACTTTATCTCTTCTATTATAACAAAATAATAATTTCCACTCAAATCAGTACTTCGTGTCTATTTATGTTTTTATTTTGTATTTTAATAAGTAGCTGTCTAATTAACAGTCGGTCATCATTGCCTAATAGACACATTCATACACTTTAAAAAATGATTTTTCAAAGTTGTAAAATAAAACTAATATTATAGGAGTACCTGTTTAATGTTTTTAATTCCATTTTTTGTAATTTGTTGTGAGATTTATAAGCAATTTATAAGTGGAAACATTTCTTTTATTGTTTTATTTTTTGCCATACCTTCCCGTATCACCCTTTTAGTGTTTATTTTGCAATAATGTCTGTCTGGCTGAATGTTTTCCTTACATAACATTAAATGTGAGTTTTTACTGCATTATATATTGCAGATCGTATCCCATGTTGCGTTGCATAGTTCCTATTGGAACCAGTATATAGATTTACAAAGTCTAGAAAGTGTCTGTGGCGCATCAGAAGTTTTGCATCCAGAGAGAGGCAGTGTTATAATGGCTGTATCATTATCATTCAGCATCATGGTTCATTGTGACAGCAGCTCGCAGCTTCCTCACTGCAGCCCATTATCTCTGCCCCTGCTCCACTCCAGGCACACTAATGAGAAACTGGCACTCAAGATCAAAGACCAGAGCAGGAAGATCATCCACCTGACAGCTGAGAGAGAGTAAGCCCCGCTCACCCTGTCCAAAACTGTTTCCTCTCCTCTCAGCTAGGAGTGTGTACAAACATGGATTTTAGGTCCAAGTAGCAGTGAATGTGCATGCAAAGATACGGAGAGAGGGTGCGCTTGTGTGAAATGGGATTAGGCTGTAATGTTTGTCCTGTCTTCATGCAGTCACCTTCAGGAGAATGTGAAGGGTTTACAGGAGGAAACCAGGAGGCTGAAAGCAGAGCTGGATAAAGAGAGAATGGAAGCAGAGCGACTGAAGGTAACACACACTTCAGCGCAAAGCCTCTAACACACTCCAGCACACGTCCGTAGATATTTTTTATCAGTATCAATTTTTAAGTTGAAGCCAACATGAAACTGAAGTTATGACCGGCTTTACTACCGTATTGTGACATATTTCAGAGTGAGACGGCTATTGAGCAAGAAAAAAAATGTTGGGCGGCACTTAATCAGTTACTGAGTGGACTATGAGAACTGATCATTGGATACAGAAATGGAGGCAGATCTGAATGCAGCTGGTTTAACTGCAGCCAGACACCGAGTTAGTCGTTTCACAATCAATCAAAAAAATCAATCAATCAATAATACACTACCATTCAAAAGTTTGGAGGCAGTACAATTTATTTTAGTTTTTATTTTTTTTAAGAAGAGGGGCACATTACATTGATCAAAAGCGACAGTAAAGACATTTATAATGTTACAAAACATTTATATTCCAAATAAATTATGTTCTTTTAATTCATCAAAGAATCCTGAATCCTGAAAACTATCATGTTTTCCACAAAACAATATTTAACAAACGTGTTTTCAACATTGATAACAATCAGAAATGTTTACTGAGCAGCTAATTATATTATATTAATGTATTAATGTATTAGAATGATTTCTGAAGGAAAACCATGTGACACTGAAGACTGGAGTAATGATGCTGAAAATTCAGCATTGACATCACAGAGATAAATTACATTTTAAAATATATTAAAAATAAAATGGTTATTTTATTTTGTAATAATTTTTCACAATATTACTATTTTTACTATTTCAGGTTTTGATCAAATAAATGCAGCCTTGATGAGCACAAGAGACTTCAAAAGCATTCAAAAATATATATCAAATAAATTCACAGCTGAATTGCTCGCAATAAGTCCAGTAACATGCATAAAGAAAATCTTTCTTTTTTTTTTTTTTTGTCATAGAGTTTTATGGGAAAATTGCACTTTTACAATTTTATAACATTCACATCCTACCCAACCCAATGATCTCAAACTAAAACAGAAAAACATATGAAAAAGGTTCAACTACATAATTAATAGGGGAAATTAAAACGAAATAAATTAACATATAAATTAACATCCTCAAAGTAGTAAAGGAGAAAAATAATTGTACCTCTCCTCAATCTACCTCCAGGATTTATATATCATTAAAGTAAGTAATACATTGTTGCCATTTTTCAAAAAAGCATTCCGCCCTGCCTCTGATATTGTACTTGACTTTTTCTAAAAAGAAGATTAAATCTTTAAGCCACACTGATATAGAAGGAGGTTGTGGGGAGGTCCAAGATAACACAATTCTGCTCCAAGCAAGCAATGATGCAAATGCCACAGCACTACCTTGTTTATGGCTCAACGGCTGACACTGAGATGGAACTTCAAATATCAAGCATCGCGTTAGTTCAAGCAGGCCATGTCAGTCAAGCTTGCATCAGCTGACGATCAGCTGTTCTTGACACATACCAATCCAGTTTCGACACCTGTTACTCACTCAGCTTCTCTTCTATTGCTTGGCTGCACACCACTCTAACTCCCTCCACCCTCCTCCATCCCCAACTCCTCCTAGCTGGGATTTATTTATTTAAATCTGATATCTGTTGAGGTTGTTTGAGTACATGGCAATCATCCTTTATGTATCTGGCTGTTTACAACAATTCATGGTAAATAGTGAATTGATATATGTGTGCATTACTGGATCTGTTCTGTTGCCCCAGGGGGGTTTGACTTGCTGCTCTCCCGGCTCTGTCCAGGTATGGCTGCATGGACAGGCGCATGGAGTTCGCCCCGAACAGAACCATACCGCCAACATTAACTGTGTGCTTTTATTGTAATAAATATACTTTGACGAAAGTGGTCCTGACTGAAATGGCAAATAAAGGGCAGATGTCTAATTAGATTTTAAGAATATCGATGACAATTTTAAAGAAAGAGTTCCAACATTTTTGCAGTTTGGGACAGAGTGCAAACATATGGCTGAGGTTACAGGGTGAAAGTTTGCATTTTTCTATTTTTATATATGTATTTTAGATTGCCTTTGATCCTGTAATTGGTCACCATTTTTGCATTTTAATTTTACATGGTCCTGCTGTGTGTTTTCTCTGTCGAATATGAAAGTACAAATAATCCATGTAGCCCTCCAGTAACCTGCATGCATAATAATTATACTTTAATTAATAAATAATTTACAAAATACTGTTCCAAATCCTTGCAGATTGAGTATAGCATGCCACGTTGCAGAAAATATCAACTTTTCAAATATATATTTTATGTAAGCTACCCTGTAGAATTTGTATTTCTCTTTATTTGTGTATTCTTGGTAATATATTTTGATAAGATTCTTATCTTATTTGCAACAATCAACTGTTTTTCACGATAACCGCAGCACTCACCTCACAAGTTGCAATCGTCATTGAGTGAATATTAACATTCACCTCTGTGGCAAACAGGCCGTACCTCCAATCTTCAGGATAAACAGCTCTCATATGCAGGTTTTGCCTCGAATCGCCTGTCCAGTTTGATCTTTCTTCTTCTTCTCTTATAATTCCTGAATGACCCAGTGCTGGCCATTTCCTATTACACCTCTTCCTGTCTTATTATTCTTTTCTCTCTGTTATCCCGTACTCATGCATAACATCAGCGAGACCGTCTTTGTTGTGATTAGGTTGGTATTTCTATCAGATGCAGAGAAAAGGTGCCCTATACCCACAGTTGAAGGTCCGTGTCACCATTAGTCATCTCATTCTGGAGGGCCTGTCCTCTCGCCGCGCAATGATCCCGCTCTGTAGGTACAGGCTTATCCTCTGTAATGGGATCTGATCTGATTCACACTTGTGAAATTGGAAAGGAGAAGTCTAGAGATGATTGGAGAACTTTTGGCAGAGTAGCGGCCGAGGGCTGGAGCTGCCGGTCTGAACCCAATCATTGGGGCGTTGTTGACCGTGCTGATGAGCCCATCCTGCAGGGATGAACCCGCTCTCCTCCCTGTTTGTTCTGAAGGTCCAGGACCTGCTCCACATGCCATCTTATTCCATTATTGATGAAGGAGAAGGAGCAAGAGAGTCAGAGACCTGCTCAGGGTCTGACTTTACAGTTATAGTACTTCAAAAGTTTTTATCAAGAAAAGTCAAAGAGCCAGTGACGCGTCTGGTATTGTTACCACAGAAAGTCTTGACTAATAATGCATAGTGCATTTTTAAGAAACGGTTCACTCAAAATTTTTAATTCTCTCATCGTAGAGGTTTGGTAAACTAAATGACTTTATTTCTTTCATTTCAATATTTTGTTTTCATTTTAGTTTTAGTCATTTTGTTTTGTGCTTTTTTTTTTCATTTTTATTAGATTGGTTATATTTCTATTTAGCTTTTTTTTGTAATTTTAGTAGTTCGACTTATTTCATTTCAGGTACATGCCAAGGTAGTATTTTCTCATTTCTAATTGGCATATGTGTTTGTAACTAGATTAAGAAACTTTTCCTTTTCTCCACTGTGAACACTCTCATACTTCATTGACTCATGAACCATTTTTATGTTGGTTTTATTATGGTGCTTATTTGACACATTCATTCCCTTTGATTATATTGAAATAAGGGGCCTGAACACTTTTTGTGTTTCACTGAAAAAAACATCGTACAGGTCTGTAACAACATGAGGATGAGCAAATAATGACAAAATAATAATAATAATAATTTGGGGGTGAACTATTCCTTTAAGTGTGCATGTAAATTTTTGTTGGTAGATGTGAAACCAGTAGAAAGGACAAATGACATACACACTGCCTATTTGCTGAGTTCTTATACCAAAGTAAAACTCAGCTAATGTTCTTCTAGGACACCCCAAGTACCTTCAGGACAGAGTAAATACAAATAAATAGATAGGAGAGGAAATGGCTTGTAGGCTTGTGGTTTATTTATGACAGGCAGGGCTCCTTCTCCATGCATGGATTCCCAGCTTTCATTAAGTGTCATTACTAGAGCTCTTAGGCCAGGTGTGGCCTTACAAATCTGCTGAGACCTGACATACAGCCCGATTCGAGGCTGCATGTATATGGATGGACTCTTTCAAGAAGAAGGGGCTTGATCCTTTGGTTGAGTAGATTCAGCTGTTAGTAAATACAGAACAGTACGACTGCTTGATTTGTTGTGATAAATAACTTATAATAGCCTCAGTCGTTCCATCAGAAAGCGGCGGTCGTGTTTACACCGCTGCGGAGGAGGGCATATATGGTCGCATTTAATGGCAGGCCTTGATCCAAATCATCGGGAGGGATGTTTATCACTGCGCTCTTGAGCTCGTTTTTTTTTTTTTTTTTCACTAATGTATAGATTTTAGAAGAGAAATAAAACAGAGATGCTTTTACAAGACATGCTAACCCCCCCCCAAACCTTGCTATTCATTAGCAATTTCCACTTTCCAGTTCACTTCTTTCAACGTCCCCTGATTGATGGAAAGCCTGGCATGTTTATTTGGATATCAGGGAATGAAATATTCATATTGTACGCTTTTCCAAGCAGAAGTTATCTGGGTGCAGCGTAAATGGTACTTGGGATTAGATTTTCACAGCAGATTGCAGTTATTAAAGAGAAAAAAAGGAGGGGGTTACAGGGAAGCTGCCATCTTCTGGGGAGCCAATCTATTTCTTTTCACGCAGACTTGGAGCAGCTGCATAGCCTCTTAATGCACTGAAGCAAAAGTGCTTTGGTCCGCAACCTTTCACGCCTTCCTCTCCCTTTTATATGATTGAATACTTAACTTTGATTTTGCCTTGAAAGCCTGTGCCATGGGGCCTGTTCGGTTGGCTCGTGGTGAGGCTGGCGTACCTGAGTGTTTGTCTGCTGCTAACTGCCCTTATTACTGGCTGTCTGTCAGCCTCTTGCCCACAGCTCATGTGCATCTTCTGCACATCATCTCGCACTCTTTATCTTCATATAAGACTGACTTTTAAGCTGTTTTCACACTTATGATGTGTTTTTTGTCTCTTATGATTGTTGCTTGTCACATTGTACAATGTGACTTGGGTAGGATCTTGGTTAAAAGCCTATGCAGACTGTGCGACATTGGTTTTTTGTTTGGTTTTTTTATGTCAGGCTGGGTAATGATTTGGTCATAACTGACAGCATTTACTGGGGATCAGTCGGGTCATATGCTCATTGACATGCAAAAATAAAAATGGTACTTTTCATGCTAGAAATGAAAAAAAGCGTAATTTGACAGCACGTTTGCATATCAACAATTATGAAATTTTGAAATTTGTTTTCAAAAGTTCGCATTTTCAGGCCCTCAAAAAGCCATTGTCATGTAAACAAATGGCCAAAACATACACACAAAATAATAATAATTTAATGAAAGCGGTGTCATGGAAACACCCCTCAAGAGTCTCATGGTTTAGTGAAAGAACCGTGAAGATTTTGGGGACTCATTCTTTAGAGCAAAATTGAGGTCATATTTATACTATGATCATAACAAAGTCAACTATTTTAACTGAAAATCTCTCACAAATAACATCAGTTCTTCCATTTGTCTTTAGACAGCCAAAGGGTGGCAGTCACACTGCAACCTAAACTTTAATCGCGATTAATCGTTTGACAGCACTAGTTCCTACCCACTGTGAACCACACCTGAGTTCGAATAAATTGCACCCCAGACCGCCTTTTGAAGAGATCTCGGTTGCTGTTTATAACAAAATGAACCGAACTCTGACGTCAAATGGCACCAAAAGCTGTGGTGTGAAAGTGTCCTTAATGAAGCGCTATCTATTCCACCGTAAGTGCTGTGGTTGTAGGCTCTTTATTCAGGCGGCAACTGTCTCTCTCTCTCTCCATCCCCCTTTCCCTGACACGCACAGAGCTCATTAGCACATGGAGTGCTCGCAGCCCTCGCCGAATGTGACCCTGCCTAATTGTGCAGCAGGTTCATTTGCTCGCCCTGCGTGATGTAGTGATTGCTTATTTGTTCTCCTCAGGGCTTCTCTCGCACATTAAAATGATTGACTCATTTCATTCAGGGTACATTTACCGAGCTTTATTTGATAAGCTCATGCCCAAGGTACCCACATCCATCTAATTCTCATGCTCAAAAGTTATAATGTCTACCACTGCGGATTATTATTCATACAGCTGATTGTTTCCCCGGTTAATTATCTGTGTTTGAATAATTTTGTATGCGCGAGCCTGTTTATCCTTCTGGAATTAAGCAGCGCAAAAGGTCTCGCATTAGCCATGCGGCTGAAGTCGCAGACGAGCCCAGCGTATATGCTAAGCTGTCTGACGCAGACAGTGAAGAGTCCGGGGAATACGAGGAACGGTGATTTTCTCCTTAAATAAAGGGTGAAATTTGCATGGAGCCACAAAGACACGGTGCGAAAAAAGAGATACATATTTGGCTAATAACCTGGATTTGTTTTCCACAGAGAGCATAAGGCTCGACTAAAAACTTTGATGAACTGTTGAAGAATGAGAGTGCTCATTATATCTGGAGAACGTGCCGCAGAATTCCTCGGTAGCCTTTGACCTTTCATCTTCCACGCAACTGTGGTCAAACCTTCAGAGCTCTCAGAAATCAAAAGCAGAGGTAGGAAGAAGCCAAAGCCATTCGAGAAAGAGAGAGATGCAGCTAGAATAGAATATTCATCTGCCAATGCCATGTACGAGAGTGTAATTATGATGGACATGTCTGGTTGTTTAGCTAATTGGAGGAGCCCACTGAAGCAGTAATGACCTTGTTTATGAGGTGGCTGTAAATAAAATTGCATGTTGTTTGTTCTTACAGTGAAGAATGAGGCCGAGGAAGAAGAAAGCACTTCCTGACCACCAGCAGCGCAAGTCTGTGCCAGTCAGTGCCTGATCGACGTGGATGGCTATAGAACTGTATAGAAACTCTTGGATCCTTTCTTCATCACTCACTCGATGAGTTCTAGAAAAATATGATTATCAAATGATGACTGATAATGACAGATAAATGCCCAAATAGTCAATCAAATCTATTTGCCTAACTTCTGTCCATCAAACTCACTGACTTGTCTGTCATGCAAATGGTAAAAGGTCTTACGGTGCATGTAACTCAGGTGCCAGGTATGCTGAGGCATTCCTGAAACCATTCATTAGTCTCGAAAAAGGACTAAACTTCTGAATGATCGTCTAAAAGCAAAACATCTCTAGGTTTGCACAAAGGAAAGGAATAGTAGAATACAGTGTGATAAATGTTTACAAAAAGGGGAATCATTATGTTCCTGGTCAGTTTGTTGAAGTTGTCGAAAATACTGGTTTGCTTTGGATGTTTTTACTTGAAATTGTATGAATATTTTTCAATTATGGTCTTTAAAATGCTCACCAAATTTCGACACTTTGATCCGCAGATTTCATGGTTAAAGGCAGGTGACTCAAAATAGTTCATGCATATTATTTTTTTAGCTTTTTGTTGTTAATGCCGTGCTCTGCTGTTTGAGCGCACATGCACACAAAATCAAACTTCAAACTAGAAAAATTATAATACTGTTTATAATGTTCACATTTTGTGAAAAACAGATGTTTTAAAAAAATAGTTGTTAAAAATGGATTTAAAAATCATATGATCTCATGTTTACTTTTTTTGTAAAAAAAAATATGTTAAAAAATATTGATGTCAAAGGTTTACTGTTTTTATTTTTGGTTAATTGTAGTGAATTCATTTAGGATCAGTTGATCCAGAACATAATGATTACATCCAGATAATATACAGGTAATTATAATCTACATACAGGTAATTTTCCTATTTATTAATGTCAAGATGTATGTCAACTGTCTGAATTCTTCACACTTGGCTAGATTTTCCTTTGTAATTTCACTATTTTCTCATCTTCTACATTTAGCATTTCAACTTAATAACCTGATACAAAAGCCTGTGCTTTCTGTTTTTCTGCACAATGATTTGAGGTAATTTATTCCAAAATCATCAGGTACATCATTTGCATATACATCGCCGACTCACATTGTCATTTTGTTTGACGGATATGGAGTACACCCACCCTTGTAAAGTAGCGGCAGTAAGTAATTGCTGTCGTAAGGTCATTTGGGTCACTATACCTCGCTGATACATCTTAACACATGTCTAAGATGGTTTGCTGGTCTAGGCTGATTTAGGATTACCTCTCAGGCTGACCAAGCTGGTCTTCAACTGGTCTCTTCCAGCCTGACCAGCCAAAAAATACCTAAAACCACACTGGGAGGCCTGTTAAAACCAGCTGAGCGTCTTAATACTGCTTTACGCTGTTTTTCCTGCCTTAGCCATCAAGATTTTCTTGGTCAACCAGCACCTGAGAAACACTAAAGCCCATAAACAAACCTGGACCAGCTCGAGAATTTATGTCTAAACTGGACTTTTCATCTGGGTACTTATCGTAAAAATGATTACATCTCATCTGTTGATGAAACCTGATTCATTTCTGAATAGCTCTGCACTAAGTATCTGATGCCCCTCGTGTTCATTTATATTCTGACATCAGCTGCGGATTTATTTTTGTCTTTCCAATTAAATTTGTTGACATGCAATACTTCATTTTTAATGAACGTTCTACTGTGAATTTTGTGCCTATAGATACATTTGTAGTTTACAGAGATGAATGTGAGTGTGAATTCTAATGGCAGGTAAAGTTTCAATGCTGCTTCTATCATAGTTTGTGTTTTAAAAAAGTTAAAGGTATTGCTTGTATTTGTACATTAATCATGTAATAATGCCTCATATGACTGATCGCCTAATACCTAACATTTTAATGGATTTTACGCTGAAGGCAATGAAAAGATTTCAGTGATGTGTCGTATTACTCAGCCAGCAGCATTTTAAATTATTAAATAATGTCATGCCTTATTCACTATGTCATCATGTAGTTCCTATAAACACAGATCAGTCAATAAATGTGATACATGTTTGTATTTGGCAGATTTTTTTAACTAGTCAGGATTACATGAAACCATTTCAGTGGGTGACTGGAAGACAGCAGCAAACTATCGATTTTCCTTACATGTCAAGAACATGCTTTAATTTTTCTATTTCAGATCACGATGCTATTTAGAATAAAATCCTCCTGCCTGAGTTGCACTGATAGTTGTGCTCACATATGCATGTGGAGAGCGTGTCGGTGATTGAGGGCTTGTTTGAAGTGTTCTGAGTCAATGAGAGTTGAACCCCAAGTGACAAGCTGTGAAACAGTCAATACCCAACACTTAAGGTGCCTGTTGCAAACAAAAAATGATGCCAATAATTGTTAGTAATACTCCGATTTTCCCAGAGCACTGTTTAAGGCCAATTCTAGTGAAATAGTCTTCTCAAACACGATGGTGCCCTGAAGCTACGCAACCATAATCACATGCAAAACAAGGCTGTGATTATGTTGTAAATAATGAGGAAGGACTGTGAACAATAGCAAAATAATAAGTGGGTCATATGCATCTGTGTAGTGCTGTTGATCTTCACAAATCTCATTTTCAAGCTCATCTTGGGTTGTGTTCCAAGAAAGGAAATAAAGACAACTCACAACAACTCATCTGTGATTATTAAAATTAGGTAACCAGCGACAATTGTTTTTTTGTTGTTGTTTTTCTTTTAAATAAGGGATGAAGGTACTTTATTAATAATATCCTGATTTAAACACCATCTTATGCAATGTATGATTTGCCAACAGCAATGAAATGTTTTTAATCACTTAAAAAAAGATTTTTCAAATTTGTAAATAAAAAAAAAACAGACTACCTACGTTTTACAGGAAAATATTACTCCAGTCGTTCTACTTTAACTTGTCATATTTGTGAACTTTACTAGCAAATTTACTTTCTGAGTTAAAAATTGTTTCGAGGTGAATCCCCCCAGTGTGTTTCTTCCGACAGATTGCGGATGCATCAAATTTGTATATTTCCCTATTTTATAGTGAGTGAAAACAGTAGCCTAAATGAAATAGTAGTATATATGTCCAAATTCACAGAGGCATATTTGCAAAATACTAAAAGTCGGTGAAAAGTGCATGACCCCTTTCCACCGAGATTCTTACGTTCGCATCAATGGACACTTTACTATCCAGTGAAGCAATGCAACTGACGCTGGTAGGTCATATAACAAGGACAACATGACCAATGTGGTACTTATAGATTATATTCATGAAAAACACATTCATACCTGAGCCGCTGATTCATACTATCATGGGCGGCGCTAGGGAGGGGCTAGCAGGTGCTCCGGCACCCCCATAAAAAAATGAAATAAAATAAAAACATTTGAATTGCACCTATATAGTGAATTTATTATTCATATAAAATAATAATAACCTGTTTTGGTCATATTTACTATTAATTGGCCAGCTCCCCCTGTCATTGATCTAGCACCTGCGCGCCGCCGCTGCATACTATATAGAACAAAATAGGTACCTACTCAGTATGTTTGACAGCGTGTCAGTCGGCATTAGAGGTGAGGATTACATTGTTGCGCCAGTAGATGGCGACAAGTAGTTGTGAATGAGTCACTCAGTATGTTAACATGGACAACAATATTCCGATTTTAACACAATTAAGACAATACTCTGATTAAGAATCTACCGTGTAAACAGATTTTTGCTTACCTTCGTCCGGCTAAAGTCATACTCGAAGTTAACACAAATCGAATTAAGACATGTGGAGTATTCCTATTTTAGTCGCATTATCGAAGTGCAGTATAGACATAATCACACTATCACAGTGGTGTAGGACTTTTTGCCGCATTTTGCAACAGGATAGACACACAGCAGACGGCAAACAAAAAAGCATGGCTTCAACAACGTCGTCGTCTGTTTGCATGTATAGCATGACAAATATTTAACTGCACGTAAAGCTTTTGTAAAGTTAAAAATGAAACACCCAAAACTGTATATGGCATCATAACGAAGATATGTTGATACATGAAATTCTGGAGGGGACACCGAATGGCGTGTGCCATTCGATCTACGTACTATAACATGTAAAACGGGAACATGAAAGCAATGTAAACACCTTAATCATAATATCTTATTCAGAATAAGGTAAATAATTAGATTACTGATGTCCATGGAAACATAGTCACTGAGTCATTCACTCCGATCCGATTCATTAAGGAAGAAAACACCACTATCGAATGTTTGTGGAAGATGCGACTTTGTTCATGACAGGGTCAGAAGTCTTTAAACAGATCGTCTGAAATTTGACCATGTCAACAAGCACATGTTTATCTATATTAATGCAACAACGTGCACAGCAGCCAATGAATTTGCTGTATTTGAGACTATATTTGCTTCATGTTTATTCAATATCAGACCTTATTTGTTCATGAGTAATAATGCATCGGTAAATTGTCTGTGTTTGATGTCAGTCGCATCTTATGATTTGTCATGTCCTTTTTGTTGTTTAGTTCCACGTTAATGTAGGCCTACATTTACATCAGTAAAGCAAAGCTGTAATTAGCTACAGAAATGATTAATACATCTTTAAATGCACTAAAAACACGCTAAAGAGACACGGCAAAAACTGACTCTTTAACAGGGCCAGAATGTGCATGTCTCCCTATACAAAAGAAACACATGTAAAATTGCCGCATTAACACAGAACAGTGCATGTTATCGTGGTCAAATTTCAAAGCTCCTTTTAAAGACTTTTGGCCTCATCTGCCTTCCATAATACACATTCATACCAGAGCCGCTCTTTCCGTCTCTCTGATTCATATAACATACTTTTTAATAACCTGTAAGGTAAGTAATTCTTCAAAATATGTACCTACTCAGTATGTCATTTCGGACAGTAGTGAGGATTTTACATTGTTGCAACAAGTGAGCTCTGAATGAGTCATTGAATCATTCACTCCCATTCGACTTGTTCAGTAACATTGATTCGTTCAAGAACAAAACACCAATACTGAGCTTTGCTGGGAGACACGACTTTCTTTGCAACTGTTTTCGCTGGCAGAGTAGACAAATGGACTAAGTGACAATGTTGTGTCTAAAAAAAAAAAAAAAAAGTTACTCTATACATTCACGTTTATTGAATATAAAACATGACAATGTTAACCACATGACAAGAAAAACGTAAATTTAGGGATGACCCTTCTAGAACTTCATAGTCCTGTGGATCCTATCGCTATTTTTACTCAATCTGGTGTTAACGGAATGTTTTCAGACATTAGGCTTTATAATGACAGTTGAAATGGAGACTCACTCTTTATTGCTTTTCTCTTTGTTGACAATGATAAATACATGACATGATCCCTCCCTCTTTAATCACCCTAAATCTCAGAGCGGAGCGGAGGGCATCTGGTCTAAACCCACCTGTAAAATGAACGGGCTTCAAGACCCAAAGCATCTTGGGATCCCCGAGCTCATCTGTGAGGTGAGGTTTTACTCTTAAGCCACCGGCTCCTATTCACACTGACACAAAGGCCATTATAATTCCCTCCATCATCGCAAAGACCTTCAGCAGAAATCTCTTGTAAAGATGACTGCTGGCACTGCCATTCAGGAAGAGGATTTTAAAATGTCAACCAATAACAGAGATTTGCCTCATTAAAGTGGGTTGAGGGGGGCTTTTCCCCAAGACCATTATGAGAGGGAAGAGTTCAGGGGAAATATAGTGTATAGTGGACTGTCTATTATTTCATATCGCTAAAAGCACTTTATTTTAAGGCAAGACACTACAGCTGAATAGGGTAAAACATTTAACTAATAGATATGACCATAATTTCCCCAGTTGATTAATCACAGTACATTAAGACAACTGTTTTGCATTACACGTTTTCTGAAATGTTGCGTTTAAATATACAAATGAGGCTTTATCTAATTATATATGCACACATTTGCATACATTGCATACATAGAACAGAAATGTGAACACTGGATAAAGCCAGCTTCAAAATTCTTGGATCATATTGATAACCTATTTTTATCGCTCCATTAACCAGAAATAGATATGAACTCGGAATCCAGGACTTACTTTCTTACGATTTCAAATCTCAATTCTGACTTTTTTCTCTGAATTCTAAACTATTTTGTTTCTGCCATGGAAAATTTTAATAAAAAAGGTAAAAAAAAGGGACTTTTTATCTCACAATTCAGTTTTTATTTTCTTGTAATTGCAAATTTATATCTCACAATTTTGTTGTCGTGCAGTTCTGACTTTTTTTTAGTTTATATCGCACAATTAAGTCAGAATTGTGAGAAATAATTGCGAGAAATTTCTTTCCCGAGTTTACATCTCGCAGTTCTGACTTTTTTCTCTGAATTCTGAGGATTTTTTGTTTCTGCCATAGAATCTTTTTTTTTTTCCAAGTTAAAAAAACAAAAACATTTGACTTATTTCTTGCAACTGCAAATTTATCTCACAATTCTGTCTTTTTTTCTCAGAATTGCAAGAAAGAAGTCTGAATTGTGAGATAAAAAGTTGTAAAAAAAAAAAAAACTGATTTAAAGCACAGCGCAGGAGAAAAAGACTAGCTTAAAGAAAACGGCATGCCTGTAACGATATGCATTGTAATTCAAATTTACAGACGCAAATTAATAAAGTACTCTTATATGTGTATTTTGGATGCTTTCTTTGCATTAATTTGAAAGAAGTCTGAAGTCAAGTTATGGAAGCCAAATAGCTCAAAACATCAAAATTAAGCAGGGTCTGAAAGTGGTTTTGCCATTAGTGTCTTGCCATAAAACAAACTTTATCATCAGACTGCAGGTTATGGGTTAACATCATGTAATATATAACCTATTACACCCCCCTTGTGATGTTCATGATAATGCCTTGCAAAATGAAGAAAACAAACACTCAGCGAAGGACATTTTATCACGCAGGGTCATCAATCATAATTATAATCAGAGTGTATTACCTCACCTCTGCCTGGTGGACGTCTGATTAAATGTCCCCTGGCTGTGGTGAATAATTGAATTCTGGGATGTCTGTCTGGTGAGCTCACACTAATCGTGATGCAGAGTTGATCTTTCGGCTTCTCTTTGAGCTCACCAGGTATTTTACTGAACTCTGGAATATCAGCTTTAATTGGAAAGAGAAAAAAACACCAATTAACGGTAAAATAACTCATTATGACACCTGAAATGAATTTTTGATCAAAGGATAGCCGAAATCTCATGAAAGCATGTTTATGAGGCTCCAGGCAGAGCTCAGGTCAGTCCGCTGCTGTGTCCAGATCAGCCCTCCAGGTGTCAGAGTTTTTACTGGCCAAAGTAAATGTGAAGGCGGCTTGATTACACTAGGAGAGTTATGAACTGTGCCTACTCGATTTGCTTTGCAGCAAAGACCATCTCCAGATAATAAAAGGGAATCTGAACTATGAAGAAAGCTTATAATTAGATTTTGATGGTTATCACTGAACTTACGTCCTAAATTGAACTCTGGAGGTGTTCATCAGGGCCTATAACAGTTTTCAGAGTGGTCAAGAATAAACGTGTGAGCTAATAATTAATATCAAACACAGTTAATGGGCATATCCAAGATGTCAGGACACCTGAAACATATGGTACAGACACATCAAGCAGTATGAAGACTATAAGCAAATCTCAAATACTGTATCTTCAAAAAAGGTAAACTATATTATTGCCCAAAGATATATATATAAAATTGGATATAGAGTACATCCTATTATACCTGCAAATACTCACGTAAAGCAATATACTATATAGCAAATCTCGGCCACCTGATTGTTTTATCGTCATAAAATATAAACTTGCACAGGAATATTTATTTGTTTTATTTATTTATTTTTTAAATGTCATTACATTGTTTGGATAATAAGATTTTTAAAAAGTATTATTTATTTGGAAATATATATTTTACTGATATATCAGTTTTTAGGTTCCAGGCTTTTTATACCCATGTAAATTAATATATACTACAAAATCTGAACTAATATTTTATTTTGCAAAATGTAAATATATTATCGCCAAGCTCCTTATATTATAAAGTTGGATAAGTATCTTTATCCACATACAAAGAAAACTATAAGCTATTTTATCACCCAGCTATAATCTCCTATTTGTGAATATAAAGCGTGAAGTTATCAAGGTATTTTAAACATTAGCATAATTTTCTGTAAAGTTGCTTTATGTATTGTAAAGAGCTATACAATTAATTTTGACTTAACATTGGTCAGTTTAATAGTAAAGCTATGTGTAGTCATAACTCAGTAGCTCTGTGTTGGTCCTGAAGTTTCCCAGCATTGCTCATTTTGGATTGTGACACCCGGGTAAGGCCCTTCAGCAGGAGTGTCAAAACCTGCTCCTGTAGGGCCACGTCTGCAGAGTTGAACTCCAACACTCCTGCCAGTAATTGAAGTAATCCTGACGACCTTCAGCAGAAATCTTGTGTGTTTAATTAGGGTTGAAGCTCAAGTCTGCAGAAGTGTGGCCCTCCAGCTGAAGGATTGACACCCCTGTCTTAGAGATACTGTGAAGCTGATGATATGGATCATGAGTTTTAAATCAGGGAGCCAGCCAAAATGTGCCACACTGGGTTGGGAGTCATTGCTTGTCATACTTTCATTGCAAATACTTTATTCCCTTTCCTATTTCTACCACTGAAATTAGTAAGACTTAAATTGTCAGTATCAAATGTGACAGTATACTTTGTGAACAATAAATTAGAAAGATTTTGTGTTCCATGACTACCAGTATTTTATGACTAGATAATGATTTTTCTAACTCATCATATAGACTGTGGAAACACTAGAATAATTTACCCAAAATGAAAATATGCTTACCCAAAGCCCACGTAGATGAGTTTTGTTTTAGAGATTTTGAGAAATTCAGCCTTACATCACTTGGTCAACCAATGGATCTTCTGCAGTGAATGGGTGCCGTCAGAATGGCTGTAATCCACGTGACTCCAGTCCATCAGGTAATGATGTGAAAAGTTGAGCGTTTGTAAGAAACAATCCATCTAGGCCTTTTTAACTTCAAACTGTTGCTTCTGGCTAAAATTAGTTCTCTATCAATATTTATTTTTCAAGTGAAAAAGTCATCAAGAGAGAATTATGCACAGATCAAGCACTGTTTATTAAAAGAGTTGTAAACATATTGGTGGATTTGAGAGGACAACAAGGGATGGATTTTTCACTGCAGAAAGCACTGTTATAGAATATGGCCATGTGTTTTGACCAGAATTAAATTTTAAAAACACCTTAATTTGTTTCTTACAAACACAGCTTCTTACATCACAAGATGTTAACTGATGTACTGGAGTGGTGTGGATTATTGTGATGTTTTTATCAGCTGTCTGGACTCTCACTCTGACGGCACCCATTCACTGCAGAGCATCCACTTGAGAGAAACTAACATTAACAATGAGCAATACATTTGTTAGTTTTTTTCCTGAATTATTAGCATTAATAAACTATTTACTGTTAATTCCTATTAACAGACACAACCTTTAATTTGAATGTATTATCAAATTAGTTATTTTAACTATTATAGTATTGTAAATGTTACCGAGACTGCAATCACAAAGAGTCATTGCTAACTGAAGAAATATGTAATAATTGAACATAACTAGAAAAATTTGCACCAGCACCATGGTATTTCCAGGAATGTGGGATCATATGACAAATTTAAGCCCTAAGGAAGAACACTTTTTGGGGAATAAAATGAGACGCTGCAAAAGACTCGAGGGCAATGGTCAAAGATGTCCATTTAGTACATGTTTACAATGGAAAAAAACACACAATGGATAGCAAAAATTAATTTTGTGTACACAGCCCCTAATTGTGCAAATGTATTAAATGTGATCTTTAACACACTAAATGCAGTGATCCAATCGCTACCTACAAATAATAAAGCACTTCTATATTCATTTCTTTAATATCTAATATAAAACAGTAAAATTGAAATACAAAGGAGACACAGAATGAACTTTTTACACCCTCAAAAATATAGTTATTCCCAGCCTTTCTGAAAACAATTTGTGACGTCTAAACATGTTTTGACTGTATCTAAATCATACGACAAAAGAAAGAAACAGAATATACAGACATAATGTACACATCAGTAATGAAGAATAATAAAGTTCAACAAACCTCTTATTTCAAAGTTTCCAAAAACACAGACAGAGCAACAGAGCCCTGAAAATCAGAAAGACAGTGAAATGACCCTCGGTGGCAAGCGGTTGATCATGTTGTGGATTGTGTGAACGCAGCAGTGGAGGCCTGTCATCTCTGTCGGTACACAGCACATCTGTTCAATGACTTCCAGCCCAACTGCATCAAAGACGACGCAGGATTTGACCGCCGCCTGGTCAGTGTTGATTCCAGCAGAATGATGAAATATTCTAGCAATGTTTTTGTCAGAATAACAAAGACAAGCTTCATCCACAGGGGATTAACCTATCAAAGTATAGGAAGTTAATATTCATGGCTGCTCTGTGTTTTCTGAAAGAATGATACAACAGCAGCTCTTCACAAACCCAAATATGAGAGAATGTGAATTATAATTCAACGGTAAAGTGAATATTACAGCAGGACATGAATAAATTCTGCTGTTCTGGTTTACACAAACATTCAAGAATGAAAAAGCCTATCAATGGACTAAGTGTATGTAGAATGTCAAATAAAGCTGTTTTTTTTTTAGTTTTTTTGTTTTTTCAAGTGCATTCAAATATAAGGACAAATGTGTTTGTTTTTGAATTTGGCTAAAAAATGAATTGAATACAGTACTAGCATGCTTTTTTCGTCTCAATCCAGTCCAAAAGAGTCACATATCACTTTGTCTGAGGTGAAGAGATGATGACTAGAAATGTTCTCCTTATACAATTGCTCCTACTTCTGGACAAATCTGGAAGCTGCATGTGACAAGCACTGTGATGATCATATTTAATAACATTGCACTGACTGAAGCAACTATGGCAAATAAAATCACATTTGAAATATTATCTGGCTGAAACTGTGGATACGAGCACTATAAGCCAAATCGGGCCGGTGTTCGTTTTGGTGTCATGGGCGCTTCCTCTCTCCTTCCTGGGGTGCAGATCTTTATTGCCCTGTTTGGAAATAATGAAAAGACGTGTTTATTTCAGGACGTTAATTTAAATAGAAAGGTTGTGTGTGAGACTGTGATGTGCCATGCAGCAGAAGTTGTGAGATTTGCTCTAAGGTTAAATGAGAAGAATAGACAGAGCTGTGACAAGGAGCTTCGGGCCGAGAGAAAAGGACAGTTTGTTTCTGTGAGGACCTGCGGGACGAGGGTCTGATGTAGCTGACAGGGCGATCTATCATCTTTAATTACAGCGGTGCACAGCGCTCCCCTCCTCACACCGCCAGCAATTACATCCATCAGGCCATGACCCTTCTGCTCCTCCACCACAGACTTGGCTCACACCTCCATCACTTCACTTTCTGCTGCCTGCCATCCCAACAATTGAACTTTTAGCCAATTTTATACTTTTTTCTTAAGGAATATTTCAATTAACTTTTACATTTTACAAAGAAAATGTGGGTTGCAGAACTCTCTGACGCGGTGCTGTGGCGTTCTGAGTGGTTGCAGAAGCTCGCTTCTCCATTTTGACATTATTTTGAGTGTTTTTCAGCATGTTGCTATGCGGCTGCAGTATTAAAGGAATAGTTCACACAAAATTCTCTGAACATTTATACACACGTAGGGCATTAAATGTAGATGAGTTTGTTTCTTTGTCTTCACAGATAGGGAGAAATTTAGCATTTTATCACTTGCTCACCAATGGATCCTCTGCAGTGAATGGGTGCCGTCAGAACGAGAGTCCAAACAGCTGATAAAAACATCACAATAATCCACACCACTCCAGTCCATCAATTAACGTCTTGTGAAGCAAAAAACTGCATGTTGGTAATAAACAAATCCATCATTAAGGCCAAAGTAAGAACTTTTCTAGACTGTTTTCACTTTTATAAACACTACCTGCTACAAAGACTCAGTAAGATAATATATGTTTACTTGTGCATTGCACTACAAATCATCTTGCACTCCGTGCTGCTTCCCCTAAAATATCTCGTTTGCATAATCTCATGTACAGTATTTATGTAAAGTTCTTGTACAGTCTCACTCAGATTATGTGTATGCATAATCAACTATTTATAGTACAAGTAGAGTCAGATGGTTAACTGTGTATAGGTTTATAACTGTTGTTCTTTTACTTCCATTGTTCTGTTTATATTTATGTTTAATTAATATGTAGCACTGTGGTCCTGCGAGACATTTCCACACATGTAGAAGAATGACAATAAAGCCTGACTTGAGATATACTTTTTCACTGGAGAAAGCAATATTATGCATAGAGGACTTGCATTTTAGCTGGATGCAACAGTTTGAAGCCAAAAACATCTTGATGGATTTATTATAAACACGGCACCCACTCACTTGTAATGCTAAATTTCTCAGAATCTGTTCTGAAACAAACGCATCTTGGATGGTCTGAGGATGAGTAAATAATGACTTTAATTTTTGGGTGAATTATTCTTTTAAACCTCAAGAAATATCCTACATTTGCGTATAAAAATGCCAAACACATAGCAGTGAAATGAAAAGGCAAGGTCTGGAGACACAATTTTTAAAAGCTGAACTTCTTTTAAAAGGAACACTCCACTTTTTTTTTAAAATAGGCTCATTTTACACCTCCTCTAGAGTTAAACAGTTCAGTTTTACCGTTTTTGAAACTCTTTGGTCATTTTTGAGCGAGATGCTAACGGTCTAATCCAATACAATGATCTATGCTAAGCTAAGCTAAAAGTGCTACCGCCAGACCCGGAGATCGGCTGAATGGATTCAAAAACGGTAAAACTCAACTCTTTAACTCTAGGGGAGGTGTAAAATGAGACTATTTCCAAAAAAAGTGGAGTGTTCATTTAACTTGAGCCCTGCATTTTTAGAATGGCACATCACAATTACAACATCATGTTCACCTGGATAAACAAAGGAAAAGTAGATAAGCAGAATGCAAAAAAAAAAAAAAAAAATGTGTGAATTTACTTTTTGCACAACGGTTATTCTTATTTTACTGCTTTTCCAAGCACAGAATGTATTTAAAAATCTTAATAATCAAAATCAAACAAAATGAAAATACTTGAAAATGGAAATGAAAGAGATTCTTTTGTCTCGTCAGGAGGCATCACCCAGATCACTAAAAACCTACGGAACACCTTAGCAAGCGCACATCAACGCCCTGGCAACCAAGCACAACTTCCTGGTGCTTTATGGCAGCATTTTCTTCAGAAGAAATGTAAAATGTCCTCTAAGTGACCTGTGCGTCCCGCAGGATTCAGGTCAGGTGAGATGAGCTGTGATCTCATTTTTAGATCAGCCAGCGTCTTTCTATCAGCTTATTTAAAACCCCATGAAGGCATCAGAGCCCAAGAGGGAGGCCGGCACCTTAATTATCCATCTCCCCATCATGCAAATCAAAAGTCTAATCTCCACTTTTAATGTGATTATTGTCAGAACGTCCATCACGCCGACAGTCAGCCAAAGGCTTTGATTGAGAGATAAAAATCCTGATTAATTAATGAAGTGTTATTTTACAGGACACATTTCTCGTTTTTGTGGAGCTGACAGGTGTGTGTAAAATTAATTTCCTGGATTAGTCCGAAAATTAGCGTCTGTATCTCCTCCCCCGTCCGTGGCGGTACAATTTAAATTGCTAGAGTAATGGGGGTCAGCCAGGAGTCAATATTATTTATTTTTCTCTCCTGTGGAGACGGGAGGTGAGAAAAGCTCATCATGGGGAAGACAAGGAGATGTTAGGCGAGGAAAGAGATGGGTGTGAAGGGGATAATAGCCTTCCCAAAAATTGCGACATTACTATTTCAGCACGCCAGCCATTTGATGGCTTCCGTCTAAATAGGACGATTCTGATTTCGTGAGAGTGCGAGCAGTCGCTCTAAAGAGCAGAAAGTGACTCTAAACTCTGAGTGACAGCAGTGATGGCTGAAATACCTGACGGTGCCCAGATTGTTCTTCCTCTCCTGCTCATCTTTCCGTGCACGGATCTGTTCTTGTGCAAGAGACATCTCCTCCTCCATGTTGGTGATCTCCTCTTTGGCTCTCTTTCGGTTCTCCTGGAAGGGCGACCAAAAGTTAGTGAGACAAATGTGACCCTGGAGCACAAAACCAGTCATACGTAGCACAGGTATATTTGTAGCAGCAGCCAACAATACATCGCATGGGTCAAAATTATCCATTTTTCTTTAATACCAAAAACCATTAGGATATTAAGTAAAGATCATGTTCCATGAAGATATTTTGTAAATTTCCTACCATAAATATATGGACAACTTAATAAAGGTGATTTTCTCAATATTTTGATTTTTTTGCACCCTCAGATTCTAGATTTTCAAATAGTTGTATCTCAGCCAAATATAACAAACCATACATCAATCGAAAGATTATTTATCCAGCTTTCATATGATGTATACATTTCAATTAAAAAAAATTGACCCTTATAACTGGTTTTGTGGACCAGGATCTCAAATGCGTACTGGATGTGTTGTGTATGATATTCAGGAAGGATGCTGCTCACCTGTCTGGTCTTTCCTGCATGTTTGATGCTGTAGAACATGGGTCCCAGCTCAGCCAGCCACTCGCCGTCCACCGCCGTCACACACTGCATGTACTCCTGAAACACAAACACACATACAAGTCAACAAATCACTCTTCACTAGCATTTGGGGACAGGATATTGAATAAGATGTTGATAGTATAAAATGTCAAAATTGTGAATATCATGAAGATTTAATGTGCGTTTTATTCAGAAGCAAAAAATATGATTGTGCGGATTCAAAACTGATTCAACGCTTCAATTCAATTTGCTTACATCACTAAAAAACTTTTAGCATGGCTTAACATTTATTAATTCATATAAGTTTTCAAACATGGTTTTCACTGAATGTTCAAAAAGTTTCAAACTATTAGAGCAAATTAACAAATATGGACAACATATGGCCACAAACATGCATATACATTAACAGTAATTTTGTGAAATATTAATACAATTTAAAATAAATATTTTAATATATTTTCAAATGTAATTTATTCCCATTTCGGCAAAGCTTAATTTTCAGCGCACTTCAGTGTCACATTATCCTTCAGAAATCCTTTTAATATGGTGATTTGTTGCTCAAGAAACATTTATCATTAATAGAAAGATCAGAAAAACAGCATTTATTTGAAATAGACAATACTGTAACATTATAAATGTCTTTCCTTGTACTTTCTTACTGTCTTTAATGTCAATTCATTGCATCCTTGCTACATAAAAGTAGTAATTTCTTTTAAAAAAAACATATTGACCTCAAAGTTAAGCAGCAAAACCTTCAACATTGATAATAATAAGAAATAAGCACCAACTAAGCATATTATAATGATTTTAAAATATATTAACGTAGAAAACAGTATTTCTATTAAATAATTGAATTGCTAGTTCTTTAACAGTAATTATAATAATTCTTATTTATTTTAACTTAAAAGTATAATTTACATAACTTTTATAAATACAACATTGGATAAACAAAATCATAAAAATAAAATGACAAAAAAAAAAAACTGGATGAAGAAATGTTGCAAGCTAGATTCAAACTTGCACCCCTCATATAAGCACCAGAGTGCAGTGTCAGGGCATGTGCACTAACTAACCGTTATAACAAACCATGATTCATACTAACTGACGTCACTTCACATTCAAGAGCTGAGGAGGAAGAAGTACCTTTGTGGTCATGACCAGCTCATGGTAGATGATGTAGTCAGGGGTGTAGCCCATCCCGAACAAAGCACTGGTGGGGTGCAGATGGCAGGGCATCCCAGTTCTCACATTCACATACTCCCCTATTCCCTAAACAAACAAATACACGTCATGAAGATGTTTCACATGCCGCTTGATGAAACGGAATCTAGCATTACATTGCCAAATACGCCAAGTAGTTGTGTACCTTTAATTTAGCAGCCTGGTGAAAGTATGCAGCACAGATGCACTTCCTGATCACATCCCAGTCTGAGCCGCAAGAGACCAGATTCATTTTCTGCTGCACCATGATGTCTTTGAGCTGAGCTCGCACCTCACGCACCTGTGACACACCACACACTGTTATTCATGATAAACTAAATAAAATAAAAGAGGTGTTGTATTTGCAACACTTCAAATTTTAAAATACAACTAATATCCATTACTTTTCAACTTTTTAAAAGGCTTGAATACCTTTGCTTCCAACCCCTAGAATATGTAAATATCTTTAATTGTACCTTATGATGTTTTTTTTCCTCAGTATTTTTGTCTTGTTTTCCAGTGCAAATATCTAAATATGCTTAAATGAAGATACATTTACTTCAGAAGCAAAATGACATAAGTCTTGTTTTTTTTCAAAATGAAGTGGGTTCATGATTGAAAAAGAACAAAGATCTGCCAAAGGGCTTCGAAAAATCTATTTAATTCAAAGAGATTACTAGTTTTTACTTCCAATTGACAGATATTTGTTCTTGTTTTAAACGAACTCACTTCATTTTGCTTACTTCTCAGAAAACAAGATTTTGTATCTTAATCTTGTACTCAAGTAAATGTGTCTTGATTTAAGGATGATTTAAAGAAATTTGTATGACAAAATTTTTTTTTTTTTGCAATGCATGCAATATTTAATGCCATGACATGAATTTTAAGACCTTCTGCTCTGGTTAAGACCTATGTCTCAATATTTCCCTTAAGCAAGGATATTATCGCTAGCTAAAACTCTTAAAACATTTTTGTTAATTAAAAAAGCTGAAATATACAATGTTTTATACATGAAAACAATAAATATTAGATGAAAATATATTTTTTTTTTAAATGTTGCCATGACAACTAACTGAAGTTGAGGAAATAAAATTACCAACAGACAGGAAAGAAAGAAAGAAAGAGATTAAACCTAAATGGTATTATTAAAATAACCCTAAAGCTAATGAAAATGGCATCAGCACGTAATAAAATGAATAAACATTAACGTGAAAATTATTTTTATTTTTTTAAATATCATTCAAATTCAGATTGTTGTAAGCAAACTTTCACGCCCACATACAAAGCTGGTTGAAACGCATCTTATATTACTACTCACTTCCCCGTGCGAAGAGGATATTTGCATAAAAGTCTTAAATGGTACAGCAGCAAAAAATGGTCAGAGACGGTGCCTTTTTTTATTTTTTATGCAAAACAATTTTGGCTACCATTCTGTGTGGACTTCAGGGAAATAAAATAACAAAAAGAATGATATTGCCCCTATAATAAATCAATTTGATTGATTAAACTTGACACCTCAAGTTAAGGTACCTTTCGCATGGCTTTGGTGTGGATGAAGTGATCGTTACACCAGATGCTGGAGTAATTGTTGTTCTTCCACTGCAGGTAAACGTTGAGGTAGGTCAGGTGATCACTCTCAGGCACCGAGAATTTCTCTCTCACCTGGTCACTCTCCTCCTCTCGACCCTAGACAAGTAATGGCAGATTTGAACGGTTGCCACATTTACAGATCAATATGCTCTAGTTATGAGATTGTTAACGCTTTTGAGTGTGTGAAGATCACTAGAACACAATGTACACTCGGTACCTTTGGTCTGTAGAAGATGGACGGCACAGACAACATGGAGACGACTATGAGAATGTCTGCACTGCAGCCCATGTCACATGACACAATCAGCATTTTAGACAGAGCCGGATCCAGAGGAAACTCCACCATGAGCCGCCCGGTGGGCGTCAGAGCGCCTAAACAGGGATGAGAGGAAGCCATTCTCAAATACAGGCAAAAGTCAAAAGGGATTAGACAGCACCTCTTTCAAAAGTGCTGATGGTGGGAAAATGATTCCACTTTGAGATTCTGATCAAACTTTTCAGAAGCTCAGATTTCAAAGATTACATGACAGACTAAGAAGATTAGTGAGAGAGCGGTGTGAAAAGCAGAGCAGATATTTGGGCAGGTAAACCTTAATCAGAAATAATCTGCTGTTAACACGAGACGAGAGCTAGAGAGAAAAGTGCTCCACATAGTCAAATCCTCACAAACCCTGAGAGATACGCAGGAAATGAGATTGAGATCCCTCTCTGGTCACACAGACAGTATTACTTCAGTTGCTACAGCTGAACTTTGAGTAAGACCTTAATACTTCACTGCAGCGCTTAACAAGTTTCAATCTACCAAACTAGAAAGCAAGATACACTTGAGTGCAACTCAAAGAACTCAAAGATTTATCCCCCATATAAAATAATGTCACTATCAACAGTTATCTTTAAACACTGATATATCCAAACAATCTAGTGAATATATCAGAATCAGTGTTATTGATATACTATTATATTTTGTTTAACAATATTTGGATTAGATTAGATATTTTTATACTTTTTAAAATTTTGATCACATTCATTTTTAATTTTCATTCTCCTTCTTTACTCCTTTTAATTTTAATTGAAGGTTTAGTAATTTTGTTGTGTGTTTTTGACATTTTTATTATTTTAGTTTTTTAATGTTTTTAGTTTATTTAGTTCTAGTTATTTTAGTACTTTAACTTAAGCTAAAGACAATGAGAAATGCTGCCTTGGCAGCTAACTGAAATATAATAAGTTCAATATTTTTAGATTTTATTTTATTTCAGTTCATTTTCATTTTTATTTCAAACAATGAACGTTTATTTATGGTTTAAATTTTAGCTAATGTGCAATGTTAATTTTTCAGAGTACAATATTAGACTTTGTTGCTGACAATAAACACTGAAATAATAAAATAAAATACACGAATTAATAATTCAAAAATTATATGAAAAATGTGCAACAATTTGGAAAAAAATAAAAGTCATCATGAGATGTAAATTAAAACAGACTTGTCTTCCCTGTTGTGCCGTATAAATGACTGAAATACTCAAGACTCAGAAAAACATGTAGGGCTGGAAATGATTTTATCCATTGGGAATTGATTGGATCATAGAAAGTGGGCGATGCAAATAAATGATTTATAAGTACTCCAATATTCTATACCATTTAGATTTTCTTGCTGATTTGAAAGATTTCATTTCACTTTAAACAATGCCCAAAATAAATTCTTGACACTATTTATATCTAATAGCACAGTTCAACTCTAAAAACAGATTCACTCTTGACTGTACCTTTGAATAAAATGTGACAAAAGGACAATAAGTAAAAACTAAAGGTTTATGTGGTCTTATGCAGATTCTCTTTCTCAGGGCAGTGTCTGAGGCTGGTGGTCTCACCTGTGTTGTCAAGCGCTCCCAAGATCCACAGCTGGTACATGGAGTTCAGCATGTTGTCTTCAGGCGGCGGGTCCATGAAGTGGAAGAGCAGGAGTTCTTGAACTCCCAGTGACTTGAGCAGCAGCACAACATTGGCCAGGTTAGTGCGCTGGATCTCTGGGATAGTGGTGGTGAGCATCTCATTCTTGTAGGCACTCTGAGTGTATAACCTGAAGCGGACCAACACAAAAGATAAGAGAGGTCAATTCATTTGCTATAGACATTTTAACATGTCCAAACCCAATGTGACGCAGTGGCCAGAGAAAAATCCAGGGTATTTCTTGTTAGGGAGCTTACACACTATAGAAAACATAGGCAGGCCTTTTAAATTATAATTGCTTATTATATTAGCTCATTATCATGCACATTACTAGCACACTGGCTGTTTATTAGCACTTATAAAGCACATATTAATGCCTTATTCTGCATGACCATATTCTAATCGGTAACGCTTTAGAATAGGGAACACTTATTCACTATTAACTACGGCTTTTCTCTCAATAAATTCCTGCTTATTAATAGTTAGTAATGTAGTTGTTAAGTTTAGGTATTGGGTAGGATTAGGGATGTAGAATAAGGTCATGCAAAATAAGGCATTAATGTGTTCTTAATTAGTACTAATAAATGGTTAATATTCTAGTAATATGCATGCTAGTTAAGAGACCCTAAAATAAAGTGTTACCTTCTAATCTAGATCCTTTAAACCTACCCCATACCTAAATTTACCAACTACTTTACTAACTGTTAATAAGCAGCAAATTAGAAGTTGATCGAGTGAAAACTCTTAGTTTATAGTGAATGCTTTCAAATCTAAAGAGTTATCATATATTTAAATACACACAATTAAAAAAAACTATTAAAAGTTTCCTACATCCCATCTTTAAAAGATCCAGAGGGAAGCCCATAAAAATGAGCCATTCCCAAACTACCCCTGAGCATCTTAAAATATCACAGCTCTCCTCGCCGCTCCATAGAGACAGATCTGAGAGAACAGCAGATTTCTGCAGCTATTCAACTAAATGGATAATTCCTCAGAAGATGGTGTGAAGAAGCAGCTCTGTAGTACAACATACGCATTTATGCATATCAGTCCTACTGGCTCTTGTGAAGATGCCACAATCACAGCCAGAGCTTTTAAGATTTAACACGCATGCCACACACATACACACAGCTTTTGGCCGCATTACAAAGCGTCTGGTTGAACAGAATTAATTCCTGATGTACAGATGTTTGGTAAAGGATATATGTAACTAATCCGACAAGTGCCGCACACTTTCACGAGCAGCCAGAGACACTCACAGGGAGGCAAAACAATCCCCTGCGTGAGTTTCCTTTGTGTGAGTGCACAACAGCGAGACAGCATGTCGCCGCATCTTCAGGACTGTGCAGATTTGAAAAAGGTCACAGTCAAAAAGCCCACAGGAGCCTTTGACTCACATTCTCAGAGGTGTAAACAAAAATTAAACTGCGTGAAATCCTCTCAAGATTACGGTCCCGTCCCCCTCCTGCAGTCGCCCTGCTTGACTGATAGATGTTTCAGAAAAAAGGGACTGGTGATCTGAAGGAACGCCGTTCATCTGCCTGTATGAGCAAAGAGAGGCCTGTATTTACACTACAGAGACACCTGAGCAATTCGCTTCATTTGGATGATTCGTTCCAAAGTACTGGATCAAAAAAATGACTTACTGTTTCATCACACGAGTTCGCCATAAAGTCATCATGAAATAAAAATATATCCATGCATGTGTTTTACTTTCTCGTTTTTTGGCGAATGTTTCATCAAATTATCTTTATTGAAAACGACAGCCTTCTCTCTGGTGACGTATGCAGGACTTCAATCATTTAGTTCCTGTGCAAGCTCATGTTCCACTTTGAGTGAAATGCCCAGATCTCAAAATCCAATGAACAGTTCACGGATAGAACCAAATAGCGCTCTACAGTATTTCTTTTTTTTTTGTTAATCTGTCATACTTGGATGTGTCACAATGCGAAAGAAAAAAATTGTAACTACTTCCACTACTAATTTCCTCTGCCTTTTGAAATAATAAAAAGACACTGCACAGCGTTTTAGATTTCCCTTTTTTTTTTGTAACATGATTTTTATAATATCATCATGTAACGTAAATGTAAATAAAAAAACGTAAATTCAAATAAATAAAATGACTAAAATTCAAGATTTTTTTATAAATTACTTGGGCTAGTTGTGAAGGAAACATTTCTCATTTTCATTTAGTTTCACTTGAAGTACTAAAATGAAAAAAATTAAATAAAATGTAATAAAATAATTAATAAATAAAATATATAGTAAACTATATAACAAAAATAAAAACTATATAGATGTTTAAAAATAATAATAAAAATGACAAAAAACAACAAAATTACTAAAATTCAAATGAAACAGAAATTCTAAAAATAAAATCTAAAATCTAATCAAAAAAGTTGACAGTCAGTGTCAGTGATACTAAAATAACACTGATGAAATTTCGACTTTTCACTTCAACATGTCACCAATCACATGGTTTTACTTCCAAACTAATTTCTGTAACAAAACAAATGAAGCATTTGCTTTGTGAATCAGTTTAACTGTATCATTAGTGACAACTGTTTCAAAAGAATTATATTTTTGATTAATCGAATTTGAATCTGGTCATCCCTAAAAAGTTGAACATAAAATAACAAAATCACGATGAAATCATGGAAAATGAGAGAGTGGGTGAGGGTGACTGATATGGAAATGGGACTCAGTTCTCAGTTGAGATTTTTGATTCTCAGTTCTCTGAATCATGTACATTTTTTTAACACAGCATCATTCCAAGTCTGACTTAGACCCACTATAAACTTTGCCACTGTCATAAACTGTGTCATAAATATGTGTGCCCCTCTGCTCAAGAAAGATCAGCGGTCTTTACTGATCTGTACTTACCTGAAACACTGTCCCGGGCCTGTTCTGCCTGCTCTTCCAGCCCTCTGGTTTGCATTGGCTTGACTGATGGGGTACACCTGCAGCGCATCCATGCCGATGCGAGGATTGAACACCTAAACAACACAAAGTAATAATTCTGTTAGTATCAGATGTGCCATTCTCCTATTAAAGAAAGCAGCTTCACATGGTTTTACCTTCAGTTTGCAGTAACCAGAATCCACCACAAACATGATGCCGTCCACAGTCAGAGACGTCTCAGCGATGTTTGTAGCAACAATACACTTCCTCACTCCATCAGGAGCCTGACAATAAACACACAGGTTTAGTTCACAAACCATCTAAAGCGTTTTGTCTTGTGATCAGGATCTTAAGAGTTTCCAACAGAGACCAAGGTTTACCTTCTGGAAGATCTTGGCCTGCAGGTCCGAGGGCAGCTGGGAGTAGATGGGCAGCACTGCCAGGGCCGGAGCGTTCTCTAGATCCTCCAGTCGCTCCACGATCTGATCTGACGTCACCTGCAGCAGCATAAACATCATGTGTGTTATACATTGCCTCATTAGACAAATGTAAGCTATATCAATAACTACATTTCTAACTAACCTTTTTATCTATCTAAAAAATGCGAGCACTGTTAATTGCAATGCATCTTTCTTTTTCGATTTGTGGAATTCAGCATGCTTTGTTTCAAAAACTATTGTCATTATTCTGCTTCCATACCTTCCACGCTGCGATGACGGCAAGAAGTTGGGGTCAAACCTTATCAAACGATTAATTTGCGTAAAAACACACATAACACATACACACACACACATATATGTATGTGTGTCAGTGTGTGTGTGAATATCACAAATACTACCAGTCAAAAGTTAAAAAGTCTGTAATAATTACATTTTTAAAAACAGACACATTATAAAATATTAAACAACTGTGTTATATTTTAAATTTTAATTCAGTCTGGTGACCGCAAATTTCAGCAATTTCTTAAATTTTTTAGCATCATTACTCCAGTCTTCAGTGTCCCATAATCCTTCAGAAATCATTCAAATATTCTGATTTGGTGCTCAAGAAACATTTCTTCTTATTATCAATGTTGAAAACAGTTATTTGCATTTTTGTGGAAACATTTATATAAAAGTTTGAGGTAAAAATAAATTAAATTAAATTAAATAATACTTTTATTCCAAAAAGAATGCATTAAACTGAACAAAAGTGACAGTAAAGTCATTTAAAGTGAATTTCTATTTCAAATAAATGCTTTTATTTTGAACTTTCTATTCATCAAAGAATCCTGAAATAACGCTGAATCATGATTTTAAGAAAAATATTAAGCAGCAACAGATTTGTTGTTGTTGTATTAGTTTGATTTCTGAAGGATCATGTTACATCAGCTTTGCCATTACAGGAATAAATAACACTTTTAAAATATATTAAAATAAAAACATTCAATTTTAACAATATTACTGTTTTTACTGTAGTTCTGATCAATGAAATCAGAAGTGTATATATATTTTTAATAGTGTACATAAATTGCAATTCCATTCATAGCATCATTTGCATGACTGAAGAATCTCCTCACCTCAATGTCCTCCTGACCAGGCATGAAGATGAGGATGTCACCCATCATCCCGCTGAGATGAATCTGTAAGGCCTGTTTCACAGCCGCCTCCACATAGTCCTCCTGAGGAACCTGAATCACACCAACACTCAGCATCAGTACAGCACCCCAACCAGCTCCAGCTTCAACTAAAGACGCTATTAACACCCCACCTTGCTGAACAAGATATCCACTGGGAACGTCCTGCCGGGAATGTGGAAAACGGGAACATTGCCGAAGAATCTTGCAAATTTGTCCGAGTCCATGGTGGCAGATGTGACAATGAGCTTCAAGTCTGAGCGTCTAGACACCACCTAAGTAATCAAAAAGCCAGGTTGATAAAAGGAAGAAGGTGACTCATCAGTATCAAAATCTAAATGTGACAGTACTGTTTAACGATCCATATAAGCAGCGATCAAATTAGTGTATGAAAACCAATTAAAATTGACTATGGGGAAAAGAGTTTTAATACGGATTGATGTGAAAGTGGAGGACAGACAGATGGATTGTAATGGCTCACCTCTCGGAGCAGCCCGAAGAGCACGTCAGTGTTGAGGGAGCGCTCATGGGCCTCGTCCATGATTACCGCGCTGTAGTGGTCCAAATCTGACTCCCGCAGAGATTCCCTCAGAAGAATCCCATCAGTCATGTATTTTATTACAGTCTTCTCTGATGTACAGTCTTCAAAACGGATTGCATAACCAACCTGATATAGACATTAAAGAGAAAAAAAAAAAAACACTTAGCCATGGAAAATGCTGTTATTATAACGATACAGTTTTACAATAATATACACTACTGGTCAAAATTTTGGAATAATAAAAGAAGTCACTTATGCTATATATATATTAGAATTTTACTCCATTACTCTAGTCTTCAGTGTCACATAATCCTTCAGATATCATTCTAATATGTGGATTTGCTGCTCAAGAAACAAGGCTGTATTTATTTGAATAAAATTACAGCAAAAATTTAAAATAATTAAATACAAAAAATAATACAGTTTAAAATAATTTTCTATTTTTAATATATTTTAAAATTTATTCCTGTCTTCAGTGTCACATAATTCAGAAATCAGTCTAAAATATACATATTTATACATAGTATATTTTACAATTTATATAAAATTTTAATATATTATAATATATACACTTCTTTTGGTCAACAGGCCATTCATGGATGCCAAACAGAATCTAGAAATCAACAATGGCATTACTATATTAACATACAACAGCAACTTATTTTTCTAAAATGTTTATTGATATTCACATCAGTGATATTTTAGTTTAAATTATGTTGTTTCTGTCATTTTTATTATTATTTGTAATATGTCTACATATTTTAGTTTTATTTGTAGTTGTTTAAGTACTTCAACCTACACTAAATGAAAATTATATTATTAGTAGTAGCAGTATTTCAGTTAACATTTATTTTATTTCAAATAATAGAATAACATTCAGCTTTTTTATGGTTTTAGTTTAGATTTAGTAAACGACAATAACCCCTGATTTACATTAATCCACTACACCTTCCTCTCAGTATTGGTTTCTGGGTGAAATACCATGCAAGTCACTTAAAATCCACCTGGTGGCAGTATTTCTCCATAATATTAATACATTTGTCAAGAAAATGTACAGAAAAGTGGTCCAAGCACACAAGATGTTAGGCACCAACCTCTTCTCCCAGGCTACTATTAATTTCTTCGCTGACTCTCTTGGCCACACTCATGGCTGCCACTCTGCGGGGCTGTGTGCAGCCCACCATGCCATAGCTGGTGTAACCGTCTTCATGAAGATACTGCGTCAGCTGAGTCGTCTTACCACTGCCCGTTTCCCCCACCACAATCACAATATTGTTATCCCTACCAGAAAGACACAAAGAAAAACATCAGCATACCGGGTGAGCAGACACACGAGCTCACAAATTTAGTGGCACGGTTTGTTCTTAAGGAAGCACATAAGTGAATTAATTTTAGTGTCAGAACCTGATGATGTTGAGCAGCTGCTGGCGAACAGCAAAGATGGGCAGATACTGCCTCTGCTCTAACAGAGTCTTCTTCTTAGCAAACTCACTGCTCGCTTCATTCTTCTCCTTCATGTGATCAGCAAACTTCTGCTCCGCTCTGAAAAGATGAAAGATAAGAAAGAGGCCCATGAAGAATTTACAATGGTTTTTTTTTTTTTTAATGATGTGCTGATTTTGGGGGAAAGAACTTAAGCAAGCTAAAATGTGCCAAGCAGAGCTGGGAACACTCCATGCTTGATACCAAATACATCTTAAAAGATTTTTCAAATGATTTTTGAAAGAAGTCTCCTAAAGTATAAGCCATAAAAAAAAAATTTAATCAGTAAAAACTGTGATCAAAGCTGAATTTTCAGCATCATTACTCCAGTCTTCAGTGTCACATGATCCTTCAGAAATCAGTATAATATGCTGATTTGCTGCTCAAGAAACATTTCTGATTAGCAATATTAAAAACAGTTGTGCTTCTTAATATTTTTGTTCAAAGGAACAGTTTTGTAACATTATAGATGTCTTTACTGTCACTTATGATCAATTTAATGCATCCTTGAGAAATAAAAGTATGAAGTTTTTTCACAAAAACATGTTACTGATCCCAAACTTTTGAACAGTAGTGATGACAGTCTGCCATGCATCATGGTATCATATCTAGATCATGACCAAATGTGTCTACAAGAGGGAATGAATCTAAACCGTTGTCTTCTGAGAGATACACTGTGAAATAAATTTGTAATATTTTGTAATATGTTAAAAAGATGCAATCAGAAAATGATATAAGTGACATTATTTAACCTGTAATCCACTTTTCCATCTTCTCCAACAGCTTTTCCATCCTCCTCCGTTTTCTTGATTCCCATAATGTCACCCAGTTTGGTGCCAGCGAGCTCCCAGTGTTTGTGTTGTGCCTGTCAGGTGAAAGAACCAAACTTATCTATTATATCTACACTACTGCCCTGGAGCGAGAGAAGTGTAAATTAAATATAAAAACCAGCTGTGCACCTTCTTTCTCTCTTTCTGCTCTCGGTGTCGGCGGACCAGCTGACTGCCCTTGCGGGAGATGATGGCCATGTCTGAGGTCGCGTCTTTCACTGGAATGACCGGCTCGGGCTGGAGTCGCAGGACGAATACAAAATCATCAATTAAAGACTCACAAGTCTAGAGACTCACATATGTGACCCTGCCCCACAAAACCAGTCATAAGTGTACATTTTTTTGAAATTGAGATTTCTACATCATCTGAAAGCTGAATAAATAAGATTTCCACTGATGTATGGTTTGTTAGGATAGGACAATATTTAGCCGACATACAACTATTTGAAAATCTTAGGGTGCAAAACAAATCTAAATACTGAGAAAATCGCCTATAAAGTTGTCCAAATTAAATTCTTAGCAATGCATATTACTAATCAAAAATTAAGTTTGAATATATTTATGGTAGGAAATTTACAAAATATCTTCATGGAACATGATCTTTACTTAATATCCGAATGATTTTTGGCATAAAAGAAAAGTTGATCATTTTGACCCATACAATGTATTTTTGGCTATTGCTAAAAAATATACCCCAGCGACTTCAGACTGGTTTTGTGCTCCAGGATCACAAATAAGCACATTCACGCTTAGAGATGTCTGTACCTGCTTAGTGAAGACAATCCTCCCGTCCAGGAAGGGTGGCACGAGGTTATGGACAAGCAGATGTACTCTAGCTGCATTGTCTTCCTCAAAGTCCTCATCCACCTCCAAACGCTGAACCACTCCACTGGTGAGCATGCGGTTGGTCTCCCAGCGTTCGTTGTCCTGAAGAGAAGCACACATGAGAGTAAGTATGACGCACGTGTTGAGGTCTTTAAGGTGCAGATGGGTGAGGATGTGCATCGGTACCTCGTTGATTTGCCGTTTCTGTGCTGAGATGCGTTTCTGGGTCTGCTTCTGTAGGATCTGCTCCCTCTTCTTCATATATTCCTCTGAACTGGTTGTCAAGGGGTTGTGGAACTCATCATAACCTTCATCCATCATGTACCAGTCTCGATCAGCTTGCTGTTCGGACATAACACAGTAAGTACTCACCAAAATAACAATGTGAAATGGTGTATATACAGTCAAATCAAAATTCATTCAGACACCTTCAACATTTCTCACATTATCCCAGTTTATTCTAGTAAATGGTATCTAGTATCCTAAATAAAAGTTTGTTTACATAATACATGTGTGTCTACTGTGTATATTTATTGAGTATATAAATACACACCCATACAGTATATATTTAGAAAATATTTACATGTATATATTTATATTCATATAATTTCATTTATATATAAATATATTTAATATACAAACAATATATTTTTCTTAAACATATACATGCATGTGTCTATTTATATATGCATAATAAATATACACAGTACACACACTTATATTATGTAAACAAAAACGTTTATTTTGGATGCGATTAATCATTTGACAGCACTAGTTTATTCACTATAGTTTGGTAATACAATATGACAAGAACTCAGAGTTAAACTGTGTCAGAACAAATTCATCTTGATAATGTCAGATAACTTTGATAGAAAGGTATGTAATGAAACAGGTTGAATAGCTGTCAGCTGTTAAATTTAAGTACACAATTAGATAATACCAATTTAGGTCAACCGATTACCAAGCAATGCTTAATTTTGTTCAGTCTGTGGTGTAAAAAGCTCCCATTTGCAATTAAAGAAAAAACACGTCAGCAAAACATGGTCAGGTCAAAGTCCACTGTATGAAGAATATTTGGTTATAATATGTCACAGTTTACTTTATTTAGCTGTCCTCACTTACATAAATGAACTACAGGCCCGGTTTCACAGACAGGGTTTAGGCTAAACCAGGATTAGGCCATAGCTCAATTAGGACATTTAAGTAATTTTTATAAACATGCTTAGAAAAATACATTACTTGGGTGAATCTTGGGCAAAACAATGGCACTGATATATTTAAGACCAGTCAGTGCAAGTTTATTTCAGTTGAAACAGCTCAGACTTATTTTTTAGTCTAGGACTAGGCTTAAGCCTGGTCTGTGAAACCAGGGGATAGTGTCCTGCACCCACTAGAGTAAAAAAAAAAAAAAGTATATATAAACATTATATATAATAATTTTTGGTTTGACTGTGTGTATATACATGTGTGTACTGTATCTATGTGAACAAATTTGGATATAATTAAATTCAAAAATGCATTATTGGCATGACTGTAAAAGAAAAGAAAAAAAATACAATCTTGCCAAAGCTTGGAATATATATATACAGGTCCTTTTCAAAAAATTAGCATATTGTGATAAAGTTCATTATTTTCTGTAATGTACTGATAAACATTAGACTTTCATATATTTTAGATTCATTACAACACAACTGAAGTAGTTCAAGCCTTTTATTGTTTTAATATTGATGATTTTGGCATACAGCTCATGAAAACCCAAAATTCCTATCTCAAAAAATTAGCATATCATGAAAAGGTTCTCTAAACGAGCTATTAACCTAATCATCTGAATCAACTAATTAACTCTAAACACCTGCAAAAGATTCCTGAGGCTTTTAAAAACTCCCAGCCTGGTTCATTACTCAAAACCGCAATCATGGGTAAGACTGCCGACCTGACTGCTGTCCAGAAGGCCATCATTGACACCCTCAAGCAAGAGGGTAAGACACAGAAAGAAATTTCTGAACGAATAGGCTGTTCCCAGAGTGCTGTATCAAGGCACCTCAGTGGGAAGTCTGTGGGAAGGAAAAAGTGTGGCAGAAAACGCAGCACAACGAGAAGAGGTGACCGGACCCTGAGGAAGATTGTGGAGAAGGACCGATTCCAGACCTTGGGGGACCTGCGGAAGCAGTGGACTGAGTCTGGAGTAGAAACATCCAGAGCCACCGTGTACAGGCGTGTGCAGGAAATGGGCTACAGGTGCCGCATTCCCCAGGTCAAGCCACTTTTGAACAAAGAAGCAGCACTGGACTGTTGCTCAGTGGTCCAAAGTACTTTTTTCGGATGAAAGCAAATTTTGCATGTCATTCGGAAATCAAGGTGCCAGAGTCTGGAGGAAGACTGGGGAGAGGGAAATGCCAAAATGCCTGAAGTCCAGTGTCAAGTACCCACAGTCAGTGATGGTCTGGGGTGCCATGTCAGCTGCTGGTGTTGGTCCACTGTGTTTTATCAAGGGCAGGGTCAATGCAGCTAGCTATCAGGAGATTTTGGAGCACTTCATGCTTCCATCTGCTGAAAAGCTTTATGGAGATGAAGATTTCATTTTTCAGCACGACCTGGCACCTGCTCACAGTGCCAAAACCACTGGTAAATGGTTTACTGACCATGGTATTACTGTGCTCAATTGGCCTGCCAACTCTCCTGACCTGAACCCCATAGAGAATCTGTGGGATATTGTGAAGAGAAAGTTGAGAGACGCAAGACCCAACACTCTGGATGAGCTTAAGGCCGCTATCGAAGCATCCTGGGCCTCCATAACACCTCAGCAGTGCCACAGGCTGATTGCCTCCATGCCACGCCGCATTGAAGCAGTAATTTCTGCAAAAGGATTCCCGACCAAGTATTGAGTGCATAACTGAACATAATTATTTGAAGGTTGACTTTTTTTGTATTAAAAACACTTTTCTTTTATTGGTCGGATGAAATATGCTAATATTTTGAGATAGGAATTTTGTGTTTTCATGAGCTGTATGCCAAAATCATCAATATTAAAACAATAAAAGGATTGAACTACTTCAGTTGTGTTGTAATGAATCTAAAATATATGAAAGTCTAATGTTTATCAGTACATTACAGAAAATAATGAACTTTATCACAATATGCTAATTTTTTGAAAAGGACCTGTATATATAATATATATCCAACTTTATATAGAATACAAAAAAAAAAAAAAGTAGTTTTTTTTTTCTTTGACATAGTATGCGCTTATGATTCACACACATTAAGATCAGGATGGAGTATATATTAGGAATCCTAAGAACATAAACAGAGCATTTGAAGAGGAAAATTAAGCACTCACCCTCTGATCTTCCTCCCACTGTTCCTTCTCTTCTTCATTATTAAACAGGATGCCATCCTCTCTATCATCTCTCTTATCACCTAAAAACAAGAGTCCATATAAATATAACACTGTAGATGCTGTACACTACTGTTCAAAAAGATAAGATATTTGTTTTTTTAAAGAAGAGTCTTTTCACCAAGGCTGTGCTAGTTTAATGAAAAATAATCAAAAACAGAAATATTGTGAAATATCATTACAATTAAATTAACGTTTTCTATTTTATGACATTTTAAAATGTGAATTATTTCTGTGATGGCAAAGCTGAATTTTTAGCATCATTACTCCAGTCTTGAGTGTCACATGATCCTTCAGAAATCATTCTAAGGTTAAGAATTAATTCCACTATGCTGATTTGTTGCTTAATAAACCTCTTATTATTATTAGTTGAAAATATTCAGCCTGGTGTGTGGAAGTGTTATTTTTCTCTAATGAATAGAAAGTAAAAAAAATCAACTGTCAATATATGATTTTATGAATTAATTGCACCTTTGCTGAATAAAACATTTGAACGGTAGTGCATACATGATACATGTGCATTTTCAAATTAATCTTGTTCGTTAATCATTGGCTTAATACATGTTCTTGATATTTAAGGAATAATATTTTAAAAATAATTTTAAGTAAAAATATAAAACACATAAGGAAATTATTATTAATAAAAAGCAAATAAATAGACAATAAAACAAAACAAAAAAGTTTTAAAAAATCTATACTTTGGGAAGTAACTTACTGAATTTTCAAACAATATATACCAAATAAAAACAGAAGTAATAAAGTTTAAAAATGTAAATGTAAGAATTTGAGTTTAGTAAACACAACCTTATAACTTTCTTATATGATAACTAGATAAATATATATAGTGAAAGGTAAATAGTGGATATTTCAGATGTGTATAAATGTGGTCACCCCTAGAGTGTATAATTTTTTTTTTTAATTGCTTTTTTATGCAAACCCTGGCTTGTATATAGTTATTGCAAGCTATGTATGCTGGCTTTGTTCTACAATAAACAAATAGTCATAAAAAAAAAAATAACTTGTAAGTGGTGTCTTTACCTTTTCCTCGGGACAGGCGTGGAGTGGAGCCAAGGTGCTTCCTGTCACTGGCCCACTCGTTGTACTTATATGATGGGGTTGGTAGAGGAGTTTCTGCTGGATATTGAGGTTTACTTGACCTGAAAAACAAAAGTGACAATGTAACATCTACTAATACTCCTTCTGACAACACAAACCACGTCAGCACAAATAACCTTCAACATTAATCACTGAGGCTCTGATGAAGTGATTCACACCTGTCTCTCCTCTCACTGTCGCGGACTGAGCGATGGCTACGCTCGGAGCGGTCGTTCTCCCGGTGTGAGGGGGCAGGAGATGGGCTCTCCCAGTGAGAGTGGCGTGAGCTGACATATCCACTGTCATCCTCATCCCAGCTGGAGCGTGACGGAGTGGCCAAATCTGTGTGGACATATGAAACACACTTCATCCATCATTTACCCAAACAGGAAAAAGTTGCCTAACACACTTGTTGGTCCTGGAACAGACTACTGCAGCTTTTGAAACAGATTTTAGGTTTAGGTTTATTATAGTTAGGATTAGGGCTACACAATTTAGGGAAAAAATGGAATTGTGATTTCTCTAATTAAATATAGGTTTAGGTTTATAATTAGGGGGCTACACAATTTAGGGAAACATGGAATTTTGGAGGGGAAGAAAAAGTTTAATTGTGATTTTTTTTTCTGATTAAAAAATTAAATACAGGTTTGATGTGCTTGTTTGTAGAGTTGCAGAATTTGGTCAAACATTTGTGATTATATATGAATATGGCCAATATAGCTGTGATTAAATATCTATTATTATTATTTATTATTAAATAAAACTATACAAACTACTACAACTCGAATTACGAAAATGTTGGGCCTTTTTTTTTTAAATTTGAATAAAATGAAAACTAAAAGACTTTCAAATCACATGAGCCAATTTGTTTATTCGCAATAGAACATAGATAACATACCAAATATTTAAACTGAGAAATTTTACAATTGTATGCAAAAAAAGAGCTCATTTCCAATTTGACACCTGCTACAGGTCTCAAAATAGTTGGGACGGGGGCATGTTTACCATAGTGTAGCATCTCCTCTTCTTTTCAAAACAGTTTGAAGAGGTCTGGGCATCGAGGTTATGAGTTTCTGGAGTTTTGGTGTTGGAATTTGGTCCCATTCTTGCCTGATATAGGTTTCTAGCTGCTGAAGAGTTCGTGGTCGTCTTTGACGTATTTTTCATTTAATGGCGCACCAAATGTTCTCTATAGGAGAAAGATCTGGACTGCAGGCAGGCCAATTCAACACCCGGACTCTTCTACGACGAAGCCATGCTGTTGTAATACACTAGGCCTTCCCTGAAATAGACGTCATCTGGAGGGGAGCATATGTTGCTCTAAAACCTTTATATACCTTTCAGCATTCATAGTGCCTTCCAAAACATGCAAGCTGCCCATATTGTATGCACTTATGCAACCCCATAACATCAGAGATGCTGGCTTTTGAACTAAATGCTGATAACACACTGGAAGTTCTCCCTCCTCTTTAGGCCGGAGGACACGGCGCCAGTGATTTCCAACAAGAATGTCAAATTTGGACTCGTCTGACCATAGAACACTTTTCCACTTTGAAACAGTCCATTTTAAATGACTTGGCCCACAGGACACGACGGCGCTTCTGGACCAAGTTCACATATGGCTTCCTTTTTGCATGATAGAGCTTTAGTTGGCACGGTGGATTGTGTTTACCGACGGGGGTTTCTGGACGTATTCCTGGGCCCATTTAGTAATGTCAATGACAGAATCATGCCGATGAGTAATGCAGTGTTGTCTGAGGGCCCGAAGACCACGGGCATCCAACAAAGGTTTTCGGCCTAGAATCTTTTGATGATGTTATGCACTGTAGATGATGAGATTCGCAAAACCTTTGCAATGTAATGTTGAGGAACGTTGCTTTTAAAGTATTCCAATCTTTTTACGCACTCTTTCACAGATTAGAGAGCCTCTGCCCATCTTTACTTCTGAGAGACTCTGCCTCTCTAAGTCATCCCTTTTATGTTACAGACCTGGGCCCGTATTCATGAAAAAGTTTAGTGCTAAGAGTTGCTCCTAGTAACAAAATTCTAAGAAAATTCTTAGAAATGTGGGTGTTTCCTCTTGAGATTAAAGAAAATTACTGATATCTTAACTAGTAAAAATACTTTTACAGATATCTAGAAATGCCATTTTCACTAGTAAGAATAGCTATGGTAATGAGTTCATGAATATTAATGAGATCTGGTTTTCCAATAATCCTCTTTTTAGCGTCAGCATTGGCCAAAGATGGCGGAAGAACGTCCACGTGCAGAAATGGCTCCTTTATTTATTTGTTTTGACAATGAAACATGAAATTATGACTGCATTTATTTATTTATTTATTTTTTGTTAATGGTTAAAAAAAAAAAGTAATTTTATCCTGTTTCTTTTTATTGGCCACCAAGTCCTTCGGATAATTAAAAGAAAAATGAACAAGGCATTCATTTAGCCATAACATAAAAAATTACTTCATGTCATTTTTTCATGTTTACTTTTGGTTTCATTACTCTTTCTTCTAATACATCAAATAAAAAATACAACCAAAATGAAAAATAAAACAATGCGTACAAAGTTTGAACATTTTGCTTGTTTTATTTTTTTCTTAAATATCGTTGTATTTAGGCTACATGGAAGAGTTGTTATATTGTGTGCCCAAATTCGTGCCGGTGTTTCTCTTTGTTTAAAGGCGGGTGCGGATTTTATTTTATTTTTTTTTTTAACTGTACATTTTGATTTATTATAACACCGACACGTTTGATGAGTCGACATATTTGCACTCTCTGCCCAATTCGGCTCTAATTGTCTTGACCATTGGGACCAAACGTGATACACACTGTAATAATACTTGCATTATTTTTAAATAACATGTTGCCCAGTTCTTGAAGTATCGGTGGACAAGATTAATGATAAAGTCTATTGAACCTCTTTCTCATCTCTGTCTCAGCCTTAATACAAATATAAGGCCGTAGGGAGTAAGTGCTTTTTGCTTATGTGTGGTTTCAATTGTTCCTATATTTTTTCATAAATTTAGAATAAATTTTATTACGAACTTTTTGGTGAATTGTGATTTGTTCTTAAAATCGTCTGGATGCACATTTCACTCACAAATTTGTGCGTACTCAAGCTTTGTGAATGAGACACAATGTTCCACTTGGGTCAATCTCAGGAACAAATAATGCAGGAAATGTCATTTAGCATATTCAGTAGTGCTAAAACTGATCAGGGTAGCGTGTTCTGAGCGTGACTGACCTTTGGGTCTGTTGTGGGGTGATTCGGGCTCATCGCGGCGAGTACCGCGGCTCATGCGGTCGGAGCAGCCGTCCCTCTGCGAGCGTTCACTCCTTACGCTGCCATCACCGCGCTCAGAGCGACTGCTGCTGGAGCTGCGGCTGCTTTCCCGTTCATCTGCACAAAGCCATAGAACCAAGATCAGAGCCTGACACAGTGAGGTGGGATCTCTCAGGCCGAGATCGCCTGACTTACCTCTGTCTCTTCTTCTGTCTCTGTTACGGTAGCGGTCGTGGTCTCTGTCCCTGGATCTGTCTTTGTCTCTGCTCTTATCCTCTTTGGAGGACGCATAAACCCCATGCTCACGTCTGTCCTTCTCCCTCTGTTGATGTTTCTGCTTGAACTCCTCACTAACTCCTCCTGGGTTTGATGGCGTTTCTGATCCAGTGACACGGTACTTCCTGTAGAAGCATGTAACAAACTCATGACTGCATTGCATTTATTAATTTCCTTCATATGTGTCCTTGATATTTATTAGGAATTAGGCATTAGGAATATTCCGGATAATAAAATAATGAAAAATATATAAATATATTATTTACAAATATATCAAAATTATAAATGAAGTACATAATATAATACCATGTATTATTATATACATAATTTGGCATCATTGATATACTACTATATTTTTGTTAATATTGAATTACATTTACTTTTTATATTTTCTTTATTGTCATTTTTTTGTATTATTTGGTTTTTAATACACCTATACTTTTATATAAAGCTTTAGTTTTAACTGTACGTGTGTCTTTGTGTTGTTATACAGAGAAAACTCAAAGCTGGAGACATATAATGCAGCTTTTCTTTCACTGTATATGATAAAATATATTTAAGATTGATTAACTATGTAAAAATTAACGTAATTACAAGGAGACCCAGAGAGCATATTTGTGTATTTGTAGTTTCAGTTGTTCCCACATTTTTCAGAAATTTTGAATAAATTTTATTATGAAAGTCATTGATGAATCATAATTGTTTGTATGCAGATTTCACGCCAAAAAATTCACTTAGTGAATAAGTCCCACTGTTCTTTAAAAAAAACAACTTATGTCTAAGTAACGAAAACGAAGAACAACCCACCTTTCCTTTTTTCGATTCCCACTATCGTCATCTTCTTGATTTTCATCATCAGACCCCGAATCACTTTTTCCCTCCTCCCAGTCCTTGTAGGACGACACCTTGGATTTCTTGGGTTGATCATCCAGTCTTTCCTTCCCCTCGCGCTCCTTGCGTTTCTGTGCGGCCAGCAGATCGAGGCCCAGGAGCGAGGTGCGTGGAGCGGGTGCTCTGAACACATGCTGTTCTGATGAAGCGCTCTTCTTCTTCACTATCAGCCCCCCGACCTGAACACTGGGGTCACTCCCTTCCAGCCGATGCAGGGAGGAATCATCCTCCATCTCTGCTGAGGTCTTGACCACAGTACTCCGCTGATGGATTTCCAGTAAAGTGTCTAAAAGAGGTTGCCAAAAAAGTTACTCATTTGGGCCAAAAACACAGTCTTTATGATCCAAGTAAACACATGACATTAATATGATTACATGTGATTTAAGTAAACTTGTGTGTTAACTTTAAGGCCTGGTTTCACAAACGGGGCTTATCTTAAGCCAGGACTAGGCCTTAGTTAAATTAAGATATTTAAGCAACTTTTACAAAAATGCCTTAGAAGAAAACATTAAGGTGTGCATCTTGACACAGAGCAAGATATTTTCAGTTGAAACGTGCATTTTAGTCTGGGACTAGCTTAAGTCTTGGTAAGTGTTAACTTGTCATTTAAATTTATCTAAAATGCCCCTAAACTATTTAAGGGCCAATTGATTTCTACTACTGATAGTTCCTGTCACAATATCATTACATTATATGTACATATTATACAATATATTACTACAGCTAGCCTAGCATTAGTCATGGAGGTATTAGCCGTAGATATGTATACATCAGTTTTGGTCTTAAAATATAACAAATAACTTTTTATCTATAGTATTTTGTTTGCCACGGTACTTTTTTGTATGGTTAAATAACATTCATAAGAGAGAGAGAACAAAAACGGGTTTACCTTTCAAACGATATCCTCAGAAGCCAGTAATATAAGTTCCTCAAATCAGTTCTACACGGTATGATAAAACTTCTGTAATGTATAATATAATCGAAATACTCAATTAAACAGCATAGCGGCAAACGTCAACATTGACTACAGTAGGGCGCCATTACTCTCCCAGCATTCACAGCTTAGTGACGTCCCATCCGACTCCTGAATGAATCACTCGTGTGAACCGGTTCTTCCAAACGATTCAGTCAATCCGATCACACATGCTGGTTGTGTTGTGATGGAGGTTTTGATTCATATGGTGACTCGAATTTGTTGAATTCTTCCACCAAAAGAATTTTGCGTGATGACTAGCGAATTGGTGAATCTTTTTTTTAAACCGATTTCATTGAATCATCCCGTCCGAAAGAACCGACTCACTTCAATGAGCAAGTTTTTTAACAACTTCAAAACATTGAAGTTCCTCACATGAATAGTTTCCAGCATATTTCATTATTTTATTCTGTGCTTGAACCACACAAATTATTGTATTTCTATGTCGCAGAGGCACTGGTTTAGTATTCAAGTGAATCGATTGAATCATATGCATTTATTTTTTTTGCGAAGCTGCTTGCAACAATCTTGTAACCACACATATTGTGCAATAACTCATGCTGTTCAAATCACTTACATCACTAAAATAACTTTATATAAAGTAAAATTTAAGAATTTAATTAATTCATAGACAAATAAAGAGTAAGAAATGCATTGTCAAATATTGTTCTTTAAACCATGCATAAATGCTTTAGCACCAACACCTAACCGGTTTAAATTTGACCTAACCGTGCCTAATTTTGCCCAAATTTTAAAATACAATATACAAAGAATGATTACATACCGCACAAATATATTTGCATTTTGAAACATTTATTGAAACCTTTAACAAACACACCCAGATTCAGTAAATCAGTCGTATTCATGATGACACGCCACAAATAATTCTAATCTGACAGATAAATGATCATTTCTAATTAAATATATGACATATACCATAGCAATAATAAAGGTCTTGAACTGTGATTTTTCCTGTTGTTGAGCTAAAAGAGCAGATAGGACTAATTAAAATATAAATGACATTAATATGTGAACCAACGAAAACTTGACAATGTCATCAATATCTATATATATATAAAATGCACACAAACATCTGAACATCAATTGTTAGACAAAGCTGAACACATTGACTCAGCCTGGCAGGAAAACCCATTAATTTGCACATTTCTAGGGGCAGGAATGTCAAATTATTAGAAATATGACACTCATTAATCATTAATTATAAAAAAAATTAAGAGAAATGTTTTTTATCATCCAATAATATTGATACATACTAATTAATATAAACCATATGACTATATAACTGCATGATAATGACTTCATTAAAAACTGACTTAAATGCAATATTGTTTGGAAAAGAAATCCAAGATTTCACAACAAAAGAAGCGAACAAAAGTAGACATTTTGGTTTACTTATACTTTTGAAGTTCAAGGCGACACTTGCATAATGATGATTTTTCATGACCTGCCCTTTAAGCTAAAGCCAGTAGAGCTAGAATATACATGCAAGTACTTGCAATGCTAAGAACAATTCATTAGAGAAGCATATGCATAATGAATATATGAACAGGTACTCTACAAGCTGTACAACAGTTCAAGTATCAAACACTTCCCAAAACTAATGTTCTCACCAACATGTCAAAACATTTAAACATCTCTCAAATGCATTATTACAAAACGGCTGAATAATGGAGTCGATTTCAAGGTACGGTACCACACTATAGAAATCTTCATTGTAAGAAAAAGCGTACATATAACATTAAAGCACTGTATGACTGTAACTCTATGCTACATTTCAGCAATTGCACGGTGTCTGATGTTGAATGACAACATTCATGCAAAAGTGATATGACAACATTTTCAAGTTTTCCTTATAGGGATAGTTCACCCGAAAACAAAAATTCTGCCACCATCATTTATTTTTTATATATATATATATATATATATATATATATATATATATATATATTTATATATATATATTTTTTTTTTTCCCTTCTCCATACAATGGAAGTCAATAGTGACCCAAATTTGGTCATGGTTACCAACATTCTTAAATAATTTTACTTTGTGTTTTTCACAGAAGAAAGAAAGTCATAGAGGTCTGGAATAACATAAGGGTGAGTAAATGACAGAATTAATTTTTTTGGGCAAAGTATCCCTTTAAACCATTTGTATTTAAAATAGCAATTTATTTTTAATAGCATGAGTCTTGCTATTCTTTTCTCTTGGAGATGTATCTTTCAACTCCACTTGAATCATTTGGTCAAAATCCTTAGGTAATAAACCCAAAGCAGTTCACTGACAAACATAAATTAGCAGCTATGTGAAGGCTGTGGACATGTGATTTGTCAAAATGATCAGCGAATTAAAATCCATGAGCAAATGCTGGACCATACTAGGGCTGCCACTAACGACTATTTTTATTTCGATTAATCTATCGACTAATTTATCGATTAATCTAAACGATTAATTTCCCACAAAAAAAAAAAATAAATCAACAATTTGACTTAAGAATATTTTATTAAACCAAATGAAATCCAAATTTCTATGAAATCCTTCAAAGCAAAGTGCAACATAGAGTTCAAGAAGCAAGTGTCCATCTCAGTCCAAATCACTGAAATCAAAGTTCAGTATTATAGTGTGAGAATGACAACATATCCACGCCTTCTAGTCTACTACTAATACAATTATAATCAAAAAACACTTTTTAAAAGGAGTATTTACCAGAAATATTACCAGAATTTATTTAGGTGAAAAATGTAAATGTGCAGTATTTCATAAAAAAAAAAAAAAACATACTTTTTTAAAAATATAAAAATCAATTAATTGGAGATGCTTTTGATTATTCAAATTTAATGGAACCATTCAAATGGAATCCAGAAAATAAATGGAAAACAGAATTTGGTACAGATAAAACTGTAAAACTATTAATTAGACAGGCTTTTTGATTTAATAAAATTTGATTTAACCATTAAAAACAGAAAAATGAAAATGGAAAAAACTGAATTTGGAAATAAAACGGATTTCATAGGGCCCTATATTTGTAATATTTTTTTGTGGTAATAAAAATAGATGTAAGTGAACAACAGCTTTTAAAATGACTTAAAATACATATACATTACTGTGCGATCTAATCCTTGTTTAATATTGACCATTTAATCCAAATCTCCACAATCTTTAATATTTGGCCATTTCTTTAGGACAGAAATGCTATAGACACTGTAATTAAATGAATATGTGGACATTAAAACGTGTAAACTGTTTGAGCTTTTATTTTGAAATCGCGATGTATTCTCCTGTGTTTGAGTAGATTTATAAATGATTATGCTTTATGCTTAATTATGATTTTTTTAAATGGGTTTAATATATCGTGCAGCCTTGGAAAATAGTCTAATAAGGTTTTTTTATGGATGCGCCACTTCCGGTATTTGGCCGGTTAGTCGACGCGAGCAAAATGAAGTCGATGATTTTTAAAAATCGACAGCCCTAGACCATACCTGAAGGACCTGATCTTTCCAAATACACTCTAGATTAATTTAAAGGAGTTGAAGTCATTTCCAAGATAATGCTGCTGGTTAAGTCCTGCAGGTTAGACAGAACTGCGAATTTTGGCAGGGGAAAAAAAGCAACAACAAAAAACAGTGGACATGAGCCAATGGGCTTTGGAGCTTTTCCAAATAGCTAGTTGAGTGGAAACTAAAGAAGAGAGGATGAGCAGGTGTTTAGAGAGTGATCTTGCTGACTCACTCACTCAAACAAGTCAAGGCCTCCAGACAAGAGAAATGTCGGTGACAAAGTTTCAGAAGTTCAGAAGGACTTGTGCTCCATCATGTAGTAACGGTACATGACGCCCACAAGTACAGCAGCTATGGTGGGAATTAACCAGGTGGTCCATGACCTGAGCAAAAGACAAACACTCATTTAATAAAAACACATACAAACCAAACATGAGTACCGTAGTTTATGCAGAACATAGTCTGAATTCTTACCTGGTGTCTTTGGAAGTTGTAATGTAAACTTCCTAGAATAGAAATGTGATAAAGAGAGCAAATGTTAACAAACTGCAATAACTTTTACATGACTGTCAACATCTTCATGTATCAGTCACAAAGGCCAGTTTTTGGTTTTTACCTTTTTTGACACATTCTTTCTATCATCCTGAAACACAAAAAATAGGTATTATTTCCACATACTTGAAGACACAGACTAGATAAGGGAGGAATAATCAATAACATCCAGTTTATGATCTTTTACTGCAGAGAGTAACACATTTCTGTTAACAATACAAAATATAATTCTAAACATGTTAAAGTTTCATATTAAAGGTATTTAAGCTTCAACATACTCATAAGCTTTTAATATGTTTGAGGCATGATTACCTCAGCACATAACTTACATTCGATAAGGTTATATATTTATCTAATATTAGAAATTGACATGGGTATTGCCAGTTTGCATAAAGGCTCAAAATCAAAACGTTAAATATCTCAAACTTCAATTTGCTTACTGTTTGGAGGACAACACTGGGCAAGATATAGAATGACTTTTGAATAAAATACCCAAAAATAAAATTTGGCTTTTTAAATCAGATTAATCAATCAAAGTCATAATCATAATCCTAGACTACATGATTAGATGACTATAGATCACAAAAATGTCATGCACAAGTAGGAACATTTTCTTAAGACTTTCTTAGCTAACCTTTAAACTAATAAACTTATTAAAAAAAAAGCGAGCACTACCAAATGAAGTTCGCCGATGTAATACTGCTGGAGCATCTCTCTGGCATCTGTGGAATGACCCACATCCTCAAAGCTTTCTGTTGCATCTGCGCCTGCTTGCTCCAGCAGAACCTCTTCCCCTCCTGGATGCTGTCAAAGAAAATAAGACAAAGGTTTATATCCCTTGGACACCAGCACTCTTTAATGATACATCTGATGACATATGTTGCACAACATTCAAACTCTAATCTCACTTTACAATTTCCAAGGTTATGTTACACAATGGTAAGAAAGTTTGGCACTCTGGCAACTAACAACAAGATTTCTGTCTTACTTTTGTCATTTAGCAGACGCTAAATGATTACAACCTTTGATTAGAAAAAGAAAAAAAATCCCAAGAAGTATTGAGAATGACAATGATGCAGAAATATAGTGATGCCCCAGTTTCACTTGCTCCAAATTAAAGGGCACTACATAGTAAAACATTTTAAAGATAAAATTGTCTTGCTTTTAGTGATGATTATTTATTATAATTACTTAATATGATATATATAATTATTATACACTTAATCTATTGCACAACCCATTTTAGTTTTAGAATTATCATTAAGCTTTTATTTTAAATAAATATATATATATACACAGATAATATGCAACAAATTAGCTTTAGAATCGATAGATAAAGCATTAAACATGACTACATATGAATTTTGATTATTTATTTATTTATTTGTCTTTACCTATATGTTATCAACTGTATAAATGGACTTCACAACTGTCACTTACACTGATATGGCAAGATGTTTTCCTTAAGTTGTCCTCTTTTATGGACAGCTCTTTTCATCTTGCTGTTTAAATGAGTTTAATTCTTCATATTTTTCAAGTCTTTTAATCTTTGGCAGTGAACTGCATTTACTTGTCTTGTGAGAAGTGAAACACATTTTCAAGGCATGTGACTGGCTGCTCATTACTGATGTCACACTTTCATATGGATGTGTTTCATAAGCTCAGGATTAAAGCCTGGGCTGACAGATAAAGTTATTGATGAGCATCATGATGGCTTCAGCAAAAGCTGATATATCCATTAACAACCTCATAGCTCTTTAAAGGGTTGTAAATTATTGTAAAAAAAAATTAAATAAAAATATATTTCTCCTATAGAGAAAGTGAATGGATTTTGCTGCACTCAATTCAAAACTGAATCAATCTTTAGTTCCATAAACAGTTCAAACAGAACATTGTATTAAAGGGGTCATCGGACGCCCATTTTACAGAAGTTGATATGATTCTTTAGGGTCTTAATGAAAAGTCTAGAACATACTTTGGTTAAAATTTATCAACGGTAGTGTAATAAACACCTTCTTTACCCTGTCAAAATCAACTCTGTTTTCAGCATGCTGTTTTTTAGTCCATGTTGCTTTAAATGCTAATGAGCTCTGCTGACCCCGCCCCTCTCTTCCATGGAGTGACGAGCAGACCATAGATACATGTAGATTACCTATTCGACCGCTCCAGATACGTTGCCGCGTCAGCCATCTCACATTCACCATAATAATCAATGAATATTCAAAGATATACAAGCGTATAACTTGCTTTTGTAGACGCACACAGTCAATGCGCTCAAAGATTCGCTGACCGTTCCAAAAATGGTGGATGGCTTACATATCGCGGCCCATAGAAACAGTCGATAATGAGGCATCTAGGTGTATATATATATATATCCATAGAGCATACTAAACTTCATCCGCATAACTGGCTAACTAGGAATGGCGATTTGCAAAGATTCATAAAACCCTTATACTCCCTTCTTCTGTAGATAAAGCTGGATCACAAGTAATTTGTGCAAACATAGATGTATTTACGCAGATCGGGGATCAGCGCATTCCCTTCAAAGCGAAAGTAACATTAATCCTCTGCATCTTCAGCAGCTCAGATGTCGGGAGTAAATGACAACTGCTTTATTCATTATTACATCCAACAACTAAACACTTCAATCGCTTAATCTGAGACATCTTGTCTTCCCTTGCACCGGAGTCACAGACAGCTCTCAGCTCACTCAGGGCGGGTCTAAGGTAAGATGGCCTTGTCAATCAACTATCGTGGGAGGGGCCTGTACAGAACTACATCATTCTGACAGGGCTCTCAGAACAGCCAGATCTGAGTAAAAGGATTTTAAAACAGGGATTTAAAAAAAAAGAACAGTGGGTGGATTTTTATCATTATAGGATGGATGTGTACACACACAGTTCAAACAGTTTGTAAAGTGAATTTTGCATCTGATGACCCCTTTAAAATACTCTTTTGGTGAATCAAAATAAAGTGGAGCACTTACAGAGTCACAAATTAAAACCTAGTCCAACTCGAAGGACCTGTTTACTGTTGTGTTGTACTTTAAAGCTACTAACTGGTAGTTCATATTCAGAATATACAGCATTATACAGTTTAATTGTAATATGAAGTGTTTAGTAAATAATGTGTATTATTTAAACTAATTTAGTGTTATCTATTTCTGTTAAGTATTAATATAGTTAGCAACTGCATATATTCCACCTCTTTTTTCTACAAATATTAATTTCTCAAAAGAACTAAAAATATTGTTAATCACGGATTGGTTCACAAGAAAGAGTCGATTCCCAACTTGCTCGGTTACACACTGTAACAACACCGTAGTAAAGTCATTTAAAAAAATGAAAAAGAAATGTAGGTTGTATACAATTTAATAACATGAGTCAGGATTTGAAGGGTTGATCAGGCTAGCAGAGCAGACTGTGTATGTTTAGATACTACATATTTCCAGAGAGTTAGCTAGTTTCATCCTCCCCTACAGTGAATCTAGTATGCTAACTCACTAATCAGGCCACAGAAACTTTGATGATCCTTGTGTTTCGAGTCTAGACACATTCCAGCTACTAATTAATAAGAGTAGCTCGTGTTTAAGATGATATATAAACAGCAGTATGCAGGATTTGGTGTGACGTGGAGGACATGATGAAACTTCAACCCTCTTACCTCCTCCAAGAAACTTGTGATATCGTAAACTTTATCGTGGATAATGAGCCATGTGTCTTTGCTCGTGTTACGGATCTGAACCTCCTCGTGTGTGTAATATTTGACGCGGCTGTCCTCCTCCGGCGCGAGTGTGTTTACATCCTTCACGTCCTGGTTCTCTCTTTGCACTGAGCTCTCGGCTTCTTCCCCCATATTCACACGGTTTCTGTCGCTTCTCTGCTGGAGTTCAGTGGAAACCAGTGCTTGGGTTTTGCCTGTAATCGTTTAGCTCGAAGCTGTTTTTTAATACACCTAACCTGACCAGTTCAGTTCTTGTCCAGCCGGCACACCATTAAAAATGACCCAATCCGTTCATTCGAACCGAACCAGCCAATCAGCGCTCAGCTCACTCGACACACGGCCAGTGACGGATCCAGCAGCAGCCAATCAGAATCGAGACCAGATCATCACGAGACCGCCACGTTACGCGCACATTAGTCTCACGCTCACGTTACACAACCCCAAAAGTCCTTAATACCTTTTTGTTTGCGTCTGTATATTATTTTGTGATTGGATTGATTTATTTATCATAAATTGCATTGTGTCTATTTAGAGGCGTAAAAACAAAGAAATTGTCTACTATGTCAAAAATGTAATGTAGGTTAAGGCAAAATTTTATTTAGTAGCTTTTAGAACAAAAGGGCAGTGCAGATGTTTTAATATCCTATATTATGAAAGGTTTAGGGCACAACCATTGATGGTAAAACCATATAAACCCTTGATTATAACATAATATTTATACTAAAGATGACAAAGTCATAATGACTTTGAAAGTAAAATTCTAATTGAATTGTTTTGTTTTAAAAAAGTACAATTTTGAATAAAATATTTTATTTGTATCTTGAAAATGTAATTGAGTGCAAATATTCGAGTCAAAATAATAGGCATATTCAAGTAGCCTAGCTTTAATACCCCCAAAATAATGCTTAGGTAAAATGAAGTTTAATGATTCTATATAGGCTATAATTTTTATAAACTCCTGTCTATTAAAAAAAGGTGATTTTTTTAAAGATTTCAGCTTTGCATTCTCAGACAAAATAAATGCACACCACTGCTGTTAATTTTTCTAGTTGTTGCTCTGAATTTAGTTTGCCAAAAGTAAGTATTGGGTGTTTAGAAACTGCATTTGTGTAGAGAGGAGGTCTGTTTATTCTCATTTGTCTCTTTCCTGAAACCAAAACTAACAAAACCTTCCCTGAATGATTTTGCCAGTGCTGCCAACGAGAGAAACTACCACCTCGAGAAGTCTGATGATGAATCTGAGCTGAGACTAGGAACAATGAAATGTTGTTCAACTGAGTACTCACTCTCTTAAACTTTAAATCTCGAAAGAAATTATTTGTTTGTGTTTGTGCGTGTGTCTGTGAACATGATTTAGTGTGGTGAATGTAAACTCAGCTGTCATAACAAGCAGCAGGAGAGCACCTTTTTAACTTCGTGGTATACTGCATGCTCAAAACATCAGCTCATAGCATTGTTTATGTACTCACATGGCATTTATCTTTTTATTAACAGGCCAAAGAAAAGGACTCACTGTGGATGAAGACTTTCTGTAGGACCAAACAGCAACATCTAACAACATGAACATCTGTATGATCCTAACTTGTCATTATTATAGGAGTGCAAAAGATGAACCCGCTTACTGTCCGGGTCTTCATGGGCAGCAAAGTTATCCACCAGTTTATAAGTATGTGCACAACAAGTGGGACAAGATGTGGGACAACAAGTGAGATCTTCACCAGAATTAACTCATGGCATCCCTTGGGAGAACTGCATTGGTCTCTCAGTCGACAATGCAGCTGTGAACATTGGATCACATAATGCCATTGCCTCTAGGGTCCTCCAGAAGCATCCCAACACCTATATTCATGGTTGTCCTTGTCATGTGGCACATAACACTGCCAAAGCTGCAGGAATGGGATTTTTTAAAGTGAGTTAAGGCCTGATTTATCTTTACATGTAACTTTTTATTTGTATCCTAATTACGTGCATTGACTGAATGTGTTATGATTTGATTAATGCATTGCAGGTGTCCGGTTTTGATTTGGAGGATATGGTAGTGGACATCGGTTACTGGTTCAAGGGTAGCACAAATCGGAAAGGATACCTGACCGGTATGCATGTTTGATACTATTAAGTGTAATATTGAAATGCGGAGCTGTAGAAAATATATGATATAGAATTAAATGTCTGAAACAGAGTTTTGTGAGCTCCATGAAGCGGAGTACATGGAGGTCCTCCTGCATATCTCGGTTCATTGGCTAAGCCTTGAACGTTGTGTGACCAGGATCCTGAGGCTGTATGAACCTCTGGCCAGCTACTACAAATCTGCTAGTATGGTCATCAATTTTCAATTTCATTATGCAGCAACTACATGGATTGTTAGTCACATACTTGTATTAATGACAACCTCTTGTTTTGTGTTATTTATTGATTGATTCAAGATGAAAATCAGGCCAGGTTCAAGAGGCTTGTGCAGACATTCACTGACTTTGCTTTTCTTCCAAGCCACCGTACCAACTTTCACTTCTTTCACCTTCTTCAGAGAGAGCAGTCATCAATATTTTTGTTTCATGATGAGGTGGGATTGGATTTAGCAGTTTTTTCCATTCTGTGTTTCGTGCTGATATCTGCAGGGATCCTCTAAAACAGGTTTCACCTACTATTTTTGTAATGTCTGTTATAGATGGTGAAATTCGTATCAAGCTATGTTCCAAGTTTATGGTTCCAGCAGCTCTGCAGGGCCATGAGGAGCCTTGTGAAATTGCCTTTAAAGAGAAGGCAAACCATTTACCAGGTTAGCATTTGACTATTATTATGATCAAACACTGTGATATGTGATATTTAGCCTTGTACCTAGCCTTTTGCCACTTCATGAGTAGAAACCTAGTAAGGTTTGTGGTAGTCCTTCCATTAACCGTGAGCTTCTGGTTGGATTCTTGCCCTATGTGTCTAGCTATATATTGCCACATCAGTATGTTAAACCATTTATGTTAACCTGATATTCTGTATCTGTGACAGGAAGAAAGTTGAACATTGGGTTCACAACCAGGGCTGAACTTAATAGATTACTCGACGAGGGTGACATCACACCACAGCAGGTGGATTTATTCCATGAAGCTGTGTTGTGTTTCCTGACAAGTGCTGTGGCCTATGCACTTAAGAAGCTGCCACTGGAAGAGCCACTGATCAAACATGCAAAATTCGTAGATGTACGGCAGAGGGCTGAAAGTGACATTGAAGATGTCCTGTACTTTGTTGAAAGGTTATTTTTTTTCTCTAATTATTGTCTATCATCTTAGCTAAAATGCCCTGCGTTTTATGATGAGGTATGTTCACTCTTAAACTGCACATGAGCTATTCTTATGTGGCTTCTCCTCAAAGATGCGTATGAACTGCTTCTGGCTGATGACAATATACCTAGAACTTAACAACTTGTAACTTTACTTTCATAAATAGGTTTCCCCATCTCCTCCCATACCATGGGCCAGAGGAGCATGACCTTCTGGGTGAGGAGTTTCTAAATTATCAGACCATGCCAATGATATCCCTGCAGGACGAAACTGAAAGGGAAAGCTTCTGGGCTGAAATGGCAACCCGGGAAAAATAAGGTAAACATTTTTTTTTTGTCTTTCCTTTTGGCAGGTGTCATTTGGCTACATCTGTTGCTTAAAAATTGTAGCATGCATATGTGTCATGCATGTTGCAAATTATGCATGTTTTATCTTTACTTTGTTAATGGATCAACCTACAGTATACTTGCAGTATTAATCAATCAAAAATCAAGGTATGTTTTTCCATTGTGTTCTTGGTGCATTTTCCATAGGTGACAGGAGCCAAAGAATTTGAGAGGCTTGCTGCCGTCACCAAAATGGTCCTGGTGTTGCCCCATGCAAACGCAGATTCTGAGAGGGTGTTTTCAGTTGTGGGACTGAACAAAACCAAGAGAAGAAACAGCCTAGCATTGGATGGCACCCTGTCATCAATAATGACCATAAAGATGGCCAATCTGGAGCCCTGCTTCAAATGGGAGCCCCCCTCAGATATCTTTGAATGAAGAATAATGTTCCTCCCTAACTAATCTTGTGTCGTTTTTTGGCTGAACATTAATCATCAAGTGCTCTTAAGAATACAATTATTCACAACATAGGCTAGGTTTCAGTTAAGAATTAGTTTAATACCATTCTAATCAAAACAGATCTATGAACTAATGGCCCAAACAGTATCTGAGCAAAAGACGTGGCAGTGTCTGATCACACAAAGAGCCGATTGCATGAAGACCAAATTACACAACATCATTCCTTTACCTCAGACTGCCGGGGAACGTGAAGCGGTTGAGCTGATAAACTCTGGTGTTCAGAAACTAAACAAAGACTCTGAGCCCATTTCTTTAGTGAGCATTCAGTCTCCAGAAAAAGATATCACCGAGGTCATGCCAACCCCACTATGTAGCACCAATCCATTTGAGACCAAATCTGATGAGGAGGATGAAGAAGAAGAAAACTCATCCTACCTAGGTCAAATCTTAAACACTGGTCTATGAATAAGGCTTTATTGTGGTACACAGGCAGTCATTTAGGCACAACAATAGTTTTCTTGTTGAATGTTCAGCTCAAGTCTAGCAGGCCCTACAAGTCAATATGCCGAACATGAATCAGAACAAGTTCAGGTATTGCACATCTTTTGCAGACCACCCACAAATCCACTAGAATGCAGGAAATCACATCTACTTAATCCAAAATTTCCTGGGGGTGGGTCTTCAGCTATGTCTGGATCACAGAATGTAAGCAATATTGTCCATCTCCAGTAGGCTGCCCCTATCAGCGGCTTTGGGCCTCCCCACAAACCACCAGATGCAGGGTACAACATCAAATTAATTCCAATTCTCTGATATCTGAGCCACCAACTTATGTGGTTGCATGCGCGGCATAATTTTGATCACCCCTGACAAAATCTCACTGCAAGGTTTTTTGAAAAGTTGGCAGGTATGTTTTGCTAATGACTTTTGCTGAGTTTGTCATTCCAAGCTAAGTATGAGAGCAACTTTCCCTCATTTGCATATCTAATCAGCTAGTGATGAGTGCCATGTGTGCACTACTGATATCTGTTTAGGGAAAACAGAGAACTCATATTTGGTCTCATCTGTGAAATGGCTCATTAAGAAGCCCAGGTCCACACTGAGCCTGTGCACTTTCCCATTTTTACAAACTGAAATCTGCAGATTCTGGTGTTGAAGTAAACAATGAGATAATATGTAAAATCTAGCATGGACATCAGTATCATAATCCAAGTTTGTTTATTTATTTATTTAATTTTCTGTTTCAGTTGTTTGAATTAGTAAAAATCAGATGATTAATATTTATTTATTTAACTTATTTTGCATTTAAATTATTTAAACTGTAAAATATTTGGTGCCACACTTTAAATTTATAAACTAAACAGCTGATATATGTCAAATAATATTTTATTTTTCAAATTAATTAAAGTAAAACTAACAGATTATGCCAAAGTAGGTTGAACGATGCAAAAGATGGTTGTTGGAGTCACAATAATGCATAGCTCAAACTTTTATATGTTCAGTCTTTGAATTTTGTAACTTCCTCAGCCCTCCAAAATTTTTCCAATACTGTTACAAGTGACTGGCTGGCATACCTCTATTTATACCATATGGGTAAAATGTTAAGAGTAGGCTACTTTAGTAGACTATGCAATTTATCCTTTATTTTGTGTATGACTCATTTAAAATCCACCGATTCATGCAGGAATGAAATGTGCTGCTCGGACACACAGTGTGTGACAGGTTGAGCCCACTATGGCTTTGTTTGGAACCATTTTTGTTGGCGGGGCAAAAATGGCAACTAAAGGTTGTGTGAATGTAAGTTATGTCATTAACTTGTTCACTCAACTGTTATTAAAATTGTCCAGCAGGTGACCTGATCCAGTTGTGTGATGAGGCCCATCTGAAGCTGCATGCAAAATGTGCATCCAGGAGTGATTGGTCAAAGTTCGTATATGAAAAATTGCATTGTCCTTTTTGTGTGTGTTTGTGCACTATATATTAAAATATATTTTTATTATGTTTTAATTTTATTTGTACTTAGTTTATGGAGACCCACATTCAAGGGAGGATCCGATTCCTTGCTACATTGGAGAAAAAACCTTCAGGCCCTATAGGAACCGAGGCAGTTTGAATGAGACTGAACCAACCTGAAATATCAGTTTTGACGTGGACACTATTTTGCTCTGTTTTCACTACTGCAGGTTTATGCTTTTATCAGATCTAGTTTCACACTATTTACATGAACTAAAACAGCGTAGATTTGTTTTGGTAACGGTCACATGCACCACAAGTAACTCCTTCAATTGTTTATTTCCTCCCTCCAAACTGTCAGCATTTGCGCGTAGTGACTTCCTTCCGCTTGGTTTGTTTTTGAACAGGGCAGTGAATGGCTTTTCTCCGGTGTGCATTCTTTTGTGTTTGGTTTCCTTCTCCCTCACAGAGAGATAAGGGAGCAATGACTCTTCACAGTGTGAACACTTGTAAGGTCTGGCTTCAGCATTTGGATTTGATGGATATCTCACTTAAATGTGCAGGAGTGAAGTTTTGGGTTGCTATTGTTATTTTGAATGGTTCATCTGTGCGTCTTCTTCCAAGAGAGAGTATTGTTTTTGTTAATCTTCAGTGTACTTTGACTTGTAGCATTGATTTGCAGCTGATGTCAACCTGCCCATCTTGTTTTTTTCTTCTCCCACCAACTTTTATTTAGATCACTTTTCACAGTCCAGGGGATTCCTATTAACATATTTATATATTAACAGAAAGCGCACAGCTACTACTTGAGTGAAAGTATACTACCAGTCAAATATTACTCCATTACAAGTGAAAGTAGTAAAGACATTTTTTTGTGTGTGTGAAAGTACAGAAGTACTTACTTTTAAAAGTGCTTATTTACCAAAAGTAGGTTTCCTTTTTTATGTCAATGCACTGTTATATTATTGTTGTATGTAATAGTTGCAATACCTCATGCCTTTGAAGCAACTTACAATACATTATGCCTACTGAATGCATTGTAATATCATTGAAATAAAGAGCTTTTAGAATGTTAAAAACCTAAAAAACGAAACAAGTGAGTTGACCAAAAATAAAATAAATTAAAATAAAAACACCCATACCCACCCCCACACAAGCAGCATGGTAGTGATCTCACACAGCTCTGGCAGTGTGCACCCATCTACATGCAGAGAAATTGCTGAAAATACAGACTGATAAGAAAAAAAAATCAAACCTGCTTTAAAACCCAGCAACACAACTGTAGCTTATATAACTTTACAACAGCAACACTGCTTTAATAAAAAAAGCAAAAGAGCAAGATTTTTTTTGACTTGATAATGGAAATTTAAAAAATGATGGATGTGTGTTTATTATATACCACAATATTAACTTCTTGTCATTGAATCGTTGTAAATATTACATTTGCAACTGGCCATTGTTCAAAAATGCTGTGAAATCACTTCATGTAGCCCTACAAGAGTGATACACAGTCTGAAAAGTCACATTTTCAGAGAAGAAAAAAATCACCCACTGACTTTCAAAGCTGCGTAGAAACGGCTTTCTACTTCGAGGAACTTGATAGAAATGCAGTGGAGTGAAAAGTATGATATGTGTCTTTCAAATGTAGTGAAGTTAAAGTCAAATAAAGTACAGAGACTCGAAAAGTGTACTTAAGTACAGTAATCAAGTAAATGTACTTCTTTACTGTCCACCTCTGTATATTAAGGTTTCACTCTGAAGTGTCACTTTATAGAATAAAAACTGTTTCCTCTCATGTTGGTGCATGTATGATTTTATGGTTCATATTACGGTCCAGGTTTTCTAAAAATATACAGTGCATCTCTAAAGGTTCCAAAGTATTTTTTTCTTCCCTAAAGTGCCATTTCGAGTTTTTCAAATAACCTTTTAGTGAGTAGTTAAAGTATTTTTTTCTTAGTGTGAATTTGTATATCAAAAAACCTTTTCCCAACCCCCCAAAGAACATTTGGTAAAATGGAAAGTTTTCATTGATGTTAAAATGTAAATGTTCTTTATTCACACATGGGTCCTTAGATTGTAACATTTTGGGAAGACTGGTTGTGATGTTAAATAATTGCTTAAAATCTGTGTTTAAAAATATAATGTTCAAAATGCATTGTAGTATCATTGAAATAAAGAGCTTTTAGAAGGTTAAAAACTATTAAAAATGTTAAATTATTGCTTAAAATCTGTTGTTTAAAAATATAATGTTCAAAACTGACGTGTGTTTCCAATAAACTTTGCATTCAGCTATACTGTATGTAAAGTGGTCTTGCCAAACAATCATTGCTCACCTTATACAATATTTGAACAATAGTACATTGTTTGTGCATGATTACAACAAATGATATGCTTAAGACCTTGAACAAAGACTGATGTAAAACCTTATCAAAGGGAATTGCAATGTCCTAACCAAGCACAATGCAATAAATAGACAAGCTCTTTCGGTACAGGAGGTTTTGTTTGTTGCTTTGAATGTATGTGGATGGATTCTAAATCATACTGGCTAGTTCCTGTTCACTATAGATGCATATTAAATATCAAATATGTTCTGATTGGCAGTAATTGGGATGCGTCATGCAGCATTTTTTGCTGGTAGCATTAACAGACTTGTCATTGCACCTCCTTAGGCCTTGCCCAATTCTACATTTGGAGTAATAAATTGAGAACAGATTCAGAGGTTTGCACAAATGATGCCTTCTCGTGGTGTATCCATTGCTTTAACAGCTACAGTTTTAAAACTGTCCACAAGGTGGCAGTAAATGCATTTAGATAGAGCTGTGTGTGTAGCGCTAGGGAAATGATCCACAACAGTTATACAGTAATATCCAATAACATATAATGCAAATATATAGATTCTGCATTTTTGCATTATGCATTGTTCATCTGGCATGAGGACAAACATGCACACCCCCAGTCTGCTTGGACAAGCGTGTATATGACAGATCTATCTAATCTGAAACATTCATTGAATATTACATTTTTTCATCAGAATAACAATTTGAGAGATAACCTGAACTGGAAACCATGTTTGGTTTGTCCCTATTTTGCTTTAATGACAGCACCACTCGAGCTGCAAGAACACCACAAGTTGGTGTCAGACCTGATGATCATGTTCTAAAAATGATACATATTTTTACAAAATATTTTATGGGCTGACAATATGCATTAATTTACATTACTTTTCCAGGTCAAAAAATTACACTTATACAAATCCCTCACGTACATCCGGATTGTTCAAGATAAACAGTTTTTTAAAGGAATAAATTATCATAAGGTATATGATTTCAGCTTGCATATTGATTTTGAGCCATTTTAGCATATTTTAAATCTTATTTTGTCTTATTTCATTCTGCAGCCCTCTTGGAAATGAGGCCCCCTCCCAGCTTCTTGATTGAGAACCACAGACTTATTGTTATAGCTTCAAGATTTGTTTTTATTTATTTATTTATTTTCATGCTTCTGTTTATTTTCGATGTGGTTTCAGACATTTGGACCCTGTTTTTTCACCTCTAAGTTTGAATCGGCTATCTAAACGTCATTGTTTTTATTCGTCTAAACACACATCGTGAACACTAATGCATCTGCCTCTGTGTGCTTTATGTCATTGCATCATTTCCCACAACACACAACAGATTTCCCTTCAATCCAGTAAATATGTGCATGCTTTTCCCTGGCAGAAGGACGGCGGACCATGTAACTGCTCTGTCCTCTCAAGCGCTAGTTGGTAGTGAAACCTAATGGTACATGCATAATGTTACATGCAGACAAAAATAGCTACGATGGAGACAAACTGGCCAAGAGAGCAACAGCACAGATGAAAAGTGGACCTGGTCATCAATGACTGAGGAAGGAAATTAATGATTGGGATCTCAGATTAGCGGCACTAAACAGCTGGGAATGTTTACACAGGAAATTAGATGGTGATTTTGACTTTCTGTCCCCACTGTGCCATATGGAGTGATGCATTATGATAATTCTGAGGATGAATCACAATTCAATGCCTCTATGAATTTTAGCAAGGCACTCATGCATAAAAATCCATTCTGTTATGATGCATCCAGATGCAATTTCATGTTTATTAGTGTGCTATCTCATATTAAAAACCCATGTTTCTTTATCCGAATTAGACAATAAGACATTGTACACCCTGCGTCATGTCCATCGGGTCCGGTCTTTCCTGCTTTATTCTCTCTCTTTATACCACCATCTGTGCCTCAAAGTCAATGGCAGCAGAGTGTGCAAAGATAAGATGTGAGAGGTTTACAGGTTTTATTGAACGCTGTACAAACTGGGAGATCTCATCCTGAAATTTGGCATGACACTTCAGGAGACTCGATATGTCACCACAGCAACGGATCATCGTCTACACAGCCTGACGGGTCAGAGAACATCATATGAACACAGGCCCGACAAAAACACCCAAGGTCAAAGCTCACTGCAGAGGCGTGACAGCACTGATAATTAAATCCACCCACGGTCTTTAATATACCAGAGCTTAAAACATCTTTTGTAGCAGCGAGCTGCATGTGGTTAGACTAAATTTTTTTATACTTTTTCTATCAAAGTTTTGTTCGTTTTGCTGTCATGGAATAGTGCTATTGAATCTGACAGACCTGAATAGCTGAACGATGGAGATACAAGAATAAAAAAAACCTTGTGAAATTCTCTGCGAGTTATAGTAGGTGAGATAAAAGTTAAAACAGTATTAAATCTTGTTGCTAAGAGCCTAAGAGTCTTTCAAGGGGTAGTTTGAATTTCTTTCTTTTGTTGAACATGAAGAATTTTTTGAAGAATGTTGCTGGTCTCCACTGACTTCCATATATGGGAAACAATACAATGCAAGTCAATGGGGATCAGAAACGGTTTGTTATCAACATTCTGTTCCGCAGAAGATAGTATATGTTTGGAACAATTTGAGGTTAGGTAACAATGACAGAATTAACATTTTTGAGTTAACTATCCCTTTAAAGGAGCACTCTGTAATTTTTTCTTATTAAAAAAGGTTTACCATTCATTCATTAAGAATTGAATGGCACTTTTGAAAAATGTTTAAAATGTTGTACGCTCACATGAAATGAACAATTCAGTCATATCAGTAGCACAATAAATGCCGATTTATTCTGCTTTGAGCAGGTCCCTTCAGTCCCCCAAGATCACATGACCAGCTGAATCTTCTGACTTTATCTCAATAACCTTCCTGTTATTAGACACTTTCACTCATGGAATAAATTATTGATGTCTTTTTGTCAATAACACAATGCTACAAATAACTGAAAACATTTCACACCATTAGGTGTCAGTATGACTTGTATCGGCCAATAAACATACACAGATTTAATTCAATTATAACTTAAAATATATCATCTTAAATATAAAATATAATAACCTAAAATACAACCTTTAAATCAGCTTTTTAAGTAGGGGTGATTCTAATATTTAATCTCAGTTATGACATATATTGGTGCTTTAAGTGCAATATTTTACAATTATTATTCTTTTTTTCTCTTTTTTTGTTAGATAAAACCTATTAAAATTTCAAGTGGTTATGTACCGCTAAAAAGGATGCATTTGGTTGCACTTTTTGTGATCTCACTAGACTGGAGAGCAAGAAACCGAAAAAAAAAAAAAAAAAGCAGACTTGCTGCTTTAGGCAAATATTTTGCCTCTGCCATCAAAAAGGGAAAAAAATAACAAACATTTTTGAAAGCTAATCAGCGGCTGGAATGGGGAGTATTGATTGTGAAATACCCTAAAAGCATGGTTGCTGCAACCACTGTATTCGGTGATAAGAAATAATATTCGTAGAATCACAGATTTTTAGGAGAGCTGAGATAAAAGACAAGCTGAAGCCCCCTAAATATGGTCTAGCAATAGCCATGTTTGAAAGAGATGTGTAATGATGAGAATGTAAAAAGAGGCTCTGAATTGCTATCATTACAATCAGTATAATTAGAATCCTGCTTGGGCAGGTCCAGCTGGCACAGATGAAGCTATCAGATGTCACTACACACAGCTAAATCTCAAATAATCCTGAATTTTGATGAGCTCTCACAGCCATAATGTTATGAAGTGTTATTTGACTGTTCAGTGACTCTACCTACATTTTTGCAAAACTCCAAAAACATAACTATACATAGGCCTATACAATTCACTGCAGTTTCCGGCTGAAATTATCTTTTATTCTTTTCACACAAATTATGATTACAAAGGCAGATGATCAATTGATTTACCTTCACTCACTTCTTTGCATAACACGTTATGACCTCAAAAACACTTTTACCATAGTGCAAGATTTGTAAACTAATACATTTTGATGTTTGCGTCACATAAGTTCCATATGTTCGACTTTTCTGACATTGCAAACTTGCTCCGTTGCTCACCTGGTACAGCATTGTACTTGTACTGTGGAGCACTTAAGTACAAGTACTGAAAAGCACAAAGACGGAAGCAAGCTAAATTGACATGGTTCCATCAGCAAATGCGTTTTTATTTCAAGTTTGCTTTTGTTAATATTATCGGTTTTAGGGTAGGGTTTAGTGTAGGTGGTATGTTGCTTTAAAACACAATAGACCATTTACCTTACAGCACCCCTCAACGAACATTTCATTTCCAAACTGAGGTGATACATACAACAACCAATGTCTGTTTCAGATAAAAACTGAACGTGCATTTAGCGCCACTTACTGGACATTGAACTTTGAAAGTGACACAAAATGTGCAAGCAGCAATCATTTTACAGAAGCATTTTTCCAATGCGCCTGGTTGAAAATTCACTCTCATGTCGTTCCATCTTTTATGTTCCATATGAGAAAGCAAGGCATTAGTGTTTGTAACAACATAAGGGTGAGTAAATGATGACAGTTTACATTTCTGGGTGAACTATATCTTTAAGTTCTTGACCTTATTTTGAACAATTTCGTAGTTTATTGCACACACACACATACACACACAGTCAAACCAAAATTCAGATATTCAGATACCATCAACATTTCTCACATCACAGTTTATTTGCTATAGTTTAAAAATGGTAATAAAATATGACAAGAAGTCATTAAACTGTGTCAGAACAAATTCATCTTGATAATGTCAGAAAACTTTGATAGAAAGGTATGTAGCGAATTAGTTGTCAGCTGTTAAATTTAAGTACATTTAGATAATACCAATTTAGGTCAACCAATTACCAAGCAATGTTTAATTTTGTTCAGTCCATGGTGTAAAAGTTACATTAGCAACTACAGATAAAAACAGTCAAGCCAAACATGGTCAGGTCAAAGTGTTTGAATAATTTTGATCAATTTTACTGGTAGTCCACTGTATGAAGAATTTTTGGGTATGTCACAGTTTACTTTATTTTGCTATCCTCACTTACATAAATTAACTATAGTGTCCTGAACCCACGAGTAAAAAAATATCAAAAATTATATCTGGTGTCTGAATAATTTGTGGTTTGACATATATATACTATATATATACATACATACACACACACACACACACACACACACACACACACACACACACACACACATACATACATATACACACACACAACAGTAAATGAGCAAGTATCTCCTTCATTGATCTTGCTGATTAGTAGGTGACAGTCTTTGATGGTCTGTTTAGTGCTCTGCAGCCCCTCCGAATGGAAAAAAGGCTTCCACGTGATCTAATATGGTCTACTTCAATCATCCTAATTGCTTCTCCATGACAACAAACAGCTACAAAGTCACTGCCCAGCTAGCAGCTGAACCACACTAGGAGGCTTTAAAAATAATTTTTGCATTAGCAACAGTTCAACAACCCCCCAAGGTGTCGCTGTAGCTTCCTACTTGTGCAATACTGTCACTGTATTTGCTGTTAAGAAGCTGGTTTAATCAGTCTCATGTAGTGGGATTGTGCTAAACTCAACACAAGTTTCCATGCAACTGAACAGGTCAGAAGAGCAAAGGTGCAAAACAGTCTTTATAGACCTTTGCAGATTATTTTCTTAAACAAGCCTACTAAAGCTATTTTAACCTTCAAGGGTGCTGGAAGTTGATTTGATATGACCACCATAATCGGATGTATGTGAGACTCTATCCTCATAATTTTTCTCCATTACAGAAGGCAAGAAAATAGCTGAATTGATCAGATCTTCTGCAGCACTACAGAAGTTGCTGAGGCAGCACTGTGGTTCCCAGCTGATGTTCCCACATCGCAAATAAGAAAGTTCATTGTATATGCTGCAGCCTTAATGCAGGCAGTTTACCATAGCCCTTGGGTGTACGTATGCAATTATTTTGCAGGCGAGATGGAATTTATACAGTCGAATATGTGAGAAATAGACCAGAGAGTTTCAAAATGATGATGCCTTGACCCTTGATGAAGGACCCTTAAATGTCACAAAGTGAAGTTGCTTGCAAAATTAAACGGTTATTGTCACTGCACTGAAGCCCAAGCAATGTTTCCTGGAAAATACTTACTTTATATTCTTCTTCTTCTACCCATTCCAGCAGTCTAATATGGTGATAAACTCTAGATACAGTAAAACCTAATAAAAATACATCATTCATAAAAATAAAATAAGGCTGTCCATAAAATTATTTCCATATTTTGAAAGAATGAAAAATTAAACATTTATATCAAATTCATTAAAAGGATAGTTCACCCAAAAATTTAAATTGTGATAATTTGCTCACCCTCCACTTGTTCCAAACCTGTATGAGAGTTTCTTTCTTCTGTTGAACATAGAAGATATTTTGAAGAATGTTGCAACCAAACAGTATTTTCTTCCATACTATGGAAGTCAATGGCTATCCTCAAAGTTTATTTACCCAAATATCTTCTTTTATGCTCAAAAGAAAAACTCATATACGCCTTGAACAAGTGGAGGTTGAGCAAACAACCTAAACGACGAACTATCCTTTCAAAAGGTTTTAAACAATTTTATAAATCAACACTTTTTAAAGGCCCTCTAATCCCAGACCCCAGTTTGAAAACCCTTGAAATAGAGTACGCTAACCATGACCCCTTGAACCAAAACCACAATATACAGGCAAATAGCCTATTGCTTTGCAGTCATTATACAAACTCTAGAGAACTATATTTATTCCATATTTGCCCAGCACAAGCTCCAGCTCTCCCATAAAGAAATTGTGCCCCCTGAGCTGTAAACTGCCCACAAAAATGCAGCATATAGTTTCTTTATTTGGGATGTGGGAACATCTTCTGCAAACTTGGGTGCATCCCTTACATGCTATATAACGCCCTCGAGGTTATTGTCAAAAATGAACCACTATAAATGTCATCTTCATGAAGCATATGTGAGCAGAGCAGAATGGAGTCGTGCTCTGTCAAAGAGAACCTCACTCCTCAAGTCAAGCTACATGACTGACTGCTCATGTGTGGGTTTTCACACAGGAACAGGTATATTTACTCAGCTACCACAGCTCAACAACATCTTACCATCTCAAAAAGCACAAGCACTGTGCTACCAGCCAATTAAAAATATGATTTACAACTCCAGCAAGTCCTGAATCTTTTCAATCAATCAAACAGCCAAAACAAACATTGATGCTTTAAATAGTAAATAGGCTTTGACGCTTTATTTTTTACAACAAACTGAAGTTAACATTTCACATAAACACTTATAAACCATATATAAAAATTTAATTATTTACACATCAAATACTTTTGGTAATCAATCATAATGTACGGCTGTATAAAACTCCCAGGTCATTAACAGCTCTTTATGTACTTGCTTTATATGCACCCTCCACCATGTTTTTTTCACCCCATTGAAATGTATTAGTGCTTAAACTAAAACTTAAAGCTTAAAATTTCAGATTTACAGTTATGCTATTACAACACAGCCAAAAAGACACACAAAGCTTCACCCTCGGAGCACGACAACTTCAATTCAACATCTGCTCTAGTTCATCGTAGCCCTCCCATGTGTTTTATTTACAATTTGATAATGCTGGCCATACAATGTCCCTCTACGTCTGACAGTGACCAAAAAGCCTACTTAGCTGAACATAAAAATTAATGTTTGCTTCAGAGATGTAATGGAAATGTCATGAAACAGAAAAGGTTAAAGCCAAAAGGCATATTTGATCTGACCTTTACATTACGTACCTGGCTAATTACTTCTTCTGCATAAACTGCATAACTGAGATTTAAAGGTTAAACGTCCACAGCTGCTTGATATTGGGTTTATGAATAGATAAGGAAATGTGTGCAAATGTTTCAAAGGCTCTGGTGTGTTTAACCTGAAATAGCAATCAACAATGAAAAACCATTTCAGACTTCAATTAGGCCAAGAAACCAGGTGAATATGAGAAGGTGCCATCAAGAAGTAAAAAGGCACAAATAGCCATTAAACTAAAAGAGCATGAAGGAAATAGGAGCGTTTCTGAATGCTAACTTGCGATTAAAAAGACATTCATCGGAAAAATCTCCGTCCGAGCAGGTTAATGACATGTCAGTAGCACTCATGATGACTCAACTTCACCAGAGCTTTAAAAACTTCATCAGATCACAAGACTAAAAGGAATCTCAAGCCGGCTCTGGTTCACACGTGTTGGTTTGAGGTGGCATGAACGTTAGCAGAGTGCAGGTGGACGACACGCTAGAAAACCGCCCATGGACAGAGTGGTTACCGTACCATCCGGGAACCACAGAGGATTCTACAGAGTTGACGCAGCTGGAATCGCTGTCAGAACCTGGACAAAGACCTAGACATAGTCTCTGAAGAACCAAATGGAATTTCCTTCTAAAGCTACGGTTGATCCAGAAGTAGAAGATACAATTGAGGAAGCCATTGGAGGTCGGTAACCACACACCAATAAACTCAATCCATTCAGGGACACCATTGCCAGAAATCGCTGTGAACAAGGAAAACATGCTTTAGGACGTATTCTTTCTTCATATATTAGCATCATGGAAATAGGCACTAAATAAAAGACATTTACAAAGCAGCATCTAATTCAGACAGACTATGTATGAAATAACTAACTTTAAAGTGGACAATTTCATTATTTACTCAATCTCAAGCCATTTAAAACCTACAGGAGTGTAACTGTAGTTCCTACAAAATACGTCTTACTGATTTTGAGAACAATCCATCCATGCACGTTTCATTTTTTTTTTTCAAATTATTTATATAACAAATATAGTACTATATGAATAAATAATATATACTATATAATAATTTGATTTAAAAAAAAAAAAATCCCAAGCCTATGGTGAAATGACAGACTTCTCTCTGTCGATGAATGCCAGACTCCTCCAGTCATTAAAAGGATAGTTCACCTAAAAATAAAAAATGTCAATTTACACCGCCTCATTGCATTCCTAGTCTGTGTGACTGACTTCTGCAAAAAAAAGATGATATTTTGAAGAACGTTATTAAGCAAAGAGTTTCAGTTCACCTTGACTTGTATTCTTGTATGCTTTATTTGTATTGTCTCTCATACTTTGTCCATACAGTGAAATTCAATGGGAACCGAAACTGGATACCAATATTCTTCAAAATATCTTCTTTTGTGTTATTATGCATTTATTTAACTATGGTGGTGGTGTTAAATTAAGGTATTCAAACTGCAAAATTTCACACACATGCACAAAAAAAAAAAAAAAAAAAACTCTACAAGGCAGATGATCCGTCCATAAATATTATTCAAATATTAACCAACTGTAAAATCATCTGCTGAATTTTAATGCTTAACCATCTCAGGTAACAAGCTCCAGGATAATGCATCAGGAAATAGTGTATTTTTTAAATACTTCAGTCCAATTTAAAATGAATTTTTTTTTTTTTTAATAACTTGAGTATGTTTTTGGCTACATTTATTTTTATCAGTAAAATTCTCTCTGCATTCAGTATGTTACTAATTACAATCGTGTATTTGTTTTACACTGCAGTTATTTAGCAAAACCCTCAAGCTGCTCTTTTCCACAGAACCAAAGTAGACAGTAAACAAGGACTGTCAAGCTCCAAAAAGGACAAACAAGTGCCATAAAAGTGGGCAATTTAAATGCTATGTAGGAGGGCTTCAGTCTCCTTGTCTTGTCTTTCATCTCAGCTCCACTAAAACTCTGTGATTATCTCTTCATGTTTGCTGAAAACAGCAGTTGCAGTAAGCTATCTGAGGTCACTGCACTCTGAGTCCTTCTCTTAGTGGTTGTAAGAAAGTTAGCAACATATTATATTTCCCTCTCTCCAGCCATATAGGCCTAGGCGCCATAACCACAGACTGATGCCCTACATGTAGATGTATAGACAGGCACTCTATGTGAAAGCTATGCTTTTCAGTGAGATTACAAAAAAGTAATAATAAAAAGCAATGGTAACACTTTACAATACGATTCTACATGTAAACATGAGTTATGAACTAACAATGAAGAATACTTTTAAAGCATGTATTAACCTTAATTTTATAATGTTTACTAATATGTTATTAAAAATGGATCCGTACCTACTGTATTCATATTTAAATAGACCTCAGCTAACATTAACTATTATGAACAGTTTCATTTTTATTAACCAATTAAAAAGATTAATAAAAATATGTTCCTCCAGTCCTTGTTAGTTAACCTGTAAAGTTTGGGACCTAAAGTATTACCAGAGCAACGAAATACCAAATACACCAATGCAAAATATTAGGGCTGTCAAAAGTTTAAAATAACGGCAATCATTTATTTATTTATCTTTGAAGCTCCTCAACACATTTTCCATTAAAAAAAAAAACTGTCCACAATATTTTTCACATATATTTTGCTTAAATATATTTTTTAATTGCAAATATTAATTTTCAATCTTCATATACCAAAATATATTTTAAAATGTATTTCAGGAGCAAGAAATAACTAAATTTTGAAATTTCTCGACTTGAAATATGGATATTTATATTTTTTTAAATATATATGCTACCAGTCAGTTTTTGAACTGTGTGAGTTTTTTTTTAAAGTCTCTTCTGCTCAAGCCTGCAAGAAATATTTACTATTTAAAATATAATTTAGTCCTGTGATTTCAAAGCTGAATTTTCAGCATCGGTTTACTCCAGTCTTCAGTGTCACATGATCCCTCAGAAATCATTCTAATGTGCTGATTTGCTGCTAAAAAACAAACAAACAAAAAAATATTATTTATTGTTGAAAACAGCAGAGTAGAATTTTTCCAGGTTTCTTTGATGAATAGAAACTTCAGAAAAACAGCATGTATCTGAAATAGAAATCTTTTGTAACATTATAAATGTCTTTTATCACTTTTGATCAATTTAAAGCATCTTTGCTAAATAAAAGTATTAATTTCTATAATTTACTTCCCCAAAAATAATAAAATTATACTGACTCCAATCTTTTGAATGGTATAGTGTATAATGTCACAAAAGCTTTTTATTTCAGATAAATGCAGATCTTTGGATCTTTCTATTCATCAAAGAATCCCGAAACAAATGTACTCAACTGTTTTAAATAATAATAATAATAAATAATATGTTTCTTATAGAGCAAATCAGCATATTAGAATGATTTCTGAAGGACCCTGAAGACTGGAGTAATAATGCTGAAAATTCAGCTTTGATCACAGAAATAAATTATATTTGAAAATATATTCAAATAGAAAGCACTTATTTTAAATAGTTAAAATCTTAAACAATATTACTGCTTTTGCTGTATTTTAGATCAAATAAATGCAGACTTGGTGAGCAGAAAATAATTCTTAAAAAACAAAACAAAAACCTTTTGACTGGTAGTGTATTTTTGAAAATATACTTATTAGTGCTGTCAAACGATTAATTGCATCCAAAAAAAATTCTCATAATATATGTGTGTGCTGTTTATATTTATTATGTATATATAAATACACATACAGTATATTGAAAATATTTACAATATTTATTTGCTTGTATATATTTATATTCATATAATTAATGCATGCATATATATATGCATGTATGTGTGTGCATTTATAAAAACAATAAATATACACAATACACATTATGTAAACAAAAACTTTTATTTTGGATGCGATTAATGGTTTGACAGCACTTTTCTATTGAAATATTTCAGCAAATGTTTTAGAACAACGCCAGGATGAATAGAAATGATAGGCTATTAATCATGATCTCACCATTGTACAGGATGATGACCATGCAGGGCGTCCAGCAGGTGTAATAAACGGTCATGACTGGTACTAAAACGCGCAAGGCGACTTTAGGCCTGTATCCTCCACCCCAGCTGTACCTTCTCAGCTTTAGGCTCTGTCTCTTCGCGGCTATCCACAGTCTGAGGTTACAGAAGGTCATGATGGCCGAGCACGGGAAGAAGATGAAGCACGTCAGAGTCAGAGAGTAAGACACATTGCTGGAGTACAGCGGGTTGCACACGAGCGAGGCTCTGGAGAAGTGCACTTCAATGATGCCCGTCGGGAACGAGATGGGAACCAGGAGAACGGGAGGAAAAACCCAAGCGAACGCGATCAGAAGCAGCGTTCTTCTCCTGGTCAGCACGCTGGAGTACTTCAGAGGGTAAAACACTGCTATGTATCTTTCCAGACTTATGGTTGCAAGGCTGTACATGCAGGTGGAATAAACAGTGGCGTTGAAAAATGCCACGACGTGACAGAAGGGGTCCGGGCCCTCGTTATATTCTTTCATGAAACTCACGCACAAATTAAGCGGCATGATAAGCAGCCCAAACGCCGCGTCCGCTCCCGTTAACGATAAGAGAAAGTACCGAGAGTTTCTCGACCACCCCGATACCGCTGAAGCTATGACCATCACCACAGCGATGTTTCCCAAAGTTATCATCACTCCCAAAACCGATATAATCCCGATTTTAATGGGGCGGTGCGCCTCCAGTGTCCTCTGTATATCCGTGACATTCAAGTCCACATCCGTTGAGAGAATAGAAAGGTTGTTAATGCAGGACATCATGGCGCATTTCCATCAGTGACCCATGGCTATTTGAAAAATCCTTGTTTTTCAAACGTTACAGATAGTTTTGACAAAAATGAACTGTATGCAAACAGAATCTACATGGCAGACGCTCCAGGAAAGATGAACACCTGTGGCAAATCAAACTCTGTCATGTGATGCTGCCCTGTTCAATGGCCTTAATTGTCACATGGTTACAGGTGGCCTGTTTCTGGAGGACACATAGGAGAATGGCGCTAATAAACCTACTTATTTTTATTATTTGAGTAATGCAATATTTCTCTTGAGTTATTTGGCATCATGTGCTGCATTGTGGAAGTCACAACAAAATGTGGCTTTAAGGTGATGGTCAAAGTTTTTAAAAAAAGAAAGTATAAACTTAACCCTATAGGAAAGCCTTTCTAAGGCCTTAAAATGATCAAGATCAAAACTTTACTGAGAAACCCATTGTACACAAGCTTCTCAGTCGCCTGCTTGATAGTTTAACTTTTTAAGTAGCCTATAAGTAAATATAATAAAGATAATAAAAATAAATGATTTTATGAAGTAAACATAATTGTTAGTAATATTTCAAAACAAACACTTACTGGACTAAATCAACTTATTTTTACTTGCCATACATAATTTTTTAGAAACGTCATGTTAAAGTATGAGTATCAAATGTGACCCTGGAGCAGTCTTAAGTCGCTGGGGTATATTTGTAGCAATAGCCAAAAATACATTGTAGGGGTCAAAATTATCCATTTTTCTTTTATGGCAAAAATCATTAGGATATTAAGTAAAGATCATGTCCCATGAAGATATTTTGTAAATTTCCTACTGTAAATATATTAAAATTTAATTTTTGATTAGTAATATGCATTGCTTAGAGCTTCATTTGGACAACTTTAAAGGAGATGTTCTCAATATTTAGATTTTTTTGCACCCTCAGATTCCAGATTTTCAAATAGTTGTATCCCGGCCAAATATGGTCCTAACAAACCATACATCAATGGAGAGATTATTTATTCAGTTTTCAGATGATGTATAAATCTCAATTTTGAAAAATGGACCCTTATGACTGGTTTTGTGGTCCAGGGTCACAAATATGATCCATTGGGCTTTTGAGGAACAGAGTAGTCTGTTTTACTGTTAAAGATCACTTTGATTTACATTACAAACCAAATTCATCTTATTTTTTGGCCATATAAATATCAGCAGCTGCACCAAATAATATATTTTTCTGCTGAGTTCGTTCAGCTTCTGAATAAATTGAGGCATTTTTTTTTTTTTCTCCTTGAGTATGTGATCCATGTTTTACTATGGGCCATATAGGAGCCTGATGTGTCATCCATTTATTAATTTTTTTTTTTTTTATATATTTTTTCATATATCATGGTTCATTAAACTACAAAACCTTTCTTAATTCCTTTCTTAAAACCTTTATTTATAATATCAAATGGTCTTATAAGGAACGACTGCAGTGTTCCTAAGAACATAGAACATATTGCACATTGTATAAAAAGCATTAACTGAAATAATTTTGCTCATAACACTGTTTTAATTAAACCATTTATATTATTTTGAGTGAGTAGACAGATTGGGCATACTGAGAAGAAAAATGATAGGCTCTACATGGGACTACAGTTATTCAGTACTCATGTTGATTACATTAATAACGTTTAAGTCAAAGGGACATATTCAAACTTTCATTTTTAGTTTTCTTAAAGTAAACAAACATTTAAGGTATAGTTCACCTCAAAAATGAAAATTCTATCATCATTTACTTACCCTGGTTCCAAAATTGCTCCAAACCTGTATGAATTTCTTTGTTCTGTTGAACATAGTTGAAAAATCTTGGTAACCAAACAATTGCTAGCCATTGACTTCCATAGTATTTAAAAAAAAAAAAAATTTTCATACTATAGAAGTCAGTGTCTACCAACAACTGTTTGGTTACCAACAATCTTCAAAATATCTTCTTTTGTGTTCAGCAGGAGAAAGAAACTCATACAGGTTTGGAACTGATTGTTGTTTTTACACTGATGAGCAGAATTACTATGTGACTTGACAGCAAAGCATTTAGCTGGCTGATTCCCTGACAGCTATCCCTGCAAGTTAATTATTAGAGGAGTAAAGAAGTGTTATTTAGGTGCTAAAGTTTAGTTGTACTGCAGCTAGATGATCTGCTGTAAATACAGTCACTGTCAAAAACACTAGTATCCAAAACGTGCTGCTAATGTCAATTACTTTCTATTGAAGCGTGATACGATCATGCAGCTAATAACAGCAGCAAGATTGCTTTTGGTGTTTTGTTTTAGCCTGCTGAGATATTTTTCTCATAGTCCAACTCCCCATTGACCTGATGTGTTAACTCAGAGCCGAAACATTAAAATGCATCTTTTATCCTGTAGATAAGCAGTTTTGGGGTTTAGATTGTCAGGAAGCCTTGCATGCAAATGAAGAATCATTCAATTTGTCAAATTATGCACACAACCCAAACATGTGCAAGAGGCGCTTGTGAACATTTCAATCATCTTTTGATTGAGAAAAGAGGCTCTTGATTTATCAGAGGAATATATTAGTTCAAAATCTTGTTTTCTTCTCTTTAATAACATCACAAAACCTCCCAGCTGTCACTTGCAGCTTGACTGCAGTAGTTAGTACCACCAAATGACAACCGACGTGAGTGAGCATGAAGCTTTGTTTGAAGCTGAGTGGGAAGTGAAAGGGGAATTTGATTCAAGATTAAAGTCGTGCCGTGTATGTATAGACTCATGTACGTCACCTCAGACGTTTGCTCATCTGCCATTCTATTGTTGATTCAAGGGAAAATAAAGCTTTAACGACAGTGTGATCAGTGTGACTGTTTCATGTCTCCCTTTAACTTTAAATGCATTCCGGCTTTGGCCTACTTGCAGATTATGCCAGTTTATGATGAAGATTTTTAATAGCTAATCTTTTCATAAATTAATCGCTTAAACCATTAGTCATGCTGAGTTAGAAATATACTCATTTGATATAAAATAACAGTTCAAGTTAAAGCAGGGCAATAACCCACACTAAAATGTATAATGTAAATGCCATTTCCTTGAACTATTTGTCTTTAAATTATATTTTTACTTTTGCATATCACTTGGAATTTCGAACTACATAGCAACAGTGTAGCACGGTTATCAATGTATTTTTTTTCTTAATTTTTTATTTTTTATTTTTTACAATAACTCTGTGTTTGCGTGCACATGCTGTGCTGAGATAAGGACCAGTGGGCATTGATCGTATTGCTTTTTTGTGTATGTCTCATCTGTAACTTGTGACACAGGGCAGATGCTGCAGAGAGATAGAGCTTTTGTTCATGCAAATGGGGGGAGACTGTTAAAAGGCTATGTTATAACAATGTGTGAGGAAGCAGAAAGGCACACACTTAGACTGACAGCAGGAGTCAGGGTCAGAAACATGCTGATGCTCCCTACTCATTATAACAGGGACTGCAACCATGCTAGTAACACACGACACTAAAATAATGCAGTAAACATTCATTTAACAACATAGCTGAAAAGAAACCAAGAAGAAACATAGTTATTTAAATTAAAACCCATCAAATGTGAGCTGTCACATAGAGGATTCTGGAAATGTCAATTAACATTTTTATTTTTTTTTTACTGTAAATTATAAGGCTTGTTCTTTCCCCTTCCAAAAAACACAATTTACATTTTACTGTAAAATTACATGAAATGTGCCATTAGATCTATTACAGTTTTTCACAGAATTAACAGGTTTTTAATGTTAAATTTCCAATCATAATTGCTGTGGTGAAATAGCGTATTACTTATATTTAGACTTTATGTGAATAGCATCTACCGTGATTTGCAGTTAGTCCGGTCCTATTTATACATGGTGCAGACAGTTTATAGTTTCTATTTGCACTCAATATAAATAGCCACTGCCTTATATTAGACCAGTCTATTTGTGAATATGCAAGCAAAAAAAAACAACTGACAGAAAAAAATGTGGAGTTCAGCTTGTAAAAGAACAATATGTTCTTTCATTTATAAAACATAACAATCTGCATCCATTAAACCATGCATGTTTGTGAGTGAATTTGTACGGATATATGTGCTCATATTACTGATGCTGTTTGTGTCTGCGCTGTGGTCAGAAGACAGATCCTTTAAATAGCGTGTTTTAACTCTGAGGGAATGATCTGATCCCAGCTGCTCCCCCATTTCCAGCTCTCTGCAAATAGACACCTGTGACCTACTGGATATTTTTAAACTACATTTCTGATAAGCCTCAGAAGCCACTTTAAATGATAATATATGATAAATTGGTGTCATTTTCTGTTACATAATCTTTATAATGTCAGTATCTCTTGTATAATATATGTATGTTATATATTGTATGCTGTATAGCAGTAGGTGGTTATGTCCCAAAGACCACAAATGCATGAATAAATAAATGAAAAGATGAGAAAGAGTAGAGGTTTTTACCTGAAAGGCAGCAAATGGAGGTGGAGTGATATTACCACAACTATGAATATTTACAAATGGAGATATCATAAAATATCAGCTTATTCACAATGGAATTTAGCTACAGTAAAACTCAAGGCATTTTAAGTAGTAGAATATGCCCTGAGTCTCAACCTCTTGACTACTTCCACCTCTAAAATAATAAAAATAAAAGAATATTTTTTTCTCAGTGAGTAAAAAAACCACTTAAGTGTTGTGTAATCACAGCTTGTCTACAGCGTCTGCAGAAACAGTCAAGGCTATTGACTTTCATCAAACGCGCTCTCACTCTTGTTCGTCAGCTTGGAAGCATTGATTTGAACCCCTAACCTTTGCTATTCACTCTTGTTCCATAAACCGATTCTGAAAACATTGCAGAGAGATCCTCTGTGGTGGGTGATGAAGGGCGGCTATAGGCAGACATCCAATGTCTTAACCTTTCCAGAAACAAAAGGAAGCTGTCCACTGGCATTTGCAGTCAGCGGGTGATGCTGGCACTGCGTCAGGGCGAACTAGATCATTCTGGAAGCAAAAATTATTTTTAAAAAGTCTTAAATAGGTAATTTACAAGAAAATGTTAGGCTGCGGGCCCTCTGCATTAAACTTGATTAATCAAATTGTGATTAATTTTAAGTTAAGCAAGATGGAAGGAAGCAGTCGACTTCTAAAGCCTGCTGTATTGTATTTGATATGCTAATTCCTAAGGCCTCTAACTATGCTGAAAACCTGTTGTATACAATTTATGCCGTCTGTCATCCGTTTGAAAGTTCATGCCAGTATTCTGTAAAACGCCTCTTAGTATAATTATAAACATTCCCCTTCATGTATCTTTTTGCTGTGAAATCTTTACTGATTTAAATGATCACAAATGTAGGATATCAGAGACTGAATCAGACAATTTTAAGATGCATCAGAACATTGAAACCTGAGGAGCTGGAATGCAGAGAGGCCTCAAAGCTGTAACAGGACAACACCATAAATCGGATTCCTGGCTCCTAACTAGCAAGCCTCTTTCACCAAACAGCTTGCAACACTGAGACAAAAGAACACTTATTGATAATTCCAATTCAATAAGGAGACTGTCAAATTTGTTGCAAGTAATCAAGACTAATGGTCACATGTAAGCCTGTGATAGAAGATAACACTCTCTTGGGCGGGTCTCCACACATAGAAGACAGACCAATCCAAAATTCCTTTGTCTAAAGAACATGTCTTCGTTCTCCTTAGAACTACACAAAGACTTTCTTTTCCATATATAAAATCATCCTAAAAGGACATTTTTATGCAGAACCCCATATTGTGTTTGTAAACCACATATCATGTTTTAATCAAATAATATGTATGTCTTTTAATCATTATTGAATAGCTGAAGGATTCAAAGGCATGTTTAGTATGTATGAGTTTGAAAATTCATGCTTTAAATGTTTCTTCCAATCAATTCTTTGTCAAATGCATCATAGTCTTGTTATTAGAAATCATGGACAAGAGTATACTTTGCAAGGGGCTGTAAAATTCGGACCATGTGACCGATAACAAGCTGATTTATGATGTAAAGAACACCCCTAGCTAAGATAATAGCCTATCTAATTGGTCAAGACATCCAGATGGGATGGTCTGAAAGCCGAGTTTAAAACTCTTGTCCTGCTTTCTCCTCCCTCTCTCTTGCGCTTTACGCTCTCTTACACTCTAGTCACTCTCTCTCTCGTCTTCTCTTCTGGCCAACGTGCCATAATGAGAAGGAAAACAACTTAGTCTCGTTACATAATTTTATTCTTTTACTTTAGTTTCTTTTCTTTCCGTGGAGTTTCGTGTTCTAATGTAAGTTTGCTACAAAGTCCAGCTCCGACTGCACTCGCTTCAAACTTCGACCAGACCAACTCCGCATCCTCAGCCAACGCCCAAGACCTCACTTCAAAGACTATTGAACTTCCAGCCAATCAGACACTTCGGGAAACCCCCTGTCTGCAACGAGGACACAAAGGAACCCGTAACACAGGCAAAGCAAGCAAGTAACGCCTCCAAGTTCTGAATTGGTGACTTTAATATAAATCTTAGCCTCATTGAGGAACTCAAAGCGAGGGTTAAATAAGTGATTGATGGTTGTTCAGGTCTATGCAATTGAACATATTGCTGTAAACTTGGGATTTCACATTTTCATTCTCTTAAACTCATCCTTTCCTCACTTTCTCTCTTTCTGCAACGTGTGAACGTGTGAATGCTTGTGTTCATGTGTTAGATTAGTTTATGTCTTAGGTTTATATAAATAAAATCTGATTTATATTTTAAAAGAGAAGTATCTTGTGTTTTCTGCTCACAAGTTAATGTCTTAATCTGCCGATTTTGTTACTGTGCTATTAAATAGTGTTTTCACTATATTTTGGATTTTAATATCCAGTGCAGAGTTTGTTATACGGCTCATTCAGTGAATCGCCGTAACACTGATTCTGTTCAAATCCCTTTAAAATCATAAATGATTCCCTTTGAGCTGAATTAAACTATTTATTTAAATTACATATTAATATTATATGTATTACGCTTACACAAAGTAAACATAAGAATACATTTTTTAATTTTTAGTAATATTTCAAGATGAACACTTGCCGGGCTGAATTTATTTGTATTTATATTATGTTTAAATCATCACTATATTTTGCACTGCACTGTGATATAGAGTGACAACAACTGACATGTGTATATACATTTTATGTAAGTAGTCTGTTATATATTATAGATCTCATTGATGTGCTTAAAAAATAATTGTGACTTTTTATCTCATAATTCAGACATTTTTTCTCAGTTCTAAAAAAGTCATTACTGCAACAGATATAAACTGAGAATTGATATAAACCATATAATTGTGACTTATAAACATATAAATTGTGAGATATACAGTAAATACTGTAAATTGGAATAATATAAACTTTCCATTCTAAGAAGAAAAGTCTGAATTACCTTTCTTATTTTTTTATTCCGTAATGGAAGCAAAAAAATATATATATATAAAAAAAAAGTTTATATCTCACCATTCTGAGTTTACATTTTACAGTTTTGACTTTTTTTACTCAGAGATGCGAAAACCAAATTATTTAATGAATTGTAAAATATAAACACTGAATTGGTGAGAAAAAATGATATAATTGTGAAATAAAAATAACTGTGTGTGTGTGTGTTTGTGTGTTATAAACAGGGTTACACCACATCTTCCTGTATCATACTTCCATAAAAGCCTGATGTATGAGGAAAAAATAAATAAAGAAAAATAAAGAACATATGCATGGTTGTTTTTAGATTTTTGTCTAATGGTTCAGTAAACAATTATATTTAAAAAGAAAAACTAAATTAAAATATATATATATATATTTTTTCATATCAGGCTTTATATGGGTAAAGGGATAGTTCACCCACAAATACAAATTCTATCATATTTTACCCTTAAAATGTGTCTATGTTTTTACTGTCAGTGATGTTTTGGGCCCCACTGACTTTTTATTGTACATACAGAAACATTCTTCAGAATATCTTCTTTTGTGTTCTGCCACCTCCTTTCCAAAAGAAAGAGTAGAAATAATCTACAAAGTATGTAAAGAGTTAATTATGCATCATGTAAACTTTTCCAAAAGTATGAGATAGCTGTGCCAGTAACTTCCCATGCATTCAATTTCAAAGTTCCTTTGATTGTTTTCCATTTGTCCAAAGAAAATCATCACAAAATCTCATCAAGTACTGAATGGGAGAATCAGATAGGAAGCCACAAACCTGCAGCCATTACTATTATCAGATATTCAGAGTTTGATAGTTCCATTAGGCGTGGGGGTGCTCCAGTGGTGGGTGAGCATAAAAAAAGATGCAAACTGAATAGACAGAGTAGATTTAGGATGATCAAGAATGTTTTCACCCAGACTTGATGATCTTCACAAAGATAACAGATTATGACACTCCTCGCTTTGATTTATTCTGCTTGCCTTCACCCCAGTGGGTAAATTAAATAGCGCTATCATGTTATGCCACTGGCAGAGCTACTGTGGATGCGGCAGAATGATTTTCAAACTTTCCTTTGAGACAATTATAGAATATGGCAATCCTTCATTGGCTCTACCTCCAATGTAGTCAAGAATAAGTAATTATGCCCCGGCCGAGGGACTGAATGAGAGAGATAGGGCAGGAAATGAAGAGCAGAGCATTATTTTCCAGGCTGATAGTGCATGTTATTGCTATGATAATTGAGAGTAAACATTTCTGTAACACACATTGGCTTGTGTGGCTGATGTGTGATTTGTGCATCCACATGCCCTGATGGACGAGACACTGAATGAGACCCGGCGGTGCACGCATACGCACAGACACGGCGGGGTGTTAACCATCTAATCAGACAGATACACTGTAAAGAGTTGGGGTTCCTCACACTGGCAGAACCTTCTGGAGAACCTCCTTCTGAAGGTGCCTTAAAATATATATTGAAGCTCCTTGAGTATACAATAATATACTTAAGTACATCAAAGCCTTTCTTTCTGATCAGGTTATTGGAGGAACCCTTGACTTTATAGTTGTTTATAGAAATCATGGGTTCCATTTTGGATTTAGCTCAGAAAATGATGGGGGTTGAAACATTAAAATTTCTGCGCTCCTAAAAATAAATGTTCTTTATTGGCCTCTATGGTTTCATTAGGAACATTTTGACATCCATTGAATCTTTCCATTGCTCAAAGGTTCTTTATAGACGAAAAAAAATTCTTAGGTTTTTAAAATGTACTTCACACTAATTAAAAATTATTATTTTAAGAAAAATTATTAAATTATTTTAAGAAATGATCACTTGAATGTTCTTTGTTTTAATGTGTTTTGTCATAAATTTGTAGTTTTCAGATTAAATTAAAATGTTTTTTGTGCTTGTCATTCAATTATTTTATGAAACAATACAATACAATACAATGTTTATTTATATAGCACATTTAAAACAACCGAAGTCGACCAAAGTGCTGCACAGAGTATGCAAACAAAAACAAGTCGACAAGTTTATAATCAATAAAACAAAAACAAATATATAAAACACAAACTGTAAAATGGATGAGATTCGCTAAAATAAAAATCATTGCACAACAAGTCAAAAAATATTAAATGCCAAGGAGAATAGATTTTTAGAGTAGACTTAAAGACATAATGTTGAGGCAGTTCTAATATGAATTGGGAGACTATTCCACAACTTAGGGCCAACAACAGAAAAAGCACAATCACCTCTATTTCTGAGACGTGCCCTAAGAACTTGCAATAAACCAGAAACAGCAGATCTGAGAACTATTGACTGAGTGTATGTTTGTAACAGATCAGATAGGTACTGTGGATCCAGATTGTGAAGAGATTTATAGACAAACAATAGAATTTTAAAATCAATTCTATATTTGACTGGCAGCCAATGCAGTGAAATCAGAACAGGGGTGATAGACTCATATTTCCGCTTCCCATAAAGAAGCCGAGCTGCAGCATTTTGAACCAACTGTAGACGAGAAATGACTGAGGAGCACCGATATACAGTGAGTTGCCGTAATCCAATCGAGATGTTACAAAAGCATGCATAACCATTTCAAACTTCTTTAGAGTGTAAGGATTACAGAATCTCAGACACTTTGAACTTCTGAGATGGACAACACACACACAGTGCATTAACATACAGACATCTGTCTCCACATCCCACTGAGAGAAAATGCGGGAAAATGCCTCCCTCGCATATGCATAAACTCCTTTTCATCCCTTCCTTCCCATCACCCATCCTTCACTCACTCAGCTCACTCAGAAGGGTCAATAGCAGAAATTTAATGTTCTGCATTAATGCAAGTGTTATTTACAGTCATGTTTGGTATCATTTGAATTGTCTCAGAGCGACTGGTACAATGGTCTCATTCTTATAAGAAGTAAACTAAAAGGTAATACAGATCCTGAGAGTTCAGAGATATTTTGCATACTATAGAGGGTGGGTCAGTTCTCAGTGGTTTTCATGCAAATTACCTTCTGTCCCAAAAAGGTGCTAACTCGGCTTGATCAAAGCAAATCCAAATTGTTAGTTCCTGTCTCGAGTTTGGGGAATGTTTATTCTGGTCTGAAGTACTTAAAGAGAATGTGGCAAAAGGATCGGGGCGATTCTGTAACCAGACGCCCGTAGTGTGGTATGTCTCAATGCTCACACGATGTATTTCTATAAAGTCAGGTATGCATTCTTTACTCATAGATTTATCTTTGAGAATTCGATGTTTTGTATTGATATGATTTGATCTCTTTGAATTGCTGTGGAATTGAGATAATACATACAGTATTTACCTGACTGATAATAAATTGTTACATTTGACCTTATTCTGTTTTACTCTGTAATTATTGACTCTAGTAGATTACGTTGCATCCTTGTTAAAGACATGAGCAACCGAATGAACGAGTAAATATAAAGTCAAGAGTTAACTAGAATAATCAAATATCAGAATAATAAATTAGAAATGGACAAGCAATCAATTTGTATTTCAAGTTAAATACGAGGTCATAAAGAAATGGAGTCAGATTAAATGATAAAATGGAGTCAGATTAAAGTTTAATTTAAATTGAAGAACTTTGCACATTTGGAAAGACCGAGCACGCAGGAAACCTTCATCCACCACCGGAAACCTTCTTTGGGCCGGCTGCGTGGAGCCTTACAAGAGACAAAAATGGCTTCACCTTCATCAAAAGACGAAGATGATAAAAACAGGACTTAACCACGCGCACTTATCTGCTTACCAAATTTAAGATTATTGTTGAACCATACACCTAAGTTTTTTGCACATGTAGTTCTATATGGAGTAAGAGGTCCAGATTCAAAATGATGTACACAGTCGTCATTTGAGCCAAACAAAATAAATTTGGTTTTCCTTTCATTGAGGCTTAGGAAGGTACTTGTAAGCCAAAGTTTTAGTTCATCCAAACAATCTAAAATAGACTGCTTGTTATCACACTTCAAAGGGATATATATATTTGTGTGTCATCGGCATACAGATGAAAAGAGACCCCATACTTATTAAGAATAGATCCTAGAGGAAGCATGTAAAGAGAAAACAGCACTGAACCAAGGATCGAGCCCTGAGGGACACCAGATTTTAAAGATATTTCAGATGAGGAGTGGTTTCCAATACTAACAATATACCTCCTATCTGTGAGATAAGAACGAAACCACTGCAATACCATGCCCCGAAGGCCAACACATGTTTCAAGACGTGATATAAGTGTATTATGATCAGCTAAATCAAAAGCAGAACTGAGGTCTACCAGAACCAAAGCCATAGACTGTCCAGTGTCAGTAATTAGCATGATGTCATTCAAAACTCTTAAATGAGCTGACTCTGTGCTGTGACAGGATTTAAAACCAGATTGAAAATTTTCAGAGATTGAATTGATGGTCAAATAAGACTGAGTTGATTTAGAACCACTTTCTCTAAAATTTTGGAAAGAAAAGTCAAGTTTGAAATAGGTTAAAAACTAGACGGTAATGTGGGATCCAATCTTGTTTTTTTAAGATGAGGCTGCATCGTGGCAAGTTTAAAGGCACCAGGTACAGTGCCAGTATAAAGACAGTTGTTAATAATAGACAACAGATCGGGTCCAACAGTCTCAATCTGTCCAAAGAAACATGAAGGAATAACATCCTGAGAACACATAGTAAATTTTAGAGTAGACATAATCTCAATTAGAGTATTCAAGTTTACAGGCTCAAAGACAGACCAAGTGGAAGCAGTGATTGGAATGTATGGCATTTTATATATATAACAGATTAACATTTGGGCGAAGAACAGATTCAACCATGGAAAAAAGGATATTTGGCTTATGGCTGTTTCTTAAAATGAACTCAGAGAGATAACTACATTTTGCAGCCTTTACAGCCCGCTGATAGGCAGAAAGAGAGTCTCTTAAAATTTCATATGACACTTGTAGTTTATCTTTTTTCCATTTACTTTCAGCCCTTCTACAGGTCTGTCTGAGAGAATGAGTAAGGTCATTTTGCCAATGTACTGAATTTTGTTTATGTTTTTTAACTTTTAGTGGTGCAACAGTTTAAAATATTAGAACAGGTAGCATTAAACAGACTTAGATGTTCATCAGCATCCAAGTGATATGTAGAGGAAATCATATCCTGATTAGCATTTAAATGCACATACATGGAGGACAATTCTTCAGCTGAACGGTCAGTGATGATACGAGTCCAACGCGGAAGTAGGGAATGTCTCTGAGTTTTCCCGTCCAATGGCATAGAAAATAATATAGGCATATGATCAGACAAGCCTGCATCATCAATATTAATGTTGAAAACTGTTAACCCACAGGATAAAATTAAGTCCAGAGTATGGCCCTGAACATGAGTTGGTTCAGAACCCATTGCAAAAAATCAAAAGTGTCTAGTAGACTAAGAAATTCTTTTGAAAGCTTCTTTTGGCTTGGAGTCACAGCAGACATGAATGTTAAAGCAGAAACATACTTACTGGCTGTGAGTCAGAAGCGCCAGACTGTCCTTGCAAAGTTGGAATTGCCTCACTTTATAGAAACAGCCTTTGTGCAAGTCAGCATTGTAGGCTACTCTCCCAGGTTCATGAAACAGTCCTCCATAAAATGCGCTGCACACACTCAAATATTTGGGTTGAACTGTTCTGGAACAGTGTTGTAAATACAACTTAACCACTGATTCCTTGTTGTGTCCTCTTTTAGAAGCCCAAACAAAGTACTTTGCCTTTCACAACGAAACACAGCATCTCCAGGACATGGTGGCAGCAACAATACTACAGCGAGAATAATAGTCCTGCCTTCTTTCTTTGCGTATATGTTTGGGTGGTGTTTTGCAAATCTTCCCACACCGTGACGTAGACATGTGGGGACGTGTTTAAATGAGCCGTTTTAGGGGGGCATAGCAGAGTCTTAACTTTTATAAAGAATATCTCTTTGTTTTTTTAGTCTTTGCAACTTCAGGGATCTTATCTATGCATAAACAGCTTGTAACACTCCAAAGAGACAGGAAAACTTGAAATAGCATCATATGACCCGTTTAAATACTTTTAGTGAAAGTTAGAATTAGCAGCACTATCTGTTAAATATGCTTTGAAATTTTTCAGCCCCCAGCCTGGGAATGCAAATGAATGGAAGGGAAGTTATAAAATAAACTGTTACCTAAGGTTAAGATTCACTGGCTAGATATGTGTTGAAGCAATATATTTGTCTGTTAATGCACGAAGTTGTTCATTTTAGAAAAGCTAATGCAGATATTAGATTTGAAGGAAAATGACAGCAGTGTAAAATCTGTAGCTTTGTAACATCTACTCCTGTTATTTCTCATTTTCTGTTTGGTACCTTATAAAGAATGCCTGCTCCATTGTTAGGTTATGATTTGTTGTTGTTGTTTATAAGCCATTTCTGAGAGTTCTGATTTCTTTTCTCTCTTATGTTCTTTGAACTAGTCATGAGAGAAACAAAACTTTTCAAAACTGAATCGCATCACAAAATGATTCATTGTTCACTTGTCACCGGTCAGAATGGTGTCAATGCAATGAAAACTCAGGTCAAACATGCTTAAAAACACCTTTTATCATTTATTTTATTGGAAGTGTAATCTATTAAATGCAATTAACAAATCATCTATTACCATTAAATATGAAGTGTTCTGTGTTATTTTATTTAATTGCAGGGCTTGTTCTGTTTGTTTTATGGAGAGCTGGTTAATCAGGCCAATAAGAGACTATTAATAGAGCTCTACAAATTTATAAAACTGATCAGGTAAAAACAGAGATGGGTTCACAGACATTGTCCCCTGGCGGACCATTGAATTTGTCAAAATGTTTGAAACATCTATGATTTGTTGCAATACAGTACGTGCATGAATGTGAATGAATCACTGGTTCAAAGCAAATGATTTCCAAAGGTTTCCAAACTTCCTGAAGCAGTGTTTTGAAAGCATGTATCACTACTTTGAAATGCCTGGTGTGATGACTTTTGATTTGTGCCTGCTGTTTTGAATTAATTTGCCCCTTCAGATGTTGTGTTGCATTTGACCTTGCCTGCTTTTCTTTTTACTCTTTGTGGATTTACTTTTTGAATTGCTTGCTGATATTAAACTCTATGCACATGGATCGTCACCTTAGGCTTTTGTCTAATCTGTTACAAACCTATAGGCCGCTCCACCAAAACCGCTTTAAGGCAAGCATATAAACAAAGTTAGCAAAACAAGCCTAGTGCTGCAGTACACAGGGATGGAGACCAGAGGCTGTTTTTTTAATGGATGTCACTAGAGGAGAGGCTTCACTACGAAAAAACTGCTTTTGTGGGCAACAGCTTGTTATCGACAGCCTACCAGCTAATCTTTAACATTTTTGCCATTAAACATTAGTCTTGGATTGAACTATTTTTTGAGTTTATGCTGAAAAAATAAGGCACAAAGAAAATCCTACAGGTAGGATTCAGTTTACAGCACTTCTAATTAATTCCTATGGTATCTGCAAACAGTGTTTGACAGTGTTTGGATAAGATATGCACCAAGTATTATACATTGGGCTTAGAATTAACAATAGCAACACTTGCCTGAAACAACAAAACATTGCTTTTATGTTTAAAAAAAAAAAAAGAAAAAAAAAAAGAGGAATTGTCAGTGTTTCTGCGGGGACGAAGGAAACAGGGAGTTCTTCAAAACACAAATCTTTAATATCGAACACTGAAGACATTTAAACATAAGACATTTAACAGCAGACAAAAAAACCCAGGGAGAACACGAGACTTATAATGGAATGGAAACAAAGGAGCACTGGAGGAGAAGCCTCTCCTCCAGTGTCTTTTAATGTCGTCTGTTCGTCTCCAAATAGTGCCAGTTTACCGCTAACTCATAAGGAAATCACCCCAAAACTAATCTATGATCGCCAAAGTCTTTTGGATATCGGTAACGCATACAAACAACAACTCTCGCCGGCGGCTACAGAGAAGCTACAAGGCCTTTGTTTACTGCTGGAGCCGGACCTTGAGACCGCAGCCTCGCCTACTGATGCTACCCCCACAAGGCAGCGTCGCAAGCGGTGTGAGAGAGGACGGAAGCGCGGTAAGCACGGAGGTATACGAGCTAGGCTAAGAGTTAACCCCACAAGACCGGCTCTTCCAACACTCATGCTCTCAAACGTTAGCTCTCTGGAAAACAAACTGGACTTAATTCAACTCAGTCGGTCTACACAGCATGAGGCAAGGGATTGTTGTGTGTTTGTTTTCACCGAAACATGGCTAAACGACAACATCCCGGACTCCATCATTTAGCAGCACGGGCTAACCACCTTCCGAGTGGATAGAGATTCATCACTGTCTGGTAAGACCTGCGGAGGTGGCTTGTGTGTGTATATCAACAAAGACTGGTGTAACAATGCTGCGGTATTATCTAAACACTGTTCATCGCTGGTGGAGTTTATGTTTGTGAAGTGTCGACCGTTCTATCTGCTGCGGGAGTTCACGGTGATTGTTATTGTTGCAGTTTACATCCCCCCGTGTGCAAACACTAAGGACGCGCTTCGTGAACTGTGTAGCGCCATCAGCGAACAACAAACAAATAACCCTGATGGCTTTTTCATCATAGCCGGTGACTTCAACCACGCAAACTTAAAGACAGTTTTGCCAAACTTCTACCAACATGTGAACTTTGCAACAAGGGGAAACAACACACTGGACTTTGTTTACACAACAGTAAAGAACTCTTACAAGGCTGTACCCCGCCCCCACCTCGGGTATTCAGACCACATCACTGTTATGCTAATCCCAGCATATAGACCACTTCTCAAACTCGCCAAACCGGTTCAAAAGCAGATAACAGTATGGCCAGAAAATGCCACCTCAGCATTGCAGGACTGCTTCCAGGACACAGACTGGAACATGTTTAAAGAGGGAGCCACCTACAACAACCACACAGACATACATGAGTACACTGAAACTGTGACTGCTTACATCAAAAAGTGCACTGATGATGTGACAGTCACCAAGACCATCACCACACGTGCAAACCAGAAGCCATGGATGACAGCAGAGGTTCGTGGGCTGCTAAAGACCAGAGATGAAGCATTCAGATCAGGAGATAAAGCAGCCCTCAAAACAGCAAGAGTCATTCTGTCCTGTGGCATCAAAAATGCAAAACGGTCATACGCTCAAAAAATCAACAATCACTTCACAGACAGCAGAGACACACGGAGCCTGTGGCAAGCCATTCAGACCATCACTGACTGCAAGCCCCCGCCACAGGCCTGTGATGAGGACACATCCCTCCCCGATGCACTCAACCACATTTATTCACGGTTTGAAATGCAGAATGACACACCTGCACAAAAACTGCCCACACCTCCCAACGACCGGGCGCTCTGTCTGTCTCCAGCCGACGTAAGGAAGACCCTATCTAGGATTAACCCACGCAAGGCTGCGGGACCTGACAACATACCTGGCCGTGTTCTGAGAGACTGTGCTGCACAGCTGACAGATGTCCTAACAGATATCTTCAACACCTCGCTGAGCCAGGCAGTCGTCCCCACGTGTTTCAAATCCACAACAATCATACAGGTACCAAAGAAATCACCTGTGTCCTGTGTAAATAACTACCGTCCCATAGCACTGACTCCAATCATGATGAAGTGCTTTGAGAGGTTAGTCATGCACAACATCAAAACCAGACTCACCAACACACTCGACCCGCTCCAGTTTGCATACCGTCCAAACCGCTCTACGGACGATACAATTTCCTCCACCCTCCACCTGGCTCTTACCCACCTAGAAAATAAGACCTATGTTAGAATGCTGTTCATTGACTTCAGCTCGGCATTCAACACAATAATCCCACAACAGCTCATAAATAAACTAAACCTGCTGGGCCTTAACAATTCCCTGTGTAATTGGATCCTGGACTTTCTAACCGGAAGACCTCAGTCAGTCCGTGTCGGCCACAACACCTCGAGCTCTACCACACTGAGCACAGGGACCCCACAAGGCTGTGTGCTCAGCCCGCTGCTCTTCACACTGCTGACCCACGACTGCACTGCCAAGTTCAGCTCCAACCACATCATCAAGTTTGCTGATGACACAACAGTGGTAGGTCTCATCAGCAACAACGATTAAACGCACTACAGAGAGGAAGTGGCACAGCTGGCTGAATGGTGTGGCACTAACAATCTGTCCCTCAATGTGGAGAAGACAAAGGAGGTTGTGATGGACTTCAGAAGAAACTCCGTTGACCACCCCCCACTGACCATCGACAGCTCGACTGTGGAGAGAGTCAGCAGCACTAAATTCCTGGGGGTGCACATCACAGAGGATCTCACCTGGACCACCAACACCATGTCACTCTCCAAAAAGGCACAACAGCGCCTACACTTTCTCCGCCGGCTGAAAAGAGCAAGCATCCCTCCACCCATCCTCACCACATTCTACAGAGGCACCATTGAGAGTGTGCTGACCAGCTGCATCACTGTCTGGTATGGGAACTGCAGTGCTGCTGACCGCAAGACCCTCCAGCGGTGCCCTCTGAACTCAAACCACCCCGCCTCCCTCTGAAACCCCATGCAAACCCCTACCTGCTGAAACATGGACCACCCCCCCCCCCCCCCCCCCCCCCAACCTTACCACACCAAAGAAAAAACTGTATGGAACTTTTTTTTGTGCAATTTGAAGTGTGCTACACACAGGTGAGTGGGCCTGTACAAACCACCTGTAGTAACACACTCTCCTCTATGTGCACTAGACACTTTACACACACTGCTGCATGTACACAATCCCACAAAAGACTCAGCAATATATGTATGTTTACATGCTCAGGCACTACAAATCATCCTGCTCTGTTCCCCAACCAGCTGCTTGACTCAAAATGTCTCTCTTTGCACATGTACAGTATTTGTGAAGCATTCGTATAGTTTGTATTTTTTATCTTTTAATTTTTAGTTTGTATAGGGTAAATATTTATGTGAAGCATTCGTATAGTTTGTATTTTTTATCTTCTATTTTTTTATTTGTATAGGGTAAATACTTATATATTGTATAAATTATAGTTAAATCTGTCAGTAGGTTAGTTGTGTATAGGTTTATAGTGTTTTTTTTACTTCATTGTTGTATGTCTGTATTTATGTAGCACCGTCCTGCGAGGCACGACATTTCATTCCACTGTATGTCCCCACATGTAGTGGAATGACAATAAAGCTGAATGTGCAAAACAGAACAAACACGTGACAGTAATACACCACCTTACTTTTAACTTTTAGTTAACTTGAGGTTAATTTGAGGCTATCCTGCTATTTTAGCTGTACAGTCTGTTATGCTGCTTGATGTTGCAAACTGGCAGTTGTTATTATATTATTTTGATTTATTAGCACATTCATAAACACACTGGTTTGTAGCACAATAGTTTTACCGTTTACTTCATTTGGTATTCTTCTAGTTATTTGAGCAGTTAATGAATTAGAAATCGTGCACATTCACAGAAAATAGCTTACTTCTGCATTGCAAAATAAGGTGAATATTATCTTGCCATTTCAATCATCATCCAGTTTGCTCAATGGAGCTATTTTGTGCTTTCAGGGGCTAAAAAAAATAATGTAAATGGCAGATTGACCATGTAACTCCCTGAGATTGGAACCTTATACTGTATCTCTGTGTTTTCATCACAGTAATGTAATTGTGAAAATCACTGGCATTTAGTGCAAGTATACTGGACACAATCCATCTAATCATTTAATCAGACCAACATACACACACACATGCACACCTGCTTCCTCTCCTGCCATGCCAGATATCATAGCCAGGAACTTTTTCTCTATTTAAAGACTGAAATGTGAGGCAGTAAAACGTTCCAAAGATACATTAAAAGAACAATCCTGTAATGGGCGCAGCCATATCCTCTAATCTCTGAATCCAAACGTGCTGTGGGGATCTATAATGAGGCTCTGTTAGCTGCTTCTGGCTGTGAGGAATCGCCGTGTCTCCTCTAGCTCACTGTAAAACAGATTTTAGAGACGGTAGATCTAATCTCTGGTTATTTTCCACAAGCTCTGCTCTTGTTCAGTCGCTGGGAGACTTGAACAACCTAACAGTTTAAGAAGAAGAACAATTTGCCTAATTGTAAATGTCGCAACTTGTTTTCCTCAGTACTAATAAAACTATTTATTCAACATTATAATGTAAAATTTGGACAAACAAATTCAAGCTGCCATACTGGTACGATTATTTGTTGAAATTATTTAGTCACTAATCAGATAATAACAGCTCATTTGCATCTCATTAATAGATTATCTCTGGGAATAACTAGCAAAGCTGTTGTTCTTGCCAATCTCTGTTGTTGAGAACAATGCTAATTAAAAATTAATGAGTGTCTCAATGGCACACAACAATATTACTGAAAGTACAAACAAAGCATGCAATTGTGTGTAATCAGCAGCCGCTGGAGAAACAGGGGACAGAGTGATTGGCTAAGGAAATGCTTTCATCTTTATCTATGTATTGTATTTTGATGGCAGAGAAATAATTTACATTTTCTGAAATAAATATAAGCAGTGCCTGCTCATGATGGTAATTTGTTGTGGCCAGAGAGTTGCTAGGCAGTTATAAACATTTTTAAGGTGGTTGCTAGGGTGTTCTTTTGGATGGCTGCTAGGCGGTTGCTTAGTGCCCCTTATGACTTCATCCCTAGTCATGGCATGGCTTCCTCATGTGATGTAAGTTTATGGGACTTTTCAGCCCGTTTCATCATCCGCTGGGTGAAAATCATACATCCAATTAAAATAAATCTCCTTAAGAAGCTGCACAATTTGAGGAAGGCTATCTTTCATGTCCATTAATGAACATATTACGGCAGTTCGGATTCGGAAATGAAACGTCCATTGAGTGGCGCTAAAAGGTTGATGCTCTAATGCACTTGCGTTTGTAATTAATACACCACCTACACTTAACTACACTAAACCTAACAGAGTGTTAACAAAAGCAAATGTGAGAAAAAACACATTTGATGAAGCAAGTAGCATCTAGAGCTCCATTGTGGAATGCTGTTTACTGGACTTAAACCTCAGGGCTGCAACCCTGGTACAATGCTGTGTCAGTTTACTACATTAGGAAAAATCCATACATATTGGAGCTAATTATGTGATGCAGACGTCAAAATGTATTAGTTTACAAACTATTCACTACAGTAGTGGTGCATAACAACAAAATATTGTGCAAGGAATCGCGAAAATAAATCTTTATTAATTGATAATCTGCCCATATAATCATAATTTGTGTTAAAAGGAACAAAAGTAACATAGGTAACATTGGGTTGGAGGTGACTGCTCCACCTTTCTGCTGAACGCTTGAGGCTAGAAGATTTGTATCTGGGTTCTGGGCGTGACTCTCAGCCATGATCCATCCCAGTGACTTTCTTCCCGGAGGTACATGAGGAGTTCACTAAAGCATAAAAGGCACCGTATACTACCAGGTCACGCTTGAGCCTCACACTCTCACTCCATCTCCAATAGCGGGGCAGCCAGGGGGTATGTGGACATTCCCCAGGTGAAGTGTGCAGGTGTGGTGAATTTCCCCTTGTGGGCCTCTTTGCAAAATCAGGGAGGACGAGGAGAAGGCTGGTTGTGCCCTATTAGCTTACCCAGACCTGGTTCTCAGACCTAATTCTCCTTGTGACTGCCCCTCCCTGGAGAATTCCCCTGAGGAAGGACCTTTTTTCTCAGGGACAGGGTACAATTTGGCACCTATGTCCAGATCTTTGGAACCTCCATTTGTGGCTTCTGGATGGAACGTGGTAGTCTTAAGGGGTCTATCACAGGCTGTGATAGACACTATCACTCAAGCTAGAGCCCCCACTACGAGGCAGGCTTATGCTTTGAAGTGGAATCTGTTCGTTGATTGGTGTTAATGAGAACAGAGAACTTTCTGTCCTGAAGTTGGAGTGGAGGCTGTCCCCCACCACTTTGAAAATGTAGGGGCCAAGTCTTTGGGGAAGGACAAACTAATCATCTGGTTCCTGAGAGGCGCTAGAAGGTTAAACCCTCTAACCCTCACATTATCCCCTCTTGGGGATCTCTCTGTGGTCCTTGCCGGATTAAACAGTGCTCCCTTTAAAACCGCTTGAGTCAGTTGAGCTTAAAGGAACACCACTTTTTTTGGAAATAGGCTCATTTTATAACTACCCAAGAGTTAAACAGTTGAGTTTTACCGTTTTTGAATCCATTCAGCCGATCTCCAGGTCTGGCGGTAGCACTTTTTGCTTAGCTTAGCATAGATCATTTATATGATATTACGCAATGATATTACGCAGCACCTGAATGTAGTCCCCAGCTATATCATAGGCTACTGAGCTGGGAACTACTTTCAAGCGCTGCGTAATATCATTGCGCCTGCTGCACCCATAGTACGGCAGCAAAGTTCCTTGATTATTACGCCGGAATGAGAGTATAGTTCCTAGCCATGTCAGCCTAGAAAGTTTTTCAATTTCTGTCGGTCTTAGTACACGATGTAACTGCAGAAGAGTCAATCTTTAAATAGAAAAATTATCGAAACTCTTAGGTCATTTTTGAGCAAGATGCTAATGGTCTAATCCGATTCAATGATCTATGCTAAACTAAGCTAAAAGTGCTACCGCCAGACCCGGAGGTTGGCTGAATGGATTCAAAAACTGTAAAACTCAACTGTTTATCTCTTGGGGAGTTGTAAAATGAGCCTATTTCCAAAAAAATGTGGAGTGTTCCTTTAATATCGTTCCTGACTGCGCTTACTTCCAAATATATGGTGGTGATGGCGCAGTGGATAAGACACATGCCGTTGGTGTGAGAGACCCGGGTTCGAATCCACTGTGAGACACCAATGTGTCCCTGAGCAAGACACTTAACCCCCTAGTTGCTCCAGAGGCGTGCGACCTCTGACGTATATAGCAATTGTAAGTCGCTTTGGATAAAAGCCTCAGCTAAATGAATAAATGTAAATATATATTTCAATGCTTTCTCTCATTTTCCCTCACTTATATCATTGGGTAATTATACTGTATAATTGTGGGCATCAGGGAGCCGCTATGCCTGGCATTGAAACTGCTTTTGAATGCACGATCACTTTTTAGTTTCACTTGCACTTTCGAGATTCACAATCACATGTACTCTAAATACTATGGAGCGGCAGTACTTACCATTTACAAGATTTACAACATTTCAGTACTTACAACATTTTACAAGATTAGATGTTTGTCCATGGTGCTCAGGATCTGCAGGGATCTCTCTCTCTTTCTATTTAATGAACCTCAGTTGTAATTTTACAGCATTTTATTCATTGATACCCTGGTTTAGTTAAATCATGGCCACGTGTACTAATTTGTTCATCTCATTTTAGTTTCACAAAAATGTGACCAGAGTTTACCTAAAACACAGGAACAAATTAATATTATTTGTGGCAATAATTCTTCATTTGTGGCCATGATATCTTGTGTGGTGCTCTGCAGCATTCTGCACAACTGTAAGCTTGTCTTTCACATTCTTCAGCTGTATCACACACTAATAGCATTTTGAAAATAATTGTATTTGACACTGTTTGACTTTACAACATTACTGAAAAATGATAGATCTTGAGATGCAAAGTGAGTAGCCCATTCAGTTTCTCGTTTCTTGAAGCTCGCCACCTTGTAAATCTATGTAAATTGCCTTTTCTTACTCTGCTCAAAAGCTTCTTGTCAGAGTTGATGCCCCATGTGTATAGTCCTTAAACCTTCTCACCTTTGTTATATTATGATAAACTCTTCATACACAGTTGTAATACCTTCTACCTATCACAAGTATAACTGTGACTCATATTGTTTGTATACTAAAGAGACCGAAGAAAAAGTAACAAATAATCATATTCACGTACACCAGAGACACAGATGAATCAGGATGCCGCAGTGTACGAGTGGGCACATAACCCATTTTGGTCCTGTGACTTGGCAAGAGAAATAACAAAATTGCATATTGGAGAGAAAGACCTTGATATTATAGCACATCCATCCCTGATGATTCAATAATGCAATTCAAATGGCTCATGCTATGTGGAGAACTGTGCTTGTCTTTTTATCGACTTAGGAACACATACATAATTTCTCTGCTCTGGATGGCCTTTGGCCTGCGTATTGAGCATGCAGGCTTATTTTAGGATCATTCGAAATGATGCACATTTATGAACACAGGACATGTCACGAGTTCTGTTCGTTTTTCTGTCAGAATGGCAGTTTCAGAGATGCCTCCTTGGGCTGTGCTAATCAGCCACTGTCTCTATTTATGGGCTGGGAAGAGGGAAATGATATGGAGAGAACGTTATGTGTCTGTGATAGTGATTATATTGTGATTGGAAGGAAACGAACATGTAATTTGCAGTGTATCCTGTAGTGTATTTGTGTGTTATTTACTTTGAGAATTGGGTATGTAGTAATCATGTTGTTATTATGTATTGCTTTCATCTGCACTAGGAGAATCTACATGCTCATAAAGCTGGATCCATTACTATGATTAAAAAGAGATACAAACAGTGACTGTAACAATACAAAGTGGATCCACATATACAGTTGCACCCCACATAATCTTTATAGAATCTTTAATGGAATATTTCACCCAAAAATGAAAATTTGTTGAAAATGTACTCACCATCAGGCCATCCAAGATGTAGATGAGTTTGTTTCTTCATCATAACAGATTTGGAGACATTTTGCATTACTTGCTCACCTCTGCAGAGAATGGGTGCCGTGAGAATGAGAGTCATAAAACATCACAGTAATCCACAAGTAATCCACACCACTCCAGTCCATCAATTAACATCTTATAAAGAAAGTGAAAAAGTTGTCTCGTCTGAATCAGGATAGAAATATGTACAGATCAAGTGCTGTTTACTAGTCCAAAACAGTTCTAAACAAAAATGTGATAAACGTGCTATTATGGATTATTAATGCATATTTTAGCTTGAAGTGATGGTTTAAAGTTAGAACGCTTAAATGATGGATAAGTAAAAAACAAGACATTAATTTATGGACTGGAGTAGTGCATTATGTATATAAATAAAAACAAAACAACAAAGGATAAACACTTGCAGGGGGTATGTGAGGAATATAAATGTATGCATGTGCATAAACATAAGCAAATCCTATGGAAATATTAATATTCGGCTATCAGTGGTTATAATCAGGTTATGTTTTTGTCTATTTAAAATGGTCTGCTCACCACCCTCAATATAATCTTGACAAGACTGATCTGCTCTCTATTTCAGTCGAAGGTCACCTAGTGTTTGCTTTCAGATATGCAAAAACATTTGGCCTCTTTTGTGGACGACATTACAATTGCCCACTCCTGCAACATTATGCTTAACAACATAAAACAAACAGCTTCTAGATTTATAGCAAAGCTAAACAGAAGCATGCAAATAATCAGTTTCAAAGGAGTGCTGACTGAAAGATTTCATATTTTCTAAGACTTAAGTTTAATCCACAAGTTCAGTTTAGTCCACAAGTTGAAAAGTAACTTCTTTAATATCATGTCTATGACTCATTCGTAAATTCAAGAATTTATGTTTTTGTGAGTCGGCAGTCAGTCCAGCCCAACTGCTAAACAAAGCACCTTGCCAAACCACACTTACAGAGAGCAAAATGAAACTGGATATAGTACATCGAGACTATTTTTAAGTTGGCACAGTGTTAAACATGCATTTCTTGACCTCTGCTCAGCTTTTTGTGTCATTTCACAGCCAAACTACTGCAGCTTTTTTCTTGCCGGACTACCAGCATCTGCCCTCTGTCTCCTCAAGCACAATATGTGCCCACACTCTGGACGTTTTCTTTTTATGCCTCTCCCTGGGTCCTGACACTTGCTGCCAGTATTTTCTGGAATTCAGTTCACACTCCTCTTACCACACGTCTTATACCACCCAGAGCAATGTTTTATTGTTCAGAGGGTGTATATATGAATATATGGATGGGATATATTAGTCAGGGAAGAATGTGATGGTAAATGTGTGTCTTAAAATCTCTGACTTCAATTGCAAACTTTGGTATCATGTAAAATCTGAGCATAGTTTGTGACGTGAGAAGTGCTCCATTTACTCTCAATTCTCCAATTAATCTAACTTCCGTATAAACAATTGAAGATAAAAACGGATTTACTTTCATACAGGCAGTGCAATAGATGAAAAAAAAAATATATCCAATTTGAAAAAATATATTTTCTTAATCAGTGCTGTTTGCAACATATAATTAGCCCAAAAAATCACTGCTTTGAGATGTTACACCAGTAGTCACCATCACACAATGTAAAATTAACAATCTATCATTATGCACTACATGCATTTTCTTTGAACTGTTACATTCATTGTGTGAGAAGCAAAGCATCCTATTTAGAAAATTATAATTGATTATTTAAAAAAGTATTTTAAAATGGACCATGTACATCTAAAACGATTCTCTGGCTTATGACTAAGTCTAGTAGATCCATTGGAGTCTTAAAGTCACCCTGAGGAATGAAGAGCCTCTTACTAATCAAGATCAGCGGAGGAGCTTTACGCACAATCATGCCTTTCTCACGCATGAAAGCAGAAAGCAAAGATTCACAGGAGAGTCTAATCTCTGCTGGCATATGAGTATCCATTCAATGCATCTGAACCCCTGTGTCTCCTTCATCTCCTCCTTCCCAGCAGCACCTCCTGCTCTCGCTACGGTGCTCTTGCTGCAAGCCAGTGCCAGTTCTTATGTCGTAATCCAAAGTGATTTTAGTTTCCTACTGGGTCTGCGACACAGCTGCCATTGTGGGTTTCATGCATCCATTCACACATTTGAAAGGGAGAGATTTGTTGAGAATGCCGATCTCAGGATTACTGTTGTGACCACATTACTCTGCTCAACCTGTGAAGTGGTGAAGTTATATGAGGAAAGAATGGCATCTGATTAGTATTATGCACATGAAACTGATGCAACTGGATTCATTTTGGGGTAACATCACGCAGAATCTAAATTGCCGTAGCGGTCTTCTTGAGGATCACTTAACATATTAATAACATTCTGTCAGCATTTACAGTAGCTAACAGTAGCTAACACATGCTTGTTAGTGTGAAAAAGTTAAAGGAACACACCACTTATTTTGAAAATAGGCTCATTTTACAACTCCCCAAGAGTTAAACAGTTGAGTTTTACCGTTTTCGAATCCATTCAGCCGATCTCCGGTTCTGGCGGTAGCGTAGCTTAGCATAGATCATTGAATCTTATTAAACCGTTAGCATCGCGCTCAAAAATGGCCAAAGAGTTTTGATATTTTTACTATTTAAAACTTGACTCTTCTGTAGTTACATCGTGTACTAAGACTGACGGAAAATGAAAAGTTGCCATTTTCTAGGCCGATATGGCTAGGAACTACACTCTCAAGGAACTTTGCTGCCGTACAGCAGGCACAATAATAGTACGCAGCGCCTGAAAGTAGTCCCCAGCTAGGTAACTAGTTATGATATAGCCAGGGACTACTTTCAGGCGCAGGATTATATTATTGCACCTGCTGCACCCATACGGCTAACAGTCTAATCAGATTCAATTATCTACGCTAAGCTAAGCTAAAAGTGCTAAAGCCAGACCCGGAGATCGGCTGAATGCATTCGAAAACGGTAAAACTCAACTGTTTAACTCTTGGGGAGTTGAAAAATGAGCCTATTTTCAAAATAAGTGGAGTGTTCCTTTAACTTTTTCACACTAACACGCATGTGTTAGCTACTGTTCAGCTGCGAAAATGGAGCAAAACACAAGGTGAGCAAATGGAGTAAAAGATTAATTTGTCATCAAAACAGAAGCAAACAAAAAGGTGACATGAAATTTGTTACCAGCAAATAAAAATTATGATAGCCTTTTCAACTCATTGTATACCTTTTATAGTGTATATTGTCGTAAAAACTAAATTAAAGATGTCTGGTTTTTTTTTTTTTTTTTTTTGCAGTTGTTTTTGAAAAGTGGAAACAATAGGCCTATTTGTTTGTTTTAACTGCAGAGGAAGTTTTGAGTTCTGAAACATACAGTATCAGGATTTACTATTTGTTTTTTACATGTCTGTGGTTTTTGTCTCTCTTTCCCCGGTGACCTAGTTTTCCCCAATCTGTTTAATTAGTTATTCTGTTCACCTGGTGTCTTGTTAAATTATCCCATTAGTTCCCTTTGTTTGGTTCGTGTTTATAAACCCTCAGTTCTACCTAAGTATTCGTTCATTCTCATCAATGTTAAGTTGGTTTTCAAGCCCATTATTCTTATTAAAAGTTTTTTTGTTGACCTCCTTCGTCTTTATGCAGTTTGTATTACCAATGCGTGACAGTGCAACCCTTACAGATATTAACTATGGTTAATTTTCATAAGGAAAGGAAAATATAATGAGGGAATTAAAAGGGAATTAAAAAATAAAAAACTCGCAATTCAGATGTTTTTTTTGCAAATGTTAGGTTTGTATCTCACAATTCTGACTTTGTTTATCAGAATTGTTAGATATAAACTCACAATTGTGAGTTATAAAGTAAAATTTTCAGGGGAAAAGACTGTTTTCATAATTGCGAGTTTATCTCACTATTCTGAGAAAACTATTAAGAATTGCGAGTTTGTAACGTAAATCTGGGGAAAAAAAGTCTGAATTGTAAGAACTCCGTAGGAGTGTAAGGTGTACTGTGTTAATATTAAGGAGTTTTCCATACTGATTTTTACAGGTGTTCTACCCATATTTTGAATTATGTATGGCATAGTTTTGTTTTAACAGGTGGTGTCTTGGCAGAAAATTACCAGTACATTTTTCTGTTTTTCTTTTCTTTTTTTTTCTTTTTTTTTTTACAGTGTCTGAATGAACATGGAAAAGCCTATACAGGATTGAAACGACATGAGTGTGCATAAATGTATACATTTTCATTGTTAAGTGAACTAGTTCTTTAAAAAGTGGGTGTCTTAGAAGGATATAACAATATGAAGCAGTTTGTCAGAGAGCTATATGTATACCGGTGTTTATCCGGTCTGTTTTTGTCTTTGACAACTGTGAATACAATGACAGAGTGCGATGTAACCCAGGTGGAGTCGCATTATTCAGGGGACATTCAGCAACACTGCTACTGACATGTTTAGCACATCTGAGGGCCCGCTGGCCTCACAGTTCAGTTGACAAACTGACACACACCCAGAGGGGCCGTCACACAGCTTCTCTCTCTCTTTCTCACACACACACACACACACACACACACATACACACACTTCAGAGCAGAGGGGCTGGCACCCCTTTAGTCCGGTGTTAACCCTTCCAAGCTGCTTGCTGGCAGGGGAAACTGTCTGCCACATTGCCCGAGGAGGAAAAAACAGCTCGTTTCCTCACAGCAGTTCTGACACTTCCTGGGGACAGGAAGTTTTTTTTTTAGTTTCTGATTATGTAGCAAAGCATGTCAGAAGCATTGAAATAAAAAACACTTGCTAGGACTCTAAATTTCTCTAAAAACTTTTCAAGCTTGAATTACTGTAATCATGATTTTTGCTCATCCAAAATAATATAGTTCTTCAAATTAAACTATAAAGTCAGCATAAAATCGTACCAGGTTACGTATGTAACCCAGGTTCCCTGAAGGGAACGAGAGCTACGTCCGAAGACGCTATGGGAACGCCATCAGCGTAACCGGCACTCTGAATATTGTATACAACCAGTCTAATGAATGGGCGAGGCGTCACGGGCGGGGTGACGTCACGACCAGGTATATAAGCACGTGCGGCGGAGCCGGCATCAGCTTCAAGTCATGAAGCAAGCGCTGGCAGGGATGCCGGAAGTGTGGCTCGGGACGTAGCTCTCGTTCCCTTCAGGGAACCTGGGTTACATACGTAACCTGGTACGTTCCCTTCCAGGAACTTCGAGCTACGTCCGAAGACGCTATGGGAACGCAATACCAACGCCGCCAGACTGACAAGTCCCTGCCTGGTGTCAGGCTGAAAGGATGGATGAGCCTGGAGTGGCTCTGATGTCGAGGTTGTAAAACCTGGCGAATGTCAGGGGCGTGGACCACCCAGCAGCGTTGCAGATGTCTTGCATGGAGACACCTGCCCAGAAGGCCTTGGAGGCCGCCACACCTCGGGTCGAGTGCGCTCTGACTCCCAGCGGCGGGGGAAGGTCAGAGGTCTCGTACGCCAGATTGATGGCATCCACTATCCACCTAGTAAGAGTGGGCTTCGTAACAGGAAGACCCCTCTTAGGCGGACCAAAGCACTCGAGCAGCTGGTCCGTCTTTCTCCACAGCCATTCTGTGGATATATGCGTCCAGTGCTCGCACTGGACACACACAGTTGTGCCTTTCCTGGTCGGGCTCCCTGAAGGGAGGAGGACAGAAGGCCTGGAGTACGACCGGCTGTGGTACGACCGTCAGAACCTTCGGTATGTACCCCACACGGGGGTAGAGGAAGACTTTCGCCGAACCGGGCGCAAAGTCAATATGCGAAGGGGCCACAGATAGGGCCTGGAGGTCACTCACCCTCCTCAGAGAGGTGATAGCCAGCAGAAGACGGTCTTGATGGTGAGGAGTCTATCAGTTATCTCCCCGAGAGGCTCAAAGGGTGCTCTGCACAGAGCCTCTAGTACCACAGCCAGGTCCCACGTGGGGACACGGGGTCGTACAGGCGGCCTCAGCCTCAGCGCACCGCGGAGGAAACGTGTAACCAGGGGGTGTCTGCCCACTGACTGGCCACTGACAAGGGCGTGGTACGACGAGATAGCTGCCACGTAGACCTTAATAGTGGAGTGGGTTAACCCTGCGGAGAAGCGGGCCTGCAGGAACTCCAGAACTGCGCGGATCGGGCAGTTGACTGGGTCGAGCTGGCGGTCTCCGCACCATGAAGTGAAGAGTTTCCACTTCAAGGCGTACAGTTTCCTCGTAGAGGGAGCTCTGGATTGGAGGATGGTCTCGACAACCTCGGTTGACAGACCGGAAGCTATGAGTTGTGCCCCCTCAGGGGCCACACCCACAGCCTCCAGCACTCCGGGCGGGGGTGCACAAGGGTGCCCCCGGCCTGTGAGAGGAGATCGCTCCTGATCGGTACCGGCCACGGGGTGCCGTCGAGGAGGGAAATCAGATCCGAGAACCATACTCGGCCCGGCCAGAACGGCGCTACTAACAGTAGGCTTACCGCGTCCCGGCGCACTCTCGCCAAAACTCCCGGGAGCAGAGCGATCGGGGGGAAGGCGTACAGACGAAGCCTCGGCCAGGTCTGTACCATAGCGTCCAGTCCCAGAGGCGCTGGAGGAGCTAGAGAGAACCAAAGGGGACATTGCGCCGACTCTCGAGTCGCAAAGAGGTCCACCTGTGCTTGGCCAAAGACCTTCCAAATCTGCTTCACCACCTGGGGGTGAAGCATCCATTCCCCGGGCCTCGGCCCCTGTCTCGACAGGACGTCTGCTCCGATGTTGAGATACCCAGGAATGTGCACAGCTCTCAATGATAGGAGCTTGCCCTGGGACCACACAAGGATCTGGTGTGCCAGCTTGTACAAGGGGCGCGATCGCAGACCTCCTTGGTGGTTGATGTAAGAGACCACTGCCGTGCTGTCGGTGCGGACCAGCACGTGGCGATCTCTCAGGTCTGGGAGGAAGTGCTTGAGAGCACGGAACACAGCTAGGATCTCTAGCCAGTTGATATGCCACGTCAGGTGGCGACCACTCCACAGACCGCGGGCAGGGTGGCCACTCATGACCGCACCCCAACCGGTGAGGGAAGCGTCCGTCGCTAGCGAGACGCGGCGACAAGGAGCTCCCAGCACCGGGCCCTGGGACAAGAACCAGGGTTTCCTCCACATGTCTAAGGCACGGATGCAGCGCCGTGATACCTTGACAGCGCGGAGCGAGTTTCCCCTCAGGGAGACCCCCCTGGTCTTGAGCCACCACTGTAGGGGCCTCATGTACAGCAGGCCAGAAGGAATCACGCTGGACGCAGCTGCCATGAGCCCAAGCAGCCTCTGAAACTGCTTGACAGTGAATGGCTGGCCTTCTCGCACTCTCCTGACTGCCGTGAGGATCGACTCGATCCGAGCAGGGGTCAAACGAGCCTGCATCGTGGTCGAATTCCACACCACGCCTAGATAAGTGGTTCTCTGAGCTGGAGAAAGCACACTCTTTTTGGCGTTTAGTCTTAACCCCAAATACTTCATGTGGGCAAGAACGACATCTCGATGCCGAGCTGCCAACTGCTCTGATTGAGCAAGGATCAACCAATCGTCGATATAATTTAGTATGCGGATGCCTTGCAGTCGCAACGGGACCAGTGCCGCATCCACACACTTGGTGAAAGTGCGGGGTGAGAGTGCTAGGCCGAAGGGAAGAACCCGATACTGGTACGCTTTGCCCCCGAAAGCGAACCTCAGGAACTTCCTGTGAGAGGGAATGATGGACACATGGAAATAGGCGTCTTTGAGGTCTATCGTGACAAACCAGTCCTCGGACCTGATTTGGGACACGATCTGCTTGACCGTCAACATCTTGAACTTCAGCGGTCTGACTGAGAGGTTCAAGAGACGCAAGTCCAGTATGGGCCTGAGCCCTCCATCCCTCTTCGGAACAATGAAGTACCGGCTGTAGAAGCCGGTGTGCACTTCGTGAAGTGGAACCAACTCTATGGCTTCCTTTTTCAGCAAAGTGTTGACTTCCTGTTCCAGGACCAGAGCCTGCTCGGGGCGGACCGTAGTCACGCAGACCCCGTTGAACCGCGGGGGCGGCCCATCGAACTGGATGGAATAGCCAGCCTCTACCGTGCGCAGGACCCAGAGAGACACGTTCGGCAGCCGTTGCCAGGCCGCCAAACGATCTACTAAGGGAATCAGTCTCTCGAGACTGACCTCTGGTGTTAGAGAAGCGGCCAGACCGCTGTCTTGCTGGAGCGTACCGGCAGGGGACGCGTAGTCTGGCGGCTGGGGCGAGTCTCTCAGGCCCGCTGAGATCACAGGCGGTAGAACCTGAGGATAGTACTCGCTGGGACCTGCTGTGCCCTGGAACTGCAGGGTTGGCAGACAGATCCCCGGAGGGCACCGAGGGGAGACGGTCACCGTGAGCTGCGGTGTGAGTCGCTCCACCCCAGTAGGGGTCGCCCTCCGCGGTCCTGGGGCTCGCCCGTCAGGACATCTGAACGAACCAGAGAGACACATTCGGCAGCTCGCTGTCCAACGAGCTACTAAGGGAATCAGTCTCTCGAGACTGACCTCTGGTGTCAGAGAAGCGGCCAGACCGCTGTCTCGCTGCGGCGCACCGACAGGAGACGCGTAATCTGGCGGCTGAGGCGAGTTTCTCAGGCCCGCTGAAATCACAGGCGGAAGAACCTGAGAGCAACACTCGCTGGGACCTGCTGTGCCCTGGAACTGCAGGGTTGACAGACAAATCCCCGGAGAGCACCTGAGGGGAGACGGTCACCGTGTGCCGCGGTGTAAGCCGCTCCACCCCAGTAGGGGTCGCCCTCCGCGGTCCTGGGGCTCGCCCGTCAGGACCTGTTGCGCGAGGAGCTGGTATGCGGAGGAGGCTGCGCCCGCCCAGCAGCCACCTGAATTTCGCGCATACCATCTGCCCTCAAAGATTCCACCCGCGATCTCAACACCTCGGTGGAGACCGGGGGAAACTGAAGGCTCTTGTGGCTCCTCACACTGGGGCGAGAGAGGCGGCGAAACCTCGTCAACGCTCGTCACATCAACTTCCTCGGAGGACGCAGCGTCAAGCACTCGTCTCGGGGGGAAGAGTACCGCTTCCGAACCGCGAGACGGGGCGCCAGATCTGGTGGATACGGGAGAAGATAATTCCTTTTCTCTTCTCTTCTATATGCCCGCCAGCCAGATCAGCCTTTTTTCTCTACGAGCCCCACGAGCGCAGCTGCCGCTCTGCCTCAGCAGAGCGGGACCGGCTCTATTTGTGTCTGTACAAAACACTGGAGTTTACAAAGCTCATCGATGCCTTCCTCATCCACCTCCTCGGAGGAAGATAGGCGGGGCGTCGCGCCCTCTCTCTGGGGGAAGAGAACCGCTTCCAAACACAGAGAGCGCGCGCTGGATCTGATGATCCATATGCGAGCCGCGCGAGCCCAGCCGCCGCTCTGATTGCAAAGCGGGACCGACAGCGCGCTTGGAGAGCTCGCTATTACATTGGAGCGACGGAGGCGGCGAAACCTCGTCAACGCTCGTCTCATCAACCTCCTCGGAGGAAGAGAGATGAAGCGTCGAGCCCTCGTCTCTGGGGAAAGAGAACCGCTTCCGCACCGAGAGACGGGGCGCCAGATCTGGCGGATACGGGAGGAGATGCCCGTCTGACTCGCGCCAGCCAGATCAGCCTGCGAGCCCCACGCGTGCAGCCGCCGCTCTGCCTCGGCAGCAGCGGGGCCAGCACCGCGTGGGAGGCTCGCGAAGGCTCCCTTCTCGAAGAGAGCCTTCCGGGTGCGGAGTGTGCGCAGCGAGAGCCGCTCACAGTGCAGGCAATCGGCTCCCTCGAGAGCTGATGCCGCATGCTCCGCACCCAAACAGACCACGCACAGGTTGTGTGTGTGTCCACTCGTTATGTAACGAGGGCAGGGACTAACACACAACCTGAAACGCGATCTGGGATCGCCCCTAGTCTTTGCCTTGGCTTTAGGCATAATCTCTTGGGTTTCTAAGACAGACAACACCAAATAAGACTCACAAGACACAAATCAGACTGACAATACACAGAGCGCTTGCTGAATGACAAAAAGCTGATGCCGGCTCCGCCGCACGTGCTTATATACCTGGTCGTGACGTCACCCCGCCCGTGACGCCTCGCCCATTCATTAGACTGGTTGTATACAATATTCAGAGTGCCGGTTACGCTGATGGCGTTCCCATAGCGTCTTCGGACGTAGCTCGAAGTTCCTGGAAGGGAACTATTTTTTTAAATGCATGTTAATGATCCTATTGTGAACAGTCCGTGCATGTGTTTCATTTATATTTAAACTGATCATGCCACATTTAATCAAAATAATATTTCTTCTTTCTGGTGATGTAAGATTCTGATTATGTAGCAATGCATGTCAGAAGCACCAAAATAAAAACACTCTCTTCTGTTTAAAAGATCTGATGTTGTTGATTTCTAGGACTTTCCATTTTTTGTGTTCATTTGTCGAAGAATTAACATCCATCCTTCTTTTTTCACAAACAAATTCCATCTGAACAATTAAGTACCACTTTCATGATTTTGCACGCCCATATTCAGCATAGTTTTCTTAATTTAAAAACAAATTTTAAAGTCAGCATGATTTGAAATTTTACCCTATTGCATGTTTTAAATTTCACATGTTTTGTAAATGCATGTTGCTGATTTTCTTGTAAATGATTCATCAATGCGTGTGTGTGGGTGTGTGTGTGTGTGTGTGTGATTTTTTTTTTTTTTTTTTTTTTGACCTTGTAATCGTTCATCAAAATATTATAACTTTATCTCTTCCGTTGAAACGATAGACTTCTTTCTTAAGTTGCCACAGATTGAAGTTAATGAAAAAACAGTAAAAATAAATAAATAAATAAAAATAAATTAACACAGCAGCCATCCCTTTGCATGTGTCCATAGACAAAAAAATTATAAACAGATATGAAGTACAAACAAAAACTCCTTTGAACTGCCCCTTAGTCTACATCAAACTCAACTGCAAAATGAATTGATGTAATAGACATCTTTATTAGCTTAATTCCTGAATGGACTTGATATGCTGTGAAATATGGTGTGAATATTTTTGCTGTGGTACGGTTCTTTGAAAAACTGAAAAGAGACAATGTATTTTGTCCTAAATATTTTTTTTTCCCACAATCACAGTCATTTTCAGCCTTTATTAAAGATTTAGGAAAGATATTGAGTATTCTTCATCATGTAATAGGCCTCTTTCATACAGATATTGTCAGGTGTGTATAAAAGCATCTGAATTGATGTTTCTCATGATCTAAAAGCTGAAACAAGTCGTTTCTCCAAAGTTTTGACAGCTACTGGTCTCATGCCATTAAAAGACTGTGTAAAATCTGCCAGACAGCTTTGGATAGGAAGTTGAAAATATTTTGTGCTGGCACTGTCTACCAGATCATGGCTAAATAATCAAATTAAAACTTCTCTGCAAATTAAAGATTTCTCTCATAAACACATGCTAGTTATTTATTAGAAAACATCTGTGTCAATTCATTATACCCAAAATAAAGATTCTTTACCAATATTTTCTTGGTAGAAACTACTGAATCCAAAACTTTCATTTTGAACCCCTTTTGCATACATGTAGTACTTTTTTGACTCATGCACTATGGGGTTAAATTACTTTAATTTGGTGTTTTTCTGAGCAAGCAATGATATGTTGATTATTAAAGATTCAACTGATTAATTAATCAGCTTATTGTGTATTTAATTCAAGTTTTAAATGATTGACAACCTTTTAAAACCCCCAAGAGCTAAATTACTTCCTTTGTACCATTTACCAAGGACATTAATGGGAAGATAGGGCAGGTCATATTTTAGTCAACCCAGCAGGGTGTCTTCCACATTATTATTAATCCATTCAATCCAATATTCTACACATGGTTAGGAACCTCTCATCAGTTACAGTACACCGTACTCGGTTCATAGTCCCTAAATGAGCAGAGAGCAAAATGTATAATTGTCAAATTCCCAGAGGTGGAAAACGTATTGTTTACCCTTGACTGTGCTAAGACACTTTAGTACTTTTTCTTCTCACTCACAGTCTCAAGTGACAAGAGACCTGACTGGTGTGAGGGTGACGGGTTTCCATGGGCAGCCTTGATCAGGGTGCTGCTTACTTTGACCTCCTCTCCTTGCTGCTAATTACAGCCATCTGTGGCCGACTCTCCTGCATGATTGCCCTGGTCCTCCACAGGCATCATCTGCATCACTGCCCAAATTTTCCAAAGAGACACAAAAGAGTCAAAGTGCTCACACTGACCAATTATCCACAGCGTTGACTCTGTGCTTTGTGGTATGAAATGCAAATAGCTTCCACTTTCTGAAGATGTGACAGTTCCCATTTTATTTTGAAAAGTAATCTCCAGCCACTTTAGCATTTCAGTCATGTATGGTCTGCTTCCACCACTGGCTGCATAGATAATTTTAAAGCTCTGCCTTATTCCTAATTAAATGAAGGTCATTGAAAGCACACAATCACACAAATATAAATGCAAACTGATTCTCAGACTATTTTGTTTTTAAGCAGGCCACTTACTGTACCTTCATTCAAATAGTATGAAGCGTTAAACAGCTTTGGGTTAATGTCAATAATGTTTCCACTGTTTTGGTCCATAATGGAAGGCAGCGGGGTCCGATACAACACTGGACTTTTATTAAAACACACACTTTTCAAATTATCTCATTTTAAGAAAGGTTTGAAACAACATGATGAGGATATATAAATAATTACAGGATTGTTTTTGTGAAAAAGAATTGCATTGAATGTGGACTTATACTGTGTTTCAAATCTTAAAAGTATATTTAAACATTATTATTAATAATAAAATTAATAATACAGTAATAATAAAAGGCCAATTAAATGTACTTAGAGTACACATTTAAATTGACTTGTGCACTCTGTAAAATAATAATAGAAAATTAAAAGTTTTACTGTACATTTTAAATAATTATGCGTTAGTAATCTTTTGTCATTCTTCAAAGTACACATATTTTTTATTTTGTTGACTAATATACTAAAGCACGTGTAAATTGATTTTATCTGTAGTGTGTAACTCGGTATTACATTTAAAGTTAATATATTTAAAATGTATTAAATACAACATTATTTCAGTAATTAAAAATATTACATTTGTGACATTCAAGTTTCAATAGAAATGGCATTTAAGTATATTTTAGGTTACCATAAATGCTTGTCAGTACATACGACAGTGCACTTTAACCATATTTCAAAGACAACAAAATTATGAAATTATATATAGTCCTAAAATATACTTAAGCCCTACTTAAGTGGCTCAAAAAGCACTCTAAATTTCAGCTAACTGCATTTAATATACTTTAAACTATAATACATTTTAATTGCAATTAACAAACAATTATGTGTTGAAATCATTACATTAAATTTGCACTCAAAGAAGTTTTGTGTATTTTTGTGACTCCCAAAATGATGACGGGACCGTGAGATATTCGCCCAATTAGAAGTCAGTGCACTATCAAAATGATTTCAAACTTATATTTCAAGATAAAAATGTATGTTCTCTTAGTATAATAAGTACTCTCTTTAACAATTTCACAAATGAAGTGTGATTTTGCAAGTTTAGCATATTTAACAGTGGTTTTCGGTGCATATGCTATGCTGTACTGCGTGATTGTTATGGCTTTGACAGATTGTTGCTTACTTGCTCAACTCAAAAAATTATATTCTTGCCCCTTAATATGGCTCAGGTCCCTCCTCCAATGTAGCTCTTTAGGATTTTTGTGCCAATTTACAGGCAAAAATCTAAAAAGCAACAGCACCACTGCATGATTTGAGATTGCAAATGGTTCAAAACGTTAAGTGCCAAAGTTGTGAACAAACCGCTAACACTAAGTTACAATAACAATGATGCTTACTTTAGCAAACACCATGCACTGCGTGATTAATATATCTCAGGATGAGCAGGACATAATGGTATTACAACTTGGCAGCACAGTCAATAAATAAGTCCTGTAGCGTGACTAAGTAATGGCCCGTGAAGAGTTTATCGAGTCTTTCAGCTGCCAAGCTAACGAGAATGGCAAGGGCAGACAGGCGTTTGTCTGTGTGTATTAAGATTCTCTAAAATGTGACAGTCATTAACCTGTCCTTTGTAATGGATTACCGCCCAACTCATGCATCATTGTCAAATAACATATAGCATATAGAATCCATTCATAAATCATCTGTACCAAACTATTTCTGTCCTCTATCAAGTGCTTCCTGATTGTGATCAGTGTGGACAGAGCTCCAGATATAGGATTTGTAATGAATGGCTCCATTTAACACAGAAAGAATGAATCAACATTTATGGCCTCATTAGTTTTCACAAAGCAATATGGGAACATTTTATAAATGGAATTGAACAAAATATTAAAGTAATTAACAGACGGACACTGAATAATGCAGAAATCTAATAAGACATGACTGAAAAACAAAGACGGACTAAATATCCCCCAAAAACGAATGACACAAGCAAATCCCAGTACATCTTAAGCCTTCACATCAAGCATGTCACCAGGATTCCTTAAAAGATTTATAAAATTTCCACATAATGTGTTCTCCACTAACTGGTTTCCATTTCATTCAGCTATTTCTATTCTTGGCTTCTTAAATTTCTTCTGCTCGGTGTTAATCAAATATGGTGCTTTACTTGAAGAAAGAACATTTAAAATGTATTTCCTTCCAGTATTAAGAGGATATGAATGTAATGTATAAATCCTTGGTGGTGTCTATCTTGATATTACATCTTTTCAATCTTTTCATTAGTTCTTCATATTCCTACATACAATGAGAGTGACTTATTCCATCTGATATAACATGTTGTCATTATAACAGCTAATTAAATTCAAGTACTTTCGGTCATCTTTCGGAGTGTTCTTTCATGGCTCCATCCAATCATTCACTGGAATAAACTAATTTAGACTTTTCTTTAGGCCTCTAATCTGAACCGTGAGGTATTCTGTGAAATTTAAACAAGCATATTGTAAAATTTTTAAATTAAACTTGTCCTCTTACAGTCTTCCTTTTGGATTTTGGATTTTATTTTATTAATTTATTTTGAGAAAAATGGCATATTCAATAATTAGCTCTTAGAAGAAAATTGTTTTGTCTGTAGGCCATATATTGTTTATAGTGTTGAATATTTCCTGTAGGGCCCTATATAAACCAAATCTGTTGTAACTCCCTGTTCTGTCCTCTTGAGCTGGTATACATCTTCTGTTGTCCCAAATATGTGACCCTGGACCACAAAACCAGTCCTAAGGGTCGAGTTTTTGAAATTGAAATCAAATAAATAAACTTTCCATTGATGTATGGTTTGTTATGATAGGACAATATTACAACTATTTGAAAATCTGGAAACTGAGGGTGCAAAAAATCAAAATATTGAGAAAATCACCTTTAAAGTTGTTCAAATGAAGTTCTTAGCAATGCATATTACTAATTAAAAATTAAGTTTTCATATATTTACGATAGGAAATTTACAAAATATCTTCAAGAAACATGATCTTTACTTAATATCCTAATGATTTTTGGCATAAAAGAAAAATCTATAGGCTAATTTTGACCCATACAATGTCTTTTTGGCTATTGCTGCAAATATGAAGTTCTAAACTTCATATCATATATTTATCATTTATTCCTTTAACACTTTACAAATAAGAATAATACAAGCAGAGGCAATAATTTACCTAACATCTTCATTACAATTAAAATAAACAATGACAGGCCGGTCTTATCTGCTTTATGAAGAAGAATTATGAATAAATTAAAATATGAGCGGAATATTGACCTGGTATACTCTGGTAATAACTTAAGGCATTAACTTAAAACATATTGCAGAGGTTATTTTCACTGAGTGCAAATAGCGATATATTCTACTGACACTATGTAAAAATAGCAGTAGCCTATTTTCTTTGCAATAAATGTTAGATGCCATTTATACTACTTAATGCAAATACAGTTGAAGTCAAAACTTTACATACACCTTTCAGAATCTGCAAAATGCTAATTATTTTACCAAAACAAGAGGGATCATACAAAGTGCATGTTATTGTTTATTTAGTACTGACCTGAATAAGATATTTCACATAAAAGATGTTAACATATAGTCTTAACGCATGGTTTTTCCTTCTGGAGCATCACTGAGTGTTGAACCCTCTGTAATAGTTGCATATGAGTCCCTCAGTTGTCCTCAGTGTGAAAAGATGGAATACAAATTATCATTTTTATTAAAATTATTAAATGTATGCCACCTTTTTGGGACCATGAAACCCTCCTTATACCTACCTCTAACCCTACACGATAAACACCCACGAAGGCATTTTATTTTCCACTTTTAGATTATTTACTTCATTTTTATTGAAAATAAATACCTTTCCGAAGTGATGTGATGATTCAAACTCTGGTTGATCGCATCAAAAAGTTTACTATCTAACCACTGCAGACATGAGGTTAGTATAAATAGCCTCTGCCAACAAGGTGGGCTATTTGCACTTAGTGCAAAGACACTCTGTAAAAATATTTTTTGGAGATGGTAAGTTGGTACAGTGCTGGAACAAAACATTGAAAATAGTTTAGAACAGTACAAACTAGCACAAAGGTGAAGGCGAAGTGGGAGACAGTAAAATAATGTTTTTCTTCTTTTTTCATAAAATGTATTAAAGGGATAGTTCACCCAAAAATGAAAATTATGTCATTAGTTACTCACCCTTATGTCATTCCAAACCTGTAAGACCTTCATTTATCTTGGGAACCCTCCCATAGACAGCAATGCAACGGAAACGTTCAAGGCCCAGAAAGATAGTAAGGACATCATTAAAATAGTCCATGTCATATCAGTGTTTTAACTGTAATGTTATGAAGCTATGAGAACAAAAAGAGTGACAATCACCAGAGGTAAAAAGCTAAACATAAGCTATAAACGAACTACTCCATGGTTACATGACTTCAACGTCACCACCATTAAGCTTCCAGTCTCTTTCAGTCTTCACTTAAAAACATGCAGGTGATATAGGGAATCCTGACTCTCGTATTAAATTATATAAGGCAGTTTACATAAACGACTTGACACACTTGCTTTTTTTCACCAGGTTTTAATTTGGTAAGAGTTTAAAGACATGAAACCCTATGAAGGCCTTTTTCAGCATCAATGATAAAGGACTTTCAGCACTTTTCAGCATCTTTATGAAATCTCTGTCTGGGCTCAAACTGATTCTTCTGTCTCTAAATAGGGTAATGAGCCTCCAGTCTCCTCTTCAGATTTACACAAAGTCTTTGTGTCTGAATATAAAAGGATGATAGGGTGCATGTTTTCAAAGTTTATGTTGATTAAAGCCTCTCCCAGAACAAGAGAGAAGAAGACCTTTGACAATAGTCTCATCCGTTTGTTTCAGTTTATTCTGACAAGCAAGTATGCTTCCTGCTGTCTTCCCTTGTTCCTTAGAAGACTGTTTGAACTTCTATATAACTTATATAAGCAGCTCTATTCGCTGGCAGTGCATTACATTGGAATGAGGATAACGCATTCTGTTGGGCATCAGCGCAAACATCTGCTTTTTATAGATGTTTAGCCTTAAGACCCATAAATGTCAACTGTTGTTGAATTAATCATTTGATGGTTCAAATGTTATGCAGGGAGATGTTTCAGATAGGTTCATCTTTTATTTATTTAAGTCACTTATGCTCACCAAGGCTGCAGTTATTTGATCAAAAATACAATAAAAACAGTAATATTGTGAAATATTTACCCAATTTAAAATATTCCTGTTTGAAAAATATTATCCATATTGTATGCTGATTTGGTGCTCAAGAAATATTTCTTATTATTATCAATGTTGAAAATTACATTTTAAATATATTAAAATAAAAAAATAGTTATTTAAACTGTAATAATATTTCACAGTATTGCTGTAATATTTACTTATTTTTGATCAAATAAATGCAGCTTTGGTGAGCATAAGAGACTTGTTTTAAAAACATTCAAAGTGTTATTGTTAAGTGTTATATGTTTCATATCATACAAAAAACATATGCAAATTAATTTGAATCATTCTCGATAGTTGTTATAGCATAAGGCCATATGGCTCTTTTATAAGAATGCATTTTTATGCTTTTTGTGTAATTCCCAACCATTTGTTAAACTTTTTAAACATACCTTAGACATGCTATTCTTTACACTGACACTGTCACAGAATTCAAGGACTGAGAAAAAAAAAAAACTGAAAACAGTAGTACTCAAATACCTGGATCTCAAACAACCATCTAATCTTTTCAAGGTCGATAAGAAAAGCTGATACAGGATTGCCTTTATGGTCTTTATGAGAAAATGCCTCAAAACAGTTCAGATACTCTCTGCATGCAGAGTCTGCTGCCAAAAGCCATAACCAATGTTGGAAAATACTTTATTTTAAATCGACCCAAACATCAAAACTAGTTTTTATGGCACTAGTTGCTGTGGAAATGCATTAGAAGTGGCAGAATATCTTATTAAAACTAAAGAAGTATCAAGGCCACAAAAGACTAGAAAAACTGCAAGAGAACTTGTTTAGGCTGGCTAAAAAGTTCAGTGTTTGGCAGGGCTACGATAATAATACAAGGCCAAAATTAACATTGGAGAGTCTCAAGAATGAAAAGGTCAATATCCTGCAATGGTTCAGTTCTATTCCTGATATCAATCACTATAACAACTTTTTTTCATTTTGATAAATATGTTTTATAATAATGATGGATAGAATCAAGGTTATTGATTAGAAAGTAAATGAATAGTTGCTAAAATGAGGACATTTAATTTGAATACTTTTGAAAAGAAATGAGCAAATACAAGTGTGGAGATTAATGACAGTTTCTTTTTGACTTGCATGAATGCACAATATATAAGGTGTTTTGTTTGTGTTGCAGTCTTCACCAAAACCTGTCAATTATCTGAAATGTCACAGCTTAGAGCCCGTTGCTAATGATTGAAAATTGTATTTCAAACATGCTCTTGTTGTATATTCAGTAAGCTTCCCTCATTAACATGAGAATAAAGTTAAACAGTTGCGGGCTGATGGTGATTTCTATAATGGGATATTGATTGAGATAATATAACACATTCAGTGTTAGAAACAGAAATGGAGTCAACACTAATTGTTTTGTTGTAAGAAATAAAATCAATAGCAAGATTTAGCATGCTATTTTCATTACAAGTGGCATTTATATTTTTTGCATCATGTCCAATATGGCAGCAACTCTTGGTTGAACTCTTGCCTTTGTGTATAATGCATTATGATTAGTAATGCTCATTATAATGCATTGCATCTTTTCAGATATGATTGTAACCAGATTTTTTTCAGCTTCCTTGTTAATATCCCATGCGTTTCAATGCACTATACTGTACTTTCTAAAGGTGCAACAATTTATATATAACTATCATAATACATAATAATTAATTAATTAATTAATTTAAATAATGCATTAAAGGAACAGGCCACCCAAAAAATTACATTTGCTGAAAATCACCCTCAGGTCAAAATGTAAATTAATTAGTTTTTCATCAGAACAGATTTGAAGAAATGTATCATTATATGACTCGTTCACCAATGGATCCTCTGCAGCGAATGGGTGCCGTCAGAATAAGAGTCCAAACACCTGAAAGAAACATCACCATAATCCACAAGTAATCCACATGTCCATCAGTTAATGTCTTTATTAAGTGAAAAGCTCTATATTTTAAAGAAACAAATCCATCATTAAGTTGCTTAATCTTTAAACTGTCACCTCTGGCCAAAACACACGTTTCTTATCCATCTTCAAAAATTTTTGACTATTTTCACTTGTGAAAGGAGCTTGATCTGTGCATATTTCTCTCCTAATTCAGACGAGATTATTTATTTATTTTTCACTGAAGAAAGAAATATTATTGATAGAGGACTCAACGGTTTGAATTTAAAAATGTCTTGATGGAAATGTTTCTTACAAACATGTGGCTTTTCACATCCCAAGAGGTTAATTGGTGGACTGGAGTTGTGCGGATTACCTGTGGATTATTATATGTTTTTATCAGATGTTTGGATTTTGACGGCACCCATTCACTGCAGAGGAGCCACTGTACATTACATTACATTTAGCAAGTAATGTAATGCTAAATTTCTCTTTTTTTTGTTTGCTTGTTTTTTGATAAAGAAACATATTCTTCTACATCTTGGATGGCCTGAGGATGAGTACATTTTCAGCATTTTTTTTTTTATTAATTTATAGGTGAACTATTCCTGTAAAAACATTTTTATAATGCATTATACTGTATATAAAGGCTTCAAGTAAAATGTTACCACTTTTGTTTTATCACACTACACAAGCGGAAATTACTAATAATTCTAATAACACATAACTACAATGCCAAAGTTCAGTGCATTAGTATGAGACTGCTATACTGTGACATTCTCTCCCTGCTGGGGCATCCTCAGATAAACCCACCACCGCATGTGTCTGCTCATGTCGCCTGCCATGAGGTCTTGTGCTAGGTCACCTGGATGGGGCTCCATTCCATCATTTCTTGAACAGAGATTAGGTGATGGTGAATTACGCATCTGTAATTGCATCCACATAGTCTGTTTCATCTATTATCTGTAATCCTGAGCTAAAGCAACTGCAGCTCAGATGGCAGCCGGAGCAGCAAGCGACACAGAGCAGAGCCAACAAGCCCTAGTAATCATGTGTGGGTTCAAGAGATGTCGAGAATTAGGCTTCTTATACAAAGTTGCCCCCGCTATCCACTGTGTTGCTGCTCATTTTGGAAAAAGTGTATAGTAAATGTGTAAAGTACTGTATATAGAGTGAGATTGAAAAATCTAAAGCAACTAAGTGGTGGAAAATGGTTCTATTTTGCATTTTTCCAATTTTCATAAACTATTTTTATTGCAAATTCTATGATCAAAATAAATAAAGGGGTTATGATATCTTTTCTTTGACATATAAGAGGTCTTTATAAACTGTCTGAAAAAAGGTCACTGCAGTACATTTTCAAAAGGTACACCTTTGTACCTTATTTACAAAGTGCATATTAGTACCTTAAAGGTACATAGTACCAAAATAGTACATATTAGTATCTTTTTAAAAGGGTACTGCCCCAGTGACAGCTTTTGCATCTTTTTTCTGAGTGTACCATTAAAACATCCTGCAAATTTTAAACTTGAAAGAACGTTTGCTTGGATGCATCTGTTCTGAAAAATAATCCAAAGAGCATCTTGCGCTTCAGTGGAAGCAGGAACATCTGTACAGAGTGAAACAGCTGGACAAATCAGACACATTATTATTTGTTATATTTAACAAATAATCCAACAGACCCCTTACACAACAGCTGAACTGGGTGCTGGGATGTCTGTGAAGCCACAACTAACAACCAGAGGTGAAACAGGCCTCTGGTTACAATAGCAGCTAGAGATGAGTCTGGTTTTACGACCCAAAGGAATTTAGAGAGTTTTACTCCTCTTCTATGAGTGAACATGCATAGCCCTGGGACATTGTATATTACTACTGTTTTTGTATATTTTGTTTTTTGTATTGTATACTGTTTTATGCATGCCTTAGGATAGAATTATTAGCTAATGTAACATATAGGTACCATATTTAATAATCAGAGTATAAAGGCACACAAACCTGCCTGCCCACTCTGATTATGCAAATGAGCCAGCTTCCAAACAAAGGAAGTTTTCCCACTTGCAATTACACCTTTTTCATTGGTCAAGCCAAACTCAGAAGTTAAAAGTCCTCACATCTGTAACCTTGCCTCTTCTCCGTTCCATTTTTGGACTCTTCTTCTGGATGCTGTTTGTGTGGAAATGATGGCATCCGATCCAGCCGTGATGCCGTAGGACCTCCCCTGCGCCGACATGACTTCAAAGTTGCAACAAGCCACAACAAGAACTCTCCCATCCAGTATTGAGTCATGCTAACATCTGCTGAACTTCGACAGTCTTCGACCTGGAAGAACTCGATTATAATACTATATATTTTAGTTAAAAAAACAACAACAACATTAGTTCATGAACCAATATGAATTAACAATGAACAGTAGTAGGCCATATTTATAAATTTACAGATTAAATGTTGCTTATATCAAATTAATAGATACAAATTTTGTTCATTGTTAAAGGGGTCATCAGATGCCCATTTTCCACAAGTTGATATGATTCTTTAGGGTCATAATGAAAAGTCTATAACATACTTTGATTAAAATTTCTCAATGGTAGTGTAAAAAACACCCTTTTTACCTTGCCAAAAACAGCTTTTCAGAGCAAGCCGTTTTGTTGCATGCCGCTTTAAATGCTAATGTGCTCTGTTCACCCCGCCCCTCTCTTCCGAGCCACTCTCTGAGAGACTGTAAACTTTAGCCGCATTTAGCCACGGAACTGGCTAACTAGTACATTATTAGGAATGGTGATTTGCAAAGATTCATTAAAAAAAACCTTATACTCACTTCTTCTGTAGGTGAAGTTGGATCACGAATGATTCGCGCGAACATTGACACATTTAGGTAGATCGGGGGCGTATTCCCTTCAAAAACCAACGTAATCCACTGCGTCTTCAGCGGCTCAGATGTCGGGAGTAAATGACGACTGCTATGTTTGTTTTGACATCCAACAACAAAGCACCTTAATCGTTTAGGAGACATTCTTGTCTACATCTGCTCCAGGGGTGAAGCAATGGCAAACTGATGACAGCTCACTCAGGGCGGGTCTAAGGTAAGACGGCCGTCCCAATCAAAAATCGTGGGAGCGGCCTTGGTCTGCGTGACATCACAGACAAGAAGCTGAGAACAGCTTGATTTGAGAAAGGGGTAATGATTTTAGTAGATTAAAAAAAAAAACACTGCGTGGAGTTTTATCATTATAAGGTGGATGTGTACACACACTCCCAACACACATTTATATTCAATCAACATGTAAAAGTGAATTTAGCATCCGATGACCGCTCTAACAAATTGAACCTTTGTAAAGTGAAGTGAAGTGACATACTGCCAAGTATGGTGACCCATACTCAGAATTCGTGCTCTGCATTTAACCCATCCAACATGCACACACACACCGTGAACATACACCCGGAGCAGTGGGCAGCCATTTATGCTGCGGCCCGGGGAGCAGTTGGGGGTTCGGTGCCTTGCTCAAGGGCACCCCAGTCGTGGTATTGAGGGTGGAGAGAGCGCTGGACATTCACTCCCCCCACCTACAATCCCTGCCGGCCCGAGACTCGAACCCGCAACCTTTGGATTACGAGTCCGACTCTCTACTCTTAATTTCCAGGCTTAAATACATTTTGAGTCCCAAACATTTTTAATGTGCTGTCAAATTGCTGTGCACACAGGGCACAAGTTAAAGGGAGTTAAAAGTAAGTGCGGAAAGAAAAAGCTTATTAGGAATGACTGAAAGCGAAAAGCCGGCAGTGGGAATGAGTCGGATGCCTCTATGGTCTTCAGTTATTAGTCACTGTCATGGTTCATGCCTGAGCAGTCGTACAAGCTTTTTCATTGAGGATGATATCCAGACACTACACTATACACCCCAACAGAGACCAGCGAGTGCAATAATTGCTCATCCTTTCTGTTATTTTTTCCCCTCCAAGATTGTAACCCTTTATGGCTGCAGCTCCATGAACCATTCAGCCCTTGGACTTGTTTTTTGTGTCTTTTGCTGAACCCATTATTCTGAAGATGGGCTGTGGAAGAAAATACTTTTGAAGTGCTATTTGAGCACAACCCTGCTTCAACTCACTCACCTACGGTGAGCTTTCATGAGAGTTAGTCATACATGTTCACGACTCTGATAAATATAACACATCCAAACAGCTGTAGCCAACAGCATCTATTTCGTGTCATTGGACATCTTATCGTCCGTATGCTGCGATCTCCTTTTACCATTAAATAACACATTGCCGTTTTAGCTCTCATGTTAAACCAGTGCATGAGGTCAGTGTGCTCAGAAAGAAAGATTCGATTAGAAATGACTCCTATATCCTGGCAAGATATGAGGAAAGCAACCCGAGTGTAAGACAAACAAACTGAGGTGCTGAGAAGTGTTTTTCCACTGTGAGAGAAATATCAGTGGGCTTTCATTGCATTACACACACTAATGCTGGACATGAAAGGACTTTTATCCATGCAGAAATCTATTCTTGTGTTTCAGAGTGAGACCCATCTAATATTCTGCTGCTGACCACAAAACTGATGACCTCACATGATCTTGCATGCTATGAACTGAGCGCACCAACTAGACCAACATAAGGAATGGGTAAAAATAATTTTTTTCAGTATTCCAATTATCTTTATTTGAGCAATCCATATTGTATGTTGATTTTTAAAAACCAAGATCAGTCTTTTCTTTGTGAAAAATATGTAGAGAAATCAGGGAGAGATAAATATTTTTTCTGTTGTGTATTTGTGAGCATGTCTCTATTGATTGAAAAGCAATTAAGAGGCCATCAAATTATGGCATTAAATGTATTTTTTATGTAGTTGTCCTCGTGGGCTGAAATAAACATCTTTAGTGTAGTTTGATTCATGAACAAATGATTCTTATGAGCCAGTTCTTTTTAGTAAATAAAAACATACGGAGGGACAGTGCTACCAGTGTTGTACGATTAACTGACAAGTGATACTTTTGAGAAATTTCTTTTAGTGAATCAAAACAATTTGTAGGTGACTAGTGTCTAATGTGAGTGTTGGTGACTACACTCTAAAAAAATGGTGCTATATAGTACTAAAAGTGGTTTTTGGCTCATAATCATATAGGGGAACCACTTTTGGTGCTGTATAGCACCAAATCTTGGTGCTTCAGTGGTTTTCAGCGGTTCTTCACCAGTTCTTTGGCATGACTGAGGGGCTATATAGCACCGCTACCATATACAGAACCTGTTAAGCTCCTGTATGGTTCTTCAGCGGTTCTTCAGTGGGACTTAGGGGTGATTAAGGTGCTATATAGCACCACTGCCGTACAAAGAACCTGTTAAGACCCTTTAAAGATTCTTTACGAGCCAAAGAACCACTGTTAGTGTGTTAGCACCATTGTTTAGCACCATTTTTGTTGAAGAAATACAATGCAATATGGCACCTCTTATGGTTCTATATAGCACGATTTGACAAAGGTGCTGTATAACAGTTTCTTTTAGTGAATCAAAACAAAAAGCAATTAGTTTTGTCTGATTCGTGAACAAATGACTTTTATGAGCTGGTTCTTTTTCATGAATCAAAACATACAGAGGAACAGTGCTACCAGTGTAATCCAATTATAAGACTTTTTTTATTTTTTTATTAATCAAAATATACAGTGGAACAACACTACCAGTGTAGTCTGATTCATGAACAAATGACTCTTATGAACCAACAAATAACTCTTGTCAGTTCTTTTAGTCAATCAAAGTTCACATAAACGCAGTCGGTTATGTCTGCAAAAGTGATCATCTGCATGTGCAAATCAGTATATTAGAGTTGTGAAATGATGTCTCTTGGACATGGTGACAACACTGTGCAATGCAACTCAACCATGTCGTTATATTGTTATGTTCTCAGAAGAAAATGCAAGACTCCAATCGAGCCGTTTGAGGGAGTTCATGCAAAAACAGCAGCATTATGCCCCAAGGAAGTTGAAAATATAAAAAAATCATAGAACTCCTTTATATCAAAAGCTTGTGAATCCCATTCGAAACAAGACTTTTTATCAGTATCTGAAGCCTTAAGGATAAACCAGTCTTGGTTTGCATCCAACATGACAGTTGATTCTGACCTAAGTTGAAGTTTTTAAAAGAGTTCTTCTCAGGTGGAAGTAAGAAAGATCAAGACACATCCTGTAACTGACAAATCAGACAGGTAAAATAACAGAGTGATGGAAAAACCAAAATAGCTTTCAGTACAAACGCACAACGCAAGCAAATAAACCTGCTCTCTTCACCTTATATGACTCTGCTTCAGGGCTGCTGGAGCTGATTTCTTAATCCATCCCACTGACTAATTGGAATGTAATTAACAATTAAGGGTTGACAAACGCAAGACGGGGCCGTCTTAATATGGTGCTGATGAAACTGTGGGTTTGGAGTGTTAGAGATTGGGCGAAATGCCTCCAAAGTTTTTATTAAAACCAGCTAATGCCTGTCGTTATGATTTATCTAAAAAGTATTCTTGCTCCCCTAGAGGTGATATAGGATGATATCTCTCGGTGCAGACATGGGCCGATGTGTTGTTTGTGCTTGCACATATTTAAAAGAAAATGAAATGAATTAGAATGAGGAACAGCACCAGAATGCAGAAATGACTTTTGCTCCCATGGTTTGCGTAGGCAATGTAAAAGACAGCTGGAGCTCTTGTGGACTGAGCCGCCTGGCTTGGGGAAGCAACTCAGTCAATATGTTGCAGATGGAAGATCATAACCTGGAGAAAAATAATAGGTACCAACCAGTTACTCTGTAATCCATATTCATGAGTCGATTGACAGATGTACTGTGGTACTTATGGGACATTATGTGCTCTGTTGTTGCATTGATTGCCTTACAGAGAACAATCTTGGCGAAGCTTTTTAAACATTTCCATCTCTGAGTTCTCCTACCGTCTACTAACATAAAAGTATAATGATATTGCAGTGAAAGACCCTTTTTCACAAGGAACATTTTAAACCCTGAATTACTTTACACCTGAGTTATCCTGTTCATTCTTTGTTAATACATCATCCTGAGAGAGTAAACCCACAGCTGAAGTTCTTATTTACCATTTTTATTTGATTAAAAACATTGAATAGAAAAATTAGTTTTCACTAACCTGTTAACTGTTTCCCTCAAAAGAAATTAAACACAGTGGCTGAAAGTTTCTGAGACTATAGCACATGAATATTTAATAAGGCAAGCATTTTTAGTTTATGATTAGTCTCACGTAGCCACTTTGACACAATGGCAAAAGGTCTGTTTCACACTGCAGCTTATTCTGGCCAAGAATAACCCACTTAGAGACAGGAAGAGAGTGTCTGACTGACATGCAAAGCATTTTGTTTTACGGGGTGCATTTATATGAATATATATATTAATAATAGGCTGATGTGGAAAATAAAACATTTAAATAATGATGCAGCAGTTTACATGAACCATTGCACAGAAAGCAACAGCAAAATAACAAATGTCTGATCAGAAGTTCCATTCCTTCTAAAGTGAATAACACAGACATAACCGTCACTGACACAACTCTTTAAATGTGTCCTTGTGAAAAAGAAGTGTACTAAACTGTACCGAATGCACTTCAAATAGAAGTATGTTTAAAAACTGTAGTTGCAGATAATATTAATGCACTTAAGTGTATTTAAAGAGAGTACATTTCAATGTTTCTTACTTAAGTACACTTTTAAAAATTGTAATTTGTAATAAAGTAAATAAAAAAAAATTGTATTTAATGTATTGAATAACATATTCGCACATTATTTAATCATATTTTCAACTGCATAGTATTCAAATTAATATTACATTTAAGGTTTATATATTTGAAATGTATTAAAATGCAAATTCATTATTACAAAGGTGTAAATACAAGTATATTACAATATAATTCATGACAACTTTCAATACAAATGGCTTTCAAGTATATTTTAGTTTATCATAAATGCTTGTCAATACATTCAGCAGTACACTTTAACCTTATTTCAAGTACCGTATGCAATTTATGAAATTACATATAAAGATATATTTTCCCGTTTAAGTGTCAAAAAGCACTCTAAAGTTCAGCTAATTGCATTTAATGTTAATTTAAACTATTATACATTTTCATTCAATTGCAATTAACATGCAATTAGTGTCTGAAAACATGACATTCAGTCCACACTTATGTATATTCTTTTAAAGTATATTATTTCTGTAATAAGTACTCTTTTTAAATGCTAACGTTTGCTTCTTTTTCACTAGGGGCATTTTTCCATTAATTATCTGTCTTAGGATGTTAAAGGTCCGAAAAGGTGACGTGTCTAATGGGTTAAACCAACACATCAGTCTCCTCCCAACAGTCTGATCAATGCCATTGATCTAGTGGTTGGCACTTACAGTCTGAGTCTGAGGCTGGATGTGGAGTTGGATTACGGATAGCGGTGCACTTAGTCTAGACTCCACACCTCCATTTACACATCCCATCCACTGAGGGGCAGGGTAGAGATTTACCTGCCTGGATCAAGTAAAGGGGTTCTGTCAACCTGCTGAAGGGTTGAGGTTAAAGACAAGGTTAGTGCTAATGTTGTTCGAAGGCTGAACACGCTGAACACTGTTCGTTGTCCCACACTGAGCAGTGTAGGTGTTACTCCATGACAGGTGAATGTGGTAGGGTCCGTCTGGAGGTCAGAGCACTTGAAAAAGATTCAGCATCGAACTGGAAGGTATTTGACTTTAACTGTTCATGAATTTTACACTTTGAAAAGTTGATCAAAGACAGTGAAGTGTGTATCTATGTATATCACTCTAAAAAAAATTGGTGCTATATAGCACTAAATAAAAGTGGTTCTTGGCTTGTAATCATAGAGGAACCACTTTTGGTGCTATATAGCACCATATCTTTAAAGGCCCATAAGAGGTGCCATATTGCATTGTATTTCTTCAACAAAAATGGCGCTAAACAGCACCAACAGTTGTTCTTTGGCACGTAAAGAACCTTTAAAGGGGCTTAACAGTTTCTTTGTATGGCAGCGGTGCTATATAGCCCCTCAGTCATGCCAAAGAACCACTGAAGAACCATACAGGAGCTTAACAGTTTATGTATATGGTAGCAGTGCTATATAGCCCCTCAGTCATGCCAAAGAACCGGTGAAGAACCACTGAAGCACCAAGATTTGATGCTATACAGCACCAAAAGTGGTTCTCCTATGATTACGAGCCAAATAACTACTTTTAGTGCTATATAGCACCATTTTTTTAAAGTGTATACCCCTAAATGGTACATATTAGTACCTTAGAGGGACATAAGTCATTTTTACATTATAGTACTTTTTGAAGGGTCCCCGAAAAGCATTTATTAGACATAAAATAATGTTTACATTTATTTGCAATAATAACAAAATACTGTAAAGAAATATGGCACAAACAAACTTTTATTAGGTTTAAAAAAAAGTTCATTAGGTTTTGTTAGGTTTGGATCACTATTGGTTGTCTTAATTTGTGTTCATATGTTAATATGATGGGAAATACTTGATGGGAAATGACTTTATACATCTAAGTCCAGCTGGTTAAAAATGATTTAACAACTTGAAAAAGTGAAGCTAGTTTTTTCAGAATAAGTGAAGTTAGTTCTGACATTTGTTTGTTGATGCCACTTTTTTGTTGTGGCATCAATGCAATGGCATGCATTTTAAGTGTTACTATCTCTCTATCTATCTCTCTATCTATCTATCTATCTATCTATCTATCTATCTATCTATCTATCTATCTATCTATCTATCTATCTATCTATCTATCTATCTATCTATCTATCTATCTCTATAATATACAGCTATACTAGCTAGCTATTATACACTGTATATTCCACACAAAATTAAGGTGGTATGGGATTCATTTAAAGGCATGCAGGTGTTTTGCTTGAAATGTATGTGTATGTATGTGTGTAGCATAGCAAACAAAACCATCAATCTTATTCAAAACTTAAACTAACGTTCCCCTCTTTGTAAGCCTCTGCTGTAGTTTTTCTTTTAGTTCAGCTCTGTTATCAGGAGCTGTCAGCAGATATTAGCATTGAAAGTATTCTCTTTTATTTACAAAGCTTCTTCATCTATACATTCGCAGGTTTTCTCAGGGGAAGACTGAAACCAGGCAAAGGTTGTGCTTGTTTAAATGCTGCATATTATTCTCTTATCCTGTCAGCCTCTTTAGAGCGTTTAGATCCTTTATGTCACTAACCGTATCTGCGCCCACCCAGAACGCTCATGATATTTCAGAACAGACGTTAGGATGTGAGAATCTCTTCAAGCTTCCTGTCAAAAGTTTTCAAAAAAAAAAGTTCTTGGAGACTGTGGCGGGTTTCTTCATTACAACAATCAGAGGTAAACTGTTACTTCATTAAACAGATTATTGCAAGCCAGTAATCTTCGATAATAGAACAAATTTAATGTAATTACAGCTCTCCGTGTCAGGTTTATGAAGGGAGAATTAAATTTAGGATTACAGTGGAAGGAAGTATTGATTAATGTTGCCTTTGAATGGACACTGAGCAATTACAGAATATTAGCTCTGGTGAACAAAATGGTGCAGTTGTTCATCATGACTGCATTTATCAGAGCTGGAAATAATGGAAGATACAAAAGGCAGGCATATTATGAACCATATAAGCCTCTTGAACAAGGCTCATGAATTTTAATTGATGTAACATTCACTCAGTCAGACATGATAAAGATGGTAAGTTAGAGCTAGTTGTATTAAGATTACCATTTACCAACTGGGCATTTGTATCTAATGCTGATGCAACTATTTGGCAAAGTTTGTGCTATAGGTCTTGAAGATGCTGTTTTAAATAGTCAACTTTAAGCAAAAGTAAAGACAAAAGTAATTGAAATTTTTGAAAATTAAACTGTTTGCTACCTCTTTGCACAAAATTTCATAAAAACATTTTACAAAAGCTATAAAAACTTGTATATGTTGGCGAACAAAAATTTGTTCACCTGCTAAAATGATTAGCAATGCTTTCACTTGATCATTTTAGCCTAAATATCAGCACATATAAACTACCTTTATTACTGACTGAGCAAAGAATTTGCATTAATGTGAAACTAAATGAGCCTTGACTGACTGAAGCTTGACAGATGCATTAAGAGCAGAGTCCAATGCTCTTTTAAAGAGTACTGTACCAGTAATACATTGTACATATTAGTCAGGATGCATAACCACATATCTGAGCACGAAGACTTCCACAGAATTGGAATCCCATCATTCACGAAATTATACACATCCTGCACTCTTTTAGATATTCATTTAACAACTATTTTTGTGCTCAGCAATGCTTTCAATTACCAGTCTTTCCACCTGCATATTCTGCCAATTTTCTCCCATAATCAGCACAGAAAATGTGTGTGTGGGAGGGGGGGCCATTAGGGTAGACCATATACAGTTGAAACAGTTTTTATTTTTATTACCACAAAAAGTTACAGTATAAAGTTGAGTATAAACATGCCATTTCTAATTGTTTTAACTGTAATTGATATTTCTTTTTTTTCTTTGTCCACTCAAAAGTTATGATAAACAATACAAATAAATAGTTAATATTTTCTACTGTTAGCTTATAAGGACAAGAAGTACTTTTGTTTTAGTTGTACCTATGCCAGATACAAAACTGTATACCCTTTTGTACCCAACTCAGTCTTTTCTGTCAGAAACTGTACCATTGTGCATTGCTTAATTAATAATGCTCTAAAATAATCTTTAATGCACTAAAATAGCGTAACCAACTGACTGCAAATGTTAAAATGTCTTAAAAGATACCATACTACAAAAATTGCCATAGCATACTACTGAAAATTTGTTTTTCAGGTTTGTTTTTATTCCTGTCCTTCATTATGAGCCTATACAACTGATAATTTGCTATTCTGTTTCAGAATATCTACGAGTACAATAGCCCACAGTTAACAAGTAAATCACTGAACAATTAAGATTAAGAGTTCAAATAGGAATAGTTAATATTACAAAATATTGAACAATTAAAAACCAGCTTATTGTACAACTGTAAGAATAAAACAAACAACATTCACTCAGTAAGTGAGTAACTCACTCATTCACATAGTCATTAATCAACTTATGCAGTTAATAATTGTGGTGTCAGATGCAGTTGTCCCAATTGTCCAGGCAGCATGTACAACCCGAATTCTGGAAATGTTGGGACGTTTTTTTTTATTTGAATAAAATAAAAACTAAACGACTTTCAAATCCCATAAGCCCATATTTTATTCACAATAGAACATAGATAACATAACAAATGTTATAAGACGACCACAAACTCTTCAGCAGCTGGAAATCTATATCAGGCAAGAATGGGACCAAATTCCAACACCAAAACACCGAAACTCATAACCTCGATGCCCAGACGTCTTCAAACTGTTTTGAAAAGAAGAGGAGATGCTACGCCATCGTAAACATGCCCCAGTTCCAACTATTTTGAGACCTGTAGCAGGCATCAAATTTGAAATGAGCTCATTTTGTGCACAAAATAGTAAAATTTCACAGTTTAAACAGTTGTTATGTTATCTGTGTTCTATAGTGAATAAATTATTGGCTCATGGGATTTGAAAGTCTTTTAGTTTTCATTTTATTCAAATATAAAAAAATGTCCCAACATTTCCGAAATTCGGGTTGTATAATAGTATTCTACTGCGGGTACAGTTGTTACAGTGTGTTTCAGCTTTACCCAACACATTTCTCTAAATTGCACGACAACACCGAAGGGCACATTGTTATAAGATATGGCAAATTTAGAGCGCACACTACAGATTATAAAACATCAAAGTTCAGTTTTAAGGTCATAAAGGGACAAGAAGCTCTTCGATGTTAGAGGGAGTGGGTGAAGTGAAACTCTTGCCTCTAAAAATAGACTTTGTTTGATATCTCTGGATTAGAAAACCTTACATCCAATTTACCAATTTGATGAAGACACTACTATACATCTGTGTAGCAAAATTCATGGGTCAGTTGTTATACACACACAAGTTATTCAACACGCTTCAACTGTCTACTACACTAAAGACATTCACAAATGTTAGTTACTAGAAATTGGTTGTCACCAATCAATATCTTGTCTCATCTGGCTGTTTTACTTTTAAAATTTCATTAGTAACAGCAGATTTCCAGGCTTTTTTTTTAATTTTCATCTATTAGATGATCTGTGGACATTACTTTAGTGCGGTGAGTCTACGAAGGGCATGAAAACATGACAGCATAAGCACTGATATTAAGTATCTAGTTTGTTTTTTAAATAAGTTTAAATATTAAGATTTAGTTTTGTTTGTTGTAGTACTGGTTGCTAAATATATTAATCTCTTACAAAATCATGTAGTGGTTTGTTAGCTTGGTGTTTTTCTCTAAAGGACTGAGGAGGATCATAATTGCACATTAGCATTTATTGCAGAGCAAAATAAAATATTAAACAGCTGCAGTGGAATACAAATCTATGAACAATTTAGCCCAAGGGATCCTCTTGGTGTGCAAGCAGAACAAGCCTGAGTGAAATTAACCACATTAATCTCATAAAGTGACCACAATCTCAAGCAGAAACAACCTCTTATAAATGCCGACTTAAAATGCATCGCTTACTATTTTCTATATTTCCATCATATGCAACTGCTGAATAAGCAGGGGTTGCATTTTTATTACAAATGCTGCTAACACTCCAGGGGCGTCAGTAGACCCTTTTTACTGGGGCATGAGTAAAAATGTTAACTCTAAATAAAATCTCTAAATATACTTTCCAAAAAAAGGATATATGAATAATCAATCTCAAAATCATGAATCACAAATTTGTTGAAATAGGGTTGTCCATGTGTTTAACTATTCCACCGATGAGTAATGCGTGTCTTGAACTTTGAAGAAGTATATAGAACTAACCTTTTGGGGAGGCTTATCTAAATAACCTGCTAATATCCTGTTTAAAAACAGACTATTTGATTTTCCAGACGCTGCCCAGTTGGCAATAGAAACATCTCTTTTTGGGCAGTGTGGAGTCAGTGGGGGGAAATGTCACGGTTCTGATGTGCAGCTTGGTGCTTTGAACATTCATTTGCATCAGAAATGCAAAGTAAAGGGTGCAGACATCAAATACACGCAGCTCAATTGAAGTTTCTATTTTGTTGTTTGTTTGTGTGCGTTATCAAGACATGGAAATGGAACTGCTTGCTGCACGGCTAAAATACTGTCAGTGAATTAGATCGGTAGCACAATGCCAGTTCATTTCTCTTATAAAAGCTAAAATGATAAACACATTTTCTACTGCTGATATCAGGGACATTGGGGGGGACTGTAGAAATAGACTTGGTCTTATGACTTTTGCATGTGGGTGTTTGGTTCAGACTGAAAATTAAACTGCAACTTTTTACTTTTCAAATGCATTTTATGAATAGATTTTGTTTTATTCTAATCCCAGATTTTACATCTTAAACTATGAAAAGCCATCAAAAACAAATCTAAACAAAGTTTGATTTAGTGAAAACATTAAAAAAATTGACAAAATATGAAACATAACATATGAAGTAAACTCTTGTGAACGGAATATGTTTGTCATTTCATGCTAGAGTTTTTTCAAATGTATGAAGTGTAAAAATTACCACATATATTGTGTATATTTAAAATACATAGAATGCTATGAAATAATCATTCACTAGTTTGCTCCCGAAAATATTTTCAAATATCATTTCTGTCATCATTTCCATCACAGAGTGCTATTTAATACAACATATCATTTGAGATGTGATGAAATGGCAATGTGATTGAAATGTTCATGACTTTCAGACAAAATGATGTAATTCTCCTGTCATATCTGTTTGCTGTTGGACTGGGGTGGCAGACCACCAAAAATGCCAATAGTTGAAGAAATACACATTTGTTTAACCAGTTAAAATTTAATTAGTTATTTATTAAAGGCATAGTCTCGAAAATCTTTTAAACATGGCAGAAAACCAGCACTCGGCATTGTTGTGCACAATGCATCAGACGGTCCTTGAATGGTCCGTGGGTGGTTTTGATCTGTTTCAGATATATATTTATAATGACAAATGTTCTAATCTGGCTAAATTCAAAAGACTTAGGCAGGAGCTGGCAGAAATGGAAAGCCAAAGAAAATGGAAACATAATGTGGGGAACATAATATCCAGGGATCTTTGCTAAATTTCAGCCTGGCTATTATCATGGTTTTGGCAGCTGTGTTTCTCTATTTGGGATGGATTCCTTATTTGACAGCTATATTGTGGAAGGTCAGTCTGCCATTAAAACTTAAAGTTGTCACATTCACTTAATTCATTCAATAAACCAGTTAAAATCCTACACATTTTCCATAAAATGCTATTTACAGTTTGTGCACAAATAGTGAAACGTAAAAATACTTGCATCTGACTTGGATGACTGGATAAATGAGTTTTTCTTTCAGTAAATATTAATAATGGCAATCCTATTCCCATCTTCAATAAAAAACTAATCGAGTATTTATGCTCTTACACTCAGAAGCACATTATTGATGGTCTAAAAACCTATGTATAACTCTACACAGCATCAACATCACTGAAGCAATTCTGTGCTATTCTTTGAAAGGCCTGAACTTCACTCAAGGTTGTTCGGCTCTTTTAACAATTATCTGCTCCAGCTCATCTCGCTCCATTTCTTCATGGCTGCCCTTTGAGCACCCAGCAAAATCTCCATGGCAACTACAATCATTCATGCAGTCCCCCAGTGAAGTGACGCAACTGAGGTACGCTGAGGAGACCTCATCATCTTTAGTGAAAATCCTACCGCCGGCCTCCTGGAGCTGGAAAGCCGCTCCGCTAGCACATCACGCAAATGACAAGATTCACTTTGATATTGCCTTTGTGCAGAACATTTAGGTTTAATGCTTATGGTGTGAAGGCTGAAAAATTGAAAAAAAAAAAAAAAAAAAAAAAAGTGTGATATCATTTCCTTGTGGTTTCAAATAGGTTTATAAGCGTATTCATCTGACTGTGAAATGAAAAAGCATATAAAATATGTGCAAATCTGGTCATGTGCAGAAATAAACATGACTTGGGTATTGACTTGTAAAAATGATAAGCTGAAACAAACACAAAATAAATAAATAAATTAAAAGTGCAAAAATTTCACCCTTTGAACTTTTATTACATGATATTACATCCAATACAAATGGCAGGATCTTTATCGCTCTGCTGTGCCAGTCAGGGCTAGTTTAATGGTGTCTATTTTTCTAAATGATCTTTTTATCAGATAGGGTGTGTATTACAAGCACATCATTTATAGTAATACTGTACGCACTCTATACTGCGTGTATTGTAGAAATGACTTTATTCAACTAAATTACTAGACACTTATAACATTTGAGTCCATGACAATTACAGAAGTCCATTTCTCTAACCCCAGGCCATTTACACTGATTATTATCTTAATCATGAGAGCAATAATTGCAATTTAATTCACTTTCTTAGAAGCTTAGTTCTTCAAAAAGCCTTTTCTAAGGTCTAAATGAGCCTGATATTTACTTGTTAATAAGTAGATTATATAGACCATCCCACATGAAGCTATCTTTATGAGAAAAAAAAAGGAAATGAAGCAACTAGTCAGAAATGCTTATAAATGCTGTGCATTGTCTGGGTTGCTTTTGAGATGTTGTAATGCATATTTGATGCTTATGTAATGATAGATGTAGCCTCTAGCTTAGACCCAATTCTGTTACTGGATGCATTTAAATTACCACAACAGATATTAAAATACCAGCAATATTATTCAGATTCAGATAGAATTTGACTTCAATTCATTCCCAATTTCAGGTTTTGCAGATTTGCAACCCAAATTGCAAACAATAAGACATACATTAGGTTTGGACACATTTAGTATCTTAAAACTTTTTAAAACTCTCACTTCCTTTCAAACTTTTAGTATAGTAAAATAGGTGAGTTAGACTAGATTGCGAAACAAAGGCAGCTAGAAAATGTCCAGCATTCATGAGAACAACATCTCCCATATTGAAATGTAATATGTGACATATAAGGCGATATATAATTGTCACATTCTCTGGGTAGATGAAGATGTAAGCTTATCATGTATATAAAATCCCCAAAGTAATATTTACATGTATATATGTTAATATCTATAAGATTATTTTATATATGGTATATGTAGCAACAATATATGGCAAAAATATATTTTTAATATTTATATATTTATATATGCAACTTTATTAAAGAAACATATATGCAAAAATATGTATGTTTATATATTTTTTTATTTTAAATATGTCTATTTATCTATTTATCTATCTATCTGTCTATCTATCTATCTATATACAAATTTAACATCAGCATGCAAAAAAAAAATTAGCATGTATTGCCAGGATTTAGATACATGTACATGACAAATATGTCCAAAAGTGTTCATAAATATAAATATACATACTGTTTTTGTACAGGCTAGATATGTATGTTAATGTATGAAACTGTTCCAGTGTCTTTCATATATATTTTTACTTCATTTGACAATTTATTTCACATATGGAAATTTAATATATGTACGTTTTACATGTGCATATGAACAATGATGTTGAAAAAAAGGTCTTTACAAATATTCATCATCTGCCAAAATGTAATACAGTCAAATTATTAAAAGATTTATTAACCTTGATGCAGGATTACGAGTCTAGACTACAAGAAACGAGCTAGTGCAACTCGCTTCCAACAAAATAACACTGAAATCAGAAATCAGACGGGTACATTTCAACACAGAGGAGTGCATGCAGTAAATCACAGCTTTTGAAAGAGATACTTCCGGTAATATTACTGGCTCAAATCAAAGCACATTGTTAAAGCATAGATGAGACAAAATATGTTCAAACGACTCCTTTTGCTCCCTGCGATCCAGTACCTTAGACAGTGAGAACAATACAATTTAATGAAGATTTAGCGTTGGATAGCACGATCTGCCAATCTTCACATTGATATAATGCTTTAGGATGCAGCTGCCTGTCTGTAAGCAGACTTAATATGTTGCCTAATAACTCAGAAGCCTGTATGAATATATCTGCAATGACGTCAGGCTGCAAGAAAATACCAGCAGGATGATGACCCATATTCCAAATGAATAGTAAAGGAAACTCATGCTCAACATTTTCCTCTCCTTCTGCTAGTATGTGGCAGAATAGCACCTCAAAACAAGAGAGAGCAAACGTCTCCCGGATACATCGAACATGCAAATACAGTCCATTTGGAGATGGATTAAAACGACAAGTGAGGAAAAGAAAGAATTATTAATAAAATGCAATGTACACAACCGCTGCGGAAATTGGAACAGGCAAGGTGTACAATTCAAAAGCCATTTCATAATCAGCAACTTGTTAAGATCTGGCAACCCTCATTTACATAACCATATCACAATGGAATGAGAATGTTGCAGTTATGCCATACGGGCATGTTTGCGCAGCGATTCAGAATACTGTGGGCAGAAAGAAGGAAAGAAAGCAGCCGCTGCAAGAGTACAGGCTCTTTCATTTGTGCTCTTGCATAGATGTATACTAAGCATGGGATGCCAAAATGCCATCATATATACCCTGTGTTAATGGATAACTCGAAAATATTGATTTGCACTTAAAATAGAAATATACATCATATAAACATTTTCTGTTAAAATCTCTATGCAATACATCATCATATGCCTGTCACGATTGACAAACTGATGCAGAATGCTGGATAACATGGAGACAATCTCTGTCTCATTGTATGAAAGCTTGAAATTCAGTTGATAATTTAATAAGAGGGCATGCAATTTAATGCAAAGCAATACTGAATTAGAAGGTTTGTATAAGAAGTTATCGCTGTTCTTCCAATTAATCACTGGTGTAATATGTAAATACAGTCATCAGTGTTTGTTTGTACATCTACAGTGTTAGTATTTGAGGTCATGCATGCAGAACTGTGCAGCCATCCGTATTTGACATGGCTATATTGTTTGTTGTTTGATGCAAATGCGGTTTAAACTGCAAAATTATGCACCAGTAAATTAAATGTCTGTATCTTATTCCCATTGCTGTAAATAGTGCAAGTGCCACCCAAACATTAGGTTAGTTTAATTTCCAAATAAAACTCATTGCTTTAAAGCTGATCTGTGTTTTGATGTTAAAATTCTTTGTTTTATTGCATATAGTGTTTACCCTTGTGAAAAAGAAGCACACTTTAGCATACTTTTTAAAAAGAGAACTTATTACAGAAATATATATGTGCAAACCTCTCACTCCACCAATCTCACATAGGTGGAGTGAGATTGGGGCGGGACTATCTGTTTGGCCCACTAATGACGGGGGTGGGGGTGGGGGTGGGGGGTGTATTTAAAACAATTTGAAAACCACCGAATTATAGTATTTATGAAATCCTCTTGGTTCTGCTACAGGCGCAGAAATTACACACTTCACCTTTTTAGAGCACTCCTCTCATGATTGACAAAGTGCCTGTGGAATTTCTTTTCCCTCTTGGCGATATTCACGTGTTTCCACAAACCATGCGCAGACTTGTAGACAGAATTCACAATTTTCTCATGCAAGCAACTGACAAGTTAACAAATAATTCTTATGTCCTGTATAATTTCTGTTGGCTGATCAACACTTTATGATCACCAATCAGACATGTTTGTTAGGGGTTGTTGACAGAAGATGCATTCGAGCTAGACACAACAGAATAAAACAGACTGCAAGAATCTCAAGACACGTTTTAAAAAGGTATTTTTCCGTAAACAACTCATTTTAATTTGACGTCTTAATAATGCTCATGGCGCAAGATGCTAAAAAACATCAGGAAACATCAGGATTTGAAGATGCAGCTTATCCAAGAGGGTTTCATCGTGCAAACTGTCAAACAGTGCTCTGTCACCATGCTAATTGAAGCACCACTGCTAAAATATTTAAAAGTAGTCATTCTGATTAATCGACTAGCCAGATGATGACCATTCTCACACACCAATTATCTTTACATCAAGATGATGATGATTTTAGCAATGAACTATGCATGTATGTCCAGCAAAATCAAAGCAAACTCTTTTAGTCAATGTACATGCTATTATCTATAGATTTATTCTTCATATTACATTGTATTGTATGTTTCTCAGCATTTCTCCCCCAGTTCTCAAGGAGTCCAGGAATGAAAAGAGCCCACGGGCAGGCAGAGCAAAGTCTTCAAAAGCTCTGAAGGACATACAAAACAGCAGAATGCAGAAGTGGCCTTGTGAAGTTGAAAAGAGTCAGAGGGGATCAGAAGGCCTGGTCCTGATGGGAATTCAATATATTGTTTGCTTTTATGCGAGGCAGAGGGGAAAAGGACTCCGGTTTGCATGCTGGGAGAGCAGTTCTGGTGTCAAGGGCAAGATCAGACACCAAGATCCAAACCGTCAGTCATGAATGAACAGCTTACGAATGAACAAAACGTAGTCAGGATGACAGCGTATACTATATGTTGTGGCAGAGCAGCCCTGTCCCAGCTCTCATCTGTTTCAGTACTGTGGAGGTGTACAGGACTGACCCGGACCTCAGGTCGAGTGTTATTCAGGTGTGTTGGCGATGGAGCTGGGGGTTGAATTCAGCACTGGGTTCATCGGCGGTATGGCCTTGTGACTGAAGTACTCCACTACCTGTTTAGGCACCTCTGCTAGGACACATTTTGCCAGTGCAGCTGGTGAAGCCTGCAAAAGTCACATTTTACAATAGTGAAAAGAGCAAATCAACCAAATTCATGGTAAATTGTGTTCAAAGAAAAGCATGAGCAAAGTACAGTTTGTAATTTAAATAGTTTGGTAGCGAGCCAAGCAGCAGGCTATTGAGAGTATTTACACATTTTTAATCCTCACTTTTCTAAAATGACTGTTTTCTCTTGTTTTCTGGCTGTGTACATCAGTTCAGGGAACAAACAGCTCTTATGGAGAGACTGTGAAGCTCTAAGAGCCATTTCTAGCCGAACACCACTGGCATATATTGATTCGGGTCCGCCTGCTTCATTCACCCACAAACCATGGCATTTATGCAAGGCATCCATGCCTCCTTTTACAACGCGTTAAAAGTACTTTTCAAATTTTAAGGCCATAAAAAGTAGTGCAATGTATTAGTTTTTGTTTGCAAAGGTCTCACATTTCAGATGGACATTCATTACTATACTTTTACTGTACTTATACTTCCTTATATTTACCTGCACCTAACTGTCAACATGTCTTAATGTGCTTAACTAATGATGTCTTTTAAAATATTTTCTAGATTATAATTTTTTTATGAAAGCCTGTTACCTCCCCAGAGTTAAAAAAAAAAATTAATTAATAAAAATATGATTGCAAATTTTATTCTCATAGTAGTGACTTGATATCTCCCAATTGTAACTCTACAGTATATCCTGCGATGCAACTTTGTTTAAATTTTTAACTTTGTTTTGTCTTATTTCACAACGTGACAATATCTCAAAATTGCAGTTTTATTTCTTGTGATCTTGACTTTTTTTTCAGAATTCATAACTTTATTTCTCACATTTATTTACATCTAAAAATGCAATCTTTTAAAATTGATCTCCCTTTATCTCATTTACCTTTTTTTATGCTTTACATACATGTTTCTTATAGGGTGAGGATTAAAATTGCAAACATTGTTAATTGTGATTTAACATTTTTTTTTATATTAATTGATATTATTTTTGTATGTTCTAGATTATTGATTATTACTGTTTATGAAAGCATATTTTCTCACCAGAATAATTTTGTTTTAATTCTTAAGCGTAACTCTGTAGATGCCCTCTTTCTAAGTACAAGATCTACAGGAACTACGGGATCTACAATAAAACATGTACCTTCATTTGCAAATTCCCAGTGACTAAGAACTGATAAAAACTGACCGTTTTAAAGTCTCTGAAGGGCACAAACTGGACGATGTCCCTCAAGACGGGTTCCCCTTTGGGTGAGCGCAGGACTCCATCGTCCCCATCAAGGATCTGCATGTCTGTGAAGTCGGCGTTTCCTACTCCCACTATAATGATGGACATAGGTTGGTAGGAGGCCCGAACAATGGCCTCCCGTGTATCGGCCATGTCTGTTACCACCCCGTCTGTGAGGATCAGCAGGATATGATACAGCTGGCAAAGAAACAGACTGTTATCAGTTATATTGTCTGATTTATACAATTTTATAAACATGTTCAGAGCTTCATCCACTAAGCATTCACTTTCAAGGAAAAATGGTCATTAATGGAAATCATCATTACTTACTGATCCTCATGTTGTTCTAAACCTGTATTCTTTTTTTCAGTTTGTTTAGCATAAAAAGCCCCCAAAAGGTGCAAAAAAAATAAAAATCACCATGTACGATTCTTCAAAAATTCTACTGAACAGAAAAAATAACATAATTTGGGTTTGGAATAACATGAGAGTAAGTAAATAAAAACTGAATTTTAATTTATAGGTGCACTGTTCTTTTAAATGTCTCGATAGTAATGAACAGAATATTGGATACCCTTCTAAAACAGGCAGTCAGTGGGCTAAAATTAGTTACATTTACTGGCCTAAACATCCCAGCGGTCCTGTCAACATTAAACATGCAATATCTACAGTTTGAATGAATGGCCTGGTTTCTGAACATTGATCTCACTGAGCTCATTTACTGAAAAATGATCACTTTTGGGGAAGGGGTGATGTAAGATTAAATAATAAATGAAGATCATCACAAGGACATATTGTGTAGAAGACAGCAATGAAATAGAGCAATGCAAAGCTAATTGCTAAGCTTGAGGGCAAATATTTGACCCGAGACCATTAAATGGCACGTAAAGGGACTTAATAGAACTCTAAATTGATTGTAGCTGTGTTAATTACCAAAACAGCCCGCAAGATAATCCGCTAAAAAAAAAAAAACTTTAAGCGGTTTCATTTGGACCTAAATTTCAAAGGTTATGTGAACAAAACCAAGGACAGAAGATAAAACCCCAAAAGAACAGACAGGGGCAAAATCATTAAACCACTTTTAAGAGCAGAATGTCAGAGCAAAATCCATTTTAACTCACATTTCACCTGCAGTCCAGACACTAAATTCATGTCACCATGCATATTTCATCATGCATATTTACTTTAAATCATATGAAATTAAGTCCTTTCTTTGAATTTAATTCATTTCATTGAAAGGACAAACACGTCTTTTCAATGCAAATTTGGAAAGGGTAGAAACCATCACTGCTATTTGCATGATGCAATTAACCCTGCAATATTACTGAAGCCTGTCACGGTGCACACACAAGGGAGGAACAAGGAACACGGAGACGAGGATGTAAACTCAAATATATGTCTTTCCTGACAACATCAAGACAGCGCAGAACAAGGCAAGACTGACACAGACAGGAACACCGGGGAGTAACGAGTAGACCAGACGAAATCAAACTCAACAGACAGGACTATAAATACACAGGTAAATCATGGCTAACGAGACAAACACAGCTGGACAAGAATTAACTAATGATTACATATAACAAGGACAGGAAACGAACCAAATATGGACACAAGAGGCAGGAACATATGGCACACACGACAGAGGACTGACAAAGCCGAATACCTTATTCAGAAAGGTGCAAATAATGAATTCTACTGAATATTCTTTAGACTGATTATCCAACAAGCAGAAGGATGAAGTGATATTTTTAACGAATATCTAAAATTACAGTACAATAGTGAGTCAATGTGACTGAAGTCTGAACTTTAGAAAAATGCACATGCATTTATGAAATCCAATTTTAGAGTAACATTAACCTATACTATATATTTTAAAAGAACTTACGCTGTTATCGTTATATTTCTGATTCAAGCAGAACTTTTCTTCATTTGCTATTTAGCTTTTTTTAATTTTACATAAATTGTGTAATAAACATTTTAGTTCCATCTAAAATATGGTTATTTAGTTTCAGATTTAAGCCCTGCCTACATTTGAATATACAGTAGATATCAATTTTGAAGTGGAAAGTCTTCATGATTTAAAAATAAAAATGATTTTTTTTAAATTTCAAATATAAATGTATTTGTTTGTTTATTTATTTATTATTAACTTATTATTATTTAAAAAAACTCCTAATTTGCTGCTTATTGATAGTAAGTAAGGTTGTTGGTTTAGTAGTTACGTTTATAACCTGACATATATCCAGACACATGATGTAAAATGCACTTTCTAGATTTTAAAATATGTGAATAACAGTGGTGGAGAAACACTGTTCAGTCTCAGTGAAGTATACCAGATCATGATAGTCAGCGGTATCTTCCACTACATAGAATCCACTGAGGAATTTCCCCATGCAAACAGCCACCAGCAGCGCTATTGAGACCGTGTTTCCACAATTACCTTATTGCATAATTCCTTTGTGTTTATTTTTAATGAATTTCCCCTTCAGTGCTGTGCCATAAACAGAAACTTTAAAGCTACTCACAGAAGCATCTTTGATGGGTTCTTTCCCAGCTGCCAGCTTAGCTATTCTGTTGATGATGGGAGCCACATTAGTGGGACCGTAGAGCTGGATCTTGGGCAGGCAGTTTTGGTAGGCTTCCACGACCCCCTGGATCTCTGATCAGAGAGAGATGGGACACGGCTATCACTTCTGTTCTGGAGGCTTATTTGTATTTCTCTCTCTGTCTCGAAAGGCTTCTGAGAGCAGTGCTGAAGTATTGGCAGTGAACGCAACAGATTTTGGGATCAAGAGACTGACTTGGAACTCTCCATCTTCTGCAGAAACGTGAAAGGACTATAGCAAGCCCAAGATTTTTCACAGTCCTCACACATTCTTTTTGAGTGTTAAAGCAACGGTTCACCCAGAAATTAAAATTTGGTCATTATTTACTCACCCTCATGCTGTTCCAAAACCATATGACTTTACTTGAAGCCTTTATGTATAATGCATTATAAAGTATAATGTATGTTGCAATTCATTATATCTTTTTACAAATGACTGTAACCAAAGTTAAATCATAATTATATTTGCAGATTCCTTGTTGCATCTGAAATTGGTTGTCATGTGCATCACACATTATATTTTCTAAAGGTGAAACAATGAATAGATATCATAATGCATTATAACTGTGGTTACAAATATTCTAGATTATACGTTTAATTATAAGGTGCATCATAAATAGTGCATTAAAAAAAGTTATAATAATTTTAACCAAAGTTAAATGCATAATAATATTAGCAGATTCCTTGTTGCATCTGAAATAGGTTGTTTGTCATGTGCATTGCACATTATATTTTCTAAAAGTGAAACAATGAATAGATAAGTATAATGTATAATATAACTGCATTACATAGTGCATAAAAAAAACACCTTATAATACATTATATAAAAAGGCTTTAAGTAGAAGCATTAATAACTTGGCTTCGTCTTTGAAACACAAAAGCAGAAATGTGGAAGAATGTAACTGGAGTCTGAGTTGTTGAGCTCTAATATGATATGAGCATTATAAATCTTCAGAAATAATACAGTATGTGTGACTTACAGTCTAAAAAACGGCCTAAACCCCACTAAAATATCCAGTTTAAACTGGTGTGTTTGTGTTTTTAAACCTGCCAGCTGATCTAGTCACCTGGCCGAACAACTACCATGTTCCAAAAACCAGCTTAACTACCTTGAGCTGGTATAACCAACTTGTTTGTTGCTAGTCCAAGATGGTCAACCAGCAAATGAGTAGTGTAGACTAACCAGCTACCAGCTTCCAAACACAGTTAGGAGAATCTTAAACTAGATTCTCCTGCCATCTCATTCTCACTTATGCCTTTCGACAGATTTCCTGTGCATTGATTGGTCTGGTGACGCAGCCTTAAAGGCACACAATATTTGAATGGATGCTGACAGTTAAGGCTGAGATTTTCTGTAAATAGAACATATTTGGATCTGTTCTTCACACAAAGATGGCTTCAGGAGAAAGTGGTGCACAAGTCATATGGGATCACTTTTATGAAATGTTTATAGTGCTTTTTTTAAAAGAGTGGCCATTCCTCAAGATTTCTCCTTTTGTTTTCCACAGAAGAAAGAAAGTCATATAAAGTTTAAAACATCAGTGAGGGTAAAAGTAAACAATGACAGACTTTTATTTGTGAGTGAACTTTTCCTATAACTGACTAAAGCTTCAAAAACATGTCTCTGTTCAGTTCCCATGAGATGTTCCTTCACTTACTAACATACAAAGTGCTTGTCACTCTTACCTTCACATTCATCATCCTCCGGGTTGAAATTGATGGCAAAGTCATGAGACACCTGTAGTTTGGATAAAAAATAAATAAATAAAAAAAACACGCAGTAAGGCTTTGTTTATCCAGCTTCTATTACAGACCTGTTTTCTGGTTAAAAACCTAATTCAACATCATAAATCCTGCTGTTAAAGAAAGGCAATAAATCATGCTGTGCTTATTTGCATGTTTTTAAGAAAAATACTTTCTGCAACACTATGCATGAAGTGACCTGATGATGATGCTAAAAAAAATACAGATTTTCCATTATAAGCAACAACCACTGTGGGCCCCCTCTGGTACTTTTGTAGCACACATTGCATTGAAATTGATTTTCTTTTGTTGAAAAATACATTCTGAATATAACTATAATTATTATATTTCCTTGAAAAAGGAAATAGAGCTCATAGCTAGTGCAGTGCAATCTGCCTGAACAAACAGAGCATAAAATGAAATCCTGTGACAGTTAACTGTGAACACTCAGGGAAGCCTTTGCAAGCTGTTATTATTTTAAGTCTGTGAGAATAGCCCCTTTTCTGTAAAGGTTGTTGTTTCATGAGAGATCCGTAAATAAAAATAAAACAAGTTATGACTTTGCATATTTGAGATACACAGTGCCAGAGACTGTGCTTTGCTGATCCGACTGGTCTACCAAATATAGAAAATGGTAGATACCTCCACATTTAGAAATTATATACTAGCAGACAACCCTTTTATAAAAAAAAGAAGTGCACTTAATTGTATTGAATGTGCACTTGTATTGTACTTCAAAGCTTAAATGTATATTAAAAAAAATAATAATTATATATATATATATATATATATATATATATATATATATATATATATATATATATATATATATATATATATATGCAAATAATATAACCTTAATGAAGTAAAAAGCCGCTTAAGTGAACTTAAAGAAAGAACACTTTAATGACTTCTCCATAACACAATGTCAAACATGCTTTAAAGTTTAGATGTGTTGACTTGCATATTAAAGCACATGTAAATTAATTGATTGTAATTTTACTGCACTTCAATTACATTTATTACAATGTACTAAATTAAACTTAAATACATGACACGCGTTTCAATTTAAATGACATTAAAGTATATTTTAATTTACCATAAATGCTTGTCAGTACACACAATCAAGTAAACAATAGAAGAATAAACCCGGTTTCACAGACAGGGCTTAGACTAAGCCAGGATTAGGCCATTGTTCAATTAGGACATTTAAGTCATTTTTATAAACGTGCCTTAGAAAAAAACATTACTGGTGTGCATCTAAAGACAAAACAAAGGCACTGATATGTTTTAAGATCAGTCAGTGCAAGTTTCTTTCAGTTGAACAGCTCAGACTTACATTTTAGTCTAGGACTAGGCTTAAGCCTTGTTTGTGAAACCGGGGGTTAAACATTTAATATGAATTTAGACTATATTACACTATTATTTAAAATGCAATTAACATGGAATTAAGTCTCCAAAAAGTTTGAAACAATACACACTCATATATTCTTTTAAAGTATATTATTTCTGTAATAAGCATATGCTAAAAAAAGTACAACACAAGGGGTTGTATTCATGTGTATCTGTTCATTCTTCTCACACAGACTTTAGTATGTACTGCAAAATGTACTAACAAGCATGTATGCACTAAAATATACTTTAATGTAATTTCTTTTGAGACTTTTATGCCATGCAAGTAAATATATGTGCAATTTAGTTGAACGTGTACTACTACTTTTTTACAAGGGACCACATGTGAATCTACATAAAGTAGATAAAAAGGTCTTTTACCTCATAATTAGGTGGAATTCTTGCTCCAAAGCCCAAAGCAGAGAATCGTTTGTCACTGGGATCAGATAAATACATTCATTAGTAAATAAAACACATTGGGAAAAGATATAAAAAAAAAAAAAAGGGCAAAAGACCAAATAATGTGAGCACCTCACAAATTGGCAATATTTCCTTATTAAAGTGTTTTACCATTTGCCCTTAATACAGCTTCCAGCCTACTTAGTGTCACGGTCACCAGGAGTAAGGATCGAGGAGACTCAGGAAATAACTTCACAACGTCTTTTAATCGAAACCAAATGCCAAGGAACACAGGAACATGGAGATCCTGTGTTCGCAGGAGAATTGATGCACACAAAGACAATTAATAGCCTACATGAAGACAGGGAAACACAGGGCTTATAAACAGAAGCTAATCTAGATAATTAATAACACAGGGCTGGGAATTAATGAACTAATAAGAAAAACGAGGACAGGAACTAACCAAATATGGGCACGAGAGGAGGGGAAACACAAGACACAGAGAGACAAAGTCTGACACTACTCCCCCCTCCCGGAAGGCACGTCCCGCGCCTACCAACATCCAACGGGGAGGGGGCGCTGTGGAGGCCTCCAGGGACCAGGAGGCAGGACTACCGGCGGACTATGGCCGGTCAGGGGACTCTGGAGACAATGGCGGGTCAGGGAGCTTGGGCGGCCATGGAGGATCCGCCTTAGAGCCCGCGGCCCCAGCCCCCACCTCAGCCTCTACGGTCGGAGCCCTACTACCCCGCCAAAAAAATTCCTTGGGGAAAGTAGGGGCTGTATCCGGCTGGCATGTTGGAGGTGCAGACTCCTGGGGGCGCTCGGGCAGCGAGGACTCCTGGGGGGACTGGCCCTGGAGAAGCGGGCACTGGAGGGCGCTGTCGAGGAGCGGGCACTGGGCTTGGGTGAGAAACGACCGGCGGGCTTGCCACAATCTCAGCCGGCGGGCTTGGGTGAGCCGCAGACGGCGGCAGGCTTGGGAGAGCTGCGGACGACGGCGGCTGGTTCTGGCTCGGGGCAGGACACTCTCCAGACACTGGAGGATCCCTTCCCTCCATTCTAGTCCAGTGGTGTCTGGGAGGTCCACGGGACGATGGGAATTGGCCCCCGTGCCAGAACAGCGAGAGGATGGTGGCATCATCGAGGGCCGTCACCGCGGCGATCCTGCAGAATTCCCAAGAATATTCAATGAACGGGAGATCTAGGTGAGCAAGGGTGATAAAGCGGGTGGCGGTTTCCATCGCCACGGGAGAAAACCAGGAGAAACAAAAAATTTTTCAAAAACAGGGAAAAACCAAACGGGGAAAACGGCGCAGAGGTAACTGTATTTTTTAAGGTCAGCTGTTCTGTCACGGTCCCCAGGAGTAAGGAGCGAGGAGACTCAGGAGATAACTTCACAACGTCTTTTAATCGAAACCAAATGCCAAGGAACACAGGAACATGGAGATCCTGTGTTCGCAGGAGAATTGATGCACACAAAGACAATTAACAGCCGACATGAAGACAGGGAAACACAGGGCTTATAAACAGAAGCTAATCTAGATAATTAATAACACAGGGCTGGGAACTAGTGAACCAATAAGCAAAACGAGGACAGGAACAGGAACTAACCAAATATGGGCACGAGAGGAGGGGAAACACAAGGAGGAAATCGGCTCCTCACTCTTCTCTCCATAACTGCCACAATGGTTTAATAATATTCAGGTCAGGTGATTTGTCTGGCCAGAGGAGATGCCAAAGTGTATCTCGGTGCTCCAAATGTCCCGGTTTTATGATCATGACAGCTTTTGGAGCAACAGTGGCTTTGTGAAGTTCTCTCTGGTTGTTTTTGTTTTTAGTGAAAACGGGGTGAATATTGAGGTTGCTGTCATTTTTGCAGCAGTTGTTCTGTGTTGTTTGGACACAGTCCTTCTTAGCACTTGACTGCCCTATCATCCACTTTTGGTTTTTGCCCACTTTTTTTTGCTTAAATGAATAGTCATAATTGTAAAGGCTGTTGCTGTTAACGCACCAAACAATTGGGCTGTTAAGGTTACAAAAGCTCCTGTTAAACAGGCTCTCATGATTTATACTTTTTGAAAGTACATTTCACCCATGGGTTGAACTAAATATATACTACATAAACAATGAAAACACATTTATAGATTTACATTTACTCACCTTCAAGTCTTTCCAAACCTGTATAAGTGTCTTTCTTCTGCTGAACACCAAGATATTTTGAAGAATGTTGGTAAGTCAGTGGCTACCAGCAGCTGTTCAGTTACTATAATTCGTTAAAATATCTTTCTTTGTGTTCAGCACAATAAATATTTTGAAGAATGCTGGGAACCAAACAGTTGTTGGTAGCCATTGACTTTTATAGTACGGAAAAAAAAGTACTATAGAATTCAATAGCTAAATGTTTGGTTACCAGCAGTCTTTAAAATATCTTCTTTTGTGTTCAGCAGAGGAAAGAAACTCATGCAAGTTTGGGACAACCTGAGGGTGAGTAAATGATAACATTTTCATTTTGGGGTGAACTACCCCTTTAACCCCTACAGTAATGGGTGTTTACGTTATTTTGTCTAAACTCTATATGTGCAACTCTTCGGTCCTTTCTCACATATTTCATTCATCCAAACTCTTCCGGCTTAGTATCAACAAATACCCCACCGGCATAACAAGTTTCAAATATCAATACGGCACTGGGGTGAAGTGTACTGCTGAGGGGAGAGGTGTGTGTAAGATCATCATATATATGGCGAGTGTTGGAGGGATGAAAGAGACTCCAGAGGGAGAGGGGAAGGCACAGACACAGCAGGATAGCAGATCTACACAGCTGATCACTCAACAGGCGACAACTCACAGCCGTGTGACGGAGAGAGGAAGGGTATCATGGGGTCAGAAGCACAGAGGCGTGCAGCAGAGAGCTGAGACATGAGAAACATGATAACCACGGGCACAGAGCTTGTCTTTCACTTGCTAATGAAAGCTAGATGAGGTAGCACCATTCTGATAGCTGTCACCAGAGGCCACTATTGCCGGCCAATCAATGCCACTTTCTTTCGCTCCAAAATCTGAGGTGTGATTTGAACGAATCGCAGTTGAGCCAAGTGTGTGTATCTTTTCGCAAATAGCATTAATGGACAAAGCTAGTGCAATAACCGACTAAACTGAGTGTGCAGAACTTTTATTCACAGCAAGGTTGTTCCTCATCCAGAACTGAATTGGGAACATCATTTAAAATCCAAATCAATTACTAAATCTGAGTTGCATTTAAAGTGAGGTAACAAACAGGAAGCAGAATTGCAAATTGAATATGAATGTAAGGAAGTATTTAATTAAAAGTACATTAAGAATGAAAATGAATTAAAATTTCATAGAATTCCATATGACTAATGTTTAACTAAACATTAGTCAAACTTGACAAAATCTCATTTAAAATTTTTAAAAAAGTTTGAAAAGTCTTTGAAGTCTTAAAGGTTTACAGGCCCAAAGAAGAGCAGACTGATAGAAAGATAGATTTGTATGTAATATTTCATCAAATAAATGATCCTTTGTGAACCAGGGTGCAACTACACAATTTCCTAGAAAGTATTATGCATGCATTTCTTGCATTAAATAAATGGATAATCTCTATGTATAATGCATTATAAATACTGCATTACATAAGCCTATAAAGGCTTTAAAGTTACCTAATAAACTAACTTACATTTATTTTACTTCAGCTAATTTCTAGTTCTAAGGCAACAAATACTAACATTTTGACTCAAATTAAAATGAAAACTAAAATATATTTTTAAAATCTTGTTTAAAATATTAACAAAAACTATAAAAGTATATCAGTAATACAAAAATTAACAGCCAGAAATTAAACCTTATCAAATAAACCATATTCACTTCCAATCCCCTACAGCAGATCCGGTGACTCTTATGCATATGGATTATCAATGCAATCTGTCAAAAAAATCTGTCCTGCTCGGTTTCCTCCAATTGGACAGAACTCTGGACCCATGTGTGGCTCAGCTGATTCTCCTCACATTAACATGCTTGGTTGCCTGAAGATATCACGCTGTGACAGCTATAGAGGATGTTCCTTCAAGCTGATCCACGAAGAGACACGCACTAATCTCTGACATGATGTAATCGCCATCTCCATAATCACATTTTAGCTAAAGTTAACGAGAGCTATTTGGCTGTGATAATTTGTTTAACATAGTGAAGAAAGGAGTGATTACTGAGATACATCCATGAGAAGATAACAAATATTACAGCTGGTCTATCCTTCTTCATCTCTTGACTTCCAGCCATTTCAGGCACAACTAAACCCATTAAAGCCAAACAACTGCCAAAATCTGTACATTTCTAAAGGCATCAACAACTTTAAGAAGAGCTTTTTACAACTTGCTGGATAATGGCAGGCAAATCATATTTACATGAAAAATACAATTAAAACGGTCAAAGTATGAAATAGGCACATTTAAAAAGGTGATTGTCATAGTAAATATTCACTTTTTTGGGCCCTATTTTAACGATGTAGGCACATGGTCTGAAGCACGTGGCACAGGTGCATTTAGGGCATGTCCGAATCCACTTTTGCTAGTTTAACGACAGAAAAAATACTGCGCCATCGTTTTCAGTTGCCTCAAAATAGCAATGCGCCAACAATGCGCCTGAAAACACCTCGTTTTTAGACTAGCATGCCCATGGGTGCTAGCACATGTGCTATTTAAACAATGTGGTGCCGGATGTAAAAATGATGACTGCATCAGGCATCAGACTGAAACTAGCAAAAAAACACTTGCATCGCGCCAGGCATTGCATTGCGCTGGGTGTATCATAGGGCCCATTGTTTATATGACAAAGATTTCATTAATTATTATTATATACACAACCTAAGTAGACAACTTAAAAAAAAGCATTATGTGAAGTAAAATAGAAAGTGTTAATTGAAAGAATGTTTTATTTCCACATATTTATGAAAATATGCATTGTATATATAAATATGGATCTGCTGGCAGGCCAAAATGCATCTTAAAAAAAAACTTTTAAGTTATAAAAATACAGCATTTACACTTTTTTGTTGATGTTTGTGTGTGTGTGTGTGTGTGTGTGTGTGTGTGTATTTTTTTTTTTTTTACAAATTTTACAAATCTGTTGATAAGCAACTCTAAAGTGTTGTTTTAATATTACTAATATACTATTATAGTTTTAGACAATATTGTGAATTATATTTTATTCCTATGTTTTGTTTACAATTTACTTTTTGTTACAATTTTAGTTATTTCTTGTGTGTCATTTGCATTAGTTTTTTGTTTTTTATGTATAGGCCTATATAGTTTTTATTAACTTTTAGTTTTTAAATTTAGTTTATTTTAGTACTTCAGCTTAAACTAAACAAATGATAAATGTTGTCTTGGCAATTAGCTAAAATATTTTATTATAATTCTAATTTTATTTCAAGTAATTTTTTAAGGTTTCAGTTTTATCTAATGATAATTTGAAGTATGTTAATTTTTCACCACACAGTCACAAAGTGTGTCTGTTCACTTCATTTTAAGAATATAAATTCAAAATATAAAATCCTTTTCATGCTCCTTCCCTGCACTCCAAATGAATTTTCTGATGTGCTGAATCCATCAGCATGATTTATATGTATGATACAATGATGCCTGACATGCTAAACATTCACACATCCGTGATCGCGAGGCAAGCTGTTCCGACAACTGTGACTTCTTCCCTCACTGCCAACTGCTTTGTAAATGAGTAAAAAATAGTGCATTCTCAGCTTCCCAAAAGCATTCAGCTTACTCATAGGCCTCTGTGAAACTGGGTCACAAGAGGTGCATCCATATTGTTCAGTAATATTCCGTTTACTTATTTCAGTTACTCGCATTCTTAATCTCATTCAGTAACTTGATTTCAAACTTTAGCTTCATTTCAAATTTCAAACAATCAAATAGATAGATTCTCCAACAAATGTCAAACCGTTATAGTATCTTTCAGGCAAGCCAATATGGCAAAAAATATATTTTTTATTGCCAAAATATATTTGAAATATATGTTGCGAACAGTGAAGCTTAATTAAATATATATTTCAAATAGAATATATATTTAGTTTCAACCTCCATATACAAAAATATATTTCTAAAAGTATTTCAGGGGCAAGAAAATACATTTCCAGTTTTACAGTAGCCTACATTTAGGCTAAATATAAATGTGGATGGCCTACTAGAAATCAAAAGTAGATTTATAATGATTTAATATTTTTATATATTGCAATACTTATTTATTTATTTCTTAATTATGTCCTTGCTGCCGTTTATTCAAATGTATTATATGTTCACAAGTTATAGACAAACAAATCAAGTTTTTCTTCCAATGAGACACATGCAAATGCATTTTCTTGGACTGGAAAATATAGAGGGAAATATAAATGCTTAAAAAAAAATAGATTCATACATTTTAAATATATTTTCAAAAATATACAAAAAATGGCCAAAACATATTTATGTAAATATATTTTGAAACATATTCAGGCAAATATTATTATTTTTTTATATATATATTTTAAATGTTGCTATATTTTGAAATATTTATTTATATAAATGTTTTTTTTTTTTTTTGGAGAACATCTATTTCTCCATCCAAGGAGGCACAAATGGTTCTAAAAGCTGTACAATTACGAAAAACAAGCTCTTTTCTTGCTCTCTCCCTCTTTCTACGTCAGTACACTAGGAGAAAATGGTCTTTTTTATTTTCCTCAGCACTCTTTTTCACGGCTCCTCAGAGAGATGAGCCCTGATGAGGGCAGTCAGACTGCCACCACCGTCCAGCGTCTCCTCCGAGACAAGGAAAAGGCCTAATCCTGCTTTTAACAAATGCCCAAAATGACAACCTGCAGGGAGCCATACAGCAGCAACAAAGTCAAATTAGTCATGACGCTGCTCGCCAAAGTCACACTGGCTCTGACAACTCATGCAAACAACTGCAACAATACATGCACCAGTAATAAGCCGAGCATGTTGAGCGGAGTTAATTGTTTTTCCACCTATAAGTGAGTCATGCTACCAAAGTTTTTTAAACACAATTACTGGCTTGCACAGATAGAATGCACATGCTCAGACACAAAAAAATTTGTATTTAAATTATAAATCTTAATTGGTATATGATCAGGCTGCAGTGGTTACTTTCATTTTAGATATTATCTGATAGAGATGTACCACATGTGAAAGAGTGTGTATTTCAGGCAACAGCCATTTTGTAAATTCTCTCTCTCTGCCATTTTCTCTGCCCACCAAGAGGATGCATTAAGCAGGCAAAATGAAATCAATATTCTCTTATTTTCACTACCATTATCAGAAAAAAGCAGTGGGATGAATATCCCCCCAAAGCCACGTGTATCTGTCAATGTGGCTGCGGTTGTAGGAATATCAGAAGAAAAAGATTCCCACACGCATTTCTATAAGAGCTGCAAAGAGTCTTTATGCCCACATAAAATAAGATAAAATAACTAAAGCATGCTTCACCATCTCTGCAATCACAATCTATGCAAATATTATCAAGTGTTATAGGAATAGTTCACCCCAAAAAAATGAATGAAAATGAAAATTTACTCACTCTCATTTGGAGAAATTTAGCTTGCTCACCAGTGGATGCTCTGCAGTGAATGGGTGCCGTCAGAATGAGAGTCCAAACTGATAAAAACATCACAATAATCCAGTCTGTCAATTAATGTCTTGTGAAGTTAAAAGCTACGTGTTTGTAAGAAATATATCCATTATTACGATTTTGGGACTGGGACTATTTAGACTGTTTTTGCTTATAAACAAAGCTTGATCTGTGCATATTTCTCTCCTAAGTTAGACAACTTTTTCAATGGAGACACCATTATGATGGACTAGGCTTGTATTCTGGCCAGAAGTTAAAAACATCTTGGTAACTGAGTCGTTGCTTACAAACACACAGTTTTTCACTTCACAAGACATCGATTGATAGACTGGAGTGGTGTGGATTATTGTGAATCTGACATCATTCTGACGGCACCCATTCACTGCAGAGGATCCCTTGGTGAACAATGTTCTAAAACAATGTCCTTTTTCAGAGGACATCACAGGCTGTGTTTAGGCAATGGAAAATTATATTAGGCTCTAATACAGTATGTTTTGTATGACTGAAAAAAATTTCAATCATAAATTATTTGTAATTTAGCTGTCAATATATCAATTTTGTACTTTTTAGTGTCTATACAAGTGTAAGTAATGGAAGTCGTGGTCTAATGGTTAGAGAGTTGGACTCGTAATCGAAAGGTTGCGGGTTCGAGTCCCCGGCCGGCAGGGATTGTCGGTGGGGGGAGTGAATGTACAGCGCTCTCTCCACCCTCAATACCACGACTGAGGTGCCCTTGAGCAAGGCACCGAACCCCCAATTGCTCCCCGGGCGCCGCAGCATGGCTGCCCACTGCTGTGTGTGTGTGTATGTATTTGTTCACTACTCACTGCTGTGTGTGTGCACTTGGATGGGTTAAACGCAGAGCACCAATTTCGAGTATGGGTCACCATACTTGACAATACGTCATGACTTACTTACTTAATGTATGGTGGTAGAAGGCAGCAAACATTATACATATGAATACTCATGAGATCATGTTGGACAAACTTGCAAATGTGTAATGTGTATGCTGACAGTGTGTCCTTACTGTACATTTCAGCATCTAACAAAAATGCAAAAAAAGTATGTTTTTGTACTTGTAGACATTATGTACGGATACAAATACTACATATATACAATTGACAATTTGGTCACACTTTATTTTGATAGTCCACTTTAGACATTCTACCAACTATAAGTAACTTTGTAACTACATGTCAACTAATTTTCATTCATTTGCAACTATATAACTCTCAGAGTAGATTGTTAGGTTAGGTTTAGGGTTAGTAGAATAAGTTGACATATACTTGCAAAGTTTCTCAGTATGTTGTGGACCCATCAAAATAAAGTGTTAGAAGATATTAAGCAGACAGTATACTAATGACATGTAGCTGCAAAGTTACTTACTGTTAGTAGAATGTCTAAAGTGGACTATCGAAATAAAGTGTTACCGAGAATTTTTTGTTTAATTTTTTAATATTATTTCTATAAAAAAAAAAAAAAAAAAAAATCCCACACCATCCCACTAGTATGATCACATCCATCCTGTTTTTAACTTCAAGCGATCACCTGATGTGTAATGATGAGTAACACACCCTCTCAGCCTGATCAGGGAACCCACACAGCGTAGGTGTACAACCCAGGAGAACTTCAAGCATCCTTCAACAAATACCATACACTAAAGTAGTGCAATCTTAAACCAATAGTTCATCCAACAATGAAAATTCTGTCATCATTTATTCAACCTCATGTTGTTCCAAACCCATCAGGCTTTCATTCATCTTCAAAACACAAGTAAAGATATTTTTAATATGCTCTCATGCATTATGTCCATCCGTTGAAAACCTTCTCGCATTAAAGAGTACAAAAAGACAACAGTAATCCATATAAATTGGTTTAATCCAAATCTTCTGAAGAGTCATGATTACTTCATATGAAAGCTTTTATAAACCCTGATCAACGCACATACAGAACATCAAATTTGCTAAATAGAAGCTCAAATGTAATTACTTGACATCCGAAAAGCAATAATGTTTTCTTTTGTGTGTCACACAAGAATGTTTCTTCTATAAGGTTTCCAGTAAAGCTACTGTTTACCATATTTTGATGAGCTCGTATGTGTTGAGAATGTTTATATGTGATCAAAAGCCTAAATAAAATCTGTTAGTTTACCATTTAAAATGTCAACCTCACAGACCGCATCCGAAATCACATACTTCCCCATTAGGTGAATAACAGCATGTGAAAAGAGACTGAATTCACAATATTTAGGTGAAAAGCACTCTGAAGACTTCTGGATTCTGAAGTGTGCATCACTGGTAGGTCACATGACAATAACAACGTGACAAATGTTGCACGTCCTAATTATATTGATACCATACACATGCACACTATATAGATCATAATTTTTAGCGGTTGCAAAGTAATTACTGATTTAAAAGAAGTACCTACTCAGAGAGTATTCTGCGATTTCAGAAGCAGCCATGCTCTTTCACTTATGCCATGGGTATTAAACTGTGAGCAGTTTTATATATTCCAGTTGATATTTATGGGAATTTTTTTTTTATTTAATTGTTATACATAAATTGTAATTTATTGTATACATAAAATGCAAGCTGTTAAACTAGTGTTAGTAGAAAAATAGTCCACAGGGATAATAAAAAAAAAAATAATAATAATAGGGGCTGGGAAGGCTTAAAGATGCTTTATGCTATTTTTTGGCTCTACTAAAGAATAAAATACCATAATATGTTTGCAGATACTTCTCTGAAAGTTCCATTTCCTTCACACTTTCTCGTCAGTGAGTTATTCTACTTGGAAATGTTTGTTCAGTGTCGGAATGTCTGTTTTTGTTTTAGTCTGTGTGGTTCCACCTACTGCCAATTTACCCAATAGTATTTCAACACCCCATGATGCCAGTTAGAGGAAAACAGCAATGGAAGCCAGCAAACAAACCGGATCAAAGATCACAGATTCTACCTGACCTGAGGCATATTAAAACTTGGTTAAATCAACTCATCAAATTATAGTCTAAACATCACCATACATTGTCAACTGCACTCATTCCTGTTGCGTTTCATCAATCTGGCAACTCATGTGAGCGTTGAGTTTGAGGATGAGTGGCTGGGATAAACAACTCTCTCCAATATTTTGAACTTGGAATACAGTACCCATTTTAACCATTAGCAGTCAATATTACATACTGCACCTTTAACATATGAGTGTGTTTCTTCAACTTTTGCCACCATCATATGTTAAGCGTTTCCATTAAGCACAATGCTTTGTTTTTTTAGTTCATTAGGGGGATATAGCTGTTGACTCATTTGGCTTTGATCTGAGAAGAGAATCCTCCCTTTGAAACAGATCTCATTATAAATAAGACGTAATTAACCAGCTCCTATAAGGCTAATTGTAGTAAGCCCACAACAACTTAAGCACATATTGATTTAGTCACTGCGAGTCCAGAACTACCATTAAATAAAACAGGAACCGAAGCAATGATCATGGGATACGGCTGTTTAAAAGACAAACAGTTAATGCCTTTCCGAAAAGAAATGCACTGAACACACTAATGCGCAATGTTCTGGATCAGGCAGGAAAAGGGAAGGCGAAAATTGCAATACTGGACAATTAGAGAGAATAAAGCGACTATATTAACTACCCACACACAATGCTTTAGTTCAGTTTGGATAAATAAAGAGCAAATAATACAGGGAAATTCTCTTTGGCTGATTAGTTGGTTCAGATTTCTTCCTATTGTCTCCCACACTGGGGTTCCACAAGCACAGCGGTTTAATAAGCCACAGACTACAGACACGGGCGAGTCTCTGGCACCAGTCGCTGGCAGGATCTGCGGAGCCATGGGCTATTAGGACGTAGCCCAAAGGAAGGACACAGTCTTAGTCAATGGATCAGACAGACCCCTGATACCTCGCAGAACAAGAAACAAATTAAATAGTGACCCGAGCTAACCAACAATGCCTCAAAGTCAACAAACAGCCTCCAGGCAAGCTTTAGCAAAGTGATCCCTCTAATACTGTACCAAAGTTTGATTTATTTAAGTCATTTACCTTAGTCACAATAATCTAACTGGGTTACAGTATCCATGCATTCAAATGAGAGCCTAAAATCTACATAAAATTGTATTCACAACCCATTTTACTTTCATACTGGGACACATTTCTTTTAGATAAATTTAATGAGAAAAAAATGTTTGGTGGGACCAAAGAAAAAATGCACACTTTTAATAAGTTTATTATTATGGTGTGTTATTATTAATAAGTGTGAACTTGCATGTTAATTGCAATTAAATGAAAATTTTATCTTAAATTTATATGATCCGCTTAAGTAGGACTTAAGTACATCTTTATATGTAATTATTATTATGTTTTTTTGAATTCTTGTATTGTCTTTGAAATAAGGTTAAAGTGCACTGCCGAACAAGCATTTATAGACAACTAAAATATATCTGTAATTACATTTCTATTCATACTTGTATATGTCATGAATTTAAATATATTTAGAATTACACATTTGTAATGAAGTTGCAATTTTGTTCATTAAAAATATATCATCTGTAAATGTCATTTAATAACACTACAGTTCAGATTTTAAGTATGTTAGTCAACACATTAAAATAAGTGCACCTCATAAAAACAATGATTTTTAAAATACACTTTAACATAAAACTTTTAATTTGACATTATTACAAACTGCACTTTTTAAGTGTTAAGAAACAGTCATGAAAGTATACTTTTTAAGCCTTTTCTGTCTTTCTTTCTTTCTTTTTTGTCAAAAAATATACTTTTAATAATTGAAGTATACTACAAGTGCACAATCAATACAAATAAGCACACTAGTTTTTCACAATGGATGGACCGCGGTACTATGAGACCCCATTATTCGGCCCTTTGGGACCCCCATTATTGCTACATTTGCAATTACAAGAAATACAGTTGAAGTTACGTGAATAAACTCATGTGCATATTGCAAGAGACAACAACACACCACAATAGTATGAAATATCACAGCTACAATAAGATGTTCAAAAGACTCTGTAAGTACTGACAAGATGCCAGGAAAAGATTTTCTCATTACTTCATTCATTTCATACCTTGCCAACTGTCAGTGGCACACGTTCCAGCACTATATGTTTCTATGTCAGTTTTACATCTGTAGTGGCATGTTTTCAAGGCCTCTGGTAGTCAGAGGACCTAAGGCACTGGACTAACCGGCCTGGTCTATAACCCACCCTTGGACAGGACTTGTTTTGTCTGTTGGGAACTGACTGGGTCATCAAAAGTGGGTGTTCCAGACCTGAATGCGAGTTGAATGAGGAGGAGTACTTTCTTTCTGAAAAACTGCTGGCACCCACTTTTGAAGAGGTGTTTTGAACAGGAAGAGGAGGCTGAAGGTCAAGTTCACCCTCCAAAGCATCTCGGTGCATTATAATGGAAATGCTTCGTTTAGTTGTTAATTTTTTGCTATTATAGCTTTTCTATTACGCTTATTTAAATGGGGGAGTTTGAGGTAAAGTAAGATATAAAAAGAAAATCTTTTTTTTCAGCAAGGACACATTAAAGCTGCAGTGACAGTAAAGACATTTGTAAGGTTGCAAAAGATTTCTATTTAAAATAAATGCTGAAAATAAAATAAATGTTCATTGAAAATTCTGTTAATCAAAGAATGCGGAAAAATATGCATTCAGCATTGATAATAAAAACCATTATCAATAAATAAGCACCAAAAATTATTAATTATAACTAAAGCAGCAAATCAGCATATAAGAATGATTTCTGAAGGATCTTGTGACACTGACGACTGGAGTAATGATTCACAGGAATATACATTTTAAAATGCATTCAAATAGAAAACAGTTATTTGAAATATTTCACAATATTACAGTACTGTATTTTTTGATCAAATAAATGTAGCCTTGGTGAGCACAAGGGACTTTTGAAAACAATTCGTTTGAAAACAAACATTAAAAATCTACTTCTGACCAGTACACACTTAAGGAAAGGTAAAATAAAATAAAAAGCATAGTATGTGCCCTTTCACATTAAAGAGATAGTTCACCCCCACCATTAAAAATTGCTGTTAATTTACTCACCCTCAGGCCATCCAAGATCTAGGTGGCTTTTTTTTTTTGAGTAGAACAATAAAGAAGATTTTTCGCTGAAACCATGGTCCTTGGTGATTCATAAAACGCAAGTCAGCAGATGCCCGTGTTTCAGAAGCTGAACTTTATTTACAACATTATTACCTGTAATTCAGAGCCTCGGGTAAACAGTCAGGAGTGATGTCCGGTTCGTGAACGAATCATTCTTTTGAATCAGTTCTCTTTGGCGAATTAGTTGAGCTAGTTGAACCAGTTCACCAAATCAAACTGAACCATCTGAAACAGTTAGCTGTTCAAGGAGCACAGATATACAAGTTACCCAATCAAAACACAATTTCGGACATGGCTGACTCCGACATGAAATGAGCCAAAATAATGGTGTATATGATCCCGTGATGCTGGTTTTGCCCACTCATTCAGCGCTACAGTTCCTCCAACGGTCACTGAACTGAAGAAACTGTTCCAACTCGGACTGAGTCGAAGACTGATGAGTCGGTGATACGAGCATGCATGAACTAAGCTTGAATGAAGGGACGAAACCAAAGTTTCATGGTTTCTTATATTTATGTAAAAAGGTGAGCTGATGTTGACAAGTTTACTCACTTTATATGCTTTAGAGCTGTAAAACATCCACATTTCACATCATTATTAAGTGCTTTAATAATATAATTATGTATATGTCATTGCATGATTAATGTACATAAACAAACTAGTGAATTGAACCAGTTCACTGAAAAGAACTGTCCAAAAGAGCCAGTTCACTGAAAATAATCTGATTCCTCACTCTCTGAGGCTATGGGTTACAGGTAATATTGTTGTAAATAATGTTCACAGACAAATCGTTTCGCTTCATAAGATCTCAATACATCATCAGGGGCCACTGGAATTCATTTTGTGTGCCTTGGTATGCTTTTTTTCTCAAAAATGAGCAGCTGCTGATTTGCATTTTATGAATCACCAAGGACCCCGGTTTCAGCTAAAAATCTTCTTTACTGTTCTACTCAAGAGAAAAAAAGTCACCTACAACTTGGATGGCTGGATGGTGAGTAAATTAAGAGCACATTTTTATCCCTTTAATTTTTTATCCCCTTATTAATACATTACATTTTGGAATGCTTTTTAAGTAGGCTACATTTGCATTACTTACATCAGTCACCTAAAATTGCTATTTAGATATTTGTTAAAATTACCAATGGCTTGTGCAGCCTATGTGACATCCCCCAAAAATGATAGTCTTTGTAATCTTTCTTTAAATGTATTTGCTCCACCTTTGACTGTCACTGTACATTTGTGCATTACAGCATAGTCACTAACCTTCAGAGACATTCTACATGCACTAAATTCCAAGAAAAATTACAAGCCTACGTGATAGTGTCCACCTCCATCAGCAGAGACACCAACACTGACCTGTCATAATCCTGGCAGATTTCCCCCACGGCTATCAAGGCTTTAAGATACTCATTTGGCTGATATGGGTTGATGTAGTGCAGGGAACAGCTATTGCGAGGGTCCCCATTGGACGCCGTGAAGTCAATGGCAACCTAGAGAGATAATAGCATGACACACTCGTGATAAAACAGCAAAAATGCAGGACAAAAATGGAATGGGTTACATAATCTGATCGATCGTCAAGTAAATTTAATCACTTTAGTTTCACGCCCGGAACAATAGTTGTCTCCATTGTAGACAATTGAAAGAAAATGTCAGTCTACAAAAAGCCAAGCACTCAAGAGCTGTCTTTCCTGGGAAGTTACACAAAACCGGACTAGAACAGTTCTGCAATCAAATAGCCATCTGTATAAATAATTAAAGAGCTTAAAACGGACAGTATGTACATTTTATTTGTTTAGAGGTGAGCCAGTTGTATAGTCATTCATCAAGCAGATGTTATAATCCAAAATACCACAAACAGCTACCATATGCTCTATAATACAGAAAACCAGCTCATATCCCAGTAAACACTTTATATATTATATTAAGGCACTGTATTACGATCCTATGTGAATCCTGCACCAAAACATTCCCTCTGAGGCTTTCACTACTTGACATCTGATTATCTTTAATTTAACATGCAACTGGAGAATTCGGATATTTAAATAATGAATATTCAATAGAAGTCATTAATAAACTTGGCCCATTTTGGCTGCTCTTAAGGGAAGCATAAGGGTGGGGGACTTAAAACAGTTTGGAGGAGTTATTAATTTGTTCTTTTGCCTCCAGCCGTGAAACAATCACATTCTGACTCAACATAAAACTCAAGAACAGCTGGTCAAAATAGGGACGAAATAGCATATTCTAAGCTTGTTTTAAGAATCTTAGCTATTTTTACTAGCAAACAGGAAATAAAAATACTTAAGAACATTACGTTTGCAGTCTGCCTCACAAAATCGTGTATAATCTACTATAAATGAGCTGCATTTGTGTCGAGGAGGCAGTCATCATTCCAACACGTCTGGCATCAGTATCTACATGGGCAGTAAATCTGTGAAGGGTCTGGATCGCACCGCGGTGCTAAATGTGGAGCGCACTGCTGTTCCCACTTACTGTGAAGTGTATTTGGCAGCCTCCCATGATGTAGTCCAGGAAGGAATAGACTCTGTGAAGCTGCAAAATGAAGAATGGAGGGTGAGTTTCAGAAACCCTGCCACATTTATCTGCCTGGCTCACCGGAAATCACTATCTGCAAGACTACCTGCAAACTTTTAGCCTCTCAAACACACAAGTACTGTACATTAGATACGAAACTAGCCATTCTATTTCATATTCTGATTCATTATATTTAATGCTGGTTTGGTGCTGGTGAAGCTAGTAGGCCAGGAAAGTCTTGCCAGTTAAACTAGATACTTTGTATGAAAACCTTTGCTGTCAAAGTAATCAAATTAATGTGTTGTATGTTGCATGTCTTGTATCTTATTATTAATTTATTTCGCATTTGCTTTGAGTTCAGTGATTGTAATTTCTAGGCATTTGTATGTAGTTTGATAAATCTGCTGACCAGTAAAGTGTGCCGTTGCATAAATGTGCATTAGTACACATGGGCCTGTTGTTTGGTTTTCCCAAAACCTAATGCTTTATCTGTTAATGCATTCATTAAATCAGTTCTGAAATTATCCGTGGATGTATTAATTAAATAATAGCCCAAATTAAAATAAAAAAAAGTTTCAAACTGAATTGATACATGTGAAAAAAACAGCACCAACAGACTTAAGCAGTACTATAAATAAAAAGCTTCCCTATGTGAAAGCGCACAAACAAGACAAATGCATTAGCCTCTTCCCACCCCACTGATGTCTTTAGGCTAAGCTTGATTGTCACACCCACCCACAACAATATTAACTCCACAGTCTTTTTATTCACAGCTGGTTGGCCAGTATTGTCAAGTACTAGCATCCTTAAAATAAGGATGGCATGCCTACAAAGCTCTCTAAACACACAAACATAGACTGTCAGACTCGTACCTTGAGATCACTGAGAATAACCAACCCAGAGTTCTTGTAGTTCTTCTTCTTCAGTTTGTATTTTGGATTGATGCAGTCCCATGTGACCTTCAGGGGCATGGAAAGAGATCAAAGAGGTGAGCTGAAAATTGAAGGTGGCACTACAGCAAAGTCACTTTTACCACACATGCAGAAGGGTTGGGACATTTCTTTAATCCATTCTAGTTTTCAAACAGCTATGACCGATATCAAACACCAATGAAGGACTGAATGTCTCACACTGACCTTGTTTCCTGAGGAAATCTTCTGCATTTCTTTGAAATTGGTGTAGAATTCGCCAATGAAGTCATGCTTTCCCCTCGAGTCATAGTCCCAGACTAAGCACTGCAGGGCACAGAAAATTACAACAATTCATTTGTCTATTATGGTTCCATGTGTTATTTTGGTTTTATTCTTGTCATTACTTCTTTATATAGGAATAGCTCTTCATGTCTGATTTTGTCATACCAAGTCTGTGTGAATTTCTTATGTAAAAAACAAAAATAGTTAAAAAAGTAGTCTATATCACTCCTGTGAGTAACAAATCCTCTGTCATAGCTGTTCATTTTGATTGCACATTTTCACTTGGGAAGATTTTGGGAACTTAAACTTCCATTTGTCCTTATAACTAAACTACTGAACATCTTTATAATACTTGGAAAACAGTGCATAAGTTGTAAGGACTTTAATGGTGCATTATTTTTTTGTTCTTTTTGGAGCTTCACAGCCACTGATTACTAAATATTTATATTGTAATAAAAAGAACATCTTTGGGGCCATTCACACAGAATGCGTTTTTCCACTCCAATGTGCTACTTTTCCATTGTATTTCTGTGCAAACATGCGCTAGAATGATGTGTATGACTGCTGCGTCTCAAGTCTTTTGCAGCGTCTTGCACATGAGCACCATGTTTTTAGGACACCGTGTCAAGTTAAAAGAATTTAAACTTTTACACGCTGCGCAGCTCATCTGTCGAAGTTCCAAAACATTGGACCAATCAATTTAAAAACTATTCATGATCGCAGTGTCTTGCATTTTTTAGACTCAAAGATGCATTTTATGAGAATGGTTCCTTCAACGCTATCTCACGACCAATTCGTACGTATTTTACGAGGTGGCTAATTTGTACGAATTCATACGACCTCACTCATACGATTTTGTACGATTTGTCTAAACCCCAGTGATGGGTAGGTTTAGGGGCGGGGTTAGGTGTAGGTAATTTGTACAAATTCATACGTATTGGCAACTCTTAAAATACGTACGATTTAGCAAAAATCGTATGAATTTGTACGAGTGAGGTCGTACAAATTCGTACGAATTTGTTCCACAGAAGAAATTAAGTCATAAAGGTTTGGAACAAAATGAGTAATAGAATGCCAATTCTGGAGTGACCTGCTCCATTAATATTCACCTTCAACTTCCTTTCGTCATCACAGCTGCACAGAGAAATGAGAGACACCTTAAAGGGTTCCCACACAGGGTTCAGATTGTTTTTAATCACCTGTAGATACAAATCAATATCATTGTTTAAACTAAAGAAGAAGAATGAACAGCAAAAGAAAGATTATTATCCCATGGGGTGGAACTGCTTACTTCAGTTCTGTGTACAAGCTGTTCTGTTCCATCATCATTGGTCCGATAAATCTCCAAGAATGGATCTGACTTGCTGAAGAGATCCTACAGTCACAAAAGAATGTCAATACAGTCCAAGCATTCAAAGGAGAACATCAAGCAATAGACAATATTTTAAAGACCCTATGGCTTAATGAATGCAATCTACTTTACTATATTGATGTATTTCTTGCAATAAGAACTTGGGTCAGGACAAAGGACTTGTCCTTTTTTACACACCCAATAGCCATTTGCTACTTGATCTCAAGGAGATCTATTATACTTGAAAGCTATCCATTAGAATTCATATTCATGTCTATGACAGTTGCTCTGCTGGCACAAAAACACAGATGATTTGATATTTGTCAGTTTAGCTCATAGGCACTCAGTTCCGGATGCAGATTTGTCTGAACTGTAAATGTCATTAATCAATCTGACTAATCAATTTGGAAAGTAATGTCATCACAACACTCATTGACTGATGGAACCACAAGAACATGCACTAAACTCTAAACTAACTACTTTCTGTCATGACAACTACAACAGTGTTTAGCATGGTAATATATATGGCACTGTTAATGTGTTTTGTCTTGGCAGAACTGATCTGCTTTCATGCTACTGAGGCAGAGCAAGTACTTGTTACTGCCAATACATCCACAGACATGCTGTTGTGAGCATATAAGAAATACTGCTGCTGCACATATAATATGAAATAACCCCAATATAACATACATGAAATCACCTTGTAGCAGATCTATACAGGTGGAGCTGGGGAAGGTGAAGGGTTTCTGAAGCACGCTGCAACTGCTGCAGCAAGCACTAGAAGTATTTGAATGTTGAGCAGCAAGCTCATTGGCTGCTAATGTGAAAAACCAATGATATAATGTGATTATATCAGATTGAGTTAGAACCTATAGGTGCCATCTAGAGTTTCATGACAGAACTATGCATATCTTGAGCAAATGGAACGAGTTAAGTCTCTTTAAAGTCACTGGCATAACATTTTATTATAATATCATATATTTATGATTTATATGTCTCTTGCAAACAAATTAATTTACAATACATGACTACTTTTCAATGGCTGTCAATTGAGAAAAATGTTTTCTGCTCCCATTGGTGTAGCAAAGGCTAACTGTTTTAATCATAATAACTTGACACGTTTGCCAGCTATTGCTAGTAATTCTGTTCCATTTCCCCTGAAGATTTAAATTTTACACTAAAGATACAGTCATATTTATCACTGATACCACTGACAATAGCTACCCAAGCTCACTGGAAAATATGTGCCTCTATGACCACTTTTATTCCTTTTCACACAATATTATGATTTACTGGACCAGAGATTTCATTAAGAAAGTCTAATTTTCCATAAAATTCCTTGCACCATATTATGTTATTTCCTCAAAACAAATTTAACATGCCGAAAGATTTGAAAACCACCATTAGCACCATTTGAAACTGCTGCAAAACCTGTAGAAAGGCATGTAATATCAGTGCTGCAGAAACGTCTCCACAAGCATGTATTTTCAGTGATTTCAATCCTTTTTTGCCCATGAAAGTTTGCTAATGTGACCGCACTTTTTGAGGGGGTATATTACCATATGATGGCCTAAAAACTGATGTTGACTAAAAAGTGACAAAAATAAATTCTTTTTCATGGGGTCTTTAACCAAAAAGGGAAAAAAACATGCACAACAATGCTTTCAGGTGAAAATATTGGTGAAGGAAAAATGAATATTGCATGCCCATGTGTGTTGCTGCCAATTGTGCTCATAGATGTGGCAAATCAAATCAACAATATTGTCTGAAACAATCATTCAACATAAGGTTTCTGAATTGCGGCTCTCGAGAAGTCAGAGGACTTTATTCCTAAGTGTGTGCAGATGTGAGAGAAAGAACGAGGCACAGGGAGATAAAGGAAGAGAGAGAAATTGGTAGAGCAAAGAACGAGCCATTTAATATCCCCATTTCTCGCTGCATTAGTGTGCGACATCTCCACAGGGACGCTGAAAGAGGAGGTGCCCCCACTATCTGGTTGTCAAGGTAACATCTTGCCAGTGGTTTGAGTGAAGACTGATTTAGACAAGTGATTTCTCTGTTGTTCGCATTCATCACATGCATCACACCTCTCACAACTGTCATTGCATTTGCGAAGTTCATATTCCCGGCTGTTTATTATTCCCAAAAGACATTTAAGGCTTAAAGAGATGAAATCTTTAGTAGCATTTTGCTTTATCGGATGACTAAATGCACAGACTAAAGGTTAATTCTGTGCTTGTCTTTTATGATCTAATGACAGATAGAGCTATCAATGTCCTCTGAAAAAGACAAAATATGTACTAATATCTACAGAGGAGACCATGTGAAGGTACAGCACCAAATTAAGCATTAAAATTCACAGAGAAATTGCCAAGTGAAGAGTCTTTGATAAATGTCACATAACCCAGAGAGACTTTTCGATTTAAAATGCATTAGCGCCTTCTTCATAAAGAGAAATGGCATTCACATCAAAGGCACAGACGTCTCTAGAATGCATCACGTGCAGAAGCTGTCATGAAGTCCAATATAGTTTGATTTACTAATGTGTCCATTCTGTTCAAATCATATCAGTCTGTGTGCACAGAAAGCCAGTGTTATTTGAACAGACAGATCCTGTCCAAAGATAGCAGCACAGCCTAGCAGTTTATTAGACTTCATCCATCCTCTCGCTATGATATCCAGACTGGGATACCGGAGCCAACTCTGGGTATTGAGGATGAGTGTGAAGAAGAAATGCTAATCAGCTCATGTAATACAGCTAATGCAAACAATGCAAAGCATTCAGAATACACATATTAATGACTGTAATTCCTATTAAACACATGAAAACATCATAATCTACTGAGCAATAATTAACAGACCTGAGGGTAAAATACAAGCTGCAATATAAGCAATTACAAGAGGGGAAACAATAAAATCCCCCCTCCCTGAAATAGAGCATTAAAATGGTTGGCTGATGAATATGTCGTGGCTGATGGCAGAGAAAGGTGAGAATTAAATTTTATTGCCTTATGGAATTTGCCACCATTAGCCTTTCAGAATTAGCCTGGTTAATGTTCTGATGAGCAAGCGGACAAGCTCGTCGCTAGGACGGAAATAAATTAGTGATGTGACAGATTAGCCTCTGCTTTCATGCATATGCAATGTGCAAAGAACGTGGTTCCATATTTTGCATACAGCAGAACTAAATATTTACTGCATATCAGCATATCTTTAACCAAGAGAAATCCTGCCTTAACAAACTTGAGATGACATACTGGACTAGCTTCAGATACCATACTGAACCGTGCACATTTTTTAATTGAAGAGATGGAGGATTATCTACAGTATAAGAGGCACGGAACAACCCCTCTATGTGAGGGGTCCCTCATGGTATGACATTTTGGTTCAATTTGTACAAAGCTGTTTATATACTGCATAGAAGCTGCAAATATTCTGTGCATTTACCCAGAGGCATAGACGTGGAATAATGAATTTAAACACATTCACAATTGCAGGAAACAATGGATCATGTGCATTGATTGTTTTTTGTGCACAGCAGACAGAAAATAAGACGTCTACCGATTGATTGAGAGAGCTGCTCTAAAGATGTGTCTGTGTAAAGGTGCTTTAAGTGCAGAATTTGACAGGGATACATTGTTAAACAACCAGTTCTGTCATACTTCAGTGAGTCTGCATTTACCAAACATTCGCAAATTTGTATGGTTATAACTACATACTGTACATACTACAGCTTTCCACCTGTGGCTCGAAACATACACTCTAAAAAAAATTGTGCTATATAGCACTAAAAGTGGTTCTTGGCTCATAATCATAGGATAACCACTTTTGGTGCTATATAGAACCATATCTTCACCACATCTTTGTCAAATGGTACTATGTAGAACCATAAGAGGTGCCATATTGCACTGTATTTCTTCAACAAAAATCAGACGCTATGTTTGTTATAGTAGCATCTTGGTGAAATTGCATTCTGAACGAAGTGTATGCCAGTTACATACTGCATGTTAATGTGATTTAAAAATGACTGGCTTTTTGTCGCTTTGTGCAAATGGAACTATGCTAATCTGGCTTTAATTGCAACCTCTGATCGATTAATTAATCAAGGTGTTCAGTGTTATGTGATAATTACAGACAGGTGTTTTGGACCAGGGTTGGAAATTAAGTCTGCAGGACAGTAGTTCTCCACAAGCAGGGTTGGCAATCCTTGCCGTAGACTCTCTAAATCAGGAATTGTTGATGCCACAGACTTCCAAATGGCAATACCCTTGCAAGAGACTTCCTAGCTAAAATAAAATTACATATGTGCAAAATATTATCTAGATAGAGATTCTATGAGAAACTATGTGAAGAGAACAGAAAACAGAGACAATAGAAAAAACCTCTTTACACTCTTTTTCTCAGAACTTTCCTCAGACCCCCAAATGTGCAAAAATTGTATCTTTAGAGCAGGGGTGCCCAACCCTGTTCCAGGCGATCAACTGTCCTGCAAAGTTTAGCTCTAACTCTAATCAAACACACCTGAAGCAACTAATTAAGGTCTTCAGGATTGCGTGAAAATTAAAGGCAGGTGTGTTTGATTAGAGTTGGAGCTAAATTTCGAACAGTCGATCGCCAGGAACAGGGTTGGGCACCCCTGCTTTAGAGGTACAACATTTTAACACTGGGGCAGGACCCCTGAGGGACATCTCTGTACCTTACCTTCCTCTACAAGGTACATATTAGTACTCTAGAGTAGTAATATGTACCCTTAATGTACTACTATGAAGCTTTATGAGGTAAATAAAGTACAAAAATGTTTCTTTAGTGGTCCTGCCCCGGTAACAAGCATTTTGTTGCCACAAGTATAACAAGTTCCTGAATTAGCAGCGTTGTTGACCCTGCAAAAACAGTCGTATCATTCCTACCAAATCAGAGTTTAGGTTTAGGTTAAGGGTTTGGGACTTTCCATTCTGATCAACCAACCATTTCCATCTGATTGTAGAGGAAGATAGTTTGACACACTAAACGTACCAATGCATACACTCTAATTACCTTTAAGGTACTAAAATGCATCCTTTAAGGGGTAAATAAGGTAGAAAGTAAGGGTCCTGCCCCAATGACAAACTGTTGTACTAAACCAAATCAGAGTTTAGGTTCAGGTTAAGGGTTTGGGTCCTTCCATTCTGTTCATTTTCATCTGATTTTAGGGAAATATAGTTTGACACACTCAAAAGGTACAAAAGCTGTCACTAGGGCGGTACCTTTTCAAAAGGTACTAAGATGTACCATAAGGTATTAATATGTACACTTTAGGTACAAATGTGTACCTTTAATGTAGTAAAATGCACCCTTTAGGGGTAAGTAAGGTACAAAGGTACACCCAGTGACAGCGTTTGTACCTTTTATTATTCTGAGAGTGCAGGACCATTGTTCCAACACCAGGCAAAAGATGTTGATCCAGGAACACGTCCTAGTTGGCAAAGTCACAGTCAGCCAATGATTTACGTGGGTGCTTTGACTCACTGTATGAGCGTCTCCAATCACAGCCTGCGCTTTCTGTTCTGGTACAGATGCCAAATAGCATTCCTGTCTCACTGTAAAAAGATGAATAGACAATATATTGATTTTCCCACCTAATGTGGGGTTGAGGGGATGTGAAGCTTGAGCGAACAAGTCATGACGATCGATTTGCTGTTTCCCTTCATTACATGAGATGTTTGAATTCATGAAAGTCAGATAAGAAGGGCTGAGGAGGAACGAACAAAAAAGCTGTGTTTTGAAGATAACTGCTGAGCATAAATGTCGCCCCAGGCTAAGAGGAAGAGAACAGCAGCATATGAAAGCGGAAGAGGGAGAGAGAAACAAGAGGAAAGAGTAGGAGAAGCAGATGAGATGAGTGCTGAGAGTAGGACGAGGGTTGCAGAGGCGTTTGTGTACTGTGCGGCAGCGCAGCAAAAAGTGCAGACACCTGCAGAACTACAGGGCACGGAGAGAGCTGCGCCGTGGGCCGCGTTGTGTGGGAGAGGCTGTTTGCACACAGAGAGTCAGCCAGCCACCCTACGCTCCCTCAGCGCTTCAGCTCTGTTAGCCCTCGCTATCCAGAGAGCTTCCATTCTCATTAGGAAACCTCAGCTGAATGAATAGAGTTTCAAACATTGTGCCAAAGCCAAAAATTGAGAGTGGGATTTTATGAAGCCATAATAGCCCTAATGGCTCTTAACGGGGCTGAAATTGAGAAGCCAAAACATTAAAGGCGAGTTGAAAGGTTCTTTGGCAGCTGCAATTATCTGTTTCAAAGGGTCAAAAATCACTACTTTACAAACAAAGAATATCATTTTCTGTCACTAGGTATACTTTAAAGCCAAAACACACTGAGTGCAAACTCTGGTGAGTTTTTATGAAAAAAGAAAAACATCATTCCTTACCTTATCATCTAACTTCTTGGCACAGAAGGAAAGCTCGACATAGCCATTGTTCCCAGAAATCTCTTCTGCGTGAATCTTGGGAAATAAGAAAAGGGATTAGCTGAGACAAAGCCAGCATACTGTTATTGTTTGTATTCTATATGTGTAATCCAGGACTCCACATCCGTTTTCCACTCCATTTTCTTTTTAAGCAGTTTATTCTTAGTATCTATCTATCTGTCTATCTGTTTATCTATCCGTCTGTCTGCCTGTCTGTCTATCTATCCCAGTCAGTCCATCCATCTGTCTGTCCCATACAGTCATCTTCCAATCCATCCCATCCAACCAACCAACCACCTGTTAATCCGTTCATCTGTCCAGTCCAGTCCATCCATCCATCTGTTCATCCACCCACCCAGTCAAGTTGTCCATCTGTCTGTCCATCCGTTCATCCATCCAGCTGTCCTTAATTACCCTGTCCAAGCTTTTATCTCTCTACTATTACATTTATCAATCAGTCCATACATACATCCACCCACCCCATCCATCTATTCATCTCTCCATCTGTCAATTCATTCATCCATCCACTCATCCCATTCCTCCATCTGCCAAACCCAGCCTATCCATTCATCCATCCTTCTGTCCATTCATCGATTTACATATCCCATCCTTTCCATTCATCCATCTTCCATTCAATCCATCTGTCCATCCATTCATCTGTCCATCATTCCATTCATCAATCTGTCTGTCCATCCATCCAGCTGTCCTTACATCCTGTCCATGCATTCATCTATCAGCCATTCCATTCATCAGTCTCTCCATCCATCCAGCCACCCATCCATCAATCAATCAACCCAGGCCATCCACCTATTCATCCATCTGTCTGTCTGTCCAACCATCCATCCATCCATCCATCCATTCATCCAATTACACATCCCATCAATCCATTCATCCATCATCCAATCCATCCATCCATTCACGTCAGTACATCCATCTGTCTGCCCACACAGCTCAATGGATATGTCAGTCCAGCTAAATTAATCCAGCCACCATTCATCAGTCTCTCCATCCATCCAGCCATCCATCCATCAATTCATCCATCGGTCCATCCCATCCATCCGTCTGTCCATCCAACCACCTAGTCCATCCAGTGGTCAATCCATCCATTCTTATCCAGCTGTGTGTTCATCCTGCCCATCCAATCCATCCATCCACCCAACCTATCTATCTATCTATTCATCCATCCATCTGGCAATTCATCCATCCGTCCGTCCACCCACTCATCCCATTCATCCATCCGCCCAACTCAGCCAACCCATCCATCCACCTGTCTATTCATACATTTGCCCATCCCATTCATCCATCCATTCATTCATCTGCCCATCAATCCATCTTTCCAACCATCCATCCATTGTCCATCCATTCAACTCAAAAAGATGAGTAGAAATTAAAGAGAAACTGCAACTCGATCAGTCTTGAGTGCAAATGTTATAAATTACTAACTGTAATTGCTCTTTCTGGAAATGTTTTAGGACGCAGCATACTTTGAACAACACTTAATAAAGGAACCATTTATGGAGCTATCTACTAGTTTGTTTGTCAAGAGTGGTTAAATCATTCCATTTTGTCTCACCTCAGATCAAAATGTGATTTCGTCAGCTTTAAAAATCTACAACCAGTTTGTAATACAATGAGGGGGTTCAGGAAAAACAGTCACAGCTGAGGGTGTTTCAACATGAAAAGGCCATTAGTTTGCAGTGTGGTCAGGAGGGACTTTGTTAAAACTGATGAGAAAGCAGGGAATCAACACCTATGATAAGGATGTGGTATTACGTTTTGTCTTACAGATGGACCTTGTCTGCCTGCAATAGAAACATGCAAAAATAGTTTGGGGCATCACTATTTTAATGTACATTTTTTTGCATGTGTAGCTTGTTTGAATCGAGTTGAACTAGCTCTGATATAGTAACTGAAATATTATTTTGACATACCGAAATTGATAGTCTACATTATTTTACACCATGTTAGCAGATATTGTAAGAATATCCTTTGTCTGTCTACCTAGAGTATGAAAGGCTTAACTGTGTTATATGATATGAGCCCAGAAAGCAGCAGGATTTAAGTTGGAAGTTAAACCGCCTGCACTGCAACCCAAACTACTCAGAGTTATATTAAAAGTCCTTTACACAGGTTAGACCTTATTCCTGAAACCTGATTACTTTTTAATGCACCGGGGTTATAGAGATTCCACATTATGGTACTAGGGGTTTCACTCAACTGTATCGAGAAATATTTTAAAGTGACATTTCATTCCAGAAGTAATAGAAAAAAAAAAATCACTCATTTTGTAATGTGCAGTCATCCTCTGAGTTTAGTGATGAGCGACGTGGGCATGATTTGGCATGATTTGGTAGAATATCACTTCTGAGTGACATCTCATAATGCAAAACTGTGCATTGTAAAGGGGTGGATGTAAATGCCAAAAACTCAGCCGTAGTTAAGACCTGTTCACATTATAACTATAATAATAACATGATAACTATAATAATACCAACAAACTGTAAAGTAAAAATATTGATTCGAGTTTTTCGAATAGAGAAGTCTACAAATATAAAGACCTAGATATACTCAAGATAAAGTTCTTTTTCTATTTTCACTTAGATAAGAGTCAAGTCACATTGTATTTATTTATATAGCACTTTATATGACAGATTAATTTAAAGCAAGCAGCTTTACAGTATTAAAGATGAAAAAACAGTCAGTGTCACTTTCAATTTGAATTACAACTTCAATTTGAACTTCGATTTCTTGTGTCAGACCTTGACAGAGTAAACAAAAGAAATTAACCGGATAAAAAATTCCATGTTAAAAAAATGTGGAGCCCCAAAACATACCTACCTTACATAATCACCACAGATCAAAGGTGTTTACTAGACCTTTTATGGAAAGTTTGCAAGCTGTTTTGATCAAAAAAAAAAAAAAAACTTTTTATTGTAAACTGTAACTTATCGAAACAAACTTTGTATTGGTGTAATTTTGTCTGAAATGACGTCATGCCAGTTCGGTCTTCAATTTCGCTTGAAGTATATCACGGTTTTAACGATAACGACAGGGGAAAACGATAGCATTGGAATCATTTCAAAAGCAATTTTTTTCAGCCGTTGAATGATAAAACACTGACAGCCAATCAAATCCCTCCCACCTTTAAAGATTGCAAGCATTTAAAGAGGCAGACAACATACAGGTCCTTTTCAAAAAATTAGCATATTGTGATAAAGTTCATTATTTTCTGTAATGTACTGATAAACATTAGACTTTCATATATTTTAGATTCATTACAACACAACTGAAGTAGTTCAAGCCTTTTATTGTTTTAATATTGATAAAACACAGTGGACCAACACCAGCATCACTGACTGTGGGTACTTGACACTGGACTTCAGGCATTTTGGCATTTCCCTCTCCCCAGTCTTCCTCCAGACTCTGGCACCTTGATTTCCGAATGACATGCAAAATTTGCTTTCATCCGAAAAAAGTACTTTGGACCACTGAGCAACAGTCCAGTGCTGCTTCTCTGTAGCCCAGGTCAGGCGCTTCTGCCGCTGTTTCTGGTTCAAAAGTGGCTTGACCTGGGGAATGCGGCACCTGTAGCCCATTTCCTGCACACGCCTGTACACGGTGGCTCTGGATGTTTCTACTCCAGACTCAGTCCACTGCTTTCGCAGGGTCTGGAATCGGTCCTTCTCCACAATCTTCCTCAGGGTCCGGTCACCTCTTCTCGTTGTGCTGCGTTTTCTGCCACACTTTTTCCTTCCCACAGACTTCCCACTGAGGTGCCTTGATACAGCACTCTGGGAACAGCCTATTCGTTCAGAAATTTCTTTCTGTGTCTTACCCTCTTGCTTGAGGGTGTCAATGATGGCCTTCTGGACAGCAGTCAGGTCGGCAGTCTTACCCATGATTGCGGTTTTGAGTAATGAACCAGGCTGGGAGTTTTTAAAAGCCTCAGGAATCTTTTGCAGGTGTTTAGAGTTAATTAGTTGATTCAGATGATTAGGTTAATAGCTCGTTTAGAGAACCTTTTCATGATATGCTAATTTTTTGAGATAGGAATGGGGTTTTCATGAGCTGTATGCCAAAATCATCAATATTAAAACAATAAAAGGCTTGAACTACTTCAGTTGTGTTGTAATGAATCTAAAATATATGAAAGTCTAATGTTTATCAGTACATTACAGAAAATAATGAACTTTATCACAATATGCTAATTTTTTGAAAAGGACCTGTAACTGCAGCGCATGTTGATAATAAACAGAGCCTTTATACCAACCCAATCTCACGGCAATTCATACTTATTTTACAAGGTGGCTAATTCGTCCAAATTCGTATGACCTCACTCAAAATGTTTGCTCAATCGTATATATATTTTTTCCAAGATGCACAATTCGTATGAATTCGTACGATTGATCTACAGATCTAAACCTGTCCCTAAACCTACATGTCACTGGGGTCTAGACAAATCATACAAAATCGTACGAGTGAGGTCGTGCAAATTAGCCACCTTGTAAAATACGTACGAATTGGCCACGAGATAGCATTGTTTATACAGTTATTTTTATAGCTATAGTTATTGTTTTTGCAATTGTCCTTTACACACGTTTCTTAGGGAAATTTCTGCCAAACAGTGGTTATTGTCGAAGGATGAGTTGGTGTGGCAAACAGTGTCTGCTTTTATTTAGCAAAAGTACAGCTTCATCCTCATCTGACTATCTAGGAGTGTGTCTCCAGTAAAGTAACTTCAATTGTCTTTTAGTTATTCTGCAAACAAAACAAAAAAAAAACCTGTGTGGGTGCTAAAATCAAGTGAAGCCAGATGAAACTTCTACCATGAGAGCTTTCCGTGAATGTGTAAATGTGTGCAGCAGCAATTAAATATGAATTATGTGTGTAAATTTCTTTCAACTCACTGTGATAGTGGATTTTCCAGCATATTTTCCATATTTCAGCAACAGAGGTTTCACCATCTTTTTTTGGGCCACTATCTGTGGAACAAAGTAAAATGTTTAAAGGAAATTATATATTTTTTTAAATAATAATAATAGGCCTAGTTAATTGAAAATAGCATAGTAGATGGTTTCCACACATACAGATGCAGGGATTTACTTTCATTCACACATGAACATCAATGAGGCTTAAATTAAATATGCAAACCTGTCCATACAGCAAAATATATCCAGCTATTCTCAAATATGTTTCAAAATAAGAAAAAAAAATAAAAAAAATAAAAAGGTCATAAATATAGCTATATTTGCTTAAATATATTAATGTAAATCCATGTTTCGGCCATTTTTTGTATATATTTTTCAAAATAAATTTTAAAAATAAAAATGTTTTTTTTAATACATTTACATGTCACATCTGAAGAAAAATAAATATTTGTTGTCTATGACACTTGTGAACATATAACACATTTGAATAAAAATCAGCAATGAACATACTTAACAATTTCCAAAAAAAATAAAACATTTAAAAACACTGTTACAATATATGAAAAAAAACTAATAATCCACATTATTAAATCATTATAAATCTAGTTTTGATCTGCTGCATCCACATTTGGATTTAGACTAAATGTAGGCTAATGAACAATTGGAAATGTATTTTCTTGCCCCAAACTACATTTTGAAATATATTTTGGTACATGAAGGTTTATATTTATACACAGAATATATATATAGAATATATGTATACACAGACACACACACATTTCATTGAATTACCCTGTTTACAACAAATATTTAGCATATATAATATATTCAATTTAAAAAATATATACTTTATGTTTATTTTTACCTATTTAATTATTTTATTTATTTATTTTTGCCATATGGGTTTTAATTTGGAGAGCATACTTTAGACCACATAGTGTATTATTAAATAAAATGCAGAGGAAAAGTGACATCACCTGTCCAAGCGTGCACTCCACCCCACCGAGAAAGTCGTCGTCTCGCGTCCCAATACTGTGGGTTCCGTGAATGTCGTAGACTTCAAAGCGTAGTTTCTGTACTTCCTCAAAGTAGTAGTCCAGCATTAAGACTTTGGCAAAGACCGGATTCAGGTTACTCTTGATCACCTCAGTACGGTCCAGCTGAATTACAGAAAGAAAACACTATTTAGTCAACAGTAAGTGAAAATCTTCTCACTGGAAGCATCTGGCTTCACAGGCTGTACTGTTTATTTGTCCCTGGATAAAGTCAAAGAAATGACGGCAGTGGGATGAAGGCCTCATGAGTCTGATTATTGAGAGCTTCCACACATGCAGCTGTGATGATCATGGTCTTGCTCTTGTACAAAACACATTTGTTCTCGTTTCTCATTCATCAGCTGTCTCTCTCCTCACCTCCCCCTGCTTTGCTATTGTTCACTGGTGCATGCCAAAAACAAACAGAGCAAATACAATCATTTCTGAATTAAAACCTCGCTGAGGCAATTAACTGGAGGAGTTAATGCATCACTCTCCAAGATGCTGGAGAAGATATTAGGGAATTAGTCTAGAGATGCAATCAGAAAATATAAGTATAAAGGCATTGCTTTCTACCAAAGCAAATGCTGAACAAACAAAGAATGGAAGTTTATAAAAGAGAAAAGTATTGATATTAAAAAAAAGTGAATGTGTGAATGGGTGCCATCAGAATGAGAGTTCAAACAGCTGATAAATACATTATAATAATGCACAAGTAATCCACACGACTCCAGTCCATCAGTTAGCATCTTGTGAAGCAAAAATCTACATGTTTGTAATAAATACGAATCCAACAAGGAGTTTTAAATTTAAGACAAAATCCAAGTTCA